>NW_027252757.1:0-600000 GCF_044704955.1 Pristiophorus japonicus
CCTATCGGGCATATGGACAGCTGAATTTGTAGATTTCACTCCATAATCCCTCATGTTTAACAGTGTCAAAGGCCTTGGTCAGGTCAAAGAAGGTTGAACCAACCCCCCAGTCACTGACACCAATCTCCTCCCATGTGATATAAATCGACACTTGTCACTGACACCAAGTGGATTTGGAAAATATGTTCAAGGGTAAGACTGTAGAAACACAATGGCAAACATTTAAGGAGATATTACATAACTCTCAGCAAAGATTTATTCAAGTGAGAAATAAAGATGCTAAGAGAAGGATGAACCATCCCTGGCAAACGAAGAAAGTAAAGGATGGTGTCAAATTGAAAAAAGGCAAACAATGTTGCGAAGGACAGTGGAAGGCCAGAGGATGGGAAATTTTTAGAAACCAGCAAAGGACGACTAAAAAATGATAAAGACAGAGAAGATAGCAGATGAGAGCAAACTAACAAGAAATATAAAAACAGGCAGTAAGAGCTTCTACAGGAATATAAAATGGAAACGAGTTGCTAAAATAAACATTGGTCCCTTAGAAGATGAGACTGGAGAATTAATAATGGGAAACACGGAAATGGCAGAGACTTTGAACAAATATTTTGTATCGGTCTTCACGGTAGAGGATATTAAAAACATCCCAACAGTTGATAATCAAGGAGCTAATGAGGTAGAGGGGGGGGGGGGGGGTAACTTAAAACAGTCACTGTCACTAGAGATTAAGTACTAATCAAACTAATGGGACTAAAGGTGGACAAGTCTCCTGGACATGATGACATGCATCCTCGGGTCTTTAAAGAAGTGGCTGCAGAGATAGTGGATGCATCGGTTGTGATCTACCAAAATTCCCTGAATTCTGGAGAGATCCCAGCAGACTGGAAAACCGCAAATGTACATCCCTAATTAAGAAACGAGGGAGACAGAAAGCAGGAAACTATAGACCAGTTAATCTACCATCTGTCATTGGGAAAATACTGGAGTCCATCATTAAGGAAGTACTAGCAGGACATTTAGCAAATCATATTGCAGTCAAGCAGAGTCAGCATGGTTTCATGAAAGGGAAATCATGTTTGACAAATTTCCTGGAATTATTTGAGGATGTAACAAGCAAAGTGGATAAAGGAGAACCAGTTGATGTCATATATTTGGATTTCCAGAAAGCATTCCATACGGTGCCACACAAAAGGTTACTTCACAAACTAAGAGTTCACGGGGTTGGGGGTAATATATCAGCATGGATAGAGGATTGGCAAACTAACAGAAAAGTAACAGAGAGTCAGGATAAATGGATCATTTTCAGCTTGGCAAACTGTAACTAGAGGGGTGCCGCAGGGATCAGTGCTGGGGACTCAACTATTTACAACTAATATAAATAACTTGGCTGAAGGGACTGAGTATAACATAGTCAAATTTGTTGATGATACAAAGATAGGTTGTGAGAAGGACGCAAAGAATCTACAAGGTGACATAGATAGGCTCTGTGAGTGGGCAAAAATCTGGCAGATGGACTATAATGTGGTAAAATGTCAGGTTATCCCCTTTGGTAGGAAAAATAAAACAGCAAATAATTATTTAAATGGGGACAATTACAAAATGCTGTAGTACAGAGGGATCTGGAGGTTCTTGTACACGAAACTCAAAAAGTTAGCATGCAGGTACAGCAAGTAATCAGGAAGGCAAATGGAATGCTGGCCTTTATTGCAAGGGGGATGGAGTATAAAAGTAGGGAAGTCCTGCTACACCTGTACAGGGCGTTGGTAAGACCACACCTGGAGTACTGCGCACAGTTTTGGTCTGGACTTGTCTCTATTCCCGTGCCAAGGGGATTGCTACACCAGACGGGAGGGGCAACATTTAGGGACACTGATTCCCCACCAATTCCCATTCCCCTTCTTTCTGGTGGATAATGGAGGGGCCACTGTGTGTAATGTGCAAGTCAGTAAGCATTGTCAGCAAGCTCTTTTTAATTGGAGATTTTATTCAGTGGAAACTTTGACACAATTGTAGATTTTGTACCAAAGATCAATTTGGAATTAAAGTAAAAGTTCATAATTTAATTGCAAACTAAATTTCTGTTGAGAGTTGCTGAATTAAGGGGAAAGATAACACACAGCATTTCTCAAGTGGACACTGCAGTCCCAAGAACACAATCAGCAATATATCCAGAATATTAAAGTCCAGCCCAGTTATAGGGTTATTAACATCGGCAGAAATAAACCCCAAATGTCAGAATGAAACATAGAAACATAGAAAATAGGTGGAGGAGTAGGCCATTCGGCCCTTCTAGCCTGCACTGCCATTCAATGAGTTAATGGCTGAACATGCAACTTCAGTATCCCATTCCTGCTTTCTCGCCATACCCCTTGATCCCCCTAGTAGTAAGGACTACATCTATCTCCTTTTTGAATATGTTTAGTGAATTGGCCTCAACAACTTAATGATACATGAACATGGTTCAGTCGGGCTGTGATGAAAAGCAGCAATAACAGCAGAATCCCACCCCTGTAGTCACTTGTGAAGTCGCTGGTGTCTCAGCAGGGTGGATGACTGGGTGAATCCCTTCCCACACACTGAGCAGGTGAACGGCCTCTCCCCAGTGTGAACTCGCTGGCGTGTCAGCAGTGTGGATGATTGAGTGAATCCATTCCCACATTCAGAGCAGGTGAACGGCCTCTCCCCAGTGTGAACTCGCTGGTGTCTCAGCAGGGTGGACGACTGAGTGAATCCTTTCCCACACTCTGAGCAGGCGAATGGCCTCTCCACAGTGTGAACTCGCTGATGTCTCAGCAGGTCGGATGATGCAGTGAATCCCTTCCCACACTCAGAGCAGGTGAATGGCCTCTCCCCAGTGTGAATTCGCCGGTGCGTCAGCAGGCTGGATGACTCAGTGAATGCCTTCCCACACTCAGAGCAGGTGAAAGGCCTCTCCCCAGTGTGAACTCGCCGGTGTGTCAGCAGGTTGGATGACTGAGTGAATCCCTTCCCACACTCAGAGCAGGTGAACGGCCTCTCCCCAGTGTGACAGCGTCGATGCATTTCCAGCTCAGATGGTGATCTGAATACCTTCCCACAGTCATCACATTTCCACGGTTTCTCCGTGGTGCAGGTATCCTTGTGACTATCCATGGTTGGACAATCAGTTGAAGCCTCGCCCACTCACACAACACATTTACAGTTTCTCTGCGCTTTGAATGGTGCGATGTTTTTTCAGGCTGTGTAATTGGTTAGAGCTCTTTCCACAGTCAGTGCACTGGAACACTCACTCGGGTGTGTGTGTCTCGGTACCTTTCCAGTCAGGATGATAATTGAAATCTTTTCCCACAGACAGAACAGACAAACATTTCTCCTTCCACTTTCAAAGGCCAATGATATTCAGTTCCTGATGAATCAACTGCCCCTATCACATCTTGATGCGATGTTTGGTTTGTGCTTCCTGTCTGAAAATCTCACCTCCTAATACGCTGTAAAAGGAGATAACAAAACTCATCACTGTCAGTACAAGACAGAAATTCAGAATAGACACATCTAGTTTCCAAGGAACATTTTTTCCTCTCTCGTTCTTCCAAAGCTGTAAATCCCTGTCCCACACATTGTCCCTCCTGCTGTGCTGAAATCCAAACCATCGCACATTTCTGAACAGTTTCTCCTCCACACACAGTTTTCACCACCAATTCAGGCTGGATTTAGGTCTACACTCACTGGTTCCCCATCCCCCTCCTCCCCAGAATGTACAGATACTGGCTGGGTTCAGGTCTACACTCACTGGTACACTTCCTTCTCCAAAAGTGGACTCTGGCTGAATTCAGTTCTGCACTCACTGGTTCCTCTCCCCTGAGTATGGTGATTCTGGTTGGGGTCAGTTCCACACTCACTGGCTCCCCTCTCCTCCCCTGTGTTCGGTTCTGCACTCACTCGTTCTTTGATCTCTCCTCTCCTGAAGGTGCTGACTCTGATTAGGTTCAGTTCTGCACTCACTGGTTTCCCTCCCCTGAAGGTGCTGACTCTGGCTGGGTTCAGTTCTACACTCACTGGTTCCCCTCCCCTGAAGGTGCTGACTCTGGCTGGGTTCTGTTCCACAGACATTGACATCACTCACATTATTCCTGCACCAAGATGGCCGCGCATGCGCCTTGCTACTCACTAAACCAAGATGACGGAGCGCTGAACCTGCTTTCCTGCACAAACATGGCCGCCGTTAGCCTGGGCCTGTGACCGGGAGAAAGCCCCGAAACTACAACCGGCGATATTCCGGTTCTTATTCCGGGTTTGCGGCGGGCACCGGTTATTTATGAAGTCGCCCCGGCTCCCCGCTGGTCCATTACTCCGCTCCGTCCCGCTGAAAAACACAACTCTGAGGCGCCTGTCCGAAACGTGTCTCCTCCGCCATTACAGGCACCGCGCATGCTCCAAACCCAGCCAGGGCCAGCGCCTGCGCACTGAGCTCCTGTAGTCTGGGTGAGGCACATTCTCCTCGCGGCGAATGCTGGGTAAACATACCGCCATTGGAAGCCCATGTTATTGAATAGAACATGATTTACTGAGATTGCATTGGTCACTGAACCATGTTCATTCTGGCAGTAAGACTTTGTTTCTGATGATCTCAATAACCCGTATATGTGGGCTGGAGATAAATATCCGACATAAATATTGAATAAATCAGCTTTGTTTCAAACACAGTGTGTCGAATATTTGATTTCTCCATAATCAGAGGAGACTAGTTGATGTTCTGTTACTCACTGTTCCAGTTTAGGGCTTTTTCTTACTCTAACTTATATCACTTCTCACCTAGTTCGCCTTCTGTCATATCAAACCTCAAAGTTGTTCCGTTTGAGTACATGACTTGTGGTTGCAGTAGACTTGACTGCAGTGTCTCACTTTACACTCAGCTGCAATCCTTTGAACAACCCCTTTATTGAACTATCTTGCATAAGATTTGAAATCCGTTATTTCTGTATCAGTTAAGCCGTTTTGGAACCGATTTAATTTAAAGAACTCATCCGCACATTTTGCATGTGATAGCCTGTGAAATATTCCAATATTTGTAATTGCCATTGTCACAATCTCCGTTCCCTAGCCACTGACTCCATCCCTCTCCCCAACTTCTGTCTGATGCTGAACCAGACTGTTCGCAACCTTGGTGTTATACTTGACCTTGAAATAAGTTTGTGACCATATATCTGTAGCATAACGAAGATTGCTTATTTCCACCTCTGGAACATCGCCCGTCCACACTATTGCCTCAGCTCATCCACTGCTGAAGCCCTCATCCATGCCTTTGTTAGCTTTGGACATGACTATTCCAACGCACTCCTCCCACATTCTACCCTACATAAACTAGAGTTGATCCAAAACTCGGCTGCCCACCCTAACTCGCAACAAGTCAAGCTCACCCGTCACTCCTGTTTTTGCTGAGCTGCATTGCCTTCTGGTTAAGCAGTCAGTGGGTGGGGATTGCTCTGTATCTGACCCGTGCTGGACGTGCCCTGGGAGTATTTGAGGCAGGGTAGAGGGAGCTTTACTCTGTATCTAACCCACGCTGTACGTGCCCTGGGATATTGTAGACTGTGGTTTACTCTGTATCAACTCTGGTAGTGCTTGGGATAGGATGGAGTGAGATTTATTCTGTATCTAAGCCGTGCGGTACTGGTAGTCATGAAATCAGTGGTAGAGAAAATGCTAGAATCGATTATTAAGCACGTGGTAACAGTGCACTTCGGAAATAATAACAGGATTGGGCAGAATCAACACGGATTTATGAAGGGAAAATTGTACTTGACAAATCTGTTAGTGTTTTTTGAGCTTGTTGGTGTTTCGGGCAGTGGGGTATCGCCCCTTTGGAATTTTGCATTCCTTACTGCGACTTTTGGTCGGCTCACGCTTTCTGGAGTTTACTACTCAGGCTTTCTTGCCCTTGTTCCTTCATTTATCCTCTTTAGTTATTTTCATTATTTTGAATTAATTTGATTAAGATTATGATCCTTTAGGTTCTAGTTTCTTTTTTGGTAAATTGAATTCTCTGATGCCCCCTGTTTATTGTATCTGGACCACTGTGCTTTGTGTGTCGTTCTGTATATAGATTTGATCTGGGGTGGGGTTAATATGGGTAATATACATTCTGTTCTAGCTTCCTCTTTTTAGTTGTTTGGGTTTTCTCTTGTCCATTATTTGCTGTATCAGAGTTGCTGTGGCTTTGTGTGTCGTTCTGGACACTGACGCCGTGTTCTAATTTTATTCTGGATACTGGTGTACCATTCGATTTCGAGGGTTAGGGCTTTTGTTGTTTGGCACAGTGGGGTAATGTTCCTTTTGGAACTTTTATGGAAGTGTTTTATTAATAATTAAATTGATGGTAAATTGAGATTAACCAAGAGATTACATTGATGAAGATTGGATTGTATTTATATAAAGTCCCTCTTTGGGAGGTGTTGGGTTAGGAAGGGTTATTTTTTTTGGGGGGTGGGTGGGTTGGGTTTGTCAGTTAAAATTGGTTATTCGTTGGGAAGTTAGTTCCTTACTATGTATTCAATTGATATTTGTGGAGTTAGGTAACTTATTAATTGTAAGTAAGCCAATTGTATTATTTGGATTTATTAATAATATTATTACCGGTGTTTTAAGTTAGGAATATTAATTGGGGAATTATTGTTATTGTTTAAGCTGTTCAAGGATCCTGTGGAATCAGTCTGCTGGAAACGGAGCCTTGTTGCTGCTGTTGGATAGAATGCTGATTGGTCACAGTGTGGTGCCGCATGTCCCTGAGTCTGTGTCTTCCCATTTTATTCATTTAAACATTTGTGAATTTGTGGATTAAGTTTTGGTTACATGGGTGGGTGGATTTGGTGGGTTTGCTAAAGCTTTTTGGTTGTGGAGAGTGAGTCCATTGTTTATTTAACGGGGTTGGAGCGAGCGGTGGCTGAGGAAAAGAGTGTTTGAAGACCAGGCCCTCAAACCTACCACCAAACTCATGGTCTACAGGGCTGTAGTAATACCCGCCCTCCTGTATGGCTCAGAGACATGGACCATGTACAGTAGACACCTCAAATCGCTGGAGAAATACCACCAATGATGTCTCCCCAAGATCCGACAAATCCCCTGGGAGGACAGATGCACCAACGTTAGCGTCCTCGACCAGGCTAACATCCCCAACATCGAAGCACTGACCACACTCGACTAGCTCCGCTGGGCAGGCCACATTGTCCACATGCCAGACACAAGACTCCCAAAGCAAGCACTCTACTCGGAGCTCCAACATGGCAAACGAGCCAAAGGTGGGCAGAGGAAATGTTACAAGAACACCCTCAAAGCTTCCCTGATAAATTGCAACATTCCCTCTGACATCTGGTAGTCCCTGGCCAACGAATGCCCTAAGTGGAGGAAGTGCATCCTGGAGGGTGCTGAGCACCTCGAGTCTCATCGCCGAGTGCAAGCAGAAATCAAGCACAGGCAGTGGAACGAGCGTGTGGCAAACCAGTCCCACCCACCCTTTCCCTCAACGACTCTCTGTCCCACCTGTGAGAGAGTCTGGTTCTCGTACTGGACTGTTCAGTCACCTGAGAAATCACTTTTAGAGTGGAACAAGTCTTCCTCGATTCCGAGGGACTGCCAATGATGATGATGACCTCCGTTTGTTTTGCTGGGATCTCCGATTTAATATTTTTGAAAAAAAAATTATTTTGTTTTTGTGCAATTGTATCTTGCTGTGAGGTCTCGGTTAGGTTGTGTGTGTGGGGGAGGGGAGGGTCACGGTTAGGTTGTGTGTTGGGGTGGGGGTCTCGGTTAGGTTGTGTGGGGGGGTCTCGGTTAGGTTGTGTGTGGGGGGGTCTCGGTTAGGTTGTATGTGTGGGGGTCACGGTTAGGTTGTGTGTGGGGGGGTCTCGGTTAGGTTGTGTGTGGGGGTCTCGGTTAGGTTGCGTATGTGGGGGGTCTCGGTTAGGTTGTGTGTTGGGGTGGGGGTCTCGGTTAGGTTGTGTGGGGGGGTCTCGGTTAGGTTGTGTGTGGGGGGGTCTCGGTTAGGTTGTATGTGTGGGGGTCACGGTTAGGTTGTGTGTGGGGGGTCTCGGTTAGGTTGTATGTGTGGGGGGGTCTCGGTTAGGTTGTGTGTGTGGGGATTCTCGGTTAGTTTGTGTGGCATGGTCACGGTTAGGTTGTGTGGTGGGGGGGAGGGGTCACTGGTTGTGTGTGGGGGGGGGCGAGGGGTCACGGTTAGGTTGTATGGTGGGGGGGAGGGGTCACAGTTAGGTTTAGTGTGGGGGGGGCGAGGGGTCACGGTTAGGTTGTGTTGCGGGGAGTCTCGGTTAGGTTGTGTGGAGGGGGGGAACTCGGTTAGATTGTGTTTGGGGGTTCTTGGTTAGATTGTGTGGGGTTGTGGACTCTTTAATTTTTGTGGCTTTTAGGGATCGAGTAATCAGGTCAATTCGTTTTTAGTTATTTTTGGGCCTAGAGATGATTAAAAGCCTCGGGCTGGATTTAACATGTGGCCAAGGGGGCGGGTTGGAACGGAGGTCTTCTTGTTCCCGGGGAAGGGATTGGTCTCCGGATTTTGAAGGTGGTTGATTTTAAGTCGCTATTATCTTCTTTCAGGAAGATTGATTTATGTACTTTGATGTGCTGATTTTTATTTTTAAGATTTTACATGTTATTAGTTGTTTTTTGTTATTTTTTGATTTATTTTAACAATGTCTGTTTTTGGGTGAGGATTGTTTTAATGAGTCATTCAGTTGCAGGATGGGGAAGGGGGGGTTATGTCCTTTTATGGTCTTAGCGGGTTGATCAGGGTCCTTGCCACGTTGGAGGATCAAGTGGGGGGAGTGGGGGGAGGGAGAATTTAGGAAGCACTTTTTCCTTTGATTGTTTTTAAATTTACTTTCATAAATCTTGTGTGTGTCATCATCATAGGCAGTCCCTGGGAATCGAGGAAGATTTGCTTCCACTCTAAAAGTGAATTCTCAGCTGACTGAATAGTCGAGGATCCGCAAAATCCTACAAATCCCCAGGGAGGACAGATGCACCAACGTTAGCGTCCTTGACCAGGCCAACATCAAAGCACTCACCACATTTGATCAGTTCCACTGGGCAGGCCACATTGTCCACATGCCCGACATGAGACTCCCAAAGCAAGAGCTCTACTCGGAACTCCTTCACGGCAAACAAGCCAAAGTTGGGCAGAGGAAACATTACAAGGACACCCTCAATGCCTCCCTGATAAAGTGCAACATCCCCACCGACACCTGGGAGTCCCTGGCCAAAGACTGCCCTAAGTGGAGTAAGTGCATCCGGGAGGGCACTGAGCACCTCGAGTCTCGTCGCCGAGAGCAAGCAGAAATCAAGCGCAGGCAGCGGAAAGAGCGTGCAGCAAACCAGTCCCACCCACCCTTTTCCTCAACGACTATCTCTCCCACCTGTGACAGGTACTGTGGTTCTCGTATTGGACTGTTCAGCCACCTAAGGACTCATTTTAAGAGTGGAAGCAAGTCTTCCTCAATTCCGAGGGACTGCCTATGATGAACATTCCAATATGAGAATTACAGTCTCTGTCACATGTGGGACAAACAGTCGTTTTGGGTAAGGGAGGGTGGGACTGGTTTGCCGCACGCTCCTTCTGCTGCCTGCGCTTGATTTCTGCATGCTCTCGGCAATGAGACTCGAGGTGACACTCGAGGTGTGTGTGCACGTAGTGGTTCGATGGCAATAGTATTGGGTAGGGTGGGGGAGGGGGGAGCAGAGAAATCACAGTCCCGCAGCAAACACTTATCCTACTAGTTCTAAATAGCAGTACAATTAGAGCTGGTACGGAGAACATTTTTTGTTAAGAACGACGGAAATGAGACATAGGCTTTTTTTTAAAGAAAAAGACCAGCACGGTGGGTTGGAAGTGTGGAGAGAGTGAGGAAGAAGTCTTCTAAGGGAGGGAGGAGAAAAGTAAGGTGGGGGTTTTTCGGGGGCGGGGGGGGGAGGGGATTTATACTCACTTCACGATCCATCATCTAGGTTGCTGATTGTAGTCTATAGGCCTAATGTTTCACCCTTACTGGGGCTTCATCAGAGACCAGGAAAAGCAAGTGGGTTGGGGGGGTTCAAGGGTCAGAGGATATCAGATTGATAACCTTACAGTGAGAAATTATGGAGGGTTTAGAGCTCCCTACCTTCCACCAGGTCAGTCGGAACGAGAAGGACTGGGATGAGGTGTTAATTGTGAGCTTTGTTTGGTGTTATGGTTCTTGTTTATACTCCTAGTGTGTTGTCTCTGTGTGCTCAGTGGTCCTCTCTGTTTGTTAGGTATAAATGTGGAACTCTGCCCCCTTTTTGTTGTGTTTGTGTTTGTGTGATGACTCACCTGGTTGAATGTCCTGTTTCGGGTTTGGAGTTTTTTGTGGGGGTCTAATGTTTTGATTTACTGACAGTTTGTTTCTTTTAAGCCTTTTACCCCATTTTCCCCTTACGTCCTGTAAATTTTTGATTTTAATAAATTATTTTTTTTAATATTTTTTGGTTTTTTGTATTTTACTTTTTTTGGTTATGTTACAGTTTGTGGGTTAGTTCTGTGATGTTTTTGTTATTATCATCTTCGTTCAATCCAGTGTTTTGTTTTATTTTTGGTTTGGTTCCCTACGTCATCTGTTGTCCCCGATTGTTGTAAACCCTTCTGTTTCCTGGTCTGCTCGGGGGGAGGTCGGTTTAGGCCTCTGTTTTACACACATTTCTGTTTAGTTCCTGTTTCCTTGAGCAGTACGGAAGGGCCGGGGGTTGATTTAGGGGCATTTAGAGTTGGGTCTTGGGGTTAAGGTCTGCATTAATATGTTTTAGGTTAGGGTTCAGTCTGGGTGGGGGGGGTCTAGGGTCTGCGGTTAGGATTGGGTTTGCGAGCTGTGGTGTGGGCTGTTCAGGTTTCGGTTTCCGGGGTTTAGGATCCAGAGTTAGGGTTGGGGTTTTGGGGTTGGGTCTGGACTGTTATGTTTTATGTTGGGGTTAGATTTTAGGGGGGTTAGGGTCCTGGGTTAGGGCTTAGTTTTGGGGCTGGGGTCTGTGTTTACAAGTTTTAGGTTTAGGTTTATGAGGGTTAGGGTCTGGAGTTCGGGTTAGGTTTTGGGGCTGGGGTATAGATTTAAAGGTTGCAAGTTTTAGGTTTAGGTTTATGAAAGTTAGGGTTTGGAGTTCGGGTTAGGTTTTGGGGCTGGGGTATAGATTTAAAGGTTGCAAGTTTTAGCTTTAGATTTATGAGAGTTAGGGTCTGGAGTTCAGATTAGTTATTTTTGTTGTTTTAAATTATTTTAATTAAGAGTATGATTCTTTCTGTTCTGGTTTCTTCTTTTTGGTAAATTGGATTCTCTGTTAAGGTTTGGGACTAGTTTTAGCGTTTATTGTTAAGGTCTGGGAACTAGGATTGGGTTTAGGAGTTATGGATAAGGCCTGGGAGTTAGGCTATTCTGTCATCTGTGCTTGGGTATATGGGGCACATGATCAAAATCTCCAGGGAACGCCAACAAGGGCCCATGGCCAACTGTGAAGAGGACTTTAAGTGCCTTCATTGTCAATACACAGGTTAGTAATTGGGGCAGGTAGATGTGAAATGAAATTTAATGCAGCGAAATGTGCTGCGATAGATTTTGGGAGGAGGAAAATGGGAGGAAATGTACATTAAATGGTAAAACTTTCAATGGAGTAAAGGAGCAGAGAGATTTAGGGTTGTAAGATTCTAGCTAATTCCTTGTCTTATTAAGGATCGAGAGTCTAGTGTTAGAACACAAGAACATAAGAAATAGGAGCAGGAGTAGGCCATCTGGCTCCTTGAGTCCACTCTGCCATTCAATAAGATCATGGCTGATCTGATCCTGGCCTCAACTCCACTTCCCTGCCCACTCCCCATAATCCTTCACTCCCTGATCTTTCAAAACTCTGTATCTCCACCTTAAATATATTCAATGATTATCAGCAACTTTAATATCTTAAGAACTATAATTTGAGCAGATTCTCTGTGTTCTACCACATCAGAGTAAAGATACAAGTCCCGCGTGTCCACAGTAACTGACACCAGGTCAGCCCGCTGGATGCCCTGAGCTTGATCTCCGGTGTCTCCAGTCCCGACTGCCCCCTTACATCAGTCTCCCCTCACTTTTATACCCTGCACTGATCCACCTCTGGCACCGGACTCTTCTTTGTTTTCTCTGCTGGGTTTGGGCAGGAAGCGAGGAAAAGACAGCTGGAATTTCTCTAATCTGTGATTTACGAGGACACTTTCCCTGGTTCCCAGCAGTTACTTTTCTTCAGTAATTTTCTCATTATCTTTGAACTCCCCTGCCTGCTGTTAGTTGTTATTATAGTTTCACAATTATAGGTCTAACCAAAACACGTTATAATCTAATCTATTGTGTAACTCACTCTGGTTTGAGCTTACATTGTGGTTACTAACAGACAAACCCTGTTCTTTCCCCTGATCTGATTACAGATTCCAACAGTGGGTTCAGTGAATGGAATGTCTGATCAGTGTTGCCATGGTGACCTGTCTGCAGTGAATCGATTGCTTGAGTTTCTAACTCAGACTAAACTTCTCTTTCCCATGATGCACATTATATCAGCCAGTTTATGTCAATGTGTTTTAGTCATGTTATGTTAATATCTCTAAAACCTACAAGGGGATCAGTTACACAAATCTTTAAAAGTAGGAGGATAAGTTGATAAAGTGGTTAAACAGCACATGGGATCCGAGGTTTTATAAATAGGGGTGTGGAGTACAAGAGAGCAGAGGGCATGTAAACCTGCACAAATCATTGGTTAGGCTGCAGTTCGAATATTGTGTCAGGTTTTGGGGATCTGACACCAGGAAGGATGTCGAGGCCATGGAGAGGGTGCAGAGAGATTCACTGAGATGGTACCAGGGAAGAGAGGCTTTAGTTATCAGGGGAGATTGGAGAAACTGGGGCTCTTTTCATTAGAACAAAGGGGAATTGGAGATTTGAGGGAAGTGTTCAAAGTTTGATCAGGTAAATGGGGATAAACTATTTCCACCAGTCGATGAGTCAGTAACTTGAGGGCATCAAATTCAAATCATCACCAAAAGGCTCAGACCCAGGGAGGAAATATCGAGCACAATGTACAACAATGTTCGGGACACTCACTGTCCCTCCGGATCTGTGTCCAGGGGAGGAACTGATGGGTTTCTCTTATCTTTGGGTTAAATTTTGTTCTCATTCAGGTGATGGATGTCACTGCCATGGAATAGTGTATTCTGAGCACCAACACTCTCCAGTCAGGTACAGCACAGGTTAGATACAGAGTAAAGCTCCCTCTACACGGTCCCATCAAACACTCCCAGGGCAGGTACAGCACGGGTTAGATACAGAGTAAAGCTCCCTCTACACTGTCTCATCAAACACTCCCAGGGCAGGTACAGCACAGGATTGCTGCACTGTCAGTGTAGCCATCTTTCAGATGAGTCATTCAACTGATGCCCCATCAGCTCTCAACCAATATCACTCAAACAGATTATCTGGCCATTGCTGTTCATGGCAGCTTGCTGTGTGTAAATCATCTGCTGCATTTCCTATACTACAACAGTGAATGCACTTCAAATGTACTTTGGTGTTGTTGTACTTCATTGGCTGTAAAGCACTTTGGGACATCCTGAGGTCATGTGAGGTGCTACATAAGGACAGGTCTTTGTTAAATGAAGGAGAAAAGTTCCAAAAAAGGAACAGTTGGTAACAGAACAACAATTATTCTCCTATTATATTGGAGAAATCAAGGAATGGACACACACTGTGTTGGAACCAAAGCTGATTTATTTGTCAGATATCCAGAAAATTAAACTCCAGCCCAGTTACAGGGGAAACACAGCCCGACTGTCAGAATGAACACGGTTCAGTCCCGATGTGATTCACAGCAGAATATAAACCCTGCAGTCACTTGTGAATGCGCTGGTGTCTCAGCAGGTCGGATGATGTAGTGAATCGCTTCCCGCATTCAGAGCAGGTGAACGGCCTCTCCCCAGTGTGAACTCGCTGGTGTGTCAGCAGGGTGGATGAAATACTGAATCCCTTCCCACACACGGAGCAGGTGAACGGCCTCTCCCCGGTGTGAACTCACTGGTGTGTCAGCAGGATGGATGAATCACTGAATCCCTTCCCACACACGGAGCAGGTGAATGGCTTCTCCCCGGTGTGGATACGTTGGTGCATCATCAAACTATTTCTGCTTTTAAAGCTCTTCTCACAGTCAGAACATTTAAAAGGCCTCTTATTGGTGTGAACAAGGAGGTGCATAGTGAGCTGGGATGACACAGAGAATCCCTTCCCACACAAGGAACAGGTGAACGGTCTCTCCCCAGTGTGAACTCGTTGGTGTATCAGCAGCTCCGTTTTGGTTTTAAAGCTCTTCTCACAGTCAGAACATTTAAAAGCTCCCTTATCCGTGTGAACAAGTTTACGGCGTCTCAGGGGCCCGGAACTTTTAAAGCATTTCCCGCAATCCGAACATTTAAAAGGTCTCTCCCCAGTGTGAACTCACTGGTGTGTCTTCAGGTGGGATGAATTAATGAATCCCTTCCCACAATCAGAGCAGGTGAATGGCCTCTCCCCAGTGTGACTGCGTCAATGAATTTCCAGCTCAGATGGGTAACTGAATCCCTTCTCACAGTCCCCACATTCCCATGGTTTCTCCATTGTGTGGATGTCCTTGTGTCTCTCCAGGTTGAACGATCAGTTGAAGCCTCGTCCACACACAGAGCACGTGTACGGTTTCTCCCCACTGTGAATGGTGCGATGTTTTTTGAGGCTGTGTAACTGGTTAAAGCTCTTTCCACAGGCAGTGCACTGGAACACTCTCACTCGGGTGTGTGTGTCTCGGTGCTTTTCCAATCACACTGATGTTTGAAATCTATTCCCACAGACAGAACAGACAAACATTTCTCCTTCCACATTCAAAGGCCGATAATATTCAGGTCCTGATGCATCGAGTGACTGTCAGATCTTGACGTGATGTTTGGTTCCAATTCCCTGTCTGTAAATCCTCCCCTTCTAACACCCTGTAAAAGGAGTTTACAAAACTCACTACTGTAAGGGCAGGATAGAAATTCAGAACAGACAATTTTAGTTTCTACGAAACATTCTTTCCTCTCTTGTTCCCCCAAAGCTGTAAATCCCCATCCCACACACTCTCCCTCCTCCCGGAGCTGAAACCCAAACCCATCGCACCATATCCATAATTTCTTTCTTCTCGCTGTTCTTTTCCTCCCCTGAAGGTGCTGTCTCTGGCTGGGTTCAGTTCTACACTTACTGGTTCCCCTCCCTCTCCTCCCCTGAATGTGCTGACCCTGGCTGGGTTCAGATCCATCGCTCTCTCTCTCTCTCTCTCTCTCTCTCTCTCTCTCTCTATCCTTCCTCACGGCTGGGTTCAGTTCCACACTCACTGGTTCCCCTCTCTCTCTCCTCCCCTGAAGTGCTGACTCTGGCTGAGTTCAGTTCTACACTCACTGGTTCCCCTCCCTCCGCTGAAGGTGCTGACTCTGGCTGGGTTCACGTCTACACTGTATTCTATGGGTATTCAGAACACCGAGTGTGTGCCTGAAACACGTTCTGGTCAGGTACAGAGTAAAGCTCCCTCTACACTGTATCATCAAACACACCCAGACCAGGTACAGCACAGGTTAGATACAGAGTAAAGCTCCCTCTACACTGTCCCATCAAACATGTAGAAAGTGAGTTTGAAGTCAGAGGAAACAAGCAGGAAAAAAGGGTAAAAAAATAAATTGATAAGCTCTTTGTCTAAATGCACGTAGCATTCGTAACAAAATAGATGAGTTGACAGCACAAATAGATCTGATAGCCATTACAGAGACATGGTGACCAGGACTGGGAACAAAATATTCAGGGGTATTTGACAATTCGGAAGGACAGACAGAAAGGAAAAGGAGGCAGGGTAGCACTATTAATAAAGGATGGAATCAGTGCGTTAGAGAGAAACGATATTGGCTCAGAGGATCAAGAGGTTGAATCAGTTTGGGTAGTGATAAGGAATAATAAAGGGTGGACGTAGTATATAGGCCCCCGAACAGTAGCTATACGATTGGACGGAGTATAAATCAAGAAATAATGGAGCCTTGTAAAGAAGGAACGGCAATAATCATGGGTGATTTTAACCTTCATATGTGTTGGTCTCTATATTTAAGGAAGGATATACTTGCATTGGAGGCTGTTCAGAGAAGGTTCACGAGGTTGATTCCAGAGATTAGGAGATTGACTTATGAGGATAGGTTGAGTAGGTTGGGCCTCAACTCATTGGAGTTCAGAAGAATGAGAGGTGATCTTATTGAAACTTATAAGATAATGAGGGGGCTCGACAAGGTGGATGCAGAGAGGATATTTCCATTCATAGGGGAAACTAAAACTAGGGGACATAGTCTTAGAATAAGGGGCCACCCTTTTAAAATTGAGATGAGGAGAAATTTCTTCTCTCAGCGGGTTGTAAATCCATGGAATTCTCTGCCCCAGAGAGCTGTGGCGGCTAGGTCATTGAATATATTAAAGGCGGAGATAGACAGATTTTTGAGCGATAAGGGAATAAAGGGTTATGGGGAGCAGGCAGGGAAGTGGAGCTGAGTCCATGATCAGATCAGCCACGATATTGAATGGCGAAGCAGGCTCAAGGGACCAAATGGCCTACTCCTGCTCCTATTTCTTATGTTCTTAAAGACTCCCAGGGCAGGTACAGCACGGGTTTGATGCAAAGTAAAGCTTCCTCTACACTGTGCCATCAAACACTCCCAGGGCTGGTACAGCACGGGTTAGATACAGAGTGAAGCTCCCTCTACACTGTCCCATTAAACACTCCCAGGGCAGGTGCAGCACGGGTTAGATTTGGAGTAAAGCTCCCTCTATACTGTCCCATCAAACACCCCGAGGGCAGGTACTGCACGGGTTAGATACAGAGTAAAGCTCCCTCTACACTGTCACATCAAATGCTAAACCCAGCCCATAATGATCAGGGCTCAGGAAGGTTGGTTGCTAGGCACTGCAGTGATGTCATATAGCAGGGCCATTCAACCCAGCGGGTCCTCTCCTTATCCCTTTAAAGGAGGAGAGCTGGGACATCCTGTCTCAACACACATCCCCCTGTTCATACTGAGAATCCCCAGGGAAGGCCCAAAATCCAGAGTGTGGAACACAACCAAGGGGGAAAGAGGAGGAGAGAAGGGGAGGTAAATCAATGAGTCGGGACTGAGGGCCACCAAGCTTCAGTTTTAGAGGCTGTAGACGTCAGATGGGGAAGAGTGAGTTCTGTAGTTTCAGGATCCAGGGAGAGAGAGCAAGGCACAAGGCACATTGCACAAATTCCTACTATTTTAACCTTCTCTCCTCTTCTCCCCTGAAGGTGCTGACTCTGGCTGGGTTCAGTTCTACACTCACTGGTTCCCCTCCCCTGAAGGTGCTGACTCTGGCTGGGTTCAGTTCTACACTCACTGGTTCCCCTCCCTCTCCTCCCCTGAAGGTGCTGACTCTGGTTGGGTTCAGTTCTACAATCACCAGTTTCTCTCCAATATGTGACCCATGTGCCCAATCTCCACGTGTGAACCTCAACAGTGAGTGTCAATAGGCTATTCCACTGTCCTCAACTGAGGCCTCACATGTGCATTTTCCAGCAGGGTCACAGGACTCTCCTCCCATTGGCTCAGTAGGTACAGGTAACGCCCAGTGTGACTGAGTCCTAGGAACAGGAGGGACCCAGGTTTAATCCTGTCTGCACATCCTCCCCTTCTAATCCCCTGTAAAAGTTGTTTACAAAAGTCATTGCTGTAAGTAGAAACATAGGAACAGGAAAAGGCCATTCAGTCCCTTGAGCCTGTCCCAACATTCAATGAGATTGTGGCTGATCAGTATTTTAACTCTGTCTACCTGCCTTGGTTCTATCGCCATTAATACCCTTGCCTAAGAAGAATCTATCAATCTCAGTTTTGGAATTTTCAATTGGTCCCCAGCCTCTGTTTTATGGGGAACAGAGTTCCAGACTTCCACTAGGCTTTAAGAGCATAAGAAATAGGAGCAGGAGTGGGTTAAACAGTCCCTCGAGCCTGCTGCATCATTCAATAAGATCAAGGCTGATCTTCTACCTCAGCTCCACTTTCCCGCACCATCCCCGTATCCCTTCATTTCTTTAGTGCCCAAACATCTATCGATCTCAGCCCTGAATATACTCAACGACTGAGCATCCACAGCTCTTTGGGGCAGAGAATTCTAAAGATTCACAACCCTTTGAGTGAAGACATTTCTCCTCATCTCAGTCCTAAATGGCCGTCCGTTATCCTGAGACTATGACCCCTAGTTCCAGACTCTCCAACCAAGAGAAACAGCCAATCAGCATTTGTGTGAGGAAGTGCTTCCTGACATCACCCTGAACGGCCTGCCTCTGATTTTAAGGTTGTGTCCCCTTGTTGTGGACTCCTCCACCAGAGGAAATCGTTTCTCTCCATCCACTCTATCAACTGCTTTAATCATTTAAACACCTCAATTAGATCACCCTTTAATCTTCTATATTTCTCATAATTTACAAACTTCATCACTGTAAGTACAGGGTCATAGAACCACAGAAGTTTACAGCATTGAAGGAGGCCATTCAGCCCATCGTGTCTGTGCCGGCTGACAAAGAGCTATCCAGC
This sequence comes from Pristiophorus japonicus, assembly GCF_044704955.1. Taxonomy (NCBI): domain Eukaryota; kingdom Metazoa; phylum Chordata; class Chondrichthyes; family Pristiophoridae; genus Pristiophorus; species Pristiophorus japonicus. Next base: position 18,650 of record NW_027252757.1, read on the forward strand.
CTAATCCCACTTTTCAGCTCTTGGTCCGTAGCCTTGTAGGTCACGGCACTTCAAGTGCATATCCAAGTTTGTTTTAAATGCAACAAGGGTTTCTGCCTCTACCACCCTTTCAGGCAGTAGGTTCCAGACCCCAACCACCCTCTGGGTGAAGAGATTTCCCCTCTAAACCTCCTACCACTTTAAATCTATGCCCCTGGTTGTTGACCCACTGCTAAGGGAAATAGGTCCTTCCTATCCACTATATCTATGCACCCCCATAATTTTATACACCTCAATTAGGCCTTCCCTCAGCCGCATCTGTTCCAAAGCAAACAACTCCAGCCTATCCAATCTTCCCTCATAGTTAAAATTCTCCAGTCCAGGCAACATTCTCGCAAATCTCTTCTGTACCCTCTCCAGTGCAATCACATCTTTCCTGTAATGTGGTGACCAGAACTGCATGCAGTACTCTAGCTGTGGCCTAACCAGTGTTTTATACAGTTCAAGCATAACCGCCCTGCTCTTGTATTCTATGCCTCGGCTAATAAAGGCAAGTATTCCGTATGCCTTCTTAACCACCTTATCTACCTGAACTGCTACCTCCAAGGTCCCTTTGTTCCTTTACACTTCTCAGTGTCCTACCATTTAATGTGTATTCCCTTGCCTGTTCGCCATTCCCAAATGCATTACCTCACACTTCTCCAGATTGAATTCCATTTGCCACTGTTCAGCCCACCTGATCAGTTCATTCATACCTTCCTGCAGCCCATAGTTTTCTTCTTCATTATCAACCACACAGCTGATTTTTGTATCATCTGCAAAGTTCTTAATCATACCCCCTGCATTCAAGTCTAAATCATTGATATATACCACAAAAAGCAAGGGACCTAGTACTGAGCCCTGCAGAACCCCACTGGATACAGCCTTCCAGTCACAAAAACACCCATCGACCATTACCCTTTCCTTCCTGTCGCTGAGCCAATTTTGGATCCAACTTGCCACTTTGTCTTGGATCCCATGGGCTTTAACTTTCCTGACCAGTCTGCCACGTGGGACCATCAAATGCCTTGCTAAAAATCAATATACACTACATCAAATGCACGACCCTCATCGACCCTCTTTGTTACCTCCTCAAAAAATGCAATGAAGTTAGTCAGACCCGACCTTCCCTGAACAAATTCATGCTGACTGTCCTTGATTAATCTGTATCTTTCTAACTGAAGATTTATCCTGCCCCTCAGAATTTTCTCCAATAATTTTCCCACCACTGAGGTTAGACTGACTGGCCTGTAATTACTCGGTCTATCCCTTTCTCCATTTTTAAACAACAGTACAACATTTGCAATCCTCCAGCCTGGGATACATTTCATCTGGGCCTGGGGGTTTATCCATTTTCAAAGCTGCTAAGCCCCTTAATATCTCCTCTCTCACTGTTTATTTCATCTAATATTTCACACTCCTCCTCCCTGATTGCAATGTCTGCATCACTCCTCTCTATTGTGAAAGCAGATGCAAAGTATTCATTAAGAACCATACCCACATCTTCCGTCTCCACACACAGGTTACCTTTATGGTACCTAATAGGCCCTTCTCTTCCCTTAATTAGCCTCTTCCTCTTAACGTATTGATAAAACATCTTTGGGTTTTCCTTGATTTTACTTGGCAATATTTTTCATGCTCTCTCTTTGCTTTCCTAATTGCACCCTTGCACTTTCTAACTTCTCCTGAGTTTCTGCAGTACTGAGCCCTCGGTATCTGTCATAAGCCTCCCTTTTTTCTTTATCCTACCCTGTATGTCCCTTGACATCCAGGGAGCTCTAGATTTATTAGTCCCATCCTTTTTCTTTAAAGGAACATACTTGCTCTGAACCCTCACTATCTCCTCCTTGAAAGCTCCCACTGCTCTGAGACTGATTTACCATCAAGTAGCTGTTTCCAGTCCACTTTGGCTAAGTCCCATCTCAGCTTAGCAAAATTGGCTTTTCCCACAATTGAGAACTTTTATTCCTGGTCTATCTTTGTCCTTTTCCATAACTACCCTAAATCCAACTGAATTATGGTCCCTACCACCAAAACGCTCTCCCCTTCCATCTGCCCAGCTTGGTTCCCTAAAACAAAGTCCAGAACCACCCCCTCTCTTGTTGGACTTGTTACACACTGGTTAAAAAAGTTCTCCTGAATGCATTTTAGAAAGTCTGCACCCTCTATACCATTCACACTAATTCTATCCCAATTAATATTAGGGCAGTTGAAATCCCTGACTATTACTGCCCTATTATTTTTGAACCTTTCAGAAATGTGCCTACATTTTTGCTCTTCTGTCTCCCTCTGACTGTTTGGGGGTCTATAGTACATCCCCAGCAGTGTGATGTTTTGTTCTTCAGTTCTCCCACGTGGCCTCATTTGATGATCCTTCTGACATATCATCCCTCCTCACAGCTGTAATTGTTTCTTCAATCAATACTGTGACCACTCCCCTCCTTTTTTACCCCCTCTCTATCCCGTCTGAAAACCCTGTAACCAGGAATGTTGAGCTGCCATACCTGTCCTTCTTTCAGCCATGTCTCAGTAATAGTTATATTATACTCCCCCGTGTCTATCTGTGCTCTCAGCTCATCTGCCTTATTCCCTAGACTCCATGCATTGAAGAATATACCATTAAGTACTGCCAAACTGCCTTGTGGTCTATTTTATAGCCCTTGTTTCCCATGTATTCCAAATTCACTTTCTACTTTTTTGATTTCCAATTTCAGCTTTGCTTCTCTCCCTTCTGAATCCATTCTCAGATTCCCATCCCCCTGCCAGATAATTTAAACCCTCCTCAACCACACTACCAAACCCTACCATGAGGATATTGGTTCCGGCTATGTTGCCAAACACCTTAAATCCCTGTCTTTTGGTTACCGACCCTTCTGGCACTGAAAATTGGTTCTCCTTATTAAGAGGGTTTGTGGGCTGGAGGAGGTTACAGAGATAGGGAGGGGTGAGGCCTTGGCGGGATTTGAACAAGAGGATGAGTATTTTAAAGGCTGAAGCCACCAGCCATCTCCCCCAGTGCAGAATGTGACTCACTACTAACAGGAAGGATTTTCGTTTAACTACTAAAGATGCATAATGAGGGGTAAATCAATCTTTATACCTTTATCTAACAGCGATATGGGGGAAATGAATGACCTTTAAACACCTGGTCCACTTGGCACTGAAGTGTCTGAAACACATTATAGGAAATCTAAGAAAACAAAATACTGACAAATATTAAATTGTTATGCTGACAAAAGAAATATCGATTTAACTTTTAAAAGATGAATTGTTTAACAGGGGTTCACACAGATTTACCTGACAGGCCGACTCAGGATCCACCCCTCAAACACCGCGATTGGTTGCAGAACACGCTGCTCCATGGGCCCTCCGGCCTCTGAGCTCCCTTCCTGATGGTTCCCAGGGCAATCAATCAGCAATCGCCAACATTACGCTGCCAGATGAAGTTGAGGGGCTCAGAGGAAGAAATAAAATGAGGTTGTGAATCTGAGTTAAGAAATAAAATTGGAGAAGCATGATTACATTTATAAACATAACTATTTAAAGTCAAATCAAATGAATTGTTGCAATTAATATATTCCTTTTGGGCCAAGTGATGTGTGGGCTGCACAGAGTGTCTGTGCCCGGTTACACAGCGTGTCCCCGGCTCTCCGCTCCAAGTGCACATGTTTCAGCTCACATCCAACTGACTGGATAAATCTCGCCCGTCTAAACCCCAGCACACAAACATCAGCATTTGATGTTTTGCTAAATGTCTTGGTTCCTGCAACAAGGTGGCCGCACATGCGCCATGAACCGTCCAAGATGGCGGCCAGTGACCCCGCTGACCCGAGCCTGTCACCGCGGGGCCATCCCAGGGCCTGGGACCTAAAGCAGGTGTTTATGAGGCTCACCAGCCCACTCGCGGCTCCAATTCCTGCCCCGCACCGACAACCGACCGTCTCCTGTCCAACATCATCTGGGCTCCACCAATGTAACAAACAGGGTAGATAAAGGGGAACCAGTGGATGTGATGTATTTGGACTTCCAGAAGGCATTGACAAGGTGCCACATAAAAGTTTACCACACAAGATAAAAAAAACATGGGTTTGGGGGTAATATATTAGCATGGATAGAGGACTGGCTAACCAACAGAAAACAGAGAGTCGGGATAAATGGTTCATTCTCGGGTTCGCAATCAGTAACTAGTGGGGTGCCACAGGGATCAGTGCTGGGACACCAACTATTTACAATCTACATTAATGTCTTGGAAGAAAGGACCGAGTGTAATGTAGCCAAATTGTTGGGGTGGAATCTATTTGAAGAATATGACTCAGACACCCATCTGCTCAAGTGGAAAACACACAAGTTTATTATACGTATACAGAGATTCGGTCGAGTTGGAGATCAGTCTAAAAGCTTCGCAGCCTGTTGCGCCTGAACTCGCTGGCTGGGCCCGGCCGTTCCATATTTAATCTCACAACCCACAAGCACATGCATCATTGTGGTTACAATGAAAGAAGAAAAACCTTTCACAATGAAGTACATGGGACCCTGAGGTCAGCGTTTAGGGCATTCGGTTCCTCCTATCAGAGAAAAACATGCACACATCTGTTTGCACTGCAACCATACTTCGTCCAACTTCTTCTTTCCCCATGACTCAGAATCAGCAGACTTTATTTGACCATTTTAACATCGCCAGAATGCATAAAGCGGGTTTTCTAAAAATTCCCACTACACTGATGATACAAAGATGGGAGGAAAAGCAATGTGTGAGGAGGACACAAAAAATCTGCAAAAGGACATAGGCAGGCTAAGTGAGTGGGCATAAATTTGACAGATGGAGTAAAATGTAGGAAAGTGTTAGGTCATGCACTTTGGCAGAAAAAAAAATCAAAGAGCAAGTTATTATTTAAATGGAGAAAAATTGCAAAGTGCTACAGTACAGTGGGACCTGGGGGTACTTGTGCACGAAACAAAAGTTTAGTATGTAGGTACAGCAAGTGAACAGGAAGGCCAATGGAATCTTGGCCTCTATTGCAAAGGGGATGGAGTATAAAAGCAGGGAAGTCTTGCCACAGTCATACAGGGTATTAATGAGGCCACACTTAGAATACTGCGTGCAGTTTTGGTTTCCATATTTTTGAAAGAATATACTTGCTTTGGAGGCAGTTCAGAGAAGGTTCCTAAGTTGATTTCGGAGATGAGGTGTTGACTTATGAGGAACGTTTGAGGAGCTTGGGCCTCTACTCATTGGAATTCAGAAGAATGAGAGGTGATCTTATCGAAACGTATAAGGTTTTGAAGCGCCTTGACAAGGTCGATGCAGAGAGGATGTTTCCACTGATAGGGGAGACTAGAACTAGGGAGCATAATCTTAGAATAAGGGACCTCCCATTTAAAACTGAGATGAGGAAAAATTTCTTCTCCCAGAGCATTGTAAATCTGTGGAATTCACTGCCTCAGAGAGCTGTGCAAGCTGGGTCATTGAATAACTTGAAGAGATAGACAGTTTCTTAACCGATAATGGATTAAAGGGTTATGGGGAGTGGGCAGGGAGGTGGACCCGAGTCCTATTAAGCCATGATCCTATTAAATGGCAGAGCAGGCTCGATGGGCCGTATGACCTACTCGAGCTCCTATTTCTTATGTTCTTATGTTACCCTCCCCTTAAGTGCTGACTCTGGCTGGATGCAGTTCCACTCACTGGTTCCCCTCTCCTCCCCTGAAGGTGCTGACTCTGGCTGGATTCAATTCCAGACACTAACATCATTCACTTTGTTCCTGCACCAAGATGGCTGCGCATGCGCTGTGCTACTCACTGAATCAAGATGGTGGAGCGCTGAACCTGCCTTCCTGTACGAAGATGGCCGTCATTAACCTGGGCCTGTGACCGCCGATATTCCGGTTACTGTTCCGGGCTTGCGGCGGGCACCAGTTGTTTATGAAGCCTCTCTGACTACCCGCTAAAAAGGACACTTCTGAGGAGCCCATCCAAATCTTGTCTCCTCCGCCATTACACGCACCGCGCATGCTCCAAACACAGCCAGGGCCCACGCCTGCGCATCGAGTTCCTGTAGTCTGGGTGCGGCACATTCTCCCCCGCGGAGCATGCTGGATACATAAGACCATGAGGCATAGGAGCAGGAGTGGCCACCTGGCCCCCCGGCCCCCCCCCGAGCCTGCTCCCTATTCAATAAGATTTGATGGAACAGTCTAGAGGGAGCTTTACTCTGTATCTAACCCGTGCTGTACCTGTTCTGCAGTGTTTGATGGGACAGCATACAGGGAGATTAACTCTGTACCTAATCAAAGCAGTACCTAACCTGGGAGTGCTTGGGACAGGCTAGAGGAAGATTTAATCTTTATGTAACCCGTGCTGCATCTGCCTGGGAATGTCCGGTGAGACAGCATCTAACCTGTGTTGCATCTGCCCTGGGAATCGTTAATGGGACAGTGTAGGAGGAGCTTCACTCTTTATCCAACCAATGCAGTATCTACTCTGGAATGCTTGGGGCAGGGTAGGGGGAGATATACACCGTATCTAACCTGTGTTGTGCCTGCCCTTGAAATGTATGGTGGGACAGTGTTGAGGAAGCTTTACTCGGTATCTAAGCAAGGCAAGTATATCCTTCCTGAGATAAGGAGACCAAAACTGTGCACAGTACTGCAAGTGTGGTCTCAACAAGGCCCTGTACAAATGTAGAGTGAGATTTGAGAGGGTTACCCTTTATCTAAATTAAGCTGTACTTGCCCTAGGAGTGTTTATTTGGAAAGTGTAGAAGGAGCTTTACTTCGTATCTCACCAATGCAGTACCTACCCTGGGAGTGTTTGATGGTACAGTGTAGATGGAGCTTTACTTGTATCTGAGTCAGGATAAGTCGGTAATTTTTCTATTAGCAAACTAGCTCCAGCATTGTCATAGGCATCAGTGCTCAGTCCTCAATCTATATTAATGACTTGGATGAAGGGACCGAGTGTAATCTAGCAAGGTTTGCTGATGATACAATGATGGGTGGGAAAGAAACATGTGAAGAGGACACAATAATCTGCAAAGGGATATAGACAGGCTAAGTGAGTGGGCAAAAATTTGGCAGATGGAGTGTAATGTGGGAACATGTGAGGTTATCCACTGGGGCAGAAAAAATAGAAAAACAAATTATAATTTAAATGGAGAAAAATTGCAAAGTGCTGCAATACAGTCACAACTTGGGGTCCTTGTGCATGAAACACAAAAAGTTAGTATGTAGGTACAGCAAGTAATCAGGAAGACAAATGGAATCTTGGCCTTTATTGCAAGGTGGATAGAGTATAAATGCAGGGAAGTCCTGCTACAACTGTACAGGATATTGGTGAGGCCACACCTAGAGTACTGCATACAGTTTTGGTCTCTCTATTTAATGAAGGATATACTTGCTTTGGAGGCTGTTCAGAGAAGGTTCACTAGGTTGATTCTGGAGATGAGGGGGTTGACTTATGAAGATAGGTTGGGCCTGTACCCATTGGAGTTCAGAAGAATGAGCGGTGATCTTATTGAAACATATAAGATAATCAGGGGGCTCGACAAGGTGAATGCAGAGAGGATGTTTGCACTTATAGGGAAAACTAAAACTAGGGGACATAGTCTCAGAATAAGAGGCCACCCATTTAAAACTGAAATGAGATGGAATTTCTTCTGAGAGTTGTAAATCTATGGAATTTCTGCCCCAGAGAGCTGTGGAGGCTGGGCCATTGAATATATTAAAGACATAGATGGACAGAATTTTGAGGGATAAGAGAATAAAGTGTTATGGGAAGCGGGCACGGACCTGGAGTTGAGCCCAAGATCAGATCAGCCATGCTTTTATTAAATGGCAGAGTGGGCTCGAGGTACCATGTGGCCTGCTCCTGCTCCTATTTCTTATATTATAATCTACCCTGTGTTGTACCTGCCCTGGGGTTGTCTGTTGGGACAGTGTAGAGAGAGCTTTACTCTGTATCTAATCCGTGCTGTACCTGCCCTGGGATTGTATGTTGGGACAATGCAGAGAGAGAGATTACTCTGTATTTATCCCGTGCTGTACTTGCCCTGGGAGTGTTTGATGGGACTGTGTAGATGGAGCATTATTCCGGATCTAACCAATTCTGTATCTACCCTGGAATGCTTTGGACAGTGTACAGGGAGAAATATTCCATACCTAACCAGTGTTGTACCTGCCCTTGGAATGTCTGGTGGGACAGTGTTGAGGGAGATTTACTCAATATTTAAACCATGTTGTACCTGTTCTGGGAGTGTTTGATGCGGCAGAGTAGAGGGAGCTTTACTCTATATCTATCCCATGCTGTAGTTGCCTTGGGAGTGTTTGATGTGACAATGTAAAGGAAGATTTATTCTGTACCTCTCTTGGAGTGTTTTATGGGTCAGTGTAGAGGGAGCTTTATTCTGTTTCTAACCAATGCAGTATCTACTCTAGAATGCTTGTGACAGGGTAGAGGGAGATATACTCCATATCTAGCCTGTGTTGTACCTGCCCATGGAATGTCTGGTGGGACAATGTTAAGGGAGCTTTACTCTATATCTAAGCAAGGCAAGTATATCCTTCCTTAGATAAGGCGACCAAAGCTGTGCACAGTACTCCAGGTGTGGTCTCACCAAGGCCCTGTACAATTATAGAGTGAGGTTTGAGAGGGTTACCCTTTATCTAAATTATGCTGTACTTGCCCTAGGAGTGTTTATTTGGAAAGTGTAGAGGGAGCTTTACTCTGTATCTAATCAAAGCAGTACCTGCCCTGGGAGTGCTTGATGGGACAGTGTAGAGGAAACTTTACTCTGTATCTAACCTGTGCAGTCCCTGCTATGGGAATGTCCAGTGGGAAAGTGTATAGCGATCCTCACTGTGTATCTAACCTGTGCTGTACCTGCCCTGGGAGTGTTTCATGGGACAGTGTAGAGGGAGCTTCACTCTTTTTCTAGCCCGTGCTGTACCTGCCTTGGGAGTGTTTGATGGGGCAGTGGAGATGGAGCTTAACTTTGTATCTGAGTCGGGATAAATGGATCATTTTTCTATTGGCAAACAGTGACTAGTGGGGTGCCACAGGGATCGGTGCTGGATCTTCAACTATTTACAATCTATATTAATGTCCTGGATGAAGGGACCAAGTGTAATGCAGCCAAGTTTGCTGATGATACAAAGATGGGTGGGAAAGCAAATAGTGAGGACACAAAAAATTTGCAAAGGGATATAGACAGGCTAAGTGAGTGGGCAAAATGTTGGCAGATGGTGTACAATGTGGGAAAATGTGAGGTTATTTACCTTGGCAGATAAGATAGAAAAGCAAATTATAATATAAATGGAGAAAAATTGCAAAGTGCTACAGTGCAGTGGGACCTGGGGGTCCTTGTGCATGAAACACAAAAAGTTAGTATGCAGGTATGGCAATAATCAGGAAGGCAAATGGAATGTTGGCCTTTATTGCAAGGTGGATAGAGTATAAATGCAGGGAGGTCCTGCTACAACTGTACAGGATATTGGTGAGGCCACACCTAGAGTACTGCATACAGTTTTGGTCTCTCTATTTAATGAAGGATATACTTGCTTTGGAGGCTGTTCAGAGAAGGTTCACTAGATTGATTCTGGAGATGAGGCGGTTGACTTATGAAGATAGGTTGGGCATATATGATAATGAGGGGGCTCGACAAGGTGGATACAGAGAGGATATTTCCATTCATAGGGGAAACCAAAACCAGGGGACAGGGTCTCCAAATAAGAGGCCACCCATTTCTTCTCTGAGGGTTGTAAATCTTTGGAATTCTCTGCCCCAGAGAGCTGTGGAGGCTGGGTTATTGAATAAATTTAAGGCAGAAATAGACAGATTTTTGATCGATAAGGGAATAAATGGTTATGGGGAGCAGGCAGGGAAGTGAAGCTGAGTCCATGATCAAATCAGCCAGGATTCTATTAAATGGCGGAGCAAGCTCGAGGGGCCAAGTGGCCTATTCCTGCCCTTGGAATGTCAGGTGAGACAATATTAAGGGAGCTTTACTCTGTATCTAAGCAAGGCAAGTATATCCTTCCTTAGAAAAGGAGACCAAAACTCTGCACAGTACTCCAGATGTGGTCTCATCAAGGCCCTGTACAATTGTAGAGTGAAGTTAGAGAGAGAATTATATTGTATCGTAATTGTGCTGTACCTGCCCTAGGAGTGTTTATTTGGACAGTGTAGAGGGAGCTTTACTTGGTATCTAACCAATGCAGTACCTGTTCTGTGAGTGTTTGATGGAAAGTGTAGTGGGAGAAGTTACTCTGCATTTAACCCGTGCTGGAGCTGCCCTGTGACTTTTGATGGGACTGTTCAGAGAGAGTTTTATGCTGGACTTAACCTGTACTGTACCTGCCCTGGGAGAGTTTGATGGGACAGTGTAGAGGGAGCTTTACTCTGTATCTAATCCGTGTGTGACTGCCCTGTGAGTGTTTGGGATACTGTAGACTGAGATTTACTCTGTATCAACCCTGGTAGTGTTTGGGACATGATGGAATGGGATTTACTTTGTATCAAACTCTTGCAGTACCGGTAGTCCTGACATCAGTAGTCAGGAAAATGCTAAAATCTATTATTAAGTACGTAGTAACAGGGCATTTCGGAATTAATAACAGGATTGGGTGGAATTAACACGGATTTATGAAAGGGAAATTGTCCTTGAAAATCTGTTAACATTTTTTGTGGTAGATAGCAGGATAGATAAGGGGGAAACCACTGGATGTGGTATATTTAGATTTACAGAAGGAATTCAATGAGGTGCCACACAAGAGATTATTAAACAAAGTTATGGCTCATGGGATTGGGTGTGAAATACTTGCAAGGATTAAGAATTGGAAAACAGAGAGGAGGAATAAACAGGTCATTTTTGGGTTGGCAGGCTGTAACTGGTAGGGTCCGAGCATCCCTTGGGAGCACCGAAGCAAGCCTCCCATGCTGTACCATCACTCGAGTTTGAATAAAGGAGCTAAGGTCACACTTACTCATGTCTACACTACTCAGTTACATTGCTTTATTATGAACATAAAAACTGGCAATGAGATAACGAACAATCACACGAAAATGCAGAGAACTGTTGGTATCCTGGAGAAATTCTCAGAAGGGGACGATTGGGAGGCCTTCGTGGAGCAACTCGACCATTATTTCGTGGCCAACGAGCTAGAAGGGGATGAGAATGCTGCCAAACAAAGGGTGATCCTCCTCACCGTCTGTGGGTCAACAACCTATAGCCTCATGAAGAATCTTCTAGCTCTGGTGAAACCAACAACCACATTGTATGAAGAACTGTGTACGCTGGTCCAGGAGCACCTAAATCTGAAGGAAAGCGTTCTGATGGCAAAGTATCGATTTTACACATATCAACGGTCTGAAGGCCAGGAAGTGGTGAGCTACGTCTAAGGCGCCTTGCAGGATATTGTGAATTCGATGGATTCCTTGAGCAAATGCTAAGAGACTTCTTTGAGGTTTGGCATTGGCCACGAGGTTATCCTTCGCAAACTATTGACTGTTGAAACACCGAACCTGAGCAAAGCCATAACGATAGCCCAGGCATTTATGTTCACCTGTGATAACATGAAACAAATTTTGCAACATAGAGGTTTTGGCAAGTACTGTACACAAAGTAATGTCGTTTTCAGACAGGAATGCAAACGGCAGAACGTACACACCTGCAGCTGCACGACCTCAGATGACCCAGAGTCTACCATCAAATGTTAATGCACGGCAGTTAACACCTTGTTGGCGCTGTGGAGGTGATCATCGAGCCCATCAATGCCGCTTCAAACACTATGCTGTGGAACAATGGGACACCTCCAGCGAATGTGCAGACGAGCTGCGAACCCTGCTAACCACCACGTTGCAGAGGTCCATGGTGGATCAGGCTAAACTAGAGATTCGAACCGAGGAGGCAGAAGTGTACGGGGTACACACCTTCACCACGAAATGTCCACCGATCATGCTAAAAGTCGAACTGGATGGATTTCTAGTATCCATGGAACGGGACATGGGTGCGAGCCAGTCTATCATGAGCAAAAAGGTCTTCGACACCCTGTGGTGCAACAAGGCACACAGGCCCAAACTTAGCTCCATTCATACCAAGCTAAGAACTTACACTAAAGAGCTGATCCCTGTAATTGGCAGCGCAGCAGTAAAAGTCTCCTATGATGGAGCAGTGCATGAACTCCCACTATGGATTGTAGCAGGAGATGGGCCCACACTGTTCGGCAGAAGCTGGCTGTGAAAAATCCATTGGAACTGGGATGACATCCGAGCGCTCTCGTCCGTTGACTATGCCTCATGTGGCCAGGTTCTGAGCAAGTTCCCGTTGTTGTTTGAGGCAGGCATCGGAAGTTTCTCAGGGGCGAAGGTGCAGATCCACTTGGTTCCCGATATATGACCCATCCACCACAAGGCACGAGCGGTGTCATATATGATGTGAGAGAAAGTGGAAATTGAGCTGGACAGGCTGCAGCGAGAAGGCATCATCGCCACGGTGGAGGTCAACGAGTGGGCCAGTCCGATTGTTCCAGTTCTCAAAGGCAATATCATGGTCAGAATTTGTGGGGGCTATAAAGTAATGATTAACTGTTTTTCGCTACAAGAGCAGTACTCGCTACCCAAGGCAGACGACCTATTTGCGGCTCTGGCTGGAGGAAAGACGTTCACCAAGTTGGATCTGACCACGGCCTACATGATGCAGGAGCTGGCAGAATATTCGAAAGGTGTCACCTGCATCAACACACACAAAGGTCTGTTCACCTACAATAGAGGCTTGTTTGGGATTCGATCAGCCGCGGAAATTTTTCAAAGGAACATGGAGAGCCTGCTAAAGTTGGTTCTGTGCACCGTGGTTTTCCAGGATGACATACTGGTCACAGGTCGGGATACCATCGAACACTTGAAGAACCTGGAAGAGTTTCTAAGTCAGCTAGACCGCTTGGGACTCAGGTTGAAACACTCGAAATGTGTTTTTTCTGGCACCAGAGGTCGAGTTCTTTGGGAGAAAAATCATGGAGGCCATTAAGAATGCACCGAGACCACAGAATGCGACAGAGCTGTGTCATTCCTGGGACTCCTCAACTATTTGATAATTTCCTACCTGGGTTAAGCACCTTGCTAGAACCCATACATGTGCTGCTACGCAAGTGAGATGACTGGGTATGGGGGAAATCACAAGAGGCTGCTTTTGAGAAAGCAAGAAAACTGTTATGTTCCAACAAACTGCTTGTTCTGTATAACCCATGTAAACATTTACTGCTAGCTTGCGATGTATCTTCGTATGGGGTCGAGAGTGTGTTACAGCAAGTAAACAAATCAGGAACATTGCAACCAGTCGCCTATGCATCTAGGAGTCTGTCCAAGGCCGAAAGGGCCTACAGCAGGATTGAAAAAGAAGCTCTGGCATGCATTTACGGGGTGAAAAAAATGCACCCGTATCTGTTTGGTCTCAAGTTTGATTTAGAAACCGACCATAAGCCGCTTATATCGCTACTCTCAGAAAACAAAGGGATTAATACCAAAGCCTCTGCCCGCATCCAAAGATGGGCGCTTACGCTGTCTGCATATAACTATGTAATCCGCCACAGACCAGGCACAGAGAACTGTGCTGATGCTCTGTCGGCTACCATTGCCCACCACTGGGGTGGAAATGGCACTGCCTGCAGACTTGCTCTGGGTGATGGATGCATTCGAAAATGAAAAGCCAGGATCCTTTACTGTCCCTTGTAAAAAAAACTGTGTCCTCCATGGGAGCTGGTCCAGCATCCCAGCGGAGATGCGTGAAGAGGTCACGCTGTTCCAGCGGCGCAAAGATGAAATGTCCATACAGGCGGACTGTCTTTTATGGGGCAATCACGTAGTTTTGCCTAAGAAAGGCAGGGAAACATTCATACGCGACCTACACAGTACCCATCCAGGCATAGTAATGATGAAAGCAATAGCCAGATCCCATGTGTGGTGGCCCAGCATTGACTCAGATTTGGAGTCATGCGTGCACCAATGCAACACTTGCTCTCAACTGAGCAATGCACCCAGGGAGACAGTTTGTGGTCATGGCCCTCTAAACCGTGGTCTAGGATCCACGATGACTTTGCGGGCCCGTTTCTAGGCAAAATGTTTTTGGTGGTTGTGGATGCTTATTTAAAATGGATTGAGTGTGTAATAATGTCTGTAAGCATGTCCACTGTCACCATTGAAAGCCTATGAGTCATGTTTGCCACGCAATGCCTGCCTGATGTCCTTTTCAGCGACAATGGGCCGTGCTTCACCAATGCTGAATTCAAGGAATTCATGACCCACAATGGGATCAAGCATGTCACATCTGCCCCGTTCAAGCCCACATCCAAAGGCCAGGCAGAACGGGCAGTCCAAACCATCACGAAAAGCTTGAAACATGTGTCGGAAGGCTCCCTGCAGACCCACCTGTCCCGAATCCTGCTCAGCTACTGCACCAGACCCCACTCACTCACCAGGGTTTCCCCATCCGAGCTGCTCATGAAAAGGGCGCTCAAAACAAGGCTCTCGCTTGTCCACCCTGATCTCCATGATCACGTCAAGGACAGGCGGCATCGACAAAGCATGTACCATGATCGCGCAAACTTGTCACGCAATATTGGAGTTAATGACCCTGTATTTTTATTCAGCTATGGACATGATCCCTAATGGTTTGCTGGCACTGTCATAGCCAAAGAAGGGAGTCGGGTGTTTCAGGTCAAACTTGCTAATGGACTAACTTGCAGAAAGCATTTGGACCAAACCAAACTGCGATTCACAGACAGCCATGAGCAACCTGAAAAGGCCACCACCAACTTCGGCCCTCCAACACACACACAAGTGGCAACTGACATCACGGTTGACCACAAAGCTGAACTCACCATCCCCAGCAGCCCAGCAAGGCCAGCTGCCCAGCGAAGAACAAACCAACTCACCCACACCTGCATTTGTACTGAGACGATCGACAAGGGAGCAAAAAACCCCAGATCGTCTCACCCTGTAAATAAGTGTACTATTGACTTTGGGAGGGAGTGATGTTATGTATGCAACCTGTATCATACCACCATCAGAGGGCATACCTGTTGGAGTCCTAATGGATCCCAACATCCCTTGGGAGCACTATATATAAGCAGGCCTCTCATGCTGTGCCATCACTCTGGAGTTTGAATAAAGGAGCTAAGGTCACACTTACTCATGTCTACAGTACTCAGTTATATTGCTTTATTATGAACATAACAACATTGGCCTTTATTACAAGAGGATTTGAGTATAAGAGTAAAGATGTCTTACTGCAATTATACAGGGCCCTGGTGAGACCGCACCTGGAGTATTATGCACAGTTTTGGTCTCCTTACCTAAGGAAAGATAAACTTGCTATAAAGGGAGTGCAAAGAAGGCTCACCAGACTGATTCCTGGGATGGGGGTATTGTCCTATGAGAGATTGAGTAGACTAGGCCTATATTCTCTAGCATTTAATGAGAGGCAATGCCCACATCCCATGAACTAATTTTAAAAAGAGATGAGTGAGGTGTTTAAATTTGATCAAGGACACCAGACAAATTATTAGAGACACTCACTGTCCTTCAGGACCTGTGTCCAGGGGAGAAGCTGATGGGTTTATCCGATCATCTTTGGGTTAAATGTTGTGCTCATCGAGCTGAGCACCTCATGCCAGCATCAAACTCTCTCCAGTCGGGCACAGTACGGCTTAGATACAGAGTGAACCCATCAGTCACTCCCCAACACAGATAGTGAGGGACAGGGAGTGTCCGGGACAATAACATTTCTCACTCAATAAGATACAAATTGATCCTGTACCTCTCCCCATTAATCCTGGGCTCCACACGGGTCAAATCCTGCTCCTGTTTCCCTTCCTGCAACAGCACTGAGCTCAACCCAGCCCATAATGAGCAGGGCTCAGGGAAGGTGGTTGCTAGGTACTGCAGTGAAGTCATAAAGCAGGGCCATTCAGCCCGGTGGGTCCTCTCCTTGTCCCTTTAAAGGTGGAGAGCTGGGACATCCTGTCTCAACACACATCCCCCTGTTCATACTGAGAATCCCCGGGGAAGGCCCAAGGCCCAGAGTGGAACATAACCAAGAGGGAAAGAGGAGGAAAGAAGGGGAGGTAAATCAAGGAGTCGGGACTGAGGGCCACCAAGCTTCAGTTTTGGAGCCTATAGACTTCCGGAGGGGAAGAGTGAGTTCTATAGTTTCAGGATCCAGGAAGAGAACAAGGAACAGATGGGAAACTGGTGTGGATTCCAGCACAGTGAGGATGTAGGGGGAGGGAGATTGTGTCGGGCCATGTATTAGGGGTGTAAGAGGGACAAGAGAGGAAAGGACAGAGGAGCAATTACTGCAGCAGTGTCCATCAATAGTGAGAGAGAGAAGGTGGGGGTCAGAGTGGGCCCTGGACAGGCCGGTAAATTGTTTGTTTGTTGTGACCAGCTTTCCTTCTGTCACAAATAGCCTCCTGTAGCCCAGTGACACAAACAGCCTATTAAACGCCACCAATGTCCTTTGGTCTTGTGAGGTCTCCCTTTGTGAAACATCGGTTGTTGTTAAAGCTTCTCATTCTGACTCGCTCACTGTCCGTTTTATTCCATGGGCTTCATCTTTGCTGGTATTGGTAACACGCCCGGGATCACGAAACACAAAACCCAGTCTGTTAATTGTTTCCAGCTACTGGACTTAGCGTATGCCCCACAGCATCTCTTCCACGTTCAATGTATGAATAGAGCATCACACCTGCAAAACTGGTTTAAGTTTATATCCACGCAGCAAATATATTTGAGAAAAGCCTGTCGGCCGATGAGGCATTGTTCAGGTGCCAGTATGCTGCTGGTTTGCCCGGCACTTTGCCTGTAATGGAAAATAACTGAACATTTCTCCCTTTGCTGTAATTAAATGTGTCTTTTAATAAGCCTCACGTCCTTGCTCATGTCTGCTGAAATTGTGTAGAAAGGGGATGTGTGAAGTGATGGTTTTTGTATGGAGATGTGAAGCAAGAAAACGCTATCTGTGTATGGCAGCTTCACAGCCTTGTGGTCACAGGCAGAACAATGCAGCGATATCCTTCTGGTTATTGTTTGAGCAGGGTCAGTTCATGAATGCTCAAGCTAAGAGGTGGCAGGGATTGGGAGCAGCGCCAGTAAATACAATCGAATAACTTTTGCTGAATGTGGCCCATGCCAAGTGCCAGGATATTGGATCAGGCCCACCACAGAAAATGAGTTTGACACCCTGAGGTAGACAATGTCAACCGGATTCCCCCATCCACCAACCTAACAACTTCTTTACAAACTCAAGCTAGTTTGTAAGACATGACCATGTTTACCAGAATCCATGTTCAGTATCTCTAATGGCCCCTTCCCTTTCCCCATGATCAAAAACAGCATCTCTCAGGATCCCTTCAAGCACCTTCCCGATGATCGAGGTCATGTTGATGGGCCTTTAGTTCCTGAGCTCAGACTTGTGCCCAATTTGGAAAATGGGAACTACGCGTGCTGGCTTCCAATCTCAGAACAATCCCTGACTCTACTAAGCTGTTGAGAAATATGGGCAAGGGGCTGACAGAGCACCCGTCCCATCTCTTTAAACACCCTTGGGTGGATATCATCCGCACCTTACATACGTCAAGATTAACCTGCACGGCGACTTTGCTGTTAGTGATGAGAGATGAGAGAGACCAAAGTGCCATTTGCCCCTCTCAGTGTGACCCTGAAGGACTGCGTCCAAACTGAAGTTCTCCCCCAATACGATCCCCTCCCTCCTCCCCCGCAGATTGTCCTCTCTGAGCTCCAGCCAGCTGATGCTAAACACTCAGATGGGAAAGACAAAAATCTACAGCAATGTGTTGAAAGCAACACTCATTTATTTGATTATCCCAAATATTAACCTCCAGTCCAGTTAGAGGAGTTATCAGCGGAAACAAACCCAACTGTCAGAATGAACACGATTTAGTCCTGGATGTAATTAACAGCAGCAATAACAGCAGATTCCAACCACTATAGTCACTTGTGAACTCGCTGGTGTGTCAACAGGTGGGATGACTGAATGAATCCCTTCCCACTCTCAGAACAGGTGAACGGCCTCTCCCCAGTGTGAATTTGCTGGTGTCTCAGCAGGCTGGATAACTGTGTGAATCCCATCCCACACACAGAGCAGAGGAACGGTCTCTCCCCAGTGTGAACTCGCTGGTGTGTCAGCAGGTTGGATAACCGAGTAAATCCCTTCCCACACTCAGAGCAGAGGAACAGTCTCTCCCCAGTGTGAACTCGCTGGTGTGCCAGCAGGTTGGATGACTGAATAAATCCCTTCCCACACTCAGAGCAGAGGAACAGTCTCTCCCCAGTGTGAACTCGCTGGTGTGCCAGCAGGTTGGATAACTGAGCGAATCCCATCCCACAATCGGAGCAGGTGAACGGCCTCTCCCCAGTGTGAATTCGCCGATGTGTTTCCAGCTGGGACGGGTAGTTGAAACGTTTCCCACAGTCCCCACATTTACATAGTTTCTCCCCAGTGTGACTGCACTTGTGTCCCTCCAGGTTGGATGATAGGCTGAAGCCTTGTCCACACACAGAGCACGTGTGCAGTTTCTCCCCGCTGTGAACGGTGCTTTTTGCTTCCATGGTCAAAGGCCGATGATATTCCGTTCCCGGTGAATCGAGTGACTCTGTCAGGTCTTACTGTGATGTTTAGTTTGAGCCTCCGGTCGACAAATCCTCCCCTTTTAATACCCTGTAAAGTGAATTTCAAACAGGAAAAAGGGAGGATGAGAAGGAACCCACAAAAACATAAAGACAGGTTGTGAAATTGAACTTAGTGAACCGGGTCATTTGTGGGGCCGGCACTAGAAACTGTGACCATGAAAGTTGCCAGTTTGTGGTAAAATCCAAATGGTTCATTAATATCTTTTAGGAAAGGGAACCCACCTCCATTGACAGTTCCACATGGGGAATTGTTGGTCCCACTGGGCCCAGAAGTACTGGGGGTGAAACCCAGCAGCTTCTCCTCCACCTCCACTCCAGCTCAAACTGATGCAACAAACAGACCCACACAGGAGGCCAGGTATCCAAAGCGTCTTTGTTACATTTGTAGCATAGGTGAGCGGCGATCTTCTCTAAATTGCCCTAGATGTGGAGACTTGAGAGTCTAGATTTTGCTTTGTACCAGAATCCAGGTCACCGATTGGAGCATGGGCAGGACCATTGGAATGTCCCAGGTACAGCAAGCAGCAGAGAAGCGGTGAGGTTGGGGTGGAGTAGCGGTGAGAGTTTGGGGCAGAGGGATTGGGGCCAAGGAGAGGCGAGAGTTCAGATTGGAGAGATTGGGCCCACGAGAGGCGAGAGTTCGGGGCGGAGAGATTGGGTCCCACGAGAGGCGAGATTTCGTGGCCCGGAAGAGGCGAGGGTCCAGGGGCAGCACGGGCCAGCCCACACTGCGATCTGTGGGCAGTAGGAGTATGTGCGCCAGGTCTGTGCAGCAGAGCTTGGTCTACAGTTGTCTTAGTTAACCCTTTCCACTGGACCAAGACCTAGCTCTCTCCAGCCCGTGTGGTGGTCGGTGTGCAGCAGCCAACCACGTTAAAAGAATCCACGCACAGACACCTTCCATCCTTCAATATGGAGTTCTGTACCTGGAATATCAGCTCCCATATTGAAACACCTTTGAACTCATCCCTTTTTGGTGTGGAAGCGGGTCATCCTCGACACAAGGGACTACCTAATTCTATACTATGCAGGAGGCCAGGGAGCGACTTCCGCATCCAGCGTCCACCCTGACACAGAGCGGCTGGGAATTTCTGAGCCTGCTGTATAAATGGAAGTTTTGTTTTTCTGGTTTGGGGGAGGATCTACCCTCAGGGTTTGCTGGTGCCGGGCCCGGCGGCTCTGACTCGGGGACTGAGAGCCGCACTCGGTGTTGCCCGGGGCCCGGGAGCCGCACTCGGTGTTGCCCGGGGCCCGGGAGCCGCACTCGGTGTTGCCCGGGGCCCGAGAGCCGCACTCAGTGTTGCCCGGGGCCCGAGAGCCGCACTCGGTGTTGCCCGGGGCCCGAGAGCCGCACTCGGTGTTGCCCGGGGCCCGAGAGCCGCACTCGGTGTTGCCCGGGGCCCGAGAGCCGCACTCGGTGTTGCCCGGGGCCCGAGAGCCGCACTCTGTGTTGCCCGGGGCCCGAGAGCTGCACTCGGTGTTGCCCGGGGCCCGAGAGCCGCACTCGGTGTTGCCCGGGGCCCAGGAGCCGCACTCGGTGTTGCCCGGGGCCCAGGAGCCGCACTCGGTGTTGCCCGGGGCCCGAGAGCCGCACTCGGTGTTGCCCGGGGCCCGAGAGCCGCACTCGGTGTTGCCCGGGGCCCGAGAGCCGCACTCGGTGTTGCCCGGGGCCCGAGAGCCGCACTCGGTGTTGCCCGGGGCCCGAGAGCCGCACTCGGTGTTGCCCGGGGCCCGGGAGCCGCACTCGGTGTTGCCCGGGGCCCGAGAGCCGCACTCGGTGTTGCCCGGGGACTGAGAGCTGCACTCGGTGTTGCCCGGGTCCTGAGAGCCGCACTCGGTGTTGCCCGGGGTCCGAGAAACATGGAAACATAGAAAATAGGTGCAGGTGTAGGCCATTTGGCCCTTCGAGCCGACACCATCATTCAATATCATGGTTGATCATTCACCTCAGTACCCCTTTCCTGCTTTCTCCTTTAGCCGTAAGGGCCATATCTAACTCTCTCTTGAATATATCCAATGAACTGGCATCAACAACTCTCTGAGTGAAGAAGTTTCTCCTCATCTCAGTCCTAAATGGGTTACCCCTTATCCTTTGACTATGTCCCCTGGTTCTGGACTTCCCCAACATTGGGAACATTCTTCCTGCATCTAACCTTTCCAGCCCTGTCAGAATTTTATATGTTTCTATGAGATCCCCTCTCATCCTTCTAAACTCCAGTGAATACAGGCCCAGTCGATCCAGTCTTTCCTCATATATCAGTCCTGCCATCCCGGGAATCAGTCTGGTGAACCTTCGCTGCACTCCCTCAATAGCAAG
Organism: Pristiophorus japonicus; assembly: GCF_044704955.1. NCBI lineage: Eukaryota > Metazoa > Chordata > Chondrichthyes > Pristiophoridae > Pristiophorus > Pristiophorus japonicus. The sequence continues at coordinate 39,685 of NW_027252757.1, forward strand.
AACGTCCTTCCTCAGATTAGGAGACCAAAACTGAACACAATATTTCAGGTGAGGCCTCACTAAGGCCCTGTACAACTACAGTAAGACCGCCCTGCTCCTATACTCAAATTGCCTAGCTATGAAGGCCAACATATCATTTGCCTTCATCACCACCTGCTGTACCTGCATGCCAACTTTCAGTGACTGATGTACCATGACACCCAGGTCTCGTTGCACCGCCCCTTTTTCTAATCTGCCGCCATTCAGATAATATTCTGCCTTCGTATTTTTGCCACCAACGTGGATAACCTCACATTTATCCACATTATACTGCATCTGCCAGGCATTTTCCCACTCACCAAAATGTCCAATTCACCCTGCAGCCTTTTCGCGTCCTCACAGCTCACACTGCCACCCAGCTTAGTGTCATCTGCAAACTTGGTGATATTACACTCAATTCCCTCATCCAAATCATTAATGCATGTTGAAAATAGCTGGGGTCCCAGCACTGAGCCTTGCAGCACCCCACTAGTCACTGCCTGCCATTCTGAAAAGGACCCGTTTATCCTGACTCTCTGCTTTCTGTCTGCCAACCAGTTCTCTATCCACGTCAGTACATTACCCCCAATACCATGTGCTTTAATTTTGCACACCGATCTCTTGTGTGGGACCTTGACAAAAGCCACACTTGGCATTGCCCGGCGCCTGAGAGCCACACTTGGTGTTGACCGGGGCCTGAGAGCCGCACTCGGTGTTGCCTGGGGCCTGAGAGCCGTACCTGGTGTTGCCCGGCGCCTGAGAGCCGCACTCGGTGTTGTCCGGCGCCTGAGAGCCGCACTCGGTGTTGTCCGGCGCCTGAGAGCCGCACTCGGTGTTGCCTAAGGCACCGAGAATCGCACTCGGTGTTGCCTAGGGCCTGAGAGCCACACTCGGTGTTGCTGACGCCACGCTCACTCTGCTCAGTCCCTGGGAGCTGCTCCACACAGGGAGGTGCTCTCCAGGGACTAGCCCTTCCCGTGCGCTGCCACCCTGCTGATAAAGATAGAGTGTATTCCCCAGGCGGAGCACTCTGGGTAAGATCATCCGCCATTGTTTGGGAGTGGTACAGCACAGGAGGCCATTTGGCCTATCGTGTCTATGCCGGCTATTTGGTTGAGCTGTTCACTGTGTCTCACTCCTCTGCTCTTTACCCATTGCTCGGTATATTTTTCCCTTCAAGTATTTATCCAATTCCATTTTGAAAGTTACTATTGAATCTGCTTCCACCAGCCTTTCAGACAGTGCATTCCAGATCATAAAAATCCGCTGGGTAACAACTAACCTCTAATTCTTTTGCCAATCATCGGAAGTCTGACTCCTCTCGTTACCTACCCTAATGTCACTGGAAACACTTTCTCCATATTTACCCTGTCTAAATTGTTCATAATTTTGTACATTTCCATCAAATCTCCTTTTACCCTTTCCTGCTCTCTGGAGAAAACTTCACCAGTCTCTCCACATAACGGAAGTCCCTCATCTCTGGCACCGTTCCTTCTGCACCCTCTCGAAAAGCTTGGCATCATTCCGAAAGTTTGGAGCCCAAACTTGAACACAATACTCCAGCTGAGGCCTAGCCAGTGTTTTATAAAGATTTAGAAAACTAAACATCAAATGCTGATATTTCTCTGATGCGGTTTAAAGGGCGAGGTCCATCCTGTCACTTGGATGTGTCAATAAGACTGTGAACCTAAAGAAGCTCATTTGCAGTGGAGAGCCAGACTCATGCTGTGTAACTGGGCGCAAACACTCCCGCACAGCCTAGACATCACTTCTTCCCATTTGGCATGTAAGTAATGTGTTATTTGCAACAATTCGTTTGATTTGATTTCAAATAGTTTAGTATATAAATTGAATCATGCTTCTATGATTTTTTTTCCCAAACTCACATTCAAGGCCTCAATTTTTCTCTTCGTCTGTGTACAGTCACAGGATTCCAACCCTGGGACTGTACATAGGGATTCTAACCCTGGGACTGTACATGGGGATTCCAACCCTGGGACTGTACATGGGGATTCTAACCCTGGGACTGTACATGGGGATTCTAACCCAAGGAGTAAACAGTTCTGGGGCTTCTCTGTTACAGTTGTGTGAGACGTAAACCGTAAGGTCGGCACTAAGCAGCGCCTTTGGGAGAGACGGTGAGAAATCCGTGGTGTGAAGAGTGAGAATAAAATATCTGTGTCAGGACTTCACCCACGAAGACCCAGTTGGAAACAGAGACTGACATCGCTCACTTTGTCCCTGCACCAAGATGGCTACGCATGCGCTGTGCTACTCACAGAATCAAGATGGCGGAGCACTGAACCTGCCTTCCTGCATCAAGATGGCCGCTGCTAGCCTGGGCCTGTGACCGGGGGAAAGCCTCGAAGTTGTAACCGCCGATATTCCGGTTATTATTCGGGGCTTGCGACGGGCAGCAGTTGTTTATGAAGCCTCCCCGGCTACCCGCTGGTCCATTACTGCCCTCCGCTCCGCTGAAAATGAACGCTTTTGCGGAACACACATTTCGTGCGTGTGTCCTCCGCCATTACACGCACCACGCATGCTCCAAACCCAACCAGGACCCGCGCCTGCGCACTGAACTCCTCTAGTCTGGGTGCGGCACATTCTCTCCCGTCCGGCATGCTGGGTAAATATCCTGCCATTGAAGGGCATTAGTGAATAGTACAGTATTTACTGGCATTGCATTGGGCACTGAACCATGTTCATTCTGCCAGTTATTTTTTGTTTCTGATGATCTTAATAATCCCTATACCCGAGCTGGAGATTGATGTTGTGTATAAATATTGAATAAATCAGCTTGCTTCAAACACAGTGTGTCAAATATTTGATTTCTCCATAATAAGAGGAGACCAATTAATGTTCTGTTACTGACTGTTCCATTTTGGGCCTTTTCTTACTCTAGATTACTTCACTTCTCACTCAGTTCATCATTTAACACTTCAAATCCCAAGGTTGTTCTGTTTGAGTGTTCTTGTGGGTGTCATAGACTGAACATGGTGTGTCTCACTTTACACTCATCTGACGTTCCTTTCAACCAACCATTGAAAGAACTATCTTGCTTAAGACCGAAAATCTATTATTTTGTATATTGTTTAACACTTTTTGAATGTGATTACTGCATGTAATAGTCTTTGAAATGTCTGATCTTTGTAATTGTTTTTGCTGATTTTGATAGTTTTGTTGATATAATTACTTGTTACTAACATACCTTGCAGTATTTCTTGCATCAAGATAATTGTTTAAATACTTCCATTATCAGGTCTTTAGATCCTCCACTGATCCCTGTCAACAATCCTTGGTTAGGGGCTGGCGTTTGGGTTCAGGTTTAGGGTTAGTGGTTGCAGTTATTTGTTAGAAATGGGCTTAGTGGTTGGGGTAGTCAATAGGATATTAGGCAGCTGGGCATCCCTGGCCCAAGATCACCATAAGTGGAGGAAGAGCATCGAGGAGGGCGCTGAACATCTTGTGTCTTGTCACCGAGCATGCAGAAAACAAGCACAGGCAGTGGAAGGCGCATGTGGCAAACCATCCCACCCACCCTTTCCTTCAACGACTGTCTGTCTCACCTGTGACAGCAACTGCAATTCCCAGATCGGACTGTACAGTCACCTGAGAACTCACTTTTAGAGTGTAAGTAAGTCTTCCTCGATTTCGAGGGATTGTATATGATGATGATGATGGAGGCTTAGGAGATAGTGATTAACTTAGAAAGCATTATTGACAATATAAGTGTCAGTGGACTGCCCTTTTCCATTTCATGCTTTTAACCTCATGCAGACGAGTCACAAAACAGCCTCATAAACTGTTCATTCAAGGAACCTACATTCCTGCAAGCCTCATTTCCTCCCTTCTTACGCATCTCGACAAATCTCACCGAACATTTAATTAGGGACATTAGATTTTGGGATTTTGGAACAAGAACAGATGGATACATTTGTTGTGCTGGTTACAGCTGATTATCAGCCTGTCTGAAAAGTGCTTCTGACAATGACCTATCACCAAATTGGCAGAAAAAATAGAAAAGCAAATTATAATTTAAATGGAGAAAAATTGCAAAGTGCTGCAGTACAGAGGAATCTGGGGGTCCTTGTGCATGAAATACAAAATGTTAGTATGCAGATACAGCAAGTGATCAGGAAGGCAAATGGAATGTTGGCCTTTATTGCAAGGGGGTTAGAGTATAAACGCAGAGAAGTCCTGTTACAAATGTACAGGGTATTGATGAGGCCAAACCTAGAGTACTGTGTACAGTTTTGGTCTTGTATTTAAGGAGGGATACACTTGCATTGGAGGCAGTTCAGACAAAGTTCACTAGGTTGATTCCAGAGATGAGGGGGTTGACTTATGAAGATAGGTTGAGTAGGTTGGGCCTATACTCATTGGAGTTCAGAAGAATGAGAGGTGATTTATTGAGACATATAGGATAATGAGGGGGTTCGACAATATGGATAGAGAGAGGATATTTCCACTCATCGGGGAAACTAAAACTAGGGGGCATAGTCTCAGAATAAGGGGCCGCCCATTTAAAACTGAGATGAGGAGGAATTTCTTCTATCAGAGGGTTGTAAACCTGTGGAATTCTCTGCCCAGAGAGCTGTGGAGCCTAGGTCATTGAATATATTTAAGGTGGAGATAGACAGACTTTTGAGTGAAGGGAATAAAGGGTTATGCAGAGCGGGCAGGGAAGTGGAGCTGAGTCCATGATCAGATCAGCCATGATCTTATTGAATGGCAGAGCAGGCTCGAGGGGCCAGGTGGCTGATTCCTGCTCCTATTTATTATGTGCTTGCACCAGGCCCCATCAGTTGCCATGTGATTCCACCGTCATATCTTCATCCATTACTCAATTTTTGCCCTCACTCGAGCTGGTTTCACCACCATGAGCATTCCCTACACTGAGGCTCTCTAATTCCTGAGTAGAACATAGATGCTGGCATGGACTGGTTATTCCAAATGGCCTGATTCCGTGCCATATATCCTATGTAAATTTGTAGTTTCAGTGCAAATGGACCCTGGGTTTGGTGCTTCCATGTAAGTGGTCCAAGGATTTAGTGTCACACTATAAGTGGTCCCTGGATTTGGTGTCACAATGTAAGTGGTCCCTGGATTTGGTGTCACAATGTAAGTGGTCCCTGGATTTGGTGTCATAATGCACGTAGTCTCTGGATTTGGTGTCAAAAGCACCTCATCACTGGGATCGAGGGCAAATCTGCAGCTCAGCAATGCAGTCAGTACAGAATGAGCCCACTCAAATCTATTCCCAATTAACACACCCCACATTAATTCACCAGTAATAGCCCAGTGCCCGCAAGTAACTGTAGCCCCGCATCTAACTTCGTTGAAACAAACAATTCTAAACATTTTAAAGGGAAAATAAACCCAATCACAGCTCAACAAAGGTGATTAATGGGCAGTAAGTCCCCATCACTCAAAACCTCCTTCACCCCTACTCTCCAACTCCCTCTCTACATACACCTCCTTCACCTCTACTCTCCAACTTCCTCTCAACATACACCTCCTTCACCCCTACTCTCCAACTCCCTCTCTGCATACACTTCCTTCACTCCAACTCTCCAATCCATAAGAACATAAGAACATAAGAATTAGTAACAGGAGTAGGCCATCTAGCCCCTCGAGCCTGCTCCGCCATTCAAGATCATGGCTGATCTGACCGTGGACTCAGCTCCACTTACCCGCCCGCTCCCCAGAACCCTTAATTCCCTTATTGGTTAAAAATCTATCACTGACTTGAATACATTCAATGAGCTAGCCTCAACTGCTTCCTTGGGCAGAGAATTCCACAGATTCACAACCCTCTGGGAGAAGAAATTCCTTCTCAACTCGGTTTTAAATTGGCTCCCCCGTATTTTGAGGCTGTGCCCCCTAGTTCTAGTCACCCCCACCAGTGGAAACAACCTCTCTGCCTCTATCTTGTCTCTCCCTTTCATTATTTTAAATATTTCTATAAGATCACCCCTCATCCTTCTGAACTCCAACGAGTAAAGACCCAGTCTACTCAATCTATCATCATAAGGTAACCCCCTCATCTCCAGAATCAGCCTAGTGAATCGTCTCTGTACCCCCTCCAAAGCCAGTATATCCTTCCTTAAGTAAGGTGACCAAAACTGCACGCAGTACTCCAGGTGCGGCCTCACCAATACCCTGTACAGTTGCAGAAGGACCTCCCTGCTTTTGTATTCCATCCCTCTTGCAATGAAGGCAAACATTCCATTCGCCTTCCTGATTATCTGTTGCACCTACAAACTAACCTTTTGGGATTCATGCACAAGGACCCCCAGGTCCCTCTGCATCGCAGCATGTTGTAATTTCTCCCCATTCAAATAATATTCCCTTTTACTGTTTTTTTTCCCCAAGGTGGATGACCTCACACTTTCTAACATTGTATTCCATCTGCCAAACCTTAGCCCATTCGCTTAACCTATCTAAATCTCTTTGCAACCTCTCTGTGTCCTCTACACAACCCGCTTTCCCACTAATCTTTGTGTCAACTGCAAATTTTGTTACACTACACTCTGTCCCCTCTTCCAGGTCATCTATGCATATTGTAAACAGTTGTGGTCCCAGCACCGATCCCTGTGGCACACCACTAACCACCGATTTCCAACCTGAAAAGGACCCATTTATCCCGACTCTCTGCTTTCTGTTAGCCAGCCAATTCTCTATCCATGCTAATACATTTGCACTGACTCCGCGTACCTTTATCTTCTGCAGTAACCTTTTGTGTAGCACCTTATCGAATGCCTTTTGAAAATTGAAATACACCACATCCATCGGTACACCTCTATCCACCATGCTCGTGATATCCTCAAAGAATTCCAGTAAATTAGTTAAACATGATTTCCCCTTCATGAATCCATGCTGTGTCTGCTTGATTGCACTATTCCTATCTAGATGTCCTGCTATTTCTTCCTCAATGATATTTTCAAGCATTTTTCCCACTACAGATGTTAAACTAACTTGCCTCTCGTTACCTACCTTTTGTCTGCCCCCTTTTTTAGACAGAGGTGTTACATTAGCTGCTTTCCAATCCGCTGGTACCTCCCCAGAGTCCAGAGAATTTTGATAGATTATAACGAATGCATCTGCTATAACTTCCGCCATCTCTTTTAATACCCTGGGATGCATTTCATCAGAACCAGGGGACTTGTCTACCTTGAGTCCCATTAGCCTGTCCAGCACTACCCCCGAGTGACAGTGATTGTCTCAAGGTCCTCCCTTCCCACATTCCTGTGACCAGCAATTTCTGGTATGTTTTCTGTGTCTTTCACTGTGAAGACCGAAGCTAAATAATTGTTTAAGCTCTCAGCCATTTCCACATTTCCCATTATTAAATCCCCCTTCTCATCTTCTAAGGGACCAACATTTACTTTAGTCACTCTTTTCCATTTTATATATCTGTAAAAGCTTTTACTATCTGTTTTTATGTTTTGCGCAAGTTGACCTTTGTAATCTATCTTTCCTTTCTTTATTGCTTTCTTAGTCATTCTTTGCTGTCGTTTAAAATTTTCCCAATCTTCTAGTTTCCCACTAACCTTGGCCACCTTATAAGCATTGGTTTTTAATTTGATACTCTCCTTTATTTCCTTGGTTATCCACGGCTGGTTATCCCTTCTCTTACTGCCCTTCTTTTTCACTGGAATATATTTTTGTTGAGCGCTATGAAAGAGCTCCTTAAAAGTCCTCCACTGTTCCTCAATTGTGCCACCGTTTAGAATGTGTTTCCAGTCTACTTTAGCCAAGTCTGCCCTCATCCCACTGTAGTCCCCTTTGTTTAGGCATAGTATGCTCGTTTGAGACACTACTTCCTCACCCTCAATCTGTATTATAAATTCAACCATACTGTGATCACTCATTCCGAGAGGATCTTTTACTAGGAGATCGTTTACTATTCCTGTCTCATTACACAGGACCAGGTCTAAGATAGCTTGCTCTCTTGTAGGCTCTGTTACATACTGTTCTAAGAAACAATCCCGTATGCATTCTATGAATTCCTCCTCCAGGCTACCCCGTGCGATTTGATTTGACCAATCGATATGTAGGTTAAAATCCCCCATGATTACTGCCGTTCCTTTTTCACATGCCTCCATTATCCCCTTGACTATTGCCCACTCCACCGTGAAGTTATTATTTGGGGGCCTATAAACTACGCCCAGTGACTTTTTCCCCTTACTATCTCTAATCTCCTCCACAATGATTCAACATTTTGTTCATTGGAGCCAATATCGTCTCTCACAACTGCCCTGATATCATCCTTTATTAACAGAGCTACTCCACCTCCTTTCCCCTTCTTGTCTATCTTTCCGAATCGTCAGATACCCCTATATGTTTAATTCCCAGTCTTGGCCACCCTGCAACCACGTTTCTGTAATGGCCACCAAATTTGTAATAATTTGTGCCATCAACTCATTTACTTTATTTCGAATGCTGCGTGTGTTTAGGTAGAGTGTTTTAATACTAGTTTTTAAACCATGATTTTTATTTTTGACCCCTCCTGCAGCCACTTGACATTCAGTGGCCCTTTTTGTTTTTTGCCTTGGGTTTCTCTGCCCTCCACTTTTACTCATCTCCTTTCTGTCTTTTGCTTTCGTCTCCTTTTTGTTTCACTCTGTTTCCCTGCATTGGTTCTCATCCCCCTGCCATATTAGTTTAAATCCTCCCCAACAGCACCAGCAAACACTCCCCCTAGGACATTGGTTCCGGTCCTGCCCAGGTGCAGACCATCCGGTTTGTACTGGTCCCACCTCCCCCAGAACCGGTTCCAATGCCCCAGGAATTAGAATCCCTCCCTGCTGCACCACTGCTCAATCCACGTATTCATAGGAGCTATCCTGCGATTCCTACTCTGACTAGCTCGTGGCACTGGTAGCAATCCTGAGATTACTACTTTTGAGGTCCTACGTTTTAATTTAGCTCCTAGCTCCTTAAATTTGTCTCGCAGGACCTCATCCCTTTTTTTTTTAACCTATATCGTTGGTACCAATGTGCACAACAACTGGCTGTTCACCCTCCCTTTTCAGAATGTCCTGCATCCGCTCCGAGACATCCTTGACCCTTGCACCAGGGAGGCAACATACCATTCCTCACCCTTACTCGTCTTTCACCCTGACAATTTCATTTATACCATCACTTACACTAATCATCCACAGTGGAGGTAAATATCAGGAGCTTGTGTGTGATGGTGAGGTAATCATTGGACAATAAAGGGCAGAGACCCGTGGGTGGCTGCTCATTTTCCTCGGTGTGATTTAATTCCCTTTCCCACTGAATACTGCCGACAGACATGGTCACCTTGGTAACAGAATAGTCAGTGTGACATCACTTTCTGACCAAGAGCACACAAGACAATGCATTATCAATAAATTGTAAAGGTATTAAACTGCAATTACATTGTAAACAAAGTGCTGGACTATATTATATATATATGTAAATATATAAATATAATATATATAGCAAAGACTCTGTGTGTGCTCTTTTCAGTTGTTCTGCACAACCAGATGCTTTTTGTGGATTTTAGGACCCTGCGGCAGACCATCCAGCGTTACTGGCTGGGTCAGGATCTAAAGAGACCGCGCGCTGTTCCTCCTCCCACTGCCTGTGGGAATGGGGCAGATATTTAAAGGGACAGGGACTCCTGTCTCTGCATATTTATATTTAAAGGATAGTCCAGTTTATCTTGGGGTGTCGGAGGACTTCACTAACAGAGCTCCCATTAACAGTCAGTCCCTTCTTTAACCTACATATCGATTGGCCAAATCAAATCGCACGGGGTAGCCTTGAGGAGGAATTCATAGAATGCATACGGGATTGTTTCTCAGAACAGTATGTTACAGAACCTACAAGGGTGCATGCTATCTTAGATCTGGTCCTGTGTAATGAGACAGGAATAATAAACAATCTCCTAGTAAAAGATCCTCTCGGAATGACTGATCAAAAATGGTTGAATTTGTAATACAGATTGAGGGTGAGGAAGTAGTGTCTCAAACGAGTGTACTATGCTTAAACAAAGGGGACTACAGTGGGATCAGGGCAGAGTTGGCTAAAGTAGACTGGGAACACAGACTAAACGGTGGCATAATTGAGGAACAGTGGAGGACTTTTAAGGAGCTCTTCCATAGTGCTCAACAAAAATATATTCCAGTGAAAAGGAAGGGCGGTAAGAGAAGGGATAACCAGCCATGGATAACCAAGGAAATAAAGGAGAGTATCAAATTAAAAACCAATGCATATAAGGTGGCTAAGGTTAGTGGGAAACTAGAAGATTGGGAACATTTTAAATGACAGCAAAGAATGAATAAGAAAGCAATAAAGAAAGGAAAGATAGATTACGAAAGTAAACTTGTGCAAAACATAAAAACAGATAGCAAAAGCTTTTACCGATATATAAAATGGAAAAGAGTGACTAAAGTAAATGTTGGTCCCTTCGAAGATGAGAAGGGGGATTTAATAATGGGAAATGTGGAAATGGCTGAGACCTTAAATAATTATTTTGCTTTGGTCTTCACAGTGGAAGACACAAAAACCATGCCAAAAATTGCTGGTCACGGGAATGTGGTAAGGGAGGACCTTGAGATAATCATTATCACTAGTGGGGTAGTGCTGGACAGGCTAATGGGACTCAAGGTCGACAAGTCCCCTGGTCCTGATGAAATGCATCCCAGGGTATTAAAAGAGATGGCGGAAGTTATAGCAGATGCATTCGTTATAATCTACCAAAATTCTCTGGACTCTGGAAAGGTACCAGCGGATTGGAAAGCTGCTAATGTAATGGCTCTGTTTAAAAAAGGGGGCAGACAAAAGGCAGATAACTATAGGCCGGTTAGTTTAACATCTGTAGTGGGGAAAATGCTTGAAGCTATCATTAAGGAAGAAATAGCGGGACATCTGGATAGGAATAGTGCAATCAAGCAGACGCAACATGGATTCATGAAGGGGAAATCATGTTTAACTAACTTACTGGAATTCTTTGAGGATATCACGAGCATGGTGGATAGAGGTGTACCGATGGATGTGGTGTATTTAGATTTCCAAAAGTCATTCGATAAGGTGTCACACAAAAGGTTACTGCAGAAGATAAAGGTATGCGGAGTCAGAGGAAATGATTAGCATGGATAGAGAATTGGCTGGCGAACAGAAAGCAGAGAGTCAGGATAAATGGGTCCTTTTCGGGTTGGAAATCGGTGGTTAGTGGTGTGCCACAGGGATCGGTGCTGGGACCACAACTGTTTACAATATACATAAGTGACCTGGAAGAGGGGACAGAGTGTAGTGTAACAAAATTTGCAGATGACATAAAGATTAGTGGGAAAGCGGGTTGTGTAGAGGACACAGAGAGGCTACAAAGAGATTTAGATCGGTTAAGCGAATGGGCTAAGTTTTGGCAAATGTAATACAATGTAATACAATGTCGGAAAATGTGAGGTCATCCACCTTGGAAAAAAAAACAGTAAAAGGGAATATTATTTGAATGGGGAGAAATTACAACATGCTGCGGTGCAGAGGGACCTGGGGGGTCCTTGTGCATGAAACTCTTTTGGATCCCAAAAAGTTAGTTTGCCGGTGCAGCAGGTAATCAGGAAGGCGAATGGAATGTTGGCCTTCATTGCGAGAGGGATGGAGTACATAAGCAGGGAGGTCCTGCTGCAACTGTACAGGGTATTGGTGAGGCTGCACCTGGAGTACTGCGTGCAGTTTTGGTCACCTTACTTAAGGAAGGATATACTAGCTTTGGAGGGGGTACAGAGATGATTCACTAGGCTGATTCTGGAGATGAGGGGGTTACCTTATGATGATAGATTGAGTAGACTGGGTCTTTACTCGTTGGAGTTCAGAAGGATGAGGGGTGATCTTATAGAAACATTTAGAATAATTAAAGGGTTAGACAGGATAGAGGCAGAGAGGTTGTTTACACTGGTCGGGGAGACTAGAACTAGGGGGCACAGCCTCAAAATACGGGGGAGCCAATTGAAAACCGAGCTGAGAAGGAATTTCTTCTCCCAGAGGGTTGTGAATCTGTGGAATTCTCTGCCCAAGGAAGCAGTTGAGGGAAGCTCATTGAATGTATTCAAATCACAGATAGATAGATTTTTAACCAATAAGGGAATTAAGGGTTACGGGGAGCGGGCGGGTAAGTGGAGCTGAGTCCACAGCCAGATCAGCCATGATCTTGTTGAATGGCGGAGCAGGCTTGAGGGGCTAGATGGCCTACTCCTGTTTCTAATTCTTATGCTCTTATGTTCTGTACTGTGCAGTGATTGTAAAGCTGTCTATTTCAGTGACTTGAGCCTTTCTAAAATGTCTCACTGTGTTTGGTGGTCCATTTAACATGCTTGTATAATTTGGAAAGACTTCAGAATTGTGCAGTGTAATGAAGGTTTCGTTTAAAGGTGGAGTAAAACTTGTCTCAAAATATTCTGTTCTAACCCTCCCCCAACGCCCCAAATTTTATAACACTGCAGTACTGACTGGGAAGGTCCCAAGTTCGATCCTTGATCTGGGCCGTGAGCTAATCTCAGCCAAGGCAGCAGTTCAGGGGTTATAATTGTCCTCAGTATCACTGGGCTAAATACAAGTAAAAATCAGCCAGTGCCCCTGCTCTTCGTACCGATCCAGTGACCTCAACTGGGAAGTGTGTGGATATCATTTGAGGCTGTGATGCCCACCACAGTGGAAATCTGCTGACACTCACTGATTCGACTGATGGTATGTTACTAGACGTTAACTCATAAGCGGTCCCTCAAAACGAGGACGACTTGCTTCCACGCCCCAAAAAAAGGAGCTCACAGGTGTTTCGAAAGAAGAACCCGAACTACATCCTCAAGGGTGGAAGAGTCCTGTGCATGGATTTTTTTAACGTGTGGTGGCCATTGCACACCAACCACCACATGGGCTTGACAGAGCTAGGTCTTGGTCCAGTGGCAAGGATTACTCAAGACAACCGGAGACCTGCTCTGCTGCACGGACCCAGTCCGCACCCATATCGCAGTGTGGGCTGGCCCGTGCTGCCCCTGGGCCCCTGGCCCCAAACTCATGCCTCCCCTGGGCTCCGATCACATCCCTCCAGTCTCTCGCCGCTCCTTCGCCCCGATCTCGTCGCTCTTGATGCACCTGCCCACGCGCCAATCACCATCCTGGACCTTGCTGACGTCATTCTTCGCTGCTGTTGCCCTCCTGCACCAGCTCGTGCTGTACCTTGTAGTGGCATGCCTCCATACTGCTCCCTGGGCCGTCACTCGCTGCTCCTTTTATGGCTCCGACCTGCCGCTGATGGTCTCCCGCAGTTCGGGGCCTCCACGCTGGGTAGATGAAAATGTGAAAAAAAAAATCGCATTAAAACGTGCATTAGGCTGGCTAATTTCAGGCTTTATGACTCCTAGTTCTAAACTCTCCAACCAGGGAAAAAACAACCTCAGCATCTACCCAGACAGCCCCTCTCAATCTCATAAATAAGGATACACAAGTTCAGTTCTCTTTTAAAATACAAGTTCTGTTTCCTGCGGGTAAGAGAGTTCATGATAAATTAAGGGTCAAATAAGGGTCTGTAATGAGCGATATTGCAGCAACTGTTTTAAAGATGAAAGCACTGGCACAAAAACTGATGGGACCAAACAGGACAGTTTTATGGACTGGGAAAATATGTTAAAGAGTAAGACTGTAGAAATGCAGTGACAAATATTTAAGGAGATATTTCATAATCACAGCAAAGATTTATTCAAGTGAGAGATAAAGATGCTAAGAGAAGGATGAACCATCCCTGGCTAACTAAGGAAGTAAAGAATGATATCAAATTGAAAATAAAGGCATACAATGTTGTGAAGGACAGTGGATTGGGAAATTTCTATAAACCAGCAAAGGACGACTTAAAAAAAAAATGATAAAGACAGAGAAGATAGCATATGAAATATAAAGACAGACAGTAAGAGCTTCTACAGGTATATAAAAAGGAAACGAGTAGCTAAAGTAAACGTTGGTCCCTTAGAGGGGGAGATTGGAGAATTAATGGGAAACATGGAAATGGCAGAGATTTTGAACAAATATTTTGTATCAGTCTTTACGGTAGAGGACACTAAAAACATCCCAACAGTTGATAATCAAGGGGCTATTTGGGAGGGGGTGGTGGGGGAAATAGACTTAAAACAGATCACTATCACTAGAGATAAGGTACTAAGCAAACTAATGGGACAAAAGGTGGACAAGTCCCCTGGACCTGATGGCATGCATCCTAGGTCTTAAAAGAAATGGCTGCAGAGATAGTGACAGCATTGGTTGTAATCTAGCAAAATTCCCCGAATTCTGGAGAGGTCTTAGCGGACAGGAAAACTGCAAATGTAACACCACTATTCAAGAAAGGAGGGAGTCAGAAGGCAGGAAACTATAGACCAATTAGCCTACCATCTGTCATTGGGAAAATACTGGAGTCCATCATTACGTTGTAGTCATAGCAGGACATTTAGAAAATCATATTTCAGTCAAGCAGAGTCAGCATGGTTTTATAAAAGGGGAAATCATGTTTGACAAATTTGCAGGAGTTGTTTGAGGATGTAACGAGCAGAGTGAATAAAGGAGAACCAGCTGATGTCATATATTTGGATTTCCAGAAAGCATTCGATAAAATGCCACATAAAAGGTTACTATATAAGATAAAAGTTCACGGGGTTGGGGGTAATATATCAGCATGGATAGAGGGGATTGGCTAACTAACAGAAAAGAGAGAGTCGGGATCAATGGATCATTTTCAGATTGGCAAACTGTAACTAGTGGGATGCTGCAGGGATCAGTGCTGGGGCCTCAACTATTTCATTTTATATTAATGACTTGGATGAAGGGACCGAGTGTAATGCAGCTAAATTTGCTGATGATACAAAGGTAGGTGGGAAACCAAGTTGTGTGGAGGATGCAAAGAATCTACAAAGGGATATAGATAGGCTCAGTGAGTGGGCAACAATCTGGCAGATGGACTGTAATGTGGTAAAATGTCAGGTTACCCCTTTTGGTCGGAAAAAAAAGGAAATTATTATTTAAATGGGACAATTACAAAATGCGGCAGTAGAGGGATCTGAGGGATCTTGGTGCATGAAACTCAAAACGTTGACATGCAGGTACAGCAAGTGATCAGGAAGGCAAATGGAATGCTGACCTTTATTGCAAGGGGGATGGAGTATAAAAGTAGGCAAGACCACACCTGGAGTACTGTGCACAGTTTTGGTCCAGCCTTGTCTCCATTCCCGTGCTGAGGGGATTGCTACACCAGACGGGAGGGGCAACATTTGGGGACACTGATTCCCCACCAATTCCCATTCCCATTCTTTCTGGTGGATAATGGAGGGGCCACTGTTTGTAATGTGCAAGTCAGTAAGAATTGCCAGCAAGCTCTTTCAGTAGCAACTTTGACACTATTGTAGATTTTGAACAAAGATCAATTTAGCATTGTAGTAAAAGTTCATAATTTTATTGCAAACTAACTTTCTGTTGAGAGTCGCTGAATTAAGGGGAAAGATAACACACAGCGTTTCTTAAATGGACATTGCAACCCCAAGAACACAATCAGCAATATATCCAGAATATTAAAGTCCAGCCTAGTTATAGGGTTATTATCATCATCAGAAACAAACCCCAACTGTCAGAATGAACATGATTCAGTCGGGATGTGATTAACAGCAGCAATAACAGCAGATTCCAACCCCTGCAGTCACTTGTGAACTCGTTGGTGTCTCAGCCGGAAGAAGACCAAGTGAATCCTCTCCCACACTCTGAGCAGGTGAACGGCCTCTCCCCAGTGTGATTGTGTCGATGAATTTCCAGCGCAGACAGTGATCTGAGTACCTTCCTACAGTCACCACATTCCCACGGTTTCTAAATGGTGGGGTTATCCGTGTGACTCTCCATGGTGGGACGATCAGTTGAAGCCTCGTCCACACACACAACACGTTTTTGTGCGATGTTTTTTCAGGCTGTGTAACTGATTAAAGCTCTTTCCACAGGCAGTGCACTGGAACACTCTCACTCGTGTGTGTGTGTATCTCGGTGCTTTTCCAGTTACAGTGACGTTTGAAATCTTTTCCCACAGGCAGAACAAATAAATATTTCTCCTTCCACTTTCAAAGGCCGATGATATTCAGGTCCTGATGAAACGATTGACTCAGTCAGATCTTGACGTGATGTTTGGTTTGTGTTTCCTGTCTGAAAATCTCCCCTTCTAATACTCTGTAAAAGGAACCAACAAAACTCATCACTGTAAGCACAAGAAGAAATTCAGAATAGACAAACTGTAAGGGATAAATTGTAAGAGTTACAAATAAGTGGTCAGAATTAAGCTGAAGGTAGTGAACTTGTCTGTATTAGGAGGGTCTGTATAATTGCCTATGTATGTAACACTTGCTTATGTAGGTATAGCACAAATGTATAACGCATTAAACTGAATCCGTAACCTCTAATACTTAAACAGCAAAATCAGCAGTTGTTGATCAGAAGTCTCTGAGGAAGAGATAAGGAAGCCAGTTTAGGCATCTATTATACTGTGGCAAAGTGCAAGTCATGGAACAACACCATAGAAGATGGGAATTGCATATACCACTCAGAGATAGTTTGATAAGAGTCGACAAATCAATGTAACTTTGCTGATAGAATTAGACCTATCGAGGATTTTGTAGGACGGTGCTCCTCTCCAAAACCTGTATAAATTGTACTTGAAACCTCTTGTATTTCGCAGGTTTTAGGCTGAACCTTCCCGTGCATTACTCGTAATAAAACCGGTAAACCTGAGGTTTTGTTTGTTTACTTCCGTGGTTTATATACAGTGGGAGCTCGGCGAGGTGTCGATTAACTATATCAGCTAATCCACCTTGAGGGAGAGAAGCCTCCTTTTACCCCAACTGACGGGCAGGTGTCAATTAACTATATCAGTTAATCCACCTTAGAAGAGAAGCCTCCTTTGTCCCCCTACATTTGGCGTAGTCGGCAGGATATAGACTCTCTGACCTGGATGATGTGACAGCTGAATGGCAGTGAGTATGATTGTGTATCACCTGCAGCTGTAGCATTGACGGGGAAGGAGGTAATCTGTATAAAGAATTCGAAGGCGCAATCTGTAGAACAAGTTATAGCGAACCACAGAAGGACAAAAACCAAGGTCGGGAATAGGTGTATTGCCTGAAAAAGAAGGAATACAACCTAAGGGGGAGAGGACCCCAGCGATCGTTAGAGGAAAAATAAGGTGAATGTCCCGAAGCGTGACACGGTAATAACACGGAGAAGCCGGTATTGATCGTGCTCAGCGCAAACAAAGAAGGAATACAACCTAAAAAGTGGGTGGGACCCCAGGATCCTAGGAAAACTGGCCGATGGGATAAAATGCTAGCCGAGAAAAATGGAAAATGAAGAAAAGAAAAGAAAAATGGTGGAAAAACACATTGAATTTACAAAGGACAGTGTCTTTTTATCAAAAGATAAAAATACGACCTTGAAAGTTGTTAGAAAGAGAAACAAAGATGTTTAGGAAAATGGACTGGAGAAAGATCATCAAAATACAAAACCTAATTTGAAGAAAGGAGATTTAAATTGGCTGTGAAAAAGATATTAGTTTAAATATAAAAACTTACGAGATGAACCCGACACAGAAGTTTTGTGCCGAGAAAGTGAAACAAAGATGTTTAACTATGGACTAGAGGAAGGTCTTCAAAAAATTATGTTCAGATTCAAAAGGAAAAAAAAAAATCTAAGTTATGCAAACTCAGCAAAGGAAGGAAAAACCTGGGAATGAGAGAATTCTTAAAAAAGATGGAACCAGCACGGAAGTTTAGATTTTGTGCCGAGAGAAATAAAACACAAGATTTGCTCAGTGAAATGCTGGAATGTACATAACTTGTGTGAAAATTGGATTTCAGTAAACAAAATAGCTATTAAAAATGTATAGTCTCATTTTAAATCAATGAAAAAATCTTTGGCAAGTATTTGAATTGGAAGTTTGGAGAAATTGGAGTTTACTCTAAAATGCTGTCTTTCCCGATGAGATGGTTTTATTATGACAACTTTACGAATGATTTCTGCTGTTTTAACGGATTCCTAATTTCGAAGCAAGTTTTGAAAGCGCAAAGACTTGGGGAAAATTTTTTGGATGATTATGCAAAATCACGTAATGACGTCAGGGCTTCTTACAAACCTGTAAAGGAGTTAACCCTTTCCATTGACAGCTGTTTTATACTGGATATTATTAATTTGGATTTCTTAATAAAAGAAAAACTCATCTGACAGACAGAGGAAATTGTGGGATAGTCAGAATAAAAATAAAACGAAGAAAGCCTATGTAATAATACTCCCCTGCTACAGAGGACAGATAGATACTGAAACAAAACAAATTCAAGAGTTAGAAGCTAAGATCAATAAGCTGGAAGAGATAAAGACAGGACCAGACGGATAGTGCAGTGCACAGCCATTGCACCATCACCTATGGTAATAGAGCCAATGTACCCCACGGTGGGTAAGTGTAGTCCACAAACATAACCTAACAGTAAAGCAGACCGGAGTAAAGTGGCCCCCGGCACATGATAATGGCTATTTATCAGTGGCACCGATATGCATTACCACCATTCCCACCAACAGACATAGAGCAGCTCACATTACCATGCAGGTGGTACCCCTCAGCCCACTGGAGAGACAAATTCTATTGAATAAGTTACCAACCCCTAAAGCAAAATAGTAGAAATACAGAATTCTGACAAAAGGTTGGAGTAGAATACAGTGACTCAAAAGGCAGGTGAAAGGGTAGGGGAGGACAGGGAACAAAAGTGGATTGAATACAAAAACCACTCTGGGGCGTGATGACCCCAACAAAAATGATGCAGCATTCTTGAAAATGTTTAAAGATGGACTAGGAGAGGCACATCAAAAGATAATTATGTTAGTATTTAAGATAGGAGATGATTCCGATGAAACTTTGGAATGGGCAGATCATGAAGAAGAGTTAAAGTCAAAACAAAGGGAGAAGGTAGCAGCAGAGATGAAGGGGGAGGAGACACCCCCCGCGCAGCTCGCCTGATGTTTTAGCTGCAATTAGGGAAGAGGCGCAGGAAGGCGAGGCCCACTCCAGGCAAAGAAGGGAGCACCCTTTTGCAGTATGTGGATGATATCTTTATTGCCTCCAGCACAGAACAACACCTATTAGCTGCAACTACAATGCTAGGAGCTGTACAGAGTGCAGGATTAAAAATAAATCCTAGGAAGGTGCAGGTGGGAAGGAGTGAAGTAACATATCTAGGATACATAATATCACAAGGGAAGAGACAGATGCCCAAGGACAGAAAGGAAGCAATTCAATCAATGCCCAGGTCAGGAACCGTGAAAGTGGTCAGGCAAGTACTAGGGCTATTCAACTACTGCAGAAAGATCAGGAAATTGTGGTTGTAAGTTTAAAACAAGCTCTCACAGGTGTTCCAGCCTGGGATTACCCGACCAGAATAGACCCTTCCACATCTAT
This sequence comes from Pristiophorus japonicus, assembly GCF_044704955.1. Lineage (NCBI taxonomy): Eukaryota > Metazoa > Chordata > Chondrichthyes > Pristiophoridae > Pristiophorus > Pristiophorus japonicus. The sequence continues at coordinate 59,195 of NW_027252757.1, forward strand.
ACCCACCACAGTAAGGATCATTACATGGGGACATGCACAGGCCAGTGACATAGTAATGTCGGGACACATACCCAGCATACCTTAGTAGAATTGCTTAACACAGGAAGGCTAAATCTGGTATCCGACACACGAAGGGCAAGGTGGGAAGCATGCCCTTACCCCACAACGGGACGGTAACAATAAAAGACAGCTGTAACAACCCTGCAGGATGGATCATTACGCAGGGGAAGGAGCAGCAGTGTAGCCCGACAGGAGAAGACGAGGGAAGTAGTCAGGCTTGAGGAGGCAGACATGGATCTATATGTAGATGGGTCTCGGCACTATGTGGGACTCCACGGACGGGCCGTGGTAGATAGCAGCAAACAGGTCAAAAGTGAAGGACGGTTTGAAGGGGGTCAATCAGCTCAAGTGGCTGAATTAGTGGCTCTCACTGAAGCTCTGAGGCTAGCTCGGGGAAACGGAGTAAACATCTATACAGACACTCGATATGCTTTTGGAGTAGTGCATGATTATATGATAGCCAGGAGCAGACGGGGATACATGATCTCAGGAGGAGGGCCGATTGTTAAACACTTAGTGGAAGTCTCCCTCCTACCCAAAGAGTGTGTGATCAACATCAACAGGGGAACACATGGGCAGATGAAGCAGTGGCAGAGACAGGTACACTGGCCGGGGAAGCCCAAGTTGGAGCATGTACAATCAGGCCTGAGGAAGTAAACATGCTTAAGGCACAGGGAGAAGCCACTCCACAGGAAAAGGAGGGGTGGAAGCAGAGGGGCCCAACAAGAGACTGACGGGATATGGAAGAAATAATGGGAATGTGGTGGCCCCGGAATGCATCCAGGGGAGACTATTAAATTTATACCACAGGTATGTCCATACAGGTAGAACCAACATGATAAGCTCGATGTCCAGATGCCGGTGGTGGAAGGAAATGGGTAGAGAGCTAGAGGACCACTGTAGAAGGTGCGTGATATGCACAAAATACAACCCGGGGGGAAAGTAAAGGTCAGAATGGGGCATCAGCCCCGATCGAAAGGACCCTGGGAAAACTTGCAGATAGATTTAACTGGACTGTTACCCAGCAACAAAGGGAAGACATACTGCCTAGAAGTAATAGACCAGTTTACGAAGTGGGTAGAGGCTTTCACCACTCGAAATTGTTCAGCAGGAACCATGGCCAGGATCCTAGCAGAAGAAATAATGCCACTACAGTAGACTTAAATCAAGGTACATACTTCACAGGGAAGATAATGAAACAGGCCTGCGCTTTACTAGGGATCAGGCACAAATACCCCATATCAGAGACTGGATAGGGATGGGTAGACAGGATACCCTGAGTACTAATGAAGCTCAAGGTAACCCCTAGTTGGATGACAGGACTGACACCCTTTGAACTAATAGAGACAGGGTACGGAAATTTGTAATGGAACTCTGTAAACAGTTACATGATTTAAAGACACAGGCTAGAGATTAGCAAATCAAGAACTTGGAGAACGACACGAAGGAACTGAAGGTCCAACACCCCAAATAGGCAGTCAGGTGATTACCCCAGAGAGGTCCAGGCTGGCACCCAAATGGACCAGACCCTATCGGGTAATAATGGTAAGTTATGGTAGTTAGAAGGGGCATCGGCAAATGGAAACACTGGACCCAGTTAAAAAAAGCATGGTCACTAACTAACCGGTGACGACCAGGAAATATTGTTTTTTTGTCGGACTCTAGTGCTCGTGGAAACAACGTGGGGTAACGCTGCCTCACATCAAGGACAACAGGCTGAGGGACGGCAAGGCCTGTATTACAGGGACTTGGGTGACATTAGTTTAAGAAGAATTAAAAAAAACTGATGGTGACGGATGGACCAACAGTAAACTTAAATAACGGGCATAAAACAACGTAACAAGAAAACGAAACAACATTGGGGATGGGCCAGTAATACGGGACCAATAATTAGTGGGAATAAGACCAGGGTGTGTTTTATAATCAGGAGGGACAGAGATATTGCACCCGGGGGAAGGGGGTGCAGATTTTACTCAACATCTATGAATGGTGGTGGAGGGATATCTCCCGAGATAGACCCACCAACACGGCCCCACCCACTACTTTAGCAACAGTGAGCACTACCAGGGCCCCGACTATCTCACCCTCAGTGCCACAAACGTGTCCAACTATGAACGCTGGGGCAAAAGGGGGATTGATAAGGCAGACCAAGGCTAAGATACACTTTGGGATACGTGGCGGGAGTTACAACGGTAAACACTACAGACCTACACACGATAGATAATCGAGTTAACGCTCCAACACACACCTTACAGGGATTGCTGAAAAGGGATGAGGATAATGAAAAGATACAGGCACAACTGGGTAATGGCGCAGAAAGGGAATTATTACAAGTGGCCCACACATTGTGAGACCACGCCAGAACTATAAATTCGATGAATAGAGCAGAACGGAACTTAAGTAAAATCATACAGACAGAACTAGTATGTACAGCGTATGGAATACAACATAACCTAGAGCAGCTTCAGAATGGAAAGGTGCCAGATTGGATAACACTTGATGTATTTACCAACTGGACCTTGGACAAAAACATGACTCATGCCTGCGAGGTGCGTAGAAACAGTCATGCTTGGGTCCCAAAGGCCTGATGTGTAACCGGACATTTAAATATAATAGGTTTTGTATTATCTATACCACAGTATGATGTGACAAAGGGAGGTCCTCTATACCAAACAATGCAGGAGAAATAAGAAATCAAACTTGCGTGCGGTACCATGACAAACCAGAAATGTAACTGAACAGGACTAAAAGTCTTAGCATAGATGATTGTTATAAAAATCACCCCCCTAATACAGGATTACTAAATATAAACGGGTTTATTATAACCCCTGAGCTTAAGGAGGAAAGATCGATGGAACGATGATGGACCTTACCTGAACAGGTTATGCGAAGGCCATCGGGCCACAAGGAAAACCGACACTCGAACTGAAAGAGTAAACAAACTCGACTGAATTGGACACCATTCGACAACATAGAGGATACCCCAGGCGGGGCAGAAATTCGGCAGAATAGAGAAGATCCCAAGTGGAGGAAAGATAGAAGAAACAGAGGATCGCCCAGGCGGGGCATAATTCGAACACTGAGATAATGTTGGGTAAAAAGGACTTATACACGAACTATGCTGGACTAAATGTAATGGTTGTAGTGCAAGGGAACTCATCTTGCTAGTATTATCCTGTAAAAAGGTGTAACTGACGGAAGAGGCAGGCCCTAGCCCATACTATAGTTAAAACATTGAATAAAGAGAAATCAAACAGTCCGGCAGAAAGGACTTACTTAGTATAACCTTGATGGGAAAGCCAACAGGTACATCCTGCAGCTCGGGAAGTAGCGCTACCCAAGTGAATGGACAACCCTGAAAGCTCACCCGTGAGGTATTAATTGGGAAATGGCCTATCTTGGGCATATAGCCAAGGGCCATTAGGGGGGGGAATTGTAAGGGATAAATTGTAAGAGTTGCAAATAGGTGGTCAGTATTATGCTGAAGGTAGTGAACTTATCAGTATTAGGAGCGTCTGTATAATTGCCTATGTATGTAACACTTGCTTATGTAGGTATAGCACAAATGTATAATGCATTAAACTGAATCCATAACCTCTAATACTTAAACAGCAAACTCAGCAGTTGTTGATCAGAAGTCTCTGAGGAAGAGATAAGGAAGCCAGTTTAGGCGTTTATTATACTGTGGCAAAGTGCAAGTCATGGAACAACACCATAGAAGATGGGCAATTGCATATACCACTCACAGTTTGATAAGAGTCGACAAATCAATGTAACTTTGCTGATAGAATTAGACCTATCGAGGATTTTGTCGGAGGGTGCTCCTCTCCAAAACCTGTATAAATTGTACTTGAAACCTCTTGTATTTCGCAGGTTTTAGGCTGAACCTTCCAGTGTGTTGCTCGTAATAAAACCGGTAAACCTGAGGTTTCGTTTGTTTACTTCTGTGGTTTATATACAGTGGGAGCTGGGCGAAGTGTCGATTAACTATATCAGTTAATCCACCCCGAGGAAGAGAAGCCTCCTTTTACCCCAACTGATGGGCAGGTATCGATTAACTATATCAGTTAGTCCACATTGAAGGAGAGAAGCCTCCTTTGTATCCCTACACAAACCTAGTTTCCATGGAACATTCTTTCCTCTCTTGTTCTTACAAAGCTGTAGATCCCTGTCCCACACATTGTCCCTCCTGCTGTGCTGAAATCCAAACCCATCGCACGTCTCTAGACTGTTTCTCCTCCCAGTTTTCACCACCAATTCTGGCTGGGTTCAGTTCTACACTCACTGGTTCCCCTCCCTCTCCTCCCCTGAAGGTGCTGACTCTGGCTGGGTTCAGTTCTGCACTCACTGGTTCCCCTCCCCTGAAGGTGCTGACTCTGGCTGGATTAAGTTCAACACTCACTGGTTCCCCTCCCTCTACTCCCCTGAATAAGCTGGATCTGGCTGAGTTCAAGTCCGCACTCACTGGTTCCCCTCCCTCTCCTCCCCTGTAGGTGCTGACTCTGGCTGGATTCAGTTCTACACTCACTGGTTCCCCTCCCTCTCCCTCCCCTGATCATGCTGACTTTTGCTGGGTTTAATTCTACAATCATTGGTTTCCTCTCCCTCTCCTCCTCTGAAGTACTAGCTATCTTCGATCTGGTCCTGTGTAATGAGACAGGATTAATAAACAATCTCCTAGTAAAGGATCCCCTTGGAATGAGTGAGCAAAGCATGATTGAATTTCAAATTCAGATGGAGAGCGAGAAAGTTGGATCTCAAACCAGCGTACGAAGCTTAAATAAAGGAGATTACAAAGGTATGAGGGCAGAGTTGGCTAAAGTGGACTGGGAAAATAGATTAAAGTGTAAGACGGTTGATGAACAGTGGTGTACATTTAAGGAAATATTTCACAACTCTCAAGAAAAATATATTCCAGTGAGGAGGAAAGGGTGTAAAAGAAAAGATAGCCATCCGTGGCTAACTAAAGAAATAAAGGATGGTATCCAATTAAAAACAAGGGCATATAAAGTGGCCCAAACTACTGGGAGGACAGAAGATTGGGAAGCTTTTAAAAGCCAGCAAAGAATGACAAAAAATGATTAAGAAAGGGAAGATATGTTATGAAAGTAAACTAGCACGAAATAGAAAAACAGATAGCAAGAGTTTCTGCAGGTATATAAAAAGGAAAAGAGTGGCTAAAGTAAATGTTGGTCCATTAGAGGATGAAACCAGGGAATCAGTGATGGGGAACATGGAGATGAACAAATATTTTGCATCAGTCTTTACGGTAGACGACTAAAACGATCCCAACAGTGGATAGTCAAGGGGCTATAGGGGGGGAAGGAACATACCACAATCACAATCACTCACTGGTTCCCCTCCCTCTCCTCCCCTGAAGGAACAGTGTGGATGGAGCTTTACTCTGTATCTAACCCATGCTGCACCTGCCCTGGGAGTGTTTGGTGGGACAGTGTAGAGAGCGCTTTGCTCGGTATCTAACCCGTGCTGTACCTGCCCTGGGAATGCTTGCGAGGACAATGTAGAGGAATCTTTGCTTTGTATTTAACGTGAGCTGTCCCATCCTAGGAGTGTTTAATGGGACAGTAGATGGAGCTTTACTTTGTATCTAACTCTTGCTGTATCTGCCTGGGAATGTTGGATAGGACAGAGCAGAGGGAGCTTTACTCCATATGTAATCCATGTAGGACCGGCCCATGAAATGTTTCATGGGACAGTGTAGAAGGAACTTTACTCTTTACCTAACCAATGCTGTACCTGCACTGGGAATAGTTGAAGGGCCAGGGTAGAGGGACCTTTATGCCATATCTGTATCTAAACCATGCTGTATTTGCCCTGGGAGTGTTTGATGGTAATTGCAGAGCAAGCTTTGCTCTATATCTAAACTGTGCTGCACCGACCCATGGAGTAATTGATGGGAAGGTATAAAGGGAGCTTTACTCTGTATCTAACCCTTGCTGTACCTGCCCTGGAAGTGCCTAATGAGTGAGTGTAGAACATAAGCACAAACAAACATAAGAAATAGGAGCAGAAATAGGCCATATGGCCCATTGAGCCCTGCTCCGCCACCCAACATGATCATGGCTGATCCGATCATGGACTCGGGTCCACTTCCCTGCCCACTCCCATAACCCTTTATTCCCTTATCGGTTAAGAAACTGTCTATCTCTGTCTTAAATTTATTCAGTGACCCAGCTTCCACAGCTCTCTGAGGCAGCAAATGCCACAGATTTAGAAACATAGAAAATAGGTGCAGGAGTAGGCCATTCAGCCCTTCTAGCCTGCACCGCCATTCAATGAGTTCATGGCTGAACATGAAACTTCAGTACCCACTTCCTGCTTTCTCGCCATAACCCTTGATCACCCTAGTAGTAAGGACTTCATCTAACTCCCTTTTGAATATATTTAGTGAATTGGCCTCAACTACTTTCTGTGGTAGAGAATTCCACAGGTTCACCACTCTCTGGGTGAAGAAGTTTCTCCTCATCTCGGTCCTAAATGGCTTACCCCTTATCCTCAGACTGTGACCCCTGGTTCTGGACTTCCCCAACATTGGGAACATTCTTCCTGCATCTAACCTGTCTAAACCCGTCAGAATTTTAAACGTTTCCATGAGGTCCCCTCTCATTCTTCTGAACTCCAGTGAATACAAGCCCAGTTGATCCAGTCTTTCTTGATGGGTCAGTCCCACCATCCCGGGAATCAGTCTGGTGAATATTCGTTGCACTCCCTCAATAGCAAGAATGTCCTTCCTCAAGTTAGGAGACCAAAACTGTAAACAATACTCCAGGTGTGGCCTCACCAAGGCCCTGTACAACTGTAGCAACACCTCCCCTCGCTATGAAGGCCAACATGCCATTTGCTTTCTTAACCGCCTGCTGTACCTGCATGCCAACCTTCAATGACTGATGTACCATGACACCCAGGTCTTGTTGCACCTTCCCTTTTCCTAATCTGTCACCATTTAGATAATAGTCTGGCTCTCTGGTTTTACCACCAAAGTGGATAACCTCACATTTATCCACATTATACTTCATCTGCCATGCATTTGCCCGCTCACCTAACCTATCCAAGTCACTCTGCAGCCTCATAGCATCCTCCTCGCAGCTCACACTGCCACCCAACTTAGTGTCATCTGCAAATTTGGAGATACTGCATTTAATCCCCTCGTCTAAATCATTAACGTACAATGTAAACAGCTGGGGCCCCAGCACAGAACCTTGCGGCACCACACTAGTCACTGCCTGCCATTCTGAAAAGTACCAGTTTACTCCTACTCTTTGCTTCCTGTCTGACAACCAGTTCTCAATCCACGTCAGCATACTACCCCCAATCCCATGTGCTTTAACTTTGCACATTAATCTCTTGTGTGGGACCTTGTCGAAAGCTGTCTGAAAGTCCAAATATACCACATCAACTGGTTCTCCTTTGTCCACTTTACTGGAAACATCCTCAAAAAATTCCAGAAGATTTGTCAAGCATGATTTCCCTTTCACAAATCCATGCTGACTTGGACCTATCATGTCACCATTTTCCAAATGCGCTGCTATGACATCCTTAATAATTGATTCCATCATTTTACCCACTACTGAGGTCAGGCTGACCGGTCTATAATTCGCTGTTTTCTCTCTCCCTCCTTTTTTACCCTCCACTCGATAGGAACTGATCCAGAGTCAATGGAATGTTGGAAAATGACTGTCAATGCATCCGCTATTTCCAAGGCCACCTCCTTAAGTACTCTGGGATGCAGTCCATCAGGCCCTGGGGATTTATCGGCCTTCAATCCCATCAATTTCCCCAACACAATTTCCCGACTAATAAAGATTTCCCTCAGTTCCCCCTCCTTACTAGACCCTCTGACCCCTTTTATATCCGGAAGGTTGTTTGTGTCCTCCTTAGTGAATACCGAATCAAAGTACTTGTTCAATTGGTCTGCCATTTCTTTGTTCCCCGTTATGACTTCCCCTGATTCTGACTGCAGGGGACCCAAGTTTGTCTTTACTAACCTTTTTCTCTTTACATACCTATAGAAACTTTTGCAATCCGCCTTAATGTTCCCTGCAAGCTTCTTCTCGTACTCCATTTTCCCTGCCCTAATCAAACCCTTTGTCCTCCTCTGCTGAATTCTAAATTTCTCCCAGTCCCCGGGTTCGCTGCTATTTCTGGCCAATTTGTATGCCACTTCCTTGGCTTTAATACTATCCCTGATTTCCCTAGATAGCCACGGTTGAGCCACCTTCCCTTTTTTATTTTTACGCCAGACAGGAATGTACAATTGTTGTAATTCATCCATGCGGTCTCTAAATATCTGCCATTGCCCATCCACAGTCAACCCCCCAAGTATCATTCGCCAATCTATCCTAGCCAATTCACGCCTCATACCTTCAAAGTTACCCTTCTTTAAGTTCTGGACCATGGTCTCTGAATTAACTGTTTCATTCTCCATCCTAATGCAGAATTCCACCATATTATGGTCACTCTTCCCCAAGGGGCCTCGCACAATGAGATTGCTAATTAATCCTCTCTCATTACACAACACCCAGTCTAAGATGGCCTCCCCCCTAGTTGGTTCCTCGACATATTGGTCCAGAAAACCATCCCTTATGCACTCCAGGAAATCCTCCTCCACCGTATTGCTTCCAGTTTGGCTAGCCCAATCTATGTGGATATTAAAGTCACCCATTATAACTGCTGCACCTTTATTGCATGCACCCCTAATTTCCTGTTTGATGCCCTCCCTCAGAAGAAATTCCTCCTCAGCTCAGTTTTAAATGGGTGGCCCCTTATTCTAAGATTATGCCCCCTTGTTCTCCTCTCCCCCATCAGTGGAAGCAGCCTCTCTGCATCCACTTTGTCAAGCCCCCTCATAATTATATGATTCGATAAAATCACCTCTTATTCTTCTGAATTCCAATGAGTAGAGGCCCAACCTACTCAACCTTTCCTCATAAGTCAACCCCCTCATCTCTGGAATCAATCTAGTGAACCTTCTCTGAACTGCCTCCAAAGCAATTATATCCTTTCATAAATATGGAAACCAAAACTGTGTGCAGTATTCTAGGTGTGGCCTCACCAATACCCTGTATAACTGTAACAAGACTTCCCTGCTTTTATACTCCACCCCTTTGCAATAAAGGCCAATATTCCATTGGCCTTCCTGATCACTTACTGTACCTGCATAATAACCTTTTGTGTTTCATGAACCAGGACCCCCAGTAGGTAACCTTTATCATTGTTGTTGCCAAATTAAGTTAATCCAAGGGTTAAGTCATGGCAGGAGAGCTCGGACACGTATCATGCTCCTCCTGTGCTGTGTGGGAACTCAGGGACGCTTCCAGTGTCCCTGACGACTACATGTGCGGGAAGTGTGTCCTGCTGTAGCTCATGATAGACCGCATTGCATCACTGGAGCTGTGGGTGGATTCACTCTGGAGCATGCGCAATGCTGAGGATGTTGTGAATAGCACGTTTAGTGAGTTGGTCTTACACAGACAGATAGTGAATGGATGACCAACAGGAAGAACAGTGGAAGGAAGGTAGTGCAGAGGTCCCCTGCGGTCATCCCCATCCAAAACAGATACACCGCTTTGGATATTGTTGGGGGGGGGGGCGGGATGACTCATCAGGGCAGGGCAGCAGCAGCCAAGTCCATGGCACCATGGGTGGCTCTGCTGCACAGGAGGGCAGGAAAAAGTGTGGGAGAGCTATAGTGGTAGGGGATTCTATTGTAAGGGGAATAGATAGACGTTTCTGCAGCCACAATCGAGACTCCAGGATGGTATGTTGCCTCCCTGGTGCAAGGTTCAAGGATGTCTCAGAGCAGTTGCAGGACATTTTGCACCAGTTGTCGTGGTGCATATAGGTACCAACGATAGGTAAAAAACAGGGTGAGGTCCTACAAGCTGAATTTAGGGAGCTAGGAGTTCAATTAAAAAGTAGGACCTCAAAAGTTAGTAATCTCAGGATTGCTCCCAGTGCCATGCGCTAGTCAGAGTAGGAATCGCAGGACAGCTCAGATGAATAAGTGGCTTTAGCAGTGGTGCAGAAGGGAGGGATTCAAATTCCTGGGACATTGGAACCAGTTCTGGGGGAGGTGGGACCAGTACAAACCGTACGGTCTGCACCTGGGCAGGACCGAAACCAATGTACTAGGGGAGTGTTTGCTACTGCTGTTGGGGAAGGGTTAAACTAATATGGCAGGAGGATGGGAACCTATGCAGGGAGACAGAGGGAAGTAAAATGGGGGCAGAAGCAAAAGATAGAATGAAGAAAAGTAAAAGTGGAGGGCAGAGAAACCCAAGGCAAAAATCAAAAAGGGCCGCATTGCAGCAAAATTCTAAAAGGGCAAAGTGTGTTAAAAAGACAAAGCTGAAGGCTCTGTGCCTCAATGCGAGGAGTATTCGTAATAAAGTGGACGAATTAACTGCACAGGCAGCAATTAATGAACATGATATAACTGGCACCACGGACACATGGCTCCAGGGTGACCAAGGCTGGGAACTCAACATCCAGGGGTATTCAACATTCAGGAAGGATAAACAGAAAGGAAAAGGAAGTGGGGTAGCGTTGCTGGTTAAAGAGGAAATTAACGCAATAGTAAGGAAGGACATTAGCTTGGATGATGTGGAATCGGTATGGGTGGAGTTGCGGAATACCAAAGGGCAGAAAACATTAGTGGGAGTTGTGTACAGACCACCAAACAGTAGTAGTGAGGTTGGGTACAGCATCAAACAAGAAATTAGGGATGCATGCAATAAAGGTACAGCAGCCATCATGGGCGACTTGAATCTACATTTAGATTGGGCTAACCAAACTGGTAGCAATACAGTGGAGGAGGATCAGTGTATTACGGATGGTTTTCTGGACCAATATGTCGAGGAACCAACTAGAGAGCTGGCCATCCTAGACTGGGTGATGTGTAATGAGAAAGGACTAATTAGCAATCTTGTTGTGCGAGGCCCCTTGGGGAAGAGTGATCATAATATGGTAGAATTCTTTATTAAGATGGAGAGTGACACAGTTAATTCAGAGACTAGGGTCCTGAACGTAAGGAAAGGTAACTTCGATGGTATGAGACGTTAATTGGCTAGAATAGACTGGCAAATGATACTTAAAGGGTTGACGATGAATCGGCAATGGAAAACATTTAAAGATCACATGGATGAACTTCAACAATTGTACATCCCTGTCTGGAGTAAAAATAAAATGGGGAAGGTGGCTCAGCAAGGGAAATTAAGGATAGTGTTAAATCCAAGGAAGAGGCATATAAATTGGCCAGAAAAAGCAGTAAGGCTGAGGACTGGGAGAAATTTAGAATTCAGCAGAGGAAGACAAAGGGTTTAATTCAGAGGGAGAAAATAGAGTATGAGAGGAAGCTTGCCGGGAACATAAAAACTGACTGCAAAAGCTTCCATAGATTTGTGAAGAGGAAAAGGTTAGTGAAGACAAACTAGCAGTCAGATTCAGGCAAATCTATAATGGGGAACAAAGAAATGGCAGACCAGTTGAACAAATATTTTGGTTCTGTCTTCACAAAGGAAGACACAAATAACCTTCCGGAAGTACTAGGGGACCGACGGTCTAGTGAGAAGGAGGAACCGATAGATATCCTTATTAGATGGGAAATTGTGTGAGGGAAATTGATGGGATTGAAGGCCAATAAATCCCCAGGGCCTGAGAGTCTGCAGCCGAGAGTACTTAAGGAAGTGGTCCTAGAAATAGTGGATGCATTGGTGATCATTTTCCAACAGTCTATCGACTCTGGATCAGTTCCTATGGACTGGAGGTAGCTAATGGAACACCACTTTTAAAAAAAGGAAGGAGAGAGAAAACATGTAATGATAGACCGGTTAGCCTGACATCAGTAGTGGGAAAAATGTTGGAATCAATTATTAAAGATGAAATAACAGCGCATTTGGAAAATAGTGACAGGATCGGTCCAAGTCAACATGGATTTATGAAAGAGAAATCATGCTTGACAAATCTTCTAGAATTTTTTTTGAGGATGTAACTAGTAGAGTGGACAAGGGAGAACCAGTGGATGTGGTGTATTTGGACTTTCAAAAGGCTTTTTACAAGGTCCCGCACAAGAGATTGGTGTGCAAAATTAAAGCACATGGTCTTGGAGGTAATGTACTGACGTGGATAGAGAACTGGTTGGCAGACAGGAAGCAGAGTCGGGATAAACAGGTCCTTTTCAGAATGGCAGGCAGTGACTCGTGGGGTGCCGCAGGGCTCAGTGCTGGGACCGCAGCTATTTACAATATAGATGAATGATTTGGATGAAGGAATTGAGTGTAATATCTTCAAGTTTGCAGATGACACTAAACTGGGTGGCGGTGTGAGCTGTGAGGAGGACGTTAAGAGGCTGCAAGGTGACTTGGACAGGTTAGGTGAGTGGGCAAATGCATGGCAGATGCAGTATAATGTGGATAAATGTGAGGTTATCCACTTTGGTGGAAAAAAAACAAAAGGCAGAATATTATCTGTATGGCGGCAGATGAGGAAAAGGGGAGGTGCAACGAGACCTGGGTGTCATGGTATATCAGTCACTGAAAGTTGGCATGCAGGTACAGCAGGCGGTGAAGAAGGCAAATGGAATGTTGGCCTTCATAGCTAGGGGATTTGGGTATAAGAGCAGGGAGGTCTTACTGCAGTTGTACAGGGCCTTGGTGAGGCCTCATTTGGAATATTGTGTTCAGTTTTGGTCTCCCAATCTGAGGAAGGATGTTCTTGCTATTGAGGGAGTGCAGCGCAGGTTCACCAGACTGATTCCCGGGATGGCAGGACTGACATATGAGGAGAGACTGGATCAACTGGGCCTTTATTCACTGAAGTTTAGAAGGATGAGAGGGGATCTCATAGAAACATATAAAATTCTGACGACACTGGACAGGTTAGATGCAGGAAGAATGGTCCCGATGTTGGAGAAGTCCAGAACCAGGGGGCACAGTCTAAGGATAAGGGGTAAGCCATTTAGGACTGAGATGACGAGAAACTTCTTCACTCAGAGAGTTGTTAACCTGTGGAATTGCCTACCGCAGTGAGTTGTTGATGCCAGTTCATTGGATATATTCAAGAGGGAGTTCGATATGGCCCTTAAGGCTAAAGGGATCAAGGGGTATGGAGAGAAAGCAGGAAAGGGGTACTGAAGTGAATGATCAGCCATGATCTTAATGAATGGTGGTGCAGGCTCGATGTGCCGAATGGCCTACTCCTGCACCTATTTTCTATGTTTCTGTCCTCCCACTATTTTCAGCCACTTTATATGCCGTTGTTTTTAATTGGATACCATCCTTTATTTCTTTAGTTAGCCACAGATGGCTATCTTTCCTTTTACACCCTTTCCTCCTCACTGGAATATATTTTTCTTGAGAGTTATGAAATATTTCCTTAAATGTACGCCACTGTTCATCAACCGTCCTACACTTTATCTATTTTCCCAGTCCACTTTAGCCAACTCTGGCCTCATACCTTTGTAGTCTCCTTTATTTAAGCTTGGTACGCTGCTTTGAGGTCCAACATTTGCGCCCTCCATCTGAATTTGAAATTCAACCATGCTATGATCACTCATTCCGAGGGGATCCTTTACTCAGAGATAGTTTATTAATCCTGTCTCATTACACAGGATCAGATCGAAGATAGCCTGCCCCCTGGTTGGTTCCGTTACATACTGTTCAAGGAACCCGTCCCTTATGCACTCTACGAACTCTTCCTCAAGGCTACCCTGATCAATTTGATTTGTCCAATCAATATGGAGGTTAAAATCACCCATAATTATTGCTGTTCCCTTTTTACAAGCCCCCACTATTTCCTGGTTTATACTCCGACCAACAGAGTTGCCACTGTTAGGGGGCCGATAGACTACGCCCACCAGTGACTTTTCCCCTGGTTATGCCTCATCTCCACCCAAACTGTTTCAACATCCTGATCATTTGAACCAATATCATTTCTCACTATTGCATTGATTCCATCTTTTATCAACAGAGCTACCCCACCTCCTTTTCCTTTCTGTCTGTCCTTCCGAATTGTCAAGTACTCCTGAATGTTTAATTCCCAGTCCAGGTCACCTTGCAACCACATTTGTGTTATAGCTACCAGATCATACCCATTTGTAACTATTTGTGCCAACAGCTCATCTAATTTGTTATGAATGCTGCGTGCATTCAGATAGAGTTTTTAAAATGTGTTTTCTTACCATTTTCTCTTGCTATGGCACCTCGGGCATACTCTCCTGAAATAGACAGAAACACAAATGTTAATACACAGCAGACCACTGGCAGTGCTCTAACAGACTTTGCAGCACGACAGAGCCCGAGAGTCAATAGTAAAGTGTGGAGCAACTCGCTGATCTGGGAAGCTAATGATTAAAAGCGAGTGGATAGTATTGGACTAATTGAGTCAGACTTTAGTGAAGTGGATGAGTTGGTACTCAATATTGAGGATGAGTCACTGGCGAGCTGTGACGGGGATTTTTGCAAAAGGTACAGGGTCAGCAAGAAACAGAAATAAGTGCTGGAGGAAACCGAGCACATAATATAACGGAGGATGCACTGACAGCAGGAAGAACACTTGTAAAGACACTGAGAAAGCAAGAACAATGTGCTGATATAGGATCATAGGAACATGAGTAGGCCATTCAGAACCTTGAGACTGTCGAACCAGTCAATTAGATCAAGGACTAACTCTGAATGCAGAAGACCAAGTCATAGAGGAAGAAGTAGTTCAGAAGCCTGAGAACACGGTTAGGACAAAGCTGCAGTTGGTGAGATGCAGGTGGTGAGTGGTGATGAGTGCGGTAATGATGATGAGTTGGTTACCCAGGGATAGGTCTGTGCACATTGAAGATAAATGACAAAAGATACTGGAGGAGCAGGAGGGGCTAAATGACAATGTAAGAAATCCTGTAAGGGCTCGGAACCCTCCCAAGCAAGTATAGCCGAGAAAATCAAGGCAATTCCCTGTGTTATACTTCCTGTTCTGGGTGACAAAGATGTTTGCAAAACAAGTCGCAAATATGAATAACTGCCAGTCAACTTGCGGCTAAAATAATACTGGGACTTTGAAAAGTAAATGGCGTTGTTCTTGTGACAAAAAATGAGAGAGAGATGACCAAATAAAAACAATGGAATTGGTCAGGAACGTTGAAGTAGCTGCAAGAAGCATTTACATTGGAGGAGGGAGGCGGCCAGGAGGAAAGGTGATCCACATGACATTGATTACAGAGTGGAATCTAGACAGCAGGTGGGTGATATACAAGAACCAGGTAACATTAACAAGGGTAAACTAGGGGCCAAAAGATGGAACATCTACAGTAAGCTGTATAGACGTGAATGCTGAATGCATTCGGAATCAGCAATTCCAAAACACGAGGTTACTGCAGCACTCGGGAACTCCAGTGTTGTGGGAATATTATAAACATGGCTGACTGCAGAGGATGGTGCACAGGGACAGGAGGAGCCTGTTCCACCATTCAGGTAGATCTGTACCTCAACTGCATTTACCCACTTCTGCTCCATATCACTCGATACCCTTCACCAACAACAATCTACCCATCTCAGTCTGGAAAATGGTGCATTGTTTGATCCTCGCATTCACTCTTTTAAGGGAGAGGGTTCCAGATTTCCACAATCCTGTGAATGAATTTTTTTTTTTATTTTTTTAAAGTATTCAGGCACAGCAGAGTAGACAGCAGGGATGTGATGTGGGCCTGGATGTCAAAGACACCGAGGAGATTAAAGCTGTTGATCCTGTGAAAGAGCTGTCCAATTTATTCCCACACCCAATCCTTTCCCCATAACCCTGCAAATTAGTTCTCTCCAGCTACATGTCCCATTGCCCTTTGAACGTCCCGATGGAATCTGCTTCCACCACCCTTTCAGGTTCCAAATCTGAAAACATATCTCCACATTTCCCCTCTAGTTCTCTTGCCAATTATTTTAGCTCTGTGACCTCGGGCTACAGATCCGGTTACCAGAAGAAACAGTTTCTCCCGTTTGCTCAATCAAACCCCCTCAGAATTTTGATTACCTCCATTAGGTGTCCCCTTGACCTTTGCTGCTCCAAGGAGAACAATCCCAGCTTCTGCTATCTCTCCACCTTACTGAAGTCCCTCATTCCTACTCTCATCCTAATAAACCTTACTCTCTCCAAGACCTTGACATCCTTCCTCAAGTCTGGTTCCCAGAATGCTACACAAAACTCCAGCTGCAGCCTAACCAGTGATTTGTAAAGGTTCAGCATGACTTCCTTGTATTGAATTCAATGCCCCCGTTTACAAAGCCAAGTATCCCACAAGCTTTCTTGACTGTCTGATCAACTTGCCCTGCAACCCTCAATATGTGAACATGCATCCCAGTTCGTTCTGTTCTTGCACATCTTTCAAAATAGCACCATTTAGATTACACTGCCTCTCCATGTTGGTCCCCCCAAAGTGCATCACTTCACACTCAGCCACATTAAACTGTACCTGCCATGTGTCTGCCCATTTCTCCAGTCTGTCCATGTCCTCCTGAAGTCTGCTGCTATCCTGCTCACTATTCACTACATTGCCAAGTTTTGTATCATCTGCAAATTTCAAAATTATACTTTCTATCCCCAAGTTCAGGTTATTTATCTACAACAAGGAAAGCTTATCGTGAATGGTCTCAGATTTCTCACAGATGTGTCTCCATTCTGAGTAAAATATCATTCTTTTCCTTCGAGTTCTTTGACCAAGTTCTGTTCCTTTTCATCCAAAATATTGCGCAATGTAGAAAATTCAGAGTCGATGAGGTTCTGCGATTGATTCAACTGTTCCTGTGAAGACAAAAAAAGTTCGTTAAAGAAGGAAACAAAACTATCGCAGGTCACCAGCACATTGATTACAATGCTTAATAACCACCAAGCCACGCTGCTGAAAATGCACAGGGAAAGAGTTCTGTTAGCCAGGCATGGGGTGCATAACACGGCTACCCGTACAGGCACAGCCCACATCGGCCTGCTGAGAATTCACCTTCACTTTGGAGATGATCTCTTGCTGCTTAAACTCAAAATCATGAGATTTCCTTCTGCCTCAGAGAATGTAGGATTGAGTTCATTTTCACCTGCAATTTAAATTAAATGAGGTCTGAAGTTAATTGGCAAAAAATCCAGGGAGGAAATGAGGGGAAACATTTTTACACAGCGAGTTATGGTGATCTGGAGTGCACTGCCTGAAAGGGCAGTGGAAGCAGATTCAATAGTAACTTTCAAAAGGGAATTGGATAAATAGTTGACACGGAGACATTCACACGGCTCTGGGGAAAGAGCAGAGGAGTGAGACTAATGGGACAGCTCTTTCAAAGAGCCAGCACAGGCACGATGGGCCGAATGGCCTCCTCCTGTGCTGTGTGTTTCTATAATTCTAGGTGCTGACAGCAGAGTCGGGGCTCTGTTAAAATTAGAAAGATTAAATGTGAATTTTAAAATAAATTCTTAGCTAAACCAACTATTTTAACTTCACTTCATAATGGTTGCAGCTGATGCAAAGCTGAAGTAGAGTCAAACTCTCTCCTGGCCCACGGTCAATGGAAACTATTGATCTTCAGAGTTTCTCTGCACATCTCCCCTCGCCATCAATCTCAAACTGCTTTGCATCAACACAGAGTATGTGGCATGACTGTCCCAATCACACTGAGCCGGGACATACTGAGTTAAGACAGGCAGAATCAGCTGAACTATGAACAGAAGTACTGAGCTTTCTATACTTCAACAACATTAGATTCACAGTAAGATTGCTGCCCTCCTCCAGCTCACAAGATATCCTGAAATTTAAATAAAATGCAAAGTCAGGTAACACCAAGTTTCCTATTGGGAAGTTCACCTCAGTGTCCTGGGTCAATATTTATCCTTCAACCAACATCACTAAAACAGACGAGCTGGTTATTGTCACATTGCTGTTCATGGAATCTTGCTGTGCGCAAATTGGCTGCTGCGTTTCCTACTTTACAATACTGACTACGTTTCAAAAGTACTTCATTGGCTGTAACGCACTTAGGGATGTCCTGAGCTTGTGAAAAACGCGATTTAGTCTTTCTTTCTACAGGATTAACACACACCATTATTGCAGCATGACATGTCCTCTGCTAGAAACTGTCAGACACAAGTCAGCGACAGTGTGTGACTGAGATAGTCCTGATACAGCATCATTTCCTGTCGTTGCTGATTCCATCATTTCTTACCCATACTCCAGCTATGAGCAGATTCTTCACACCACGAGTCTAATTTAAGCACACACATACACACCTTACAATAGATGATAGCCCCCCCCCTCACAAAAACAGAAGATCCCATGCACAGATCGTCTTTAACCCATGACTAAGATTACCCACCATTATATTATGGGGATTATTTGCATCCTTCCTCCGCCTCACCATTCCCCCTCCTCATTCCATCCGCTCCCCATCCACCTTCCTCTTCCCCCCCCCCCTCCCCCTCCTCATCCCATCCCCCTTCCTCTCCCCCTCCCCATCCCATCCCCCTTCCTCTCCCCCTCCCCATCCCATCCCCCTTCCTCTCCCCCTCCCCATCCCATCCCATCCCCCTCCCCATCCCATCCCCCTTCCTCTCCCCCCTCCCCAATGCACATTGGGCCCATACTCTCTGGAATTAAGAAGAAAGAGAGGTGATCTCATTGAGACACAAAATTCTGAGGGGGACTGACAGGGTAGATGCTGAGAGGTTGTTTCCCCTGTCTGGAGAGTCTAGAACTAGGGGACATAGTCTCAGGATAATAGGTCGGCCATTTAAGACCGAGATGAGGAGGAATTTCTTCACTGAGAGGGTTGTGAATCTTTGGAATTCTCTAACCTAAAAGGCTATGGATGCTGAGTCTCTGAATATATTTAAGGCTGAGATCGATAGATTTTTGGACTCTGGGGGAAATTAAGGGATATGGGGATTTGGCGGGAAAGTAGAGTTAAGGTCGAAGATTAACCATGATCTTATTGAATGGGGGAGCAGGCCCGAATGGTAAAGGGGGAGGGAGGGGACCCTGATAATAAAGGATGACAATAAAGAACCTAGTTTCCCCTTAATTGCATCTATGCTATTCGCCTCAACAACTCCATGCAGCAGCGAATCCCACATTCTCAACACTCTCTGGGTAAAGAAGTCATCCTCTTAAAACTGTGCCTTCATATAGTGTGACAGGAGGGAGATAATTGCACCAAGACCTGCCCCCAACTCCTCCTGTCTATTTTTCTGTATTACCAATTTGGGTTTTTTTAAGACTCAGAAGGTTATGGGTTTAAGTCCTGCTCCAGAACCTGGAGCACAAAATCTAGGCTGACACACCAATGCAGTGCTGAGGGAGCGCTGCACTGTCGGAGGTGCCGTCTTTCGGATGAAATCTTAAACCGAGCCCCCCGTCTACCCCCTCAGGTGGATGTAAAAGATCTCATGGCACTATTTTGAAGAGCAGGGGAAGTTATCCACAATGCCCTGGCCAATATTTATCCCTCAACCAACATCAACAAAAACATATTATTTGGTCGCAAACACATTGCTGCTTGTGGGAGCTTGCCGTGTGCAGATTGACGGCCACGTTTCCGACATTACAACCACAAGTACACTTCAAAAGTAGTTCCAGATCACAACAACTCGCTGTGTTTATAAAAAAAAAGTTGCATTTCACCCCGCTTCTTAAATCGGTGCCAACACTGAGCCACGTGAGGAGATATTAAGACAGGTGACCAAAAGCTGGTAAAAGAGGCAGGTTTTAAGGAGCGCTTTAAAGGAGAGGGGTAGAGAGGCGGAGAGGTTTAGGGAGAGAATCCAGAGCTCAGGGCCCAGGCAGCTGAAGGCACGGCTGCGGTTTGTGAATTTAAAAATGATCCGCTATATGGTGCCCACTCCAAATAACAGACTTGGCAGGTCCGGAATTAGGTGCATTACCTTCCAATAGATGAAACATTTGATCTGTGCCCTCTGCAGCACATCCTGTACCCAGCAGCCAGGCCTGTGGCTCACTCACTGGGCAGCAGACCCTGTCATTGCAAACACTATTTCAATGTGTTTCCCCTCTGTAACAATCCACAACAACATTCAACACATTATATATAGTACAGACTGGAGCCAACACATCCCCCTCCTCCTCAATCCCCCCTCCCCTCATCCCAGCCCTCACCCCCCGGGTATAAAACCAGGCGGCGGCCCTCAGCCGCTCTCACCGCCTCCAACTCACCGACACAAGGGCCCAGCGCCGCGTCAGTGGCGCCCGGCCCAAACACACTACCCGAGCTCCGAGTCCCACTGAAGCCCGGGCCCGCCTCCCTCACTCTGAGTGACAGGCGCTCCGGCCAATCCGCTTCCCCCGGGAGAGCCCGGCCCCGGAAACCCGCCCCCTCACTCTGAGTGACAGGAGCTACGGCCAACCCGCTTCCCCCGGGAGATCCTCACCGGGCCGCCGCTGGCCAATCAGTGCCGCCGGGAGGCGGGGTTTGCGGCCATGATTTGGGTTGAGCGAGGCTCGCGCTCGGAGCTTGGCGGTTGGGTTGAAATATTTGAATGTTTAACGGGCGGTGACCTTTGCCCCTGTGTTCCACTCCAGGACATTGTGACGTATTTACTGAGGCGGCCGAGAGCTCGGGCCTTACACTAAACATCCGTAAGACAAAGGTCCTCCAGCAGCCTGTCCCCGCCGCACAGCACTGCCCCCCAGTCAGCAAGGTCCACGGCGCGGCCCTGGACACCGGGGACCATTCCCCAAACCTCGGGAGTCTCTTATCAACAAGGGCAGGCATTGACCACCAGATCCAACACCGCCTCCAGTGCGCCAGTGCAGCCTTCGGCCGCCTGAGGAAAAGAGTGTTTGAAGACCAGGCCCTCAAACCTACCACCGAGCTCATAGTCTACAGGGCTGTAGTAATAGCCGCCCTCCTGTATGGCTCAGAGACATGGACCATGTACAGCAGACAGCTCAAGTCGCTGGAGAAATACCACCAACAATGTCTCCGCAAGATCCTGCAAATCCCCTGGGAGGACAGACACACCAACATTAGCGTCCTCGACCAGGCCAACATCCCCAGCATTGAAGCACTGACCACACTCGACCAGCTCCGCTGGGCAGGCCACATTGTCCGCATGCCAGACACGGGACTCCCAAAGCAAGCGCTCTACGCGGAGCTCCGTCACGGCAAACAAGCCAAAGTTGGGCAGAGTAAATGTTACAAGGACACCCTCAAAGCCTCCCTGATAAAGTGCGACATCCCCACTGATACCTGGGAGTCCCTGGCCAAAGACCGCCCTAAGTGGAGGAAGTGCATCCGGGAGGTTGTTGAGCTCTTCGAATCTCAACGCTGCGAGCGTGAAGAGGTCAGACGCAGGCAGCGGAAGGAGCGTGTGATAAATCAGTGCCACCCACTCCTTCCTCCGACGAATATCTGTCCCACCTGTGACAGGGTCTGTGGCTCTCGTATTGGACTGTTCAACCACTAAAGAACTCATATTTTAGGAGTGGAAGCAAGTCTTCCTCGATTCCGAGGGACTGCCTATGAAAAAAGTGGGATTGGCAGGACAACAACAACAACTTGTGTTTATATAGCGCCTTTAATGCAGTAAAAGGTCCCCAGGCGCTTCACAGGAGGGTCACAGATTGTTTTATCTATTCCGAGGTGGATCTGCGATTGTCACCGAACTAATCTGCCTCCCACAATATCTACAGAATCCCGGGAATACCCACAACCTCCCCGAGAATGGTTTTCATCATCATCAGCGCTCCCTGGAACCAGGATGACTTGCTTCCACATGGGCTTGCAGATGTTTCAATGAAGGAGCCGATATTCCAGTCCTGAACTCCAATTGAAGGGTGGAAGATGCCTGTGCCTGGATTGTTTTAACTTGTGGTGACCGTCTCACACCAGCCACCACATGGGATTGACAGAGCTCGGCCTTTATCCAGTGGCAAGGGTTAACCAGGATGGCTGGAGACCTGCTCTGCTGCAATGATCTAGTACGCACACATATCGCAGTGTGGGCAGGCCCGTGCTGCCCTGGGCTCTTGGCTCTTCTGGGCCCCGAACCCTCATTCACCGCACCTCCGCCACGATCTCTCACCATTCCTCCGCCACGATCTCTCACCGTTCCTCCGCCACGATCTCTCACCGTTCCTCCGCCACAAAAACATTCGCCACACATCCGCCACGATCTCTCACCGTTCCTCCGCCACGATCTCTCACCGCTCATCCGCCCCGACCTTCCCGCTCCTCCGCTGTACCTGGACCCCGCCGATGTTCCTGCCCACGCTCCAAACTGTGACCTGGATTTTGATGATGTCATCCAGTCGCCCACCTCGAAGCCGTCGCACACTTGTAGCAGCTCACTCTGGAAGCTGCAGTGGTATGCTCTTTTATCCTCCCGACCCGCGATGGCTTTTTTTCCTTCAAAAATATACTTTATTCATATAAAATTTTCACAATACATTGGAAAATAGTTCAGTGCCTTGCGGTCAGCAATTCCATACAATTCGTTTGGATGCTGACAGCAGTTCCATATGATGCACTAGCGTGCATTTCATTTCAAGGTACAGTTTAGTACAATCCATAAATCACGTTACATGTAGTACTGTGCAAATAAGGGTATTACATGGAGCAGATAATAACAGGTTTACATTTCAATACCGATCACGAATCACGTTACATGTAGCACTATGCAGATGAAAGCAGTACACGGAACGGATGAGAATATGTCCTCTCACAGGTCGGGGTGACCCACGATATTCCAGGACCCACGCTGCTCTTTTATCCTCCCGACCTGCGGTGGTGTCCTCTCAGAGGTCGGGGTGGCCCACGATGAATGAATGCCCCGGGAATAATTTGCCCTGATGTTGACGCTCAGATTGTAATTATTTCTGTGGTGCCCAACTTTAATATTCTCCCGAAAATCCCACTGCAATCCAGTTCCAGTTCCATTGAGGGTGCAAAAGAAAAGATAGCCATCCGTGGCTAACTAAATAAATAAAGGACGGTATCCAATTAAAAACAAAGGCATACAAAGTTGCCCAAACTAGTGGAAGGACAGAAGATTGGGAAGCTTTTAAAAGCCAGCAAAGAATGACTAAAAAAATCATTAAGAAAGGGAAGATAGACTATGAAAGTAAACTAGCACAAAATATAAAAACAGATAGCAAGAGTTTCTCTCGGTATATAAAAAGGAAAAGAGTGGCTGAAGTAAATGTTGGTCCCTCAGAGGACGAGAACGGGAATTAGTGATGGGGTACATGGAGATGGCAGAAACTGTGAACAAATATTTTGTATCAGTCTTTACGGTAGAGGACACAAACAATATTCCAACAGTGGATAGTCAAGGGGCTATAGGGGGGGGAGGAACTGATCACAATCACTAAGAAGTAAGGTAATGGGTCTAAAGGCAGATAGATCCCCTGGACCTGATGACTTGCATCCTAGCGTCTTAAGAGAAGTAACAGCAAGGATAGTGGATGCATTGGTTATAATTTACCAAAATTCCCTGGATTCTGGGAGGCCTCAGCAGATTGGAAAACCGCAAATGTAACGCCCCTATTTAAAAAAGGAGGCAGACAAAAAGCAGGAAACTAGACCAGTTAGCCTAACATCTGTGGTTGGGAAAATGTTGGAGTCCATTATTAAAGAAGCAGTAGCAGGACATTTGGAAAAGCATAATTTGGTCAGGCAGAGTCAGCATGGATTTATGAAGGGGAAGTCATGTTTGACAAATTTGCTGGAATTCTTTGAGGATGTAACGAACAGGGTGGATAAAGGGGAACCAGTGGATTTGGTGTATTTGGACTTCCAGAAGGCATTTGACAAGGTGCCACATAAAAGGTTACTGCGCAAGATAAAAGTTCACGGGGTTGGGGGCAATATATTAGCATGGATAGAGGATTGGCTAACAGAGAGTCGGGATAAATGGTTCATTCTCGGGTTGGCAATCAGTAACTAGTGGGGTGCCGCTGGGACCCCAACTATTTACAATCTATATTAACAACTTGGAAGAAAGGACCGAGTGTAACGTAGCCAAGTTTGCTGACAATGCAAAGATGGGATAAAAAGCAATGTGTGAGGAAGACACAAAATACCTGCAAAACGACATAGACAGGCTAAGTGAGTGGGCAAAAATTTGGCAGATGGAGTATAATGTTGGAAAGTGTGAGGTCATGCACTTTGGCAAAAAAAAAATCAAAGAGCAAGTTATTATTTAAATGGAGAATAAGTGCTGCAGTACAGCGGGACCTGGGGGTATTTGTGCATGAAACACAAAAGGTTAGTATTCAGGTACAGCAAGTGATCAGGAAGGGGATGGAGTATAAAAGCAGGGAAGTCTTGCTACAGTTTTACTGGGTATTGGTGAGGCCACACCTGGGATATTGCCTTGGTTTCCATATTTACAAAAGGATATAATTGCTTTGGAGACAGTTCAGAGAAGGTTCACTAGGTTGATTCTGGAGATGGGGTTGTTGACTTACGAGGAAAGGTTGAGTAGAATGGGCCTATACACATTGGAATTCAGAAGAATGAGAGGTGATCTTATCGAAACGTATAAGATTATGAGGGGGCTTGACAAGGTGGATGCAGAGAGGATGTTTCCACTGATAGGGGAGACTAGAACTTGGGGGCATAATCTTAGAATAAGGGGCCGCCCAGTTAAAACTGAGATGAGGAGAACTTTCTTCTCTCAGGGTTGTAAATCTGTGGAATTCGCTGCCTCAGAGAACTGTGGAAGCTGGGACATTGAATAAATTTAAGACAGCGGTAGACAGTTTCTTAACCGATAAGGGATTAAGGGGTTATGGGGAGCGGGCAGGAAAGTGGACCTACGTCTATAATCAGATCAGCCATGATTGTATTAAATGGTGGAGCAGGCTCCAGGGGCCGTATGGCCTACTCCTGCTCCTATTTCTTATGTTCTTATGTAAAAGGCTGATGATAATCAGCCCTTGATGAATCGACTAACTGTGGCAGACAGGGATGTGATCTTTGGGTTTGAGCTTCCCGTGTGCTAATCTTCTCCTTCTAATACCCTGTAAAAGGAGTTTACAAAAGTCATCACTGTAAGTCCAGGATAGAACTTCAGAACATTCTCTCCTTCTTGTCCCATGGGCCATGCAGCGCCGATACACCTGGGTAATCTGGGCCTATCACTGATCGTAAAACCCGCAGCTCCCGCCCCGCTGGACACACACGTGACAACCAATGGGCCAATGGTTTTCCTGGTGCCCTCCCCGCCCCTGGTGCCAGGCTCGGTATCGGTCATCCAGTGGAATCGGTGCCCTCCCCACCAGGCTATATGACGTCACAGACTGCGTTGCCAGGTTACTGATGTCACACAGCTTGCGTTGCTGGGGTTCTGACGTCACACACCCCTTGCTTTTTTACTGATGTCAGACAGCTCGCGCTCCAGAATGGTGACGTCACTGGCGCTGAGCGAGCGGCGGCGCGGGTACGAATCGCAGACACGTGACCCGGAGCGAGGCCGCCTCCGACTGTGGGAGTGGGCGGGGTAAATGGCAGATACTGGGCCGCGATTGGTGGGCCGCCTGTCAATCAAGTAAACCATCCAATTGCAGGGGCGGAAACCCCTCCCTGAGCGCGCTGTGAGGCGGCACTGCGCATGTCCAGGATTCCCGGTGGTCGGCCGTTGGTGAAGGTAAACAAGATGGCGGAAAGTGAGCGGCACCGGGGGGGGGGGGAGAGGGGGCCGAGGGAGAGTGTCCCGGGGGGAAGAGGGAGAGAGACACGGACACGCGCACACAGACTGACAGAGGCTCACCCCCAGAATGACTGGGGAGGGAGGAGACAGATGTGGGGGGGCGGTGGGAAAGCTGAGGGACTCTGAAATCGTCTCCCTCCTCCTCGCCCCCTTCCCTCGGCTCCTCATCACGGTCCCCGGGGCCCAGTGAGATCAGACAGAGTGTAACCCGGGGGCCCAGTGAGATCAGACAGAGTGTAACCCGGGGGCCCAGTGAGATCAGACAGAGTGTAACCCGGGGGCCCAGTGAGATCAGACAGTGTATAACCCGGGGGCCCAGTGAGATCAGACAGTGTGTAACCCGGGGGCCCAGTGAGATCAGACAGAGTGTAACCCGGGGGCCCAGTGAGATCAGACAGAGTGTAACCCGGGGGCCCAGTGAGATCAGACAGAGTGTAACCCGGGGGCCCAGTGAGATCAGACAGTGTGTAACCCGGGGGCCCAGTGAGATCAGACAGTGTGTAACCCGGGGGCCCAGTGAGATCAGACAGTGTGTAACCCGGGGGCCCAGTGAGATCAGACAGAGTGTAACCCGGGGGCCCAGTGAGATCAGACAGTGTGTAACCCGGGGGCCCAGTGAGATCAGACAGTGTGTAACCCGGGGGCCCAGTGAGATCAGACAGTGTGTAACCCGGGGGCCCAGTGAGATCAGACAGTGTGTAACCCGGGGGCCCAGTGAGATAAGACAGTGTGTAACCCGGGGGCCCAGTGAGATCAGACAGAGTGTAACCCGGGGGCCCAGTAAGATCAGACAGTGTGTAACCCGGGGGCCCAGTGAGATCAGACAGTGTGTAACCCGGGGGCCCAGTG
Source organism: Pristiophorus japonicus (assembly GCF_044704955.1). Classification (NCBI taxonomy): domain Eukaryota; kingdom Metazoa; phylum Chordata; class Chondrichthyes; family Pristiophoridae; genus Pristiophorus; species Pristiophorus japonicus. Next base: position 85,808 of record NW_027252757.1, read on the forward strand.
AGATCAGACAGTGTGTAACCCGGGAGCCCAGTGAGATCAGACAGTGTGTAACCCGGGGGCCCAGTGAGATCAGACAGTGTGTAACCCGGGGGCCCAGTGAGATCAGACAGTGTGTAACCCGGGAGCCCAGTGAGATCAGACAGTGTGTAACCCGGGGGCCCAGTGAGATCAGACAGTGTGTAACCCGGGGGCCCAGTGAGATCAGACAGTGTGTAACCCGGGGGCCCTGTGAGATCAGGCAGCGCGTAACCCAGGGACCCAGTGAGATCAGACAGTGTGTAACCCGGGGGCCCAGTGAGATCAGACAGAGTGTTACCCGGGGGCCCAGTGAGATCAGACAGTGTGTAACCCGGGGGCCCAGTGAGATCAGACAGTGTGTAACCCAGGGGCCCAGTGAGATCAGACAGTGTGTAACCCGGGGGCCCAGTGAGATCAGACAGTGTGTAACCCGGGAGCCCAGTGAGATCAGACAGTGTGTAACCCGGAGGCCCAGTGAGATCAGACAGTGTGTAAACCTGGGCTCCCATGAGATCAGACAGTGTGTAACCCGGGGGCCCAGTGAGATCAGACAGTGTGTAACCCGGGGGCCCAGTGAGATCAGGCAGCGCGTAACCCAGGGACCCAGTGAGATCAGACAGTGTGTAACCCAGGGGCCCAGTGAGATCAGACGGCGTGTAACCCGGGAGCCCAGTGAGATCAGACAGTGTGTAACCCGGGAGCCCAGTGAGATCAGACAGTGTGTAACCCGGGGGCCCATGAGATCAGACAGTGTGTAACCCCGGGGCCCAGTGAGATCAGGCAGCGCGTAACCCAGGGACCCAGTGAGATCAGACAGTGTGTAACCCGGGGGCCCAGTGAGATCAGACAGTGTGTAACCCGGGGGCCCAGTGAGATCAGACAGTGTGTAACCCGGGGGCCCAGTGAGATCAGACAGTGTGTAACCCGGGGGCCCAGTGAGATCAGACAGTGTGTAACCCGGGTGCCCAGTGAGATCAGACAGTGTGTAACCCGGGGGCCCAGTGAGATCAGACAGTGTGTAACCCAGGGACCCAGTGAGATCAGACAATGTGTAACCCGGGAACCCAGTGTGATCAGACAGTGTGTAACCCGGGGGCCCAGTGAGATCAGACAGTGTGTAACCCGGGGGCCCAGTGAGATCAGAAGCGTGTTACCCGGGGGCCCAGTGAGATCAGACAGCGTGTAACCCGGGGACCCAGTGAGATCAGACAGTGTGTAACCCGGGGGCCCAGTGACATCAGACAGTGTGTAACCCGGGGAGAATTCTGGTGATTTTCTGTAAGTCCAGACGGGCGGGAGAGATCTGAGGAAAAGGATAAAATCAAACAGAAATACTGGACATATGCTTTTCTGAAACTTTGGAAAAACACTTTACACTAGATTCCACTTCACAGCATTAATCTTCTAATTTTCTGCCCTGTGATAATTAGATCCCGGTGAATGGCGGAGTGATTGAGAAAGTTCCACAGCTGGGAGGAAATAGGGATTGTGGACTGAGGAACAACAGCAGGTGAACCAGCACAGGATTGTGAGAGCACCAACCAGGGAGCCCCTTCCGATTGAAAGCGCTTCAATAGATCGACTGGGGAGAAAGGTAAGAGAAAGTGCCATTTACTCAGATACACACCGGTCCTGTAGACAGTACACACAGGTTACAAGGTAAGACAGGAAATGAGACCGGGAGAGACTAACCACCGAGTACAATTATCCAGCATGAGGCCGTGCAATGGGATGTGAAGTGAGATCAGTTTCTGTCTCTAAACACAATCACAGTGAATCTTGTGTGTGTTTTAGAGTAAAGGGCTTTGATCTAAGAGGTGACTCCAGTTTGAGGCACAGCCCAGCAGATGGACCGGTCTCTGTACATTAGGTGCGGCTGAACTCACACCGACACCATCAGATCTTAATGTTCAAATATTTCCCATCTGGTGAGAAAGCCAATGGAAAGATTGAACCGGAAGCACATCGTCAATTCACTGATCACGGTGCACAGACCATCTGAAAGACCAGCACAGCCTATCACCCACAGAATCAATTATTCATTCATGAACATTGAGAATTATAAGAAAATATATTGATAACTACTTATATTGATAACTACTAATATTGAAGCATTGATCACTAGAGATGTGTAGTATTCTAATATACTGAAACACAGATATGGAGAGTTGCAATTTATTGATTGGCGTCGGACTTGACCCCGAGATGAGCTTCCGAACCCATATTCCCTCAGTCATCAAGTCCACTTACTTCCACCTCCATAACATCGCCGGTCTTTGCCCCTTCCTCAGCTCATCTGCTCAAACCCACATCCATGTCTCTGATCGTCCTCACAACTCACACTCTCCGTAAACTTAAGCTTAAACTGAGGGGGCTTAGTTTTAAGGTGGTTGATGGGGATTTGAGGGGGGGGGCTTTTTTACCCAGAGGGTTGTGGGGATCTGGAACTCATTGCCTGGAAGAGTGGTGGACACAGAAACCCTCACCACTTTTAAGTGATGGTTGGATGGGCACAAAGTGCCGTAACCTGCAGGGTTACGGACCTAGAGCTGGTAATTGGGAATAGACGAGATCACCTCTTGTTGGCCGGCGCAGATATAACGGTAAGTGCTGCAGGTAATTGAATATGGCCAGGGTGATCTGGACTAGTTTCGATCGCCTGGATGGGTAGGAGAGAAATTTTCCCAGATTTCTTTTTCCCTAAATTGGCCTGGGTTTTTGCCTCTCCCAGGACTTCACATGGCTCTGGTTGGGTGGAGTGTGGAATTTTTTGGTGCAAGGGGTGTCGCAGTTGTGTGAGGCGGACTGGTTGGGCTAGGTGCTATTTACCTTTCCGCCATTGTTCATAGGTTTACATAGAAATATAGAAAATCGGTGCAAGAGTAGGCCATTCGGCCCTTCCAGCCTGCACCGCGATTGAATGAGTTCATGGCTGAACATGCAACTTCAGTACCCCATTCCTGCGTTCTCGCCATACCCCTTGATCGTCTAGTAGTAAGGACTACATCTAACTCCTTTTTGAATATATTTAGTGACTTGGCCTCAACAACTTTCTGTGGTAGAGAATTCCACAGGTTCACCACTCTCTGGGTGAAGAAGTTTCTCCTCATCTCGGTCCTAAATGGCTTACCCCTGATCCTTAGTCTGTGACCCCTAGTTCTGGACTTCCCCAACATTGGGAACATTCTTCCTGCTTCCAACCTGTCTAAACCCGTCAGAATTTTAAACGTTTCTATGAGATCCCCTCTCATTCTTCTGAACTCGGTGAATACAAGCCCAGTTGATCCAGTCTTTCTTGATATGTCAGTCCCGCCATCCCGGGAATCAGTCTGATGAACCTTCGCTGCACTCCCTCAATAGCAAGAATGTCCTTCCTCAAGTTAGGAGACCAAAACTTTACACAATACACCAGGTGTGGCCTCACCCAGGCCCTGTACAACTGTAGTGACACCTCCCTGCCCCTGTACTCAAATCCCTCGCTATGAAGGCCAACATGCCATTTGCTTTCTTAACCGCCTGCTGTACCTGCATGCCAACCTTCAATGACTGATGTACCATGACACCCAGGTCTCGTTGCACCTCCCCTTTTCCTAATCTGTCACCATTCAGATAATAATCTGTCTCTCTGTTTTTACCACCAAAGTGGATAACCTCACATTTATCCACATTATACTTCATCTGCCACGCATTTGCCCATTCACCTAACCTATCCAAGTCACTCTGCAGCCTCATAGCATCCTCCTCGCAGCTCACATTGCCACCTAACTTCGTGTCATCCGCAAATTTGGAGATACTACATTTAATCCCCTCGTCTAAATCATTAATGTACAATGTAAACAGCTGGGGCCCCAGCACAGAACCTTGCGGCACCCCACTAGTTACTGCCTGCCATTCTGAAAAGTACCCATTTACTCCTACTCTTTGCTTCCTGTCTGCCAACCAGTACTCAATCCACGTCAGCACACTACCCCCAATCCCATGTGCTTTAACTTTGCACATTAATCTCTTGTGTGGGACCTTGTCGAAAGCCTTCTGAAAGTCCAAATACACCACATCAACTGATTCTCCCTTGCCCACTCGACTGGAAACATCCTCAAAAAATTCCAGAAGATTTGTCAAGCATGATTTCCCTTTCACAAATCCATGCTGACTTGGACCTATCATGTCACCTCTTTCCAAATGCGCTGCTATGATATCCTTAACAATTGATTCCATCATTTTACCCACTACTGATGTCAGGCTGACCGGTCTATAATTCCCTGTTTTCTCTCTCGCTCCTTTTTTTAAAAATGGGGTTACGTTGGCTACCCGCCCCTCCATAGGAACTGATCCAGAATCTATGGAATGTTGGAAAATGACTGTCAATGCATCCGCTATTTCCAAGGCCACCTCCTTAAGTACTCTGGGCTGCAGTCCATCAAGCCCTGGGGATTTATCGGCCTTCAATCCCATCAATTTCCCAACACAATTTCCTGACTAAGAAGGATGTCCCTCAGTTCCTCCTTCTTACTAGACCCTCTGACCTCTTTTATATCCGGAAGGTTGTTTGTGTCCTCCTTAGTGAATACCGAACCAAAGTACTTGTTCAATTGGTCTGCCATTTCTTTGTTCCCCGTTATGACTTCCCCTGATTCTGACTGCAGGGGACCTACGTTTGTTTTTGCTAACCTTTTTCTCTTTACATATCTATAGAAGCTTTTGCAGTCCGTCTTAATGTTCCCTGCAAGCTTCCTCTTGTACTCTATTTTCCCTGCCCGAATCAAACCTTTTGTCCTCCTCTGCTGAGTTCTAAATTTCTCCCAGTCCCCGGGTTCGCTGCTATTTCTGGCCAATTTGTATGCCACTTCCTTGGCTTTAATACTATCCCTGATTTCCCTTGATAGCCACGGTTGAGCCACCTTCCCTTTTTTATTTTTACGCCAGACAGGGATGTACAATTGTTGTAGTTCATCCATGCGGTCTCTAAATGTCTGCCATTGCCCATCCACTGTCAACCCCTTAAGTATCATTCTCCAATCTATCCTAGCCAATTCACGCCTCATACCTTCAAAGTTACCCCTCTTTAAGTTCTGGACCATGGTCTCTGAATTAACTGTTTCATTCTCCCTCCTAATGTAGAATTCCACCATATTATGGTCACTCTTCCCCAAGGGGCCTCGCACAACGAGATTGCTAATTAATCCTCACTCATTACACAACACCCAGTCTAAGATGGCCTCCCCCCCCCTCCCCGAGTTGGTTCCTCGAAGTATTGGTCTAGAAAACCATCCCTTATGCACTCCAGGAAATCCTCCTCCACTATATTGCTTCCAGTTTGGTTAGGCCAATCTATATGCATATTTTTATGTAACCTTCAGGGCTGCTGACCGAGGGCCGTGCAGCTCTTTGTTGGCCTGCTCGGACACGATGGTCCGAAATGGCCTCTTCTGCGCTGTAAATTTCTATGTTTCTTCAACACTCCTGCCTGTATCCTTACTCAAGAACACAAGAAGTAGCAGCAGGAGTTGGCCATACGGCCCCTCCCATCTGCTTCGCCATTCAGTAAGATCTCTCTTCGATAGATTTTAAAGATTCACAACTCTCTGAGTGAAGAAATAGCTCCTCCTCATAGTCTTAAATGACCGATCTCTTATCCTAATACTAGGACCCCTAACTCACGACTCTCCAGCCCTTGTCAATTCCTCTAAGAATTTCATATGTTTAAATGATATCACCTTCCGTTCTTCTAAACTCCAGAGAATATAGGCCTATTCTACTCAATCTTTCTCAGCCCTCTCATCCCAACTTGTACCAATTTCCGTTCATCCATCACCCCTGTGCTCGCTGAACTACATTGGCTCCTGGTCCATCAATGCCTCGCTTTCAAAATTCTCATCCTTGTTTTGAAATCCGTCCAGGACCTTGCCCCTCCCTATTGCTGTAACCTCCTCCAACGCGACAACCCTCAGATCTTTGCATTCCTCCAATTCTGGCCTCTTGAGCAGCCCCAATTTTCATCCCACCAATATTGGTGGCCGTACCTTCAGCTGCCAAGTCCATAAGCTCTGGAATTCCTCCCAAAACCTCTCCACCTTTAAAATGCTCCTTAATACCTATCCTTTGAACAAGCTTTCAGTCACCTGTGCTCATATTTCCTTACGTGACTGGGTGTCAAATTTTGTTTGCTAACAGCCCTGTGAAGTGTCTTGGGACATTTTACTACGTTTAAGGCGTGATATAAATGCAATTTGTTGCTGATAACTGAAGATATTTTGAATTGTAATATAACGAGACTACAGGCATGGGGAATTGAAATAGATTGATAACTGCAGAGGAAGAGGTTTGTTATGTATTGCTAATAGTGTGAATTCTTTTAACGTGAGGTGGGTCTTGACATTAGCTACCACACGGGCTTGGCAGAGCAAGGTCTTGGTCCAATGGCAAGGGGATCCAAGATGACTGGAGACCAGGCTCTGCTGCATGTTTCCTCTGGCACTGATTCTCACTGGAATACAGTTTCCTCTGGCACTGACTCTCACTGGGATACAGTTTCCTGTCGCACTGACTCACTGGGGTACAGTTTCCTCCGGCACTGACTCTCACTGGGGTACAGTTTCCTCTAGCACTGACTCTCACTGGGGTACAGTTTCCTCCGGCACTGACTCTCACTGGAATACAGTTTCCTCTGACACTGACTCTCACTGGGGTACAGTTTCCTCTGACACAGATTTACTGTGTACCTAATTTGTGCTGTCCCTGCCCTGAGAGTGCATGATGGGACAGTTTAACCTGAAACTGATCAGGAGCTGTAGATGGAAAGTTTTCATTGCAGTGGCAGATCGTACTGCTGCTGAATTTTAATTGATAAGCTGCTCAGCATGATCGGGACGGACACCGAAGTTTGCCCTGCGGCAGAGTAGAGGGAACTTTACTCTGTATCTAACCCATACACCACCTTGTCTGTGGGAATTTAGTGGCATTTTGAAAGCAATTGCTAGGGTACATCAAGAGAAATTTATTCTGCTGCTTGGGGTGTTTAGGACGAGGGGACATAACCTTAAAATCCGAGCCAGGCCATTCAGGAGCGATGTTAGGAAACACTTCTTCACTCAATGGATGTTTGATGTGTGGAACCCCACAATAAGCAATCGATGCTCGCCCATTGAATAATTCTGGGCCGGTTGTGATGTCTGCCCAATGACCGTTGATGGTTCCCTTGGATTGGATCATTATTTATTCCCTTTGGTTTGTTTTCAGTTTCACTGCTGGACCCACCACTTAAAGCACTTTGTCTGATCTGCCTCTGGGAATGAGCAGACTCCTCCCTCATCTCCCACACTGCACCAGCTCTCCTCCTCTTTCCCCCCCCCCCCCTTGGTTGTGTTCCACACTTTGGGCCTTGGACCTTCACCGGGGATTCTCAGTATGAACAGGGGGATGTGTGTTGAGACAGGATGTCCCATCTCTCCACCTTTAAAAGGGATACGGAGAGGACCCACTGGGCTGAATGGCCCTGCTTTATGACATCACTGCAGTGCCTAGCAACCAACCTCCCTGAGCCCTGCTCATTATGGGCTGGCAGTGTCTGATGGGACAATGAAGAGGGAGAAAGACTTGAATTTATTTGGCGCCTTTCATGACCTCTCAAAGTGCTTTACAGCCAATGAAGTACTTTTGGATTGTAGTCACTGTTGTAGTAAGGGAGAGTTACCCTGTATCTAACCCGTGCTGTACCTGCCCTGGGAGTGTTTGATGGGACAGTGTAGAGGGAGGTTTACGCTGTATCTAACCTGTGCTGTACCTGCCCCTGGGAGTGTTTGATGGGACAGTGCATACGGAGCTTTACTCTGTATCTAACCCGTGCTGTACCTGCCCTGGGAGTGTTTGATGGGACAGTGTAGAGGGAGCTTTACTCTGTATCTAACCTGTGCTGTACCTGCCCTGGGAGTGTTTGATGGGACAGTTTAGAGGGAGCTTTACTCTGTATCTAACCCGTGTTGTACATGTCCCGGGACTGTTTGATGGGATAGTATAGAGAGGGTTTTACTCTGTATCTAACCCTGTGCTGTACCTGCCCTGGGAGTTTTTGGACGGGATAATGTAAAGGGAGCTTTGCGCTGTATCTAACCCATGTTGTACCTGATCTGGCAGAGTTTGATGGGACAGTTTAGAGGAAGCTTTTCTCTCTATCTAACCCATACTGTAACTGCCTTGGGAGTATTTGACGGGACAGTGTGGTGGGAGGTTTTCTCTGAATCTAACCCATACTGTACCTGCCCTGGGAGTGTTTGATGGGATAATGTAGACGGAGATTTACTGTGTACAAACCTGTGCTAACCTAGCAAGTTGTGAAGAGGACGCCAATAATCTACAAAGGGATATAGATAGGCTAAGTGAGTGGGCAAAACTTTGGCAGATGGAGTATAATGTGGGAAAATGTGAGCTTGTCCACTTTGGTAGGAGAAATAAAAAAGCAAATTATTATTTAAATAGGGAGCGAATACAAAATGCCGTGTACAGATGGATCTGGGGGTCCTTGTACATGAAACACAAAAATTTAGCATGCAGTTACTGCAATTAATTAGGAAGGCAAATGGAATGCTGGCCTTTATTGCAAGAGGGATGGAGTATAAAAGTAGGGAAGTCCTGCTGCAACTGTATATAGCATTGGTAAGGCCACACCTAGAGTACTATGTACAGTTTTGGTCTGCTTATTTAAGGAAGGATATACTTGCACTGGAGGCAGTTCAGAGAAGGTACACGAGGTTGATTACTAAGATGAAAGGTTGAGCAGGTTGGGCCTATACTCCTTGGAGTTTAGAAGACTTAGAGGTGATCTCATTGAAACGTATACAATTTTGAGGGGGCTTGACAGGATAAATGCAGAGAGCATGTTTCCCTTCGTGAGGGAATCTAGAACTAGGTGGCATAGTTTCAGGATAAGGGGTCGCTCATTTAAAACGGAAATGAGGAGGAATTTCTCCAGGAGGGATGTGAATGTTTGGAATTTTGTACCTCAGAGAGCTGTGGGGGCTGGGTCATTGAATGTATTTAAAGTGGGGATAGACAGATTTTTGAAAGATAAGGGAGTCAAGGTTTATGGGGAGCGGGCAGGGAAGTGGGGTTGAGGCCTGGATCCGATCAGCCATGATCTTATTGAATGGCGGAGCAGCCTCGGGGGGCCAAATGGCCTACTCCTGCTCCTATTTCTTGTGTTCTATACCTGCCCTTGGAGCTTTTGATGGGACTGTGTAAAGGGAGCTTTACTCTCTGCCTAACCCGTGCTGTACCTGCCCTGGGAGTGTCTGATGGGACAATATAGAGGGAGGTTTACTCTGTTTCTGACCCGTGCTGTACCTGTTCTGGGAGTGTTTGATGGGCAGTGTAGAAGGAGCTTTACTCTGTATCCAATTTTGCTGTACCTGCCCTGGGAGTGTCTGATGGGACAGTGCAGAGGAAGCTTTACTCTGTATCTGACCTGTACTGTACCTGCCCTGGGAGTGTTTGATGGGATAATGTAGATGGAGATTTACTGTGTATCTAACCTGTGCTAACCTAGCAACTTGTGAGGGGGACGCAAGGAATCTACAAAGGGATATAGAGAGTCTAAGTGAGTGGGCAAAACTTTGGCAGATGGAGTATAATGTGGGAAAATGTGAGGTTATCCACTTTGGTCAGAGAATAATAAAGCAAATTATTATTTAAATTGTGAGATTACAAAATGCGGTGGTACAGCGGGATCTGGGGGTCCTTGTACATTAAACACAAAAAGTTAGCATGCAGTTACTGCAATTAATCTGGAAGGCAATGGAATTCTGGCTTTATTGCAGGGGGGGTGGAGTATAAAAGTGGGGAAGTCCTGCTGCAACTGTACAGGGTGTTGGTAAGACCACACCTGGAGTACTGCGTAAAGTTTTGGTCTCCTTATTTGTCGAAATCTCGACCTCCGAAAAGAATGACTCCGACACTTACAGCTCCGGTAGAAGTTTCTTTAATTTACTTGCTCGCAAGGGGTAGGTCACACTCAGTCAAGGGCTAAGTGAACACCTCCGAAATGGTTCAGTTTAACAAGATATTTATACAGTAAAACCAAAGTTCTGGCCTCTCCCTGTGTATTGCTCTGTCTCACAGTCAGTGAATACAGATAAAGAGTTAATTACTATATCCTGGTCCTGACATGGTATCCAGATATTTCCTTTTGTCAGGGTTATCAGAAAGCCAAACGGCCATTACTCCATGAGTCATAGGTAATGGGCTATCACCTGTCTTGTATTGTGTCAGGATTGTTCCAATTTCCTGGTCAGTTTATCTGTTTGCATCAAATGGATGAGGTCTCGGAAAGAGATAATGGCTAGAAGATAAGGGTGGGGTGACATGGAACTCCTGTAGTGTAGACAATAGGAGAGCACCATGGGGGGTTACTTGTCTCAGCATGACTTGTCTCCTAGCTGTCTGATTGCCATCAGCCATCTCAAACCAGGTTTAGCTGTTTATGCAAGCTGACTGCTAAAATGCAGAAAGTTCTGGAAGGGCCAGGACTCCATTTTAATCAAAAGGCACACAAATACCGTATGGTATCAGCTTAGATAAAAATACATTTCCACATTCCCCCATTTTGTCCTTCACAAGGACAACTCAATCCATTCTGATCTTGTACAGTCTCTCCATTTCCATTTCCACACAAGAGCCCTCAACAGTTATTGCTACCATAACTCTAGCCGTGGTCTCGGTAGGTAACATAGTTTCTCCCACCCTGGCACAGCAACACTTAACGACGACAAATAATAGATACAGGGCGAAGACTATCAGCAGGAATATGATCAAACCCTGTACCACAGATTTCCCCAGGGCTCCCAACCATCCTGATGTTTTCAGCTAGACTGCCGATATCTTCTGATTTATCTGGGATATATGTACAGCATTCTCCACCTATTAATGCGCATGTTCCTCCCTCCTTGGCTAGGAGATAATCTAAGGCCATACGATTTGAGCGCCACTGTTCGAATAGCTACCATTTCGTCATTTATCCCTTCAAAGGCTTGGGAAGTTGCGTTGGCTACTGATTCGACTAAGTTAGCCAGTTCCTGTAACTGCCATTCGGTCAATGCTATTCCATAGGGTGGCACCATTACCTTGAATATTCCGTTTAGCCACTTCAAATCCCGTTTAAATCTGTGACTTCCATAGGCCTCCCTTAGAGTCCTTACTGATCTGATAAGGGGTACCACATATCCTAAGTAACAGGACCCTGTCCAGTTGGCTGGTAACCATGGGTAGGCTTTATGGCCACAAATAAAGTAGGTGCAATTATAGGACGTCAGCTCCTGGTCCTTTCGCACTGTCCCTACTCGAGTGGTCTCACCTTCCCACCCCTTACCTGGGGCTTTGTTATGGACCGTTGTCCAGCCAACGGTTGCTATCTTTCTCTCAGTGGGATTAGTTGTGGCTTGCCATTTAATCATTTGGGAACACTTGCTGCGTCCCATTTCTGGTCCTTTAGTCTCATTACTCACTAGGCATATTATACCTTCAGGATTTCCTATTCTGGGAGTAATGCTTAGGAAGGGAGGCTGATGGTTATTATCATAATTGGGCTGGTACCATCCCTGGAAGGCTGTAAGTTTATACCCTGCCGACCTCCATTCTGTTTGCTCCTTCGTTTCTGGCCCCTTAGTTAGTTTTGTCCTATTTTGCACTGTCAACCATTCTACCATTTCTGATTCGTTAAAGGGGACAGATCTCAGGGGAATACCCCCCCTGGAGTGGACAGGTACATGGGAACATATCCAACAACTCGACAAGTTTCTTTCTTGAGCATACCTATGACTCAGTGCCATAAATACGTTTACGTGCAATTCCCTTCGGTGGTGGGTCTGTACCCCTGATGTAATCAATAATGTGAAGTAAAACCCTGTCAAGCCCAGAACCATCAGTCCCCATAGTCCATACAGTTCCTTATTCAGTCTTCCTTTTTCTGTTCCTCTGATTCCTTCGTCCCTTCCTCCTGGTCGGGTGCCCTTTTGCAATGGGATGCGTGGATCCATGTTGGTCTTTCCTTTACCTTGATTGCAGTATTGGTCGCCAGCAAGACCTGGTATGGTCCTTCGAATCTTGGCTGTAGACTGCTTTTTCTTTTAAAAATCTTGATGTAAGCAAATTCCCCTGGCTCCAGGTTAGAAACATAGAAACATAGAAAATAGGTGCAGGAGTAGGCCATTCGGCCCTTCTAGCCTGCACCGCCATTCAATGAGTTCATGGCTGAACATTCAACTTCAGTACCCCATTCCTGCTTTCTCGCCATACCCCTTGATCCCCCTAGCAGTAAGGACCTCATCTAACTCCTTTTTGAATATATTTAGTGAATTGGCCTCAACAACTTTCTGTGGTAGAGAATTCCACAGGTTCACCACTCTCTGGGTGAAGAAGTTCCTCCGCATCTCGGTCCTAAATGGCTTACCCCTTATCCTTAGACTGTGACCCCTGGTTCTGGACTTCCCCAACATTGGGAACATTCTTCCTGCATCTAACCTGTCTAACCCCGTCAGAATTTTATATGTTTCTATGAGGTCCCCTCTCATTCTTCTGAACTCCAGTGAATACAAGCCCAGTTGATCCAGTCTTTCTTGATAGGTCAGTCCCGCCATCCCGGGAATCAGTCTGGTGAACCTTCGCTGCACTCCCTCAATAGCAAGAATGTCCTTCCTCAGGTTAGGAGACCAAAACTGTACACAATACTCCAGGTGTGGCCTCACCAATGCCCTGTACAACTGTAGCAACACCTCCCTGCCCCTGTACTCAAATCCCCTTGCTATGAAGGCCAACATGCCATTTGCTTTCTTAACCGCCTGCTGCACCTGCATGCCAACCTTCAATGACTGATGTACCATGACACCCAGGTCTCTTTGCACCTCCCCTTTTCCTAATCTGTCACCATTCAGATAATAGTCTGTCTCTCTGTTTTTACCACCAAAGTGGATAACCTCACATTTATCCACATTATACTTCATCTGCCATGCATTTGCCCACTCACCTAACCTATCCAAGTCGCTCTGCAGCCTCACAGCATCCTCCTCGCAGCTCACACTGCCACCCAACTTAGTGTCATCCGCAAACTTGGAGATACTACACTCAATCCCCTCATCTAAATCATTAATGTACAGTGTAAACAGCTGGGGCCCCAGCACAGAACCCTGCGGTACCCCACTAGTCACTGCCTGCCATTCTGAAAAGTACCCATTTACTCCTACTCTTTGCTTCCTGTCTGACAACCAGTTCTCAATCCATGTCAGTACACTACCCCCAATCCCATGTGCTCTAACTTTGCACATCAATCTCTTGTGTGGGACCTTGTCGAACGCCTTCTGAAAGTCCAAATATACCACATCAACTGGTTCTCCCTTATCCACTCTACTGGAAACATCCTCAAAAAATTCCAGAAGATTTGTCAAGCATGATTTCCCTTTCACAAATCCATGCTGACTTGGACCTATCATGTCACCTCTTTCCAAATGCACTGCTATGACATCCTTAATAATTGATTCCATCATTTTACCCACTACCGATGTCAGGCTGACCGGTCTATAATTCCCTGTTTTCTCTCTCCCTCCTTTTTTAAAAAGTGGGGTTACATTGGCTACCCTCCACTCCATAGGAACTGATCCAGAGTCAATGGAATGTTGGAAAATGACTGTCAACGCATCCACTATTTCCAAGGCCACCTCCTTAAGTACTCTGGGATGCAGTCCATCAGGCCCTGGGGATTTATCGGCCTTCAATCCCATCAATTTCCCCAACACAATTTCCCGGCTAATAAGGATTTCCCTCAGTTCCTCCTCCTTACTAGAACCCCCGACCCCTTTTATAACCGGAAGGTTGTTCGTGTCCTCCTTCGTGAATACCGAACCAAAGTACTTGTTCAATTGGTTCGCCATTTCTTTGTTCCCCGTTATGACTTCCCCTGATTCTGACTGCAGGGGACCTACGTTTGTCTTTACTAACCTTTTTCTCTTTACATATCTATAGAAACTTTTGCAATCCGTCTTAATGTTCCCTGCAAGCTTCTTCTCATACTCCATTTTCCCTGCCCTAATCAAACCCTTTGTCCTCCTCTGCTGAGTTCTAAATTTCTCCCAGTCCCCAGGTTCGCTGCTATTTCTGGCCAATTTGTATGCCACTTCCTTGGCTTTAATACTATCCCTGATTTCCCTTGATAGCCACGGTTGAGCCACCTTCCCTTTTTTATTTCTATGCCAGACAGGAATGTACAATTGTTGTAGTTCATCCATGCGGTCTCTAAATGTCTGCCATTGCCCATCCACAGTCAACCCCTTAAGTATCATTCGCCAATCCATCTCAGCCAATTCACGCCTCATACCTTCAAAGTTAGCCTTCTTTAAGTTCTGGACCATGGTCTCTGAATTAACTGTTTCATTCTCCATCCTAATGCAGAATTCCACCATATTATGGTCACTCTTCCCCAAGGGGCCTCGCACAACGAGATTGCTAATTAATCCTTTCTCATTACATAACACCCAGTCTAAGATGGCCTCCCCCCTAGTTGGTTCCTCGACATATTGGTCTAAAAAACCATCCCTTATGCACTCCAGAAAATCCTCCTCCACCGTATTGCTTCCAGTTTGGTTAGCCCAATCTATGTGCATATTAAAGTCACCCATTATAACTGCTGCACCTTTATTGCACGCACCCCTAATTTCCTGTTTGATGCCCTCCCCAACATCACTACTACTGTTTGGAGGTCTGTACACAACTCCCACTAACGTTTTTTGCCCTTTGGTGTTCTGCAGCTCTACCCATATAGATTCCACATCATCCAAGCTAATGTCCTTCCTAACTATTGCCTTAATCTCCTCCTTAACCAGCAATGCTACCTCACCTCCTTTTCCTTTTATTCTATCCTTCCTGAATGTTGAATACCCCTGGATGTTGAGTTCCCAGCCCTGCTCATCCTGGAGCCACGTCTCCGTAATCCCAATCACATCATATTTGTTAACATCTATTTGCACAGTTAATTCATCCACCTTATTGCGGATACTCCTTGCATTAAGACACAAAGCCTTTAGGCTTGTTTTTTTAACACCCTCTGTCCTTTTAGAATTTTGCTGTACAATGGCCCTTTTTGTTCTTTGCCTTGGGTTTCTCTGCCCTCCACTTTTCCTCATCTCCTTTCTGTCTTTTGTTTTTGCCTCCTTTTTGTTTCCCTCTATCTCCCGCTGGCTTGACTTGGGCTTCCTTTACCTGTGAATGAAAGCTGGAAATACATTTGGTTAGTGCAATACAATAATTCAACATATTTTCCTCCATTTTGTGGATGTCCATCTGTTTTACAGTAAATGGTGCTGTAAAAGGTAGTCATTGGGGACGTCCCATAACTATCTCATGCGGTGACAGGCCTGTTGTTCTGTTGGTTGTAGATCGCATTACCATCAAGGCTAAGGGCAGCAGTTCTGTCCATTTCAGTCCAGTGTCATTGCATAGTTTTGCCAGCTTATTTTTAAGCATTCCATTATATCTTTCAACAAGTCCAGCTGATTGTGGATGATAACTGCAATGAAAACGTTGATTAATCTGCAAAGCTTTACACATTTCTCTTATAACAGTTCCCGTGAAATGTGACCCGTTATCACTAGAAAGCTTAGCAGGGATTCCGAAGCGCGGTACAATTTCTTTTAACAAACATTTAGCAACAGTAGTGGCATCGGCCTTTTTACATGGAAAGGCTTCAATCCATCGAGAGAACACATCTACAATAACTAATACATACTTGAATCCCATACACATAGGTAATTCAATAAAATCCATCTGTAAATGTACAAAAGGCCCGACTGGATTTGGGTGGGAGGCAGATTCTACTTTTTCCGTCTTACCCGGATTCATTGTCTGACAGGTAACACAATTTTCACAGATTTGTTTTGCAATTGCCGAAATACCTGGTGCATACCAAGTTGCCAAAATATAATCTGCCAATCCCCCTTTGCCTGCATGTGTGAATGTATGCACACATCGGGCAATCCATGGAAGTAAGGATCTGGGGGCCACCACGCGGCCGTCGTGGTGAACCCATATTCCTTCTGGATTTTTATAACATTGATCCTTCGTCCAGGTCACCACCTCCTCCGTACTGGCCTGTGTCTGAAAGGCCAGCACGTCATTAATAGTGGGTGGCGGGTCTGAGCAATTATTTTTCCTTAGTGGGAACAATGACACCTGCATCCCCCCTTTTGACAGAGCTGCTGACTTAGCTGCATTATCAGCTCTGGCATTCCCAAGTGCCACCTCATTCGACTGCCTGTATGTGCTTGGCATTTGATAATGGCAAGTTTCAAGGGGCATTGAATGGCTCGCAGAAGATTTTCCACTTGTTCTGCATTTTTGATAGGGGTTCCTGAAGAAGTCAGGTACCCGCGAATCTTCCAAATAGTCATGTGATACCCCAAAAGCATACCTGGAGTCAGTGTAGATATTAACTGTGTGTCCTTAAGCCAGAATACAGGCTCGAGTTAACGCAAACAATTCGGCTTGTTGGGCTGAAAAGGAGTCTGGAAGAGAGGCTGTTTCGACAACATTAAACTGGGTTACAATTGCCTAAGCCGCTCTAGGTTGGCCCCTATCATTTCGTAAGGCTGATCCGTCAACATAGTACACTAGATCAGGGTTACACATTGGTACATCTGTTAGATTGATACGTGGTTTAGTCACTAATTCGGTTACCTTTTCACATGAATGGGGTTCGCCGTCTTCTTCCGTGGGGAGTAGAGTGGCTGGATTTAAGGTAGTGCATCTTTTGATGATAAGGTTCGGATTTGATAACAGTTCGACCTCGTATTTAGTGGTTCTTGCGGAGGTTAGGTGTTGGGTGGCACATTTAGTAAGTAAAATCTCGACAGAGTGTGGGATATACAAAATGGTCTGATGATTTAGAGTTATTGTCTGAGCCTGTTGCATAGCATAATAAGCTGCTGCCAACAAAGGAAGACCGCGTGCCACTGGGTCTAGTTGGGTACTGAAATATGCTACCGGTCGCTGCCTGTCCCCATGTAACTGAGTCAAAACAGATTGTGCAAAACCCGACTTGTGATGCACAAATAAGTTGAATAGCTTAGTGTAATCTGGTAATCCCAAGGCTGGTGCTGAAGTGAGGGACTGCTTAAGACTCTGGAAAGCATTCCGGGATACTTCATTCCACATCCTTTAAGCATTGTGAGAATATAGTAGATTCATTCACAGCTCATAGGTCTTGGACACACCTCCATTTGTGTGGGCTTCTGAACTGGACGAATCTGTGTGTTACACGGACTTCTCATTTATGCTTATAGTGATTCACAGATCACAGAATGTAAAGTACTTGTTTTCTAATTTTATTAAAAGGCTTCCAAACCCAAGATTTTTCCAATACACCCAAAATGTTGATCAAGGAGATCACCTGAAATATCTCAAAATCCCATTTCAAATATTGTACTGCCATTCTTTATCTAAAAAAAATCCTCTTACTGAGCTAGAAGCTTTTGTACCAAGATTTTACACCAAGGACAATGAAAGTGTACTCCCCCAGCCTGCACCTCGAGAGACCCACAAAGGCTTTTTAAAAAAAAAAAGGCATTACAACTTTTAACCACCAGGACCATGTCTCAACAAACCTATCCTTTGTGCATTTCCTAGCTCCGTAACCTCTCATCCGAATAAATTCACACCTGCGCTTCTAACTTAAAATGTCTTAAACTTCCCACATACAGGACAACACTATGAAGGGTTAAAAAACTTCACTTTGTTTGAAAAAGTGGGTGGAGCTAAAACAAACAGGCAGCTCCACAACCTTTCCAAACAGGTTTCCAGACACAAGGAAAAAAAGACAGAAGCACTCTCATTCAAAGACAAGACATTCACGCACTCTCATTCAAAGACAAGACATTCACAAGTCTCTCTCCATTCAATAAAGCTTTTTCTTTTGCTAGCTTCATTTTTTTTTTTAATCCATAAGTCATTTATCAGGTTCTCTTTTTTTTTTACATTTGATTTACTTCCTCTGTTAATTTTACATGGGCTTGAAGAATCGGAACCCAGGCCTTTTCTATTACTTTCCTTTTTTTTTTCTACCTGGATCTCTGTTTATAAGACACTCCTCTAGACATGTTGTTCCCTCTAAATTAAATGAACCATCGGGTGGAAATGGCCTGTTTTCACCCTTAGTCCACTTTACCGGTTTTTGTTTCTTTGGTCAATTGAAGACTGACCACAATTCTGGAGCATGACATAGGCTGGTGTGCCTTTTGTGGTGTTTTAACTTGCTCCGGCACCCATTCTGGATGATTAAGATTTTCCACAGTTTCTGATCTCACAATCCTTTCGGCCAACTGAGTTCTCTACGCCCACTTCTCCTGGCCGTTACGTGGCCTAAAAAGGCTCTTAATTCGGGCTCAGTCTGGGTGTGTGAGATATGTTGGCACGAACCAACCGTAGTTGATCAATCAGTTACTGTTTCTTTTCTTAATCAATCCTTGTGTTTTTTTTTCCGAATCACAATTTTCCCTAGTGACTCTTCCCGTTTCACTAATGGCAATCTCTCACAAAGGTATTGCACACAACAGTAATACAAGGACAACAAACAATATTCCCAGTCTGCGTTGTATGCCACTACAGACCGAGTCCTTAACTTATCCTAATAAAAAAAACTGATAAAACTTATGGTTCCGTACCCAAACTCTTTGATCGATTGCGCTCTTTTTTTTTCTGTACTCTTATCACATAAGAACCCCTTCCGAATTAAAAACAATAAAAATCTTATCACATAAGACCTGGAACCCTTTTCGATCGACTAGCGCTCCCTTACCTACTGAAACCTTCCCCGGGCTGTTTTGAGATTTTTCCAGAACCTGTTCTCTTCTGCTGGCGAGCTGAGAAAGAAATGGTTATAAAAAATACCTTTAGCTTTTAAATGCCGAGTCTTGTAGATTGCAGTACCTCCGCTGTGCACAACAGATTACATATGCGATTCAACAGTGAAGAAACCTCTTGTGAGCAAAAGGCTCACCTTGTTTGGCCACTGAAGCCTTTCACTGGAGAGGCACTATGCCTGTATCCGTTTTACTCACAGGACAGAGAGTATGCATCTCCGTGGAACCTCCAAGTTATAACTGTCGAAATCTCGACCTCCGAAAAGAATGACTCCGACACTTACAGCTCCGGTAGAAGTTTCTTTAATTTACTTGCTCGCAAGGGGTAGGTCACACTCAGTCAAGGGCTAAGTGAACACCTCCGAAATGGTTCAGTTTAACAAGATATTTATACAGTAAAACCAAAGTTCTGGCCTCTCCCTGTGTATTGCTCTGTCTCACAGTCAGTGAATACAGATAAAGAGTTAATTACTATATCCTGGTCCTGACATGGTATCCAGATATTTCCTTTTGTCAGGGTTATCAGAAAGCCAAACGGCCATTACTCCATGAGTCATAGGTAATGGGCTATCACCTGTCTTGTATTGTGTCAGGATTGTTCCAATTTCCTGGTCAGTTTATCTGTTTGCATCAAATGGATGAGGTCTCGGAAAGAGATAATGGCTAGAAGATAAGGGTGGGGTGACATGGAACTCCTGTAGTGTAGACAATAGGAGAGCACCATGGGGGGTTACTTGTCTCAGCATGACTTGTCTCCTAGCTGTCTGATTGCCATCAGCCATCTCAAACCAGGTTTAGCTGTTTATGCAAGCTGACTGCTAAAATGCAGAAAGTTCTGGAAGGGCCAGGACTCCATTTTAATCAAAAGGCACACAAATACCGTATGGTATCAGCTTAGATAAAAATACATTTCCACATATTACAGGAAAGATATACTTGCACTGGAGGCAGTTCAGAGAAGGTTCCCGAGGTTGATTACTGAGATGAAGGGATTTTCATAATGAGAAATGTTGAGCAGATTGGGCCTGAACTCATTGGAGTTTAGAAGACTTATTGAAACGTATAAGATTCTGAGGAGGCTTGACAGGGTAGATACAAAGAGGATGTTTCCCTTCGTGGGGGAATCTAGAACTAGGGGGTATAGTTTCAGAATAAAGGGGTCGCCCATTTAAAACGGAAATGAGAAGGAATTTCTTCTCTGAGGGTTGTGAATCTCTGGAATTCTCTCCCTCAGAGAGCTGTGGAGGCTGGGTCATTGAATGTATTTAAGGTGGAGATAGACAAATGTTTAAACGATAAGGGAGTCAGTGATTATGGGGAGTGGGCAGTGAACTGGAGTTGAGGCCGGGATCTGATCAGGCATGATCTTGTTGAATGGCGGAGTAGTCTCGAGGAGCCAAATGGTCTACTCCTGTTCCATACCTGCCCTTGGAGTGTTTGATGGGACAGTGTAGCAGGAGATTTGCCCTGTATCTAACCCGCGCTGTACCTGCCCCGGGAGTTTTTGACAGGACAGTGTAGGCGGAGGTTTACTCTGTATCTAACCTGTGCTGCACCTGCCCTGGGAGTGTTTCGTTAGACAGTTTACAGAAGAACATAAGAAACAGGAGTAGGCCATGTGGCCCCTCGAGCCTGCTCCGCCACACAATAAGATCATGGACTCAGCTCCACTTTCCCGCCCGCTCCCCATAACCCCTTATCCCCTTATCGTTTAAGAAACTGTCTATTTCTATCTTGAATTTATTCAATGACCCAGCTTCTACAGCTCTCAGAGGCATCGAATTCCACAGATTTACAACCCTCTGAGAGAAGAAATTTCTCCTCATCTCTGTTTTAAGTGGGCGGCCCCTTATTTTAAAATCTCCCCCATCAGTGGAAACATCCTCTCTGCATTCACCTTGTCGAGCCCCCTCATAATGTTATGTGTTTCGATAAGATCACCCCTCATTCTTCTGAACTCCAATGAGTAGAGGCCCAACCTACTCAACCTTTCCTCATAAGTCAACCCCCTCAGCTCCGGAATCAACCAAGTGAACCTTCTCTGAATTGCCTCCAAAGCAAGTATATACTTTCGTAAATATAGAAACCAAAACTGCACACAGTATTCCAGGTGTGTCCTTACCAAAACCTTGTATAGCTGTAGCAAGACTTCCCTGTTGTTATACTCCATCCCCTTTGCAATAAAGGCCAAGATACCATTCGCCTTCCTGATCACTTGCTGTACCTGCCTACTATCCTTTTGTGTTTCATGCACATGTACGCCCAGGTCCCGCTGCACTGTGGCACTTTGCAATCTTTCTCCATTTAAATAATAACTTGCTGTTTTATTTTTCCTTCCAAAGTGGATAACCGCACATTTTCCCACATTGTACTCCATCTGCTGAATTTTTGCCCACTCACCTAGCCTCTATGTCCTTCTGCAGATTTTTTGTGTCCCTCTCACACATTGCTTTTCCTCCCATCTTTGTATTGTCAGCAACCTTGGCTATGTTACACTCAGTCCCTTCTTCCAAGTCGTTAATATAGATTGTAAATAGTTGGGGTCCCAGCACTGATCCCTGCGGCACCCCACTAGTTACTGCTTGACAACCAGAGAATGAACCATTTATCCCGACTCTCTGTTAGTTAGCCATCCTCTATCCATGCTAATATATTACACCCAACCCCGTGAACTTTTATCTTGTGCAGTAACCTTTTATGTGGCACCTTGTCAACTTATCTATTTTGTTACAAATGCTACGTGCATTTAGACACCGTGCCTTTAAGTTTGTTTTTTTACCTTTAAATCCTGCTTGTTTCCTCTCTCCTTCAAACTCACTTTCTTTATTTTTGCTTTCTAATTCCAGCTTTACTCCTCTCCCTACTGAATCTATTTTCAGATTCCCATCCCCCTGCCAAGCTAGTTTAAACCCTTCCTAACAGCACGAGCAAACCCACCCGCAAGGATATTGGTCCCTGCTATGTTGAGGTGCAACCCGTCCGGCTTGTATAGGTCCCATCTCCCCCGGAAGCAGTCCCAATGCCTCAGGAAACTAAAGCCCTCCCGCCTGCACCATCTCTCCAGCCATCTGCTCGATCCTCCTATTTCTGTACTCACTAGCTCGTGGCACCGGGAGTAATCCAGCGATTGCTACCTTTTGAGGTCCTGCTTTTTAATCTCTCTCCTAGCTCCCTAAACTCTGCCTGCAGGACCTCATCCCTCTTCCTACCCATGTCATTGGTACCGATGTGAACCACGACCTCTGGCTGTTCAACTCTCCCCCCAGAGTGTAGAGAGAGCTTTACTCTCCACATAACCCGTGGTATACCTGTCTTGTGAGTGATTGATGGGACACTTCAGAGGGAGCTTTGCTCTCTATCTAACCCATGCTCTACCTGCCCTGTGAGCTTTGATGGGTTGGTGTAGGGGAAGCTTTCCTCTGTATCTAACCCATACTCTACCTGCCTTAGTTGTGTCTGATGGGACAGTGTAGAGGGCGGTTTACCCTGTATCTAATCCGTGCTGTACCTGTTCTGGGAGTGTTTGATGGGACAGTGTAGACGGAGCTTTACTCTGTTTCTGACCCGTGCTGTAACTGCTCTGGGAGTGTTTGATGGGGTAGTGCAGAGGGAACTAAACTCTGTATTTGACCCGTGCTATATCGGCCCTTGGAGTTTTTGATTTATTCTGTCTGGAGGGAGATTTATTCTGTATCTTATTTTGCTGTACGTGCCCTGAGAGTGTTTGATGCGGCAGTGTAGAGGGAGCTTTACTTTGTATCTGGCCCGTGCTATACCTGCCCTGGGAGTTTTGGATGGGACAGTGTAGACGGAGCTGTACTCTGTGTCTAACCCATGCTGTACCTGCTCGAGCAGTGTTTGAGGAGACAGTTAGAGGGAGCTTTAATCGGTACCTAACCCATGTTGTGCCTGCTCTGCGAGTGTTTGATGGATAATGTAGACGGAGATTTACTTTGTATCTAACCTGTGCTAACTTAGCAAGTTGTGAGGAGGACGCAAAGAATCTACAACGGGATATAGAGAAGCTCAGTGAGTGGGCAAAACTTTGGCAGATGGAGTATAATGTGGGAAAATGTGTGGTTGTCCACTTTGTAGGAAAAATAAAACAGCAAGTTATTATTTAAATGGGGAGAGAGTACAAAATGCGACAGTACAGAGGGATCTGGGGGTCCTTGTACATTAAACACAAAAAGTTAGCATGCAGTTACAGCAATTAATTAGGAACGCAAATGGAATGTTATCCTTTATTGCAAGGGGGATGGAGTATAAAAGTGAGAAAGTCCTTCTGCAATTGTACAGGGCGTTGGTGAGACCACACCTGGAGTACTGCGTATAGTTTTGGTCTCCTTATTTAAGGAGGGTAAACTTGCACTGGAAGCAGTTCAGAGAAGGTTCCCGAGGTTGATTACTGAGATAAAGGTGTTGTCATAAGAAGAAAGGTAAAGCAGGTGGGGCCTATACTCATTGGAGTTTAGAAGACTTAGAGGTGATCTTATTGCAACGTATAATATACTGAGGGGGTTTGACAGGGTAGATACAGAGAGGATGTTTCCCCTCGTGGGGTAATCTAGAACTAGGGGGCATAGTTTCAGAATAAGGGGTCACTCATTTAAAACTGAAATGAGGAGGAACTTTTTAACTGAAGGATGTGAATCTTTGGGATTCTCCACCTCTGAGAGCTGTGGAGGCTGGGTCATTGAATGTATTTAAGGTGGGGATAGAGAGATTTTTGAATGATTAGGGAGTCAAGGGTTATGGGGAGCGGGCAGGGAAGTGGAGTTGAGGCCAGGATCAGATCAGCCATGATCTTATTGAATGGCAGAGCAGGCTCGAGGGGCCGAATGGCTTACTCCTGCTCCTATTTCTTATGTTCTATACCTGCCTTGGAAGTGTTTGATGGAACAGTGCAAAGGAAGCTTTCCTCTATCTAATCCAGGCTGTACCTGCCCTGAGAGTGTTTGATGGAACTGTGTAGAAGGAGATTTACTCTGTATCTAACCAGTACTGCACCTGTCCTGGGAGCGTCTGATGGGACAGTGTCGAGGGAGGTTTACTCTATCTAATCCGTGTTGTACCTGCCCTGGTGGGAGAGTGCAGACGGGGCTTTACTCTGTATCTTACCCGTGCTATACCTGCCCTGAGAGTGTTTGATCAGGGTGTGTAGAAGGAGCCTTGCTCTTATCTATCCTATGCTATGCCTGTCCTGTGATTGTTTGATGGGACAGTGCAGAGGGAGCTTTACTCTGTATCTAACCCGTGCTGTACCTGCCCTGGCATTGTTTGATAGGGGAGTATAGATGGAGCTTTACCCTCTGCCAAACCCATGCTATACCTGCCCTTGGAGTGTTTGTTGGCCGGTGTAGAAGAATCTTTTCTCTGTATCTAACCCGTACTGTACCTCCCCTGGGAGTGTTTGATGGGACAGTATCGAGGGAGCTTTACTCTGTATCTAACCCGTGCTGTGTGGGCCCTTGGAGTATTTGATGGGACAGTGAAGTGGGACCATTACTGTGTATTAAGTCCCAAGGTTGCAAGCCATCAGGTCCAGGGGACTTTTCCATCTTTAGTCCCATTATTTTACTGAACCCTATTTTTGTGATAGTGATTGCTTTAAGTTCCTCCCTCACTATAGCCCCTTGATTATCTATTATTGGGATGTTTTTAGTGTCTTCGACCGTGAAGACTGATACAAATTATTTGTTCAAAGTCTCTGCCATTTCCCTGTTCCCCATTATTAATTCCCCAGTCTCATTCTCTAAAGGACCAACGTTTACTTTAGCTACCCTATCCTTTTTACTTACCTGTAGAAGCTCATACTATCTTTTTTATATTACTTGCTAGTTTACTCTCATAATCTATCTTCCCTCTATTATTTCTTTAGTCATTTGCTGTTTTTTAAAAGATTTGCCAATGCCTCCCACTGATCTTGGCCACTTTGTATGACATTGTTTTCAAATTGATACCATCCTTTACTTCCTTTGTTAGCCGCGGATGGTTCTCCCTTCGCTTAAAGTCTTTCCTTCTCACTGAAATATATTTTTGTTGAGTTATGAAATATTTCCTTTATTGTCTGTCACTGCTTCTCAACTGTCTTACACTTTAATCTATTTTCCCAGTTGACTTAAGCCAACTTTTTTTTTTATACGTTCCAGGGATGTAGGCGTCGCTGGCAAGGCCAGCATTTATTGCCCATCCCTAATTGCCATTGAGAAGATGGTGGTAAGCCACCTTCATGAACTGCTGCAGTCCGTGTGGTGATGGTAGTGCCACAGTGCTGTTAGGGAGGGAGTTCCAGGAATTTGATCTCGCGACGATGAAGGAATGGCGATATGCTTTCAAGTCAGGATGGTGTATGACTTGGAGGGGAACGTGGAGGTGGTGGTGTGGAACCGGACGGTCTGCACCTGGGCAGAATCGGAACCAATGTCCTCGGGGGAGTGTTTGCTAGTGCTGTTGGGGAGGAGTTAAACTAATATGGCAGGGGGATGGGAACCAATGCAGGGAGATAGAGGGAAACAAAAAGGAGGCAAAAACAAAAGACAGAAAGGAGATGAGGAAAAGTGGAGGGCAGAGAAACCCAAGGCAAAGAACAAAAAGGGCCATTGTACAGCAAAATTCTAAAAGGACAGAGGGTGTTAAAAAAACAAGCCTAAAGGCTTTGTGTCTTAATGCAAGGAGTATCCGCAATAAGGTGGATGAATTAACTGTGCAAATAGATGTTAACAAATATGATGTGATTGGGATTACGGAGACGTGGCTCCAGGATGAGCAGGGCTGGGAACTCAACATCCAGGGGTATTCAACATTCAGGAAGGATAGAATAAAAGGAAAAGGAGGTGGGGTAGCATTGCTGGTTAAGGAGGAGATTAAGGCAATAGTTAGGAAGGACATTAGCTTGGATGATGTGGAATCTATATGGGTAGAGCTGCAGAACACCAAAGGGCAAAAAACGTTAGTGGGAGTTGTGTACAGACCTCCAAACAGTAGTAGTGATGTTGGGGAGGGCATCAAACAGGAAATTAGGGGTGCGTGCAATAAAGGTGCAGCAGTTATAATGGGTGACTTTAATATGCACATAGATTGGGCTAACCAAACTGGAAGCAATACGGTGGAGGAGGATTTTCTGGAGTGCATAAGGGATGGTTTTTTAGACCAATATGTCGAGGAACCAACTAGGGGGGAGGCCATCTTAGACTGGGTGTTATGTAATGAGAAAGGATTAATTAGCAATCTCGTTGTGCGAGGCCCCTTGGGGAAGAGTGACCATAATATGGTGGAATTCTGCATTAGGATGGAGAATGAAACAGTTAATTCAGAGACCATGGTCCAGAACTTAAAGAAGGCTAACTTTGAAGGTATGAGGCGTGAATTGGCTGAGATGGATTGGCGAATGCTACTTAAGGGGTTGACTGTGGATGGGCAATGGCAGACATTTAGAGACCGCATGGATGAACTACAACAATTGTACATTCCTGTCTGGCATAGAAATAAAAAAGGGAAGGTGGCTCAACCGTGGCTATCAAGGGAAATCAGGGATAGTATTAAAGCCAAGGAAGTGGCATACAAATTGGCCAGAAATAGCAGCGAACCTGGGGACTGGGAGAAATTTAGAACTCAGCAGAGGAGGACAAAGGGTTTGATTAGGGCAGGGAAAATGGAGTATGAGAAGAAGCTTGCAGGGAACATTAAGACGGATTGCAAAAGTTTCTATAGATATGTAAAGAGAAAAAGGTTAGTAAAGACAAATGTAGGTCCCCTGCAGTCAGAATCAGGGGAAGTCATAACGGGGAACAAAGAAATGGCGGACCAATTGAACAAGTACTTTGGTTCGGTATTCACGAAGGAGGACACGAACAACCTTCCGGTTATAAAAGGGGTCGGGGGGTCTAGGAAGGAGGAGGAACTGAGGGAAATCCTTATTAGCCGGGAAATTGTGTTGGGGAAATTGATGGGATTGAAGGCCGATAAATCCCCAGGGCCTGATGGACTGCATCCCAGAGTACTTAAGGAGGTGGCCTTGGAAATAGTGGATGCGTTGACAGTCATTTTCCAACATTCCATTGACTCTGGATCAGTTCCTATGGAGTGGAGGGTAGCCAATGTAACCCCACTTTTTAAAAAAGGAGGGAGAGAGAAAACAGGGAATTATAGACCGGTCAGCCTGACATCGGTAGTGGGTAAAATGATGGAATCAATTATTAAGGATGTCATAGCAGTGCATTTGGAAAGAGGTGACATGATAGGTCCAAGTCAGCATGGATTTGTGAAAGGGAAATCATGCTTGACAAATCTTCTGGAATTTTTTGAGGATGTTTCCAGTAGAGTGGATAAGGGAGAACCAGTTGATGTGGTATATTTGGACTTTCAGAAGGCGTTCGACAAGGTCCCACACAAGAGATTGATGTGCAAAGTTAGAGCACATGGGATTGGGGGTAGTGTACTGACATGGATTGAGAACTGGTTGTCAGACAGGAAGCAAAGAGTAGGAGTAAATGGGTACTTTTCAGAATGGCAGGCAGTGACTAGTGGGGTACCGCAAGGTTCTGTGCTGGGGCCCCAGCTGTTTACACTGTACATTAATGATTTAGATGAGGGGATTAAATGTAGTATCTCCAAATTTGCGGATGACACTAGGTTGGGTGGCAGTGTGAGCTGCGAGGAGGATGCTGTGAGGCTGCAGAGCGACTTGGATAGGTGTTAGGTGAGTGGGAAAATGCATGGCAGATGAAGTATAATGTGGATAAATGTGAGGTTATCCACTTTGGTGGTAAAAACAGAGAGACAGACTATTATCTGAATGGTGACAGATTAGGAAAAGGGGAGGTGCAAAGAGACCTGGGTGTCATGGTACATCAGTCATTGAAGGTTGGCATGCAGGTGCAGCAGGCGGTTAAGAAAGCAAATGGCATGTTGGCCTTCATAGCAAGGGGATTTGAGTACAGGGGCAGGGAGGTGTTGCTACAGTTGTACAGGGCATTGGTGAGGCCACACCTGGAGTATTGTGTACAGTTTTGGTCTCCTAACCTGAGGAAGGACATTCTTGCTATTGAGGGAGTGCAGCGAAGGTTCACCAGACTGATTCCCGGGATGGCGGGACTGACCTATCAAGAAAGACTGGATCAACTGGGCTTGTATTCACTGGAGTTCAGAAGAATGAGAGGGGACCTCATAGAAACATATAAAATTCTGACGGGGTTAGACAGGTTAGATGCAGGAAGAATGTTCCCAATGTTGGGGAAGTCCAGAACCAGGGGTCACAGTCTAAGGATAAGGGGTAAGCCATTTAGGACCGAGATGCGGAGGAACTTCTTCACCCAGAGAGTGGTGAACCTGTGGAATTCTCTACCACAGAAAGTTGTTGAGGCCAATTCACTAAATATATTCAAAAAGGAGTTAGATGAGGTCCTTACTGCTAGGGGGATCAAGGGGTATGGCGAGAAAGCAGGAATGGGGTACTGAAGTTGAATGTTCAGCCATGAACTCATTGAATGGCGGTGCAGGGTAGAAGGGCCGAATGGCCTACTCCTGCACCTATTTTCTATGTTTCTATATTTCTATGGAACGTGGAGGTGGTGGTGTTCCCATGCGCTTGCTGCCCTTGTCCTTCTCGATGATAGAGGTCGCGGGTTTGGGAGGTGCTGCCGAAGAAGCCTTGGCGAGTTGCTGCAGTGCATCTTGTAGATGGTACACACTGCAGCCACGGTACGCCAGTGGTGGAGGGAGTGGGTGTTTAAGGTGGTGGATGGGGTGCCAATCAAGCGGGCTGCTTTGTTCTGGATTGTGTCGAGCTTCTTGAGTGTTGGAGCTGCACTCATCCAGGCAAGTGGAGAGTATTCCATCACACTCCTGACTTGTGCCTTGTAGATGGTGGAAAGCCTTTGGGAAGTCAGGAGATGACACACTTGCCGCAGAATACCCAGCCTCTGACCTGCTCTTGTTGCCACAGTATTTATTTGGCAGGTCCAGTTAAGTTTCTGGTCAATGGTGACCCCCAGGATGTTGATGGTAGGGGATTCGGCGATGGTAATGCCATTGAATGTTAAGGGGCGGTGGTTAGACTCTCACTTGTTGGATATAGTCATTGTCAGGCACTCGTGTGGCACGAATGTTACTTGCCACTTATCAGCCCAAGTCTCAATGTTGTCCAGGTCTTGCTGCAAGCGGGCATGGACTGCTCCATTATCTGAAGAGTTTCGAATGGAACTGAATATTGTGCAGTCATCAGCGAACATCCCCAGTTCTGCTTTCATACCTTTGTAGTCGCCTTTATTTAGAATCAGGGCACTGGTTTGAGGTCTGACTTTCTCGCCCTCCAACTGAATTTGAAATTCAACCATGTTATGATCACTTTTTCCGAGAGGATCCTTTATTTTGAGATAATTTATTAATCTTGTCTCATTACACAGTACCAGATCTAAGATAGCCTGCTCCCTGATTTGTTTCTTCAACTTGCAGTTCAAGGAAACCATCCCGGATACACTCTTATAAACTCTTCCTCAAGTCTACATTGGCAAATTTGATTTGTCTAATCAATATGAAGATTAAAGTCGCCCATGATTATTGCCGTACCTTTCTTACAAGCCTCCAATATTTCTTGATTTATACTCCGTCCATAAGTGTCGCTACTGTTAGGGGGCCTATGGACTATGCCCACCAGTGACTTCTTCCCCTTATTATTTCTTATCTCCACTCAAACTGATTCTACATCTTGATCTTCTGAGCCAATATCATTTCTCACTACTGCACTGATCTCATCCTTTATTAACAGAGCTACCTCACCTTTTCCTTTCTGTCTATCCTTCTGAATTGTTTAATACCCCTGAATATTCAGTTCCCAGCCTTGGTCACCTTGCAACCACGTTTCAGTAATGGCTATCAGATCATACCCATTTGTATCTATTTGTGCCGTCAACTCATCTATCTTGTTACGAATATTATGTGCAGACAGATAAAGAGCTTTTAATTTTGTCTTTTTACCATTTTTACCTGCTTTGACCCTACTTTCTGTTACACTCTTATTTTATACATTCTGTCCCTTCCTGTCACAGTCTGGTTATCATTTCCCCCACCGCTACCCTGCTCTATTCCCTTCTCCTTGCTCTTTGCCTTTTGAAATTTCTGCTCACCTGAACCCTCCCCCCACCCCCAGTACTGGTGCCAGTGCCCCATGAACCGAAACCCGTTTCTCCCACACCAGTCTTTGAGCCACACAGGCAACACAGCCTTCGGGACTCACGCTCTCGGCTGCAGAGAACAGTATCTATCCCCCTAGCTATACTCTTTCCTACCACTACAACATTTATTTTTAGTCCCCCCACTTGAATGGCCTCCTGCACCACGGCACTGTGGTCAGTTTGCTCATCCTCCCTGCAGCCCCTGCCCTCGTCCAAACAAGGAACAAGAATCTTGTACCTGTTGGACAATTGCAAGGGCTGAGGCTCCTCCATCACTACCTCCTGGGTCATAAAAACATAAGAATTAGGGACAGGAGTCGGCCATCTCACCCCTCGAGCCTGCTCCGCCATTCAATAAGATCATGGCTGATCTGGCCGTGGACTCAGCTCCACTTACCCGCCCTCTCCCCGTAACCCTTAATTCCCTTATTGGTTAAAAATCTATCTATCTGTGACTTGAATACATTCAATGAGCTAGCCTCAACTGCTTCCTTGGACAGAGAATTCCACAGATTCACAACCCTCTGGGAGAAGAAATTCCTTCTCAACTCGGTTTTAAATTGGCTCCCCCGTATTTTGAGGCTGTGCCCCCTAGTTCTAGTCTCCCCTACCAGTGGAAACAACCTCTCTTCCTCTATCTTGTCTATCCCTTTCATGATTTTAAATGTTTCTATAAGATCACCCCTCATCCTTCTGAACTCCAACGAGTAAAGACCCAGTCTACTCAATCTATCATCATAAGGTAACCCCCTCATCTCCGGAATCAGCCTAGTGAATCGTCTCTGTACCCTCTCCAAAGCCAGTATATCCTTCCTTAAGTAAGGTGACCAAATCTGCACGCAGTACTCCAGGTGCGGCCTTACCAATATCCTGTACAGTTGCAGGAGGACCTCCCTGCTTTTGCACTCCATCCCTCTCGCAATGAAGGCCAACATTCCATTCACCTTCCTGATTACCTGCTGCATCTGCAAACTAACCTTTTTTGGGATTCATGCACAAAGACGAGAGGTGGGCACCGGAGGGACTAGAGTGCATCATCACGCCCGGCAACCAAATTTTAATTTGATTTTACGTTTTAAAGTTTAATTTGTTTTAATTGCCGGTGCTTTTAGTGTCCCCTTCCCTTTTATAGGGGGCACTGGAAAAATGTGATTTTAGCGCCCAAAAAAAAACCCCAAAAAAAATGGAAAACATAAAAAAAAAACAAAAAAAGGAAAAAAGGGCCTTGTAAATGTCTGGTGTGTCACCCAGGTCGGGTGGCACGGTTTAATGTTTTATGTTTTTGCAGGTGAACTCCAAAAAGAGTTTCATGCACAAAGACCCCCAGGTCCCTCTGCATCTCAGCATGTTGTAATTTCTCCCCATTCAAATAATATTCCCTTTTACTGTTTTTTTTCCCCAAGGTGGATGACCTCACACTTTCCGACATTGTATTCCATCTGCCAAACCTTCGCCCATTCGCTTAACCTGTCCAAATCTCTTTGCAGCCTCTCTGTGTCCTCTACACAACCCGCTTTAGAAACATAGAAACATAGAAAATAGGTGCAGGAGCAGGCCATTCAGCCCTTCTAGCCTGCACCGCCATTCAATGAGTTCATGGCTGAACATGAAACTTCAGTACCCCCTTCCTGCTTTCTCGCCATAACCCTTGATCCCCCGAGTAGTAAGGACTTCATCTAACTCCCTTTTGAATATATTTAGTGAATTGGCCTCAACTACTTTCTGTGGTAGAGAATTCCACAGGTTCACCACTCTCTGGGTGAAGAAATTTCTCCTCATCTCGTTCCTAAATGGCTTACCCCTTATCCTCAGACTGTGACCCCTGGTTCTGGACTTCCCCAACATTGGGAACATTCTTCCTGCATCTAACCTGTCTAAACCCGTCAAAATTTTAAACGTTTCTATGAGGTCCCCTCTCATTCTTCTGAACTCCAGTGAATACAAGCCCAGTTGATCCAGTCTTTCTTGATAGGTCAGTCCCGCCATCCCGGGAATCAGTCTGGTGAATCTTCGCTGCACTCCCTCAATAGCAAGAATGTCCTTCCTCAAGTTAGGAGACCAAAACTGTACACAATACTCCAGGTGTGGACTCACCAAGGCCCTGTACAACTGTAGCAACACCTCCCTGCCCCTGTATTCAAATCCCCTCGCTATGAAGGCCAACATGCCATTTGCTTCCTTAACCGCCTGCTGTACCTGCATGCTAACCTTCAATGACTGATGTACCATGACACCCAGGTCTCGTTGCACCTTCCCTTTTCCTAATCTGTCACCATTCAGATAATAATCTGTCTCTGTGTTTTTACCACCAAAGTGGATAACCTCACATTTATCCACATTATACTTCATCAGCCTAGTGAATCGTCTCTGTACCCTCTCCAAAGCCAGTATATCCTTCGTTAAGTAAGGTGACCAAATCTGCACGCAGTACTCCAGGTGCGGCCTCACCAATACCCTGTACAGTTGCAGCAGGACCTCCCTGCTTTTGCACTCCATCCCTCTCGCAATGAAGGCGAACATTCCATTCGCTTTCCTGATTACCTGCTGCACCTGCAAACTAACTTTTTGGGATTCATGCACAAGGACCGGAGGGACTGGAATGCATCATCACGCCCGGCAACCAAATTTTAATTTGATTTTACGTTTTTTAAGTTTAATTTGTTTTAATTGCCGGTGCTTTTAGTGTCCCCCTTCCCTTTTATAGGGGGCACTGGGGAAAATTGTGATTTTAGTGCCCAAAAAAAAACCAAAAAAAGAAAAACACAAAAAAAAAAGAAAAAAAAAAGGGGGGGGGGGGGAAAAGGGCCTTGTAAATATCTGGAGTGTCACCCAGGTCGGGTGGCACCGTTTAATGTTTTATGTTTTGCAGGTGAACTCCAAAAAGAGTTTCATGCACAAGGACCCCCAGGTCCCTCTGCACTGCAGCATGTTGCAGCCTCTCTGTGTCCTCTACACAACCCGCTTTCCCACTAATCTTAGTGTCATCTGCAAATTTTGTTACACTACACTCTGTCCCCTCTTCTAGGTCATCTATGTATATTGTAAACAGTTGTGGTCCCAGCACCGATCCCTGTGGCACACCACTAAGCACCGATTTCCAACCCGAAAAGGACCCATTTATTCCGACTCTCTGCTTTCTGTTCGCCAGCCAATTCTCTATCCATTCTAATACATTTCCTCTGACTCCGCATACCTCTATCTTCTGCAGTAACCTTTTGTGTGGCACCTTGGAAATCTAAATACACCACATGGTTAGGATCTGGAATGCACGGCCTGAAAGGGTAGTGGAGGAAGACACAATAACAGCTTTCAAAAGAGATTTGGATAAGTTTCTGAAAGAAAACATTTGCAGGGCCGGGGTGGGGAAAGGGCGGGGCAGTGGGACGAGCTGGGAGCCAGCAGGGTCTCGACGGGCCGAATGGCCTTCCGTGCTGTAACCATTCTCTGATTGTGTGAGGAGAACCACTCTGTTCCCTGACTCAATCTAAAGCTTCCTGATTGTGAAAACCTCTGTTAAACCTGCCCTGCACCTTCACTGCTCCAAGGAGAACCACCCCAGATGTTGCAGCCATCATCTTATTGAACGGCGGCAGGCTTGAGGGACCAAATGCCGACTCATCTCCTATTTCTGATGTTCTCATGTGTTCATGTCACTGGTCCCCATCCTGCACCTGATGGCCTCCCTGCAGTAAGATGGCCGCCGCGCATGCTCCCTGCCCTGCAGCGGGACAATGGCAAGCATTGTGACGTCAGGAAGCCCCGCCCCTGTCGCTCCCTGCGGCGGCCTGTCCCGTGCTGCCCAAAGATGGCGGCCGAACTCCCTGCAATCCCCGACAGTAACCAGGCCCATCCCCGCCGTAAGGTGCCCCGCAGCCGCCACCCGCCGACTCGGCGGCCAAATCTCGCTGCCCGCGCGTGTCCGTGAGTATGTGAGTACGCAGGGAGGCCGGGCGCGCTGCTCGGGCCGCTCCCCCATCCTCCACGGCGGCGGCGAAACATCGTCCGTCCGTCCGCGGCCAATAGACTGGCCCGCGCCTGCGCACAACTCCGCCCCGCCTCACCCGGGCCCCCGAGCTCAAAGGCCGCGAGCAGAGCCCGCCAACAAACCGCCCACGCGCGCGCGCAGCACTCAGCCCGCAGCCAATGGCGAGGCGGCGCGGGGCACCAGCCCACCCAGCGCGCGCTTCTCCGCGCCAATCAGCGGCGGGGGGGCGGGGCCGAGGCACCAATCAATCAATCGATGAACAATCCAGGGCGCGCGGTGCTGAAGGGAAAGTGTCTCTGGCGACACAAACAGAAGATGCTGGAAGTGTCCGCGGCTCAGGCAGCATCTGTGGGCAGCGTCAGAGGGGGCGGGGCCGCGGTCCTCCGTCACAACTGGAGAGTGCTGGGAAAGAACAGATCCTGAAGGAGCACTGAAAGGGGGAGGGGGAGAAAGGACAACAGGGAAGGTCTGTAATGGGGGGAAGGCAGGAGAGATTAGAGAGACAACAGGGAGGATGGGCCGAATTCAAATGGTACTGACAGGAGTTAGAACAACATTAGTCAGGATAGGGTGTGAGTGGTGGGATAATGATCAGTGGGCACTAGAGACAAGGTAAAAAACAGGCTCCAAGGGGGTGACCATGAGAAATAGGAGCGGGAGTGGGCCACCCGGACCCCGAGCCTGTTCCCCATTCAATGAGATCATGGCTGGGCTGATCATAGTCTCAGCTCCACTTTCCTGCCTGCTCCCCAGAACCCTTTACTGCCTTATCACTCAAAAATCTGTCTATCTCCGCCTTAAATATATTCAATGACCCAGACTCCACAACTCTCTGGGACAGAGAATTCACAGATTTACAACCCTCTGAGAGAAGAAATTCCTCCACATCTCAGTTTTAAATGGGCGGCCCCTTTTTCTGAGACTATGTCCACTAGATACAGAGAAAAGCTTGCTGCACACGATCCCATCAAAAACTGCCAGGGCAGGTACAGCACAGGTTAGACAGGAAGGTTTAAGCTGGGCATTCCAGAACTTGGGTCCTGGGCAACAGAAGGCACAGCCAACAAAGCCACCAGTGTTTGAACAATTATAATCAGGGATGCTCAGGAAGACCGGGGGGTGGGGGGAGCAGATGTGGGGCTGGAGGAGTTTACAGAGCTAGGGAGGGGCAAGGCCATGGAAGGATTTGAAAATAAGTATTAGAATTTTGAAATCAAGGCGTTGCTCAACAGAAGCCAGTGCAGGTCAGCGAGCAGAGGGATGATGGGTGAGCAGGATTTGGTGCGAGTTAGGACATGGGCAGCCGAGTTTTGGATCAACTCCAGCTTATGTAGGGTAGAATGTGGGAGGAGTGCTTTGGAATTGTCAAGACCAGAGGTAACAAAGGCATGGATGATGGCTTCAGCAGTGGATGAGCTGAGGCAAGAGCAGAGACGGGCGATGTTACAGAGGTGGAAATAGGCAATCTTAGTTATGCTGTGGATAAGTGGTCAAAAACTTATTTCAGGGTTAAGTATCACAACAAGATTGCGAACAGTCTGGTTCAGTCTCAGACAGAAGTTGGGGAGAGGGATGGAATCAGTGTCTAGGGAACAGAGTTTGTGGCAAAGACAATTACAAATATCAGGATATTTCACAGGCTATCACGTGCAAAATGTGTGGATGGGTTTGTTAAATTCAATCAGTTCCAAAACCGGGTTAACTGATACAGAAAGTAACGGATTTCAAATCTTATGAAAGACAGTTCAATAAAGGGGTGGTTCAAAGGATTTCAGCTGAGTTTAAAGTGAGACACTGCAGTTAAGTCTACTACAACTACAACTCATGTACTCAAACAGAGAAACATAGAAAATAGGTGCAGGAGTAGGCCATTCGGCCTATCGAGCCTGCACCACCATTCAATAAGATCATGGCTGATCATTCACCTCAGAACCCATTTCCTGCTTTCTCTCCATACCGCTTGATCCCTTTAGCCATAAGAGCCATATCTAACTCCCTCTTGAATATATCCAATGAACTGGCATCAACAACTCACTGCGGTCGGGAATTGCACAGGTTAACAACTCTCTGAATGAAGAGGTTTCTCCTCATCTCAGTCCTAAATGGTTTACCCCTTATCCTTAGATAAGGTCCCCTGGTTCCAGACTTCCCCAACATCGGGAACATTCTTCCTGCATCTAACCTGTCCAGTCCCGTCAGAATTTTATATGTTTCTATGAGATCCCCTCTCATCCTTCTAAACTCCAGTGAATAAAGGCCCAGTCGATCCAGTCTCTCCTCATATGTCAGTCCTGCCATCCCGGGAATCAGTCTGGTGAACCTTCGCTGCACTCCCTCAATAGCAAGAACGTCCTTCCTCAGATTAGGAGACCAAAACTGAACACAATATTCCAGGTGAGGCCTCACTAAGGCCCTGTACAACTGCAGTAAGACCTCCCTGCTCCTGTACTCAAATCCGCTAGATATGAACGCCCACATACCATTTGCCGCCTTCACCATCTGCTGTACCGCACGCCAACTTTCAATGACTGATGTACCATGATACCCAGGTCTCGTTGTACCTCCCCTTTCCTAATTTGCCGCCATTTAGATAATATTCTGCCTTCATATTTTTTCCACCAAAGTGGATAAGCTCACATTTATCCACATTAAACTGCATCTGCAATGAGTTTGCCCACTCACCTAACCTGTCCAAGTCACCCTGCAGCCTCTTAACGTCCTCCTCACAGCTCACACCGCCACCCAGCTTAGTGTCATCTGCAAACTTGGAGATAGTACACTCAATTCCTTCACATAAATCATTAATGTATATTGTAAATAGCTGGGGTCCCAGCACTGAACCATTCCACTAGTCACTGCCTGCCATTCTGAAAAGGACCCGTTTATCCCGACTCTCTCCTTCCTGTCTGCCAACCAATTCTCTATCCACGTCAGTACATTACCCCCAATACCATGTGCTTTGATTTTGCAAACCAATCTCTTGTGTGGGACCTTGTCAAAAGCCTTTTGAAAGTCCAAATACACCGCATCCACTATCCTGAAAAAATTCTAGAAGATTTGTCAAGCATGATTTCCCTTTCATAAATCCATGCTGACTTGAACTGATCCTGTCACTGCTTTCCAAATGCGCTGTTATTTCATCTTTAATAATTGATTCCAACATTTTTCCCACTACTGATGTCAGGCTAACTGGTCTATAATTACCCGTTTTCTCTCTCCCTCCTTTTTAAAAAAGTGCCGTTACATTAGCAACCCTCCAGCCAATATGAACTGATCCAGAGTCGATAGACGGTTGGAAAATGATCACCAATGCATCCACTATTTCTAGGGCCGTTTCCTTAAGTACTCTGGGATGCAGACGATCAGGCCCCGGGAATTTATCGGCCTTCAATCCCATC
Source organism: Pristiophorus japonicus (assembly GCF_044704955.1). Taxonomy (NCBI): domain Eukaryota; kingdom Metazoa; phylum Chordata; class Chondrichthyes; family Pristiophoridae; genus Pristiophorus; species Pristiophorus japonicus. The sequence continues at coordinate 123,270 of NW_027252757.1, forward strand.
AATTTCCCTAACACAATTTCCCGCCTAATAAGGATTTCCTTCAGCTCCTCCTTCTCACTAGACCCTCGGTCCACTCGTATTTCCGGAAGGTTATTGGTGTCTTTCTTCGTGAAGACAGAACCAAAGTATTTGTTCAAGTGGTCTGCCATTTCTTTGTTCCCCATTATAAATTCACCTGAATCTGACTGCAAGGGACCTACGTTTGTCTTCACTAATCTTTTTCTCTTCACATATCTGTAGAAGCTTTTGCAGCCGGTTTTTATGTTCCCAGCAAGCTTCCTCTCAAACTCTATTTTCCGCCTACTAATTAAACCCTTTGTTCTGCTCTGCTGAATTATAAAATTCTCCCAGTCCTCACATTTGCTGCTTTAACTGACCAGTTTATATGCCTCTTCCTTGGATTGAACACTATACTTAATTTACCTTGTTAGCCACATTGAGACACCTTCCCCGTTTTATTTTTACTCCAGACAGGGATGTACAATTGTTGAAGTTCATCCATGTGATCTTTAAATGTTTGCCATTGCCAAGCCACCGTCAACCCTTTAAGTCTCATTCACCAGTCTATTCTAGCCAATTCATGTCTCATACCATCGAAGTTACCTTTCCTAAGTTCAGGACCCTAGTCTCTGAATTAACTGTGTCACTCTCCATCTTAATGAAGAATTCTACCATATTATGGTCACTCTTCCTCAAAGGGCCTCGCAAATAAGAGTGCTAACTAGTCCTTTGTTATTAAACATCATCCAGTCTAGGATGGACAGCCCTCTAATTGGTTCCTCAACATATTGGTCTCGAAAACCATCCGTAAAAGACTCCAGGAAATCCTCCTCCACCGCATTGCTACCAGTTTGGTTAGCCCAATCAATATGCAGATTAAAGTCGCCCATGATAACTGCTGTATCTTTGTTGCACGCATCCCTAATTTCTTATTTGATGCTGTCCCCAACCTCACTACTATTGTTTGGTGGTCTGTACATAATTCCCACTAGGGTTTTCTGCCCTTTGGTATTCCGTAGCTCCACCCATACTGATTCCACATCATCCAAGTTAATGTCCTTCCTTACTATTGCACTAATTTCCTCTTTAACCAGCAACGCCACCCCACCTCCTTTTCCATTCTGTCTATCCTTCCTGAATGTTGAATACCCCTGCATGTTGAGTTCCCAGCCTTGGTCACCCTGGAGCCATGTCTCTGTGATGCTAATTACGTCATATCCGTTAACAGCTATCTGTGCAGTTAATTCCTCCAGCTTATTACGAATACTCCTCGCATTGAGGCACAGAGCCTTCAGGTTTGTCTATTTAACACACTTTGCCCCTTTAGAATTTTGCTGTAATGTGGCCCTTTTTGCTTTTTGTCTTGGGTTTCTCTGCCCTCACTTTTACTTTTCTTCTTTCTACTTCTGCATTCTACTCTGTTCATCTACACTCACTAATTCCTGGTATTGTTGTTGATGTACAAAATTCTAAATAAATGACACTGCACTGTGAACAGCATTTAATTACAATTGTTGACATTTACAATGGGTTTGCTTCTGCCCCCATTCGACTTCCCTCTGTCTCCCTGCATAGGTTCCCATCCCCCTGCCATATTAGTCTAACCCCTCCCCAACAGCACTAGCAAACACTCCCCCTAAGACATTGGTTCCGGTCCCTCCCATGTGCAGATCAATTGTACTGGTCCCACCTTCCCCAGAACTGGTTCCAATATCCCAGGAATTTGAATCCCTCCCTTCTGCACCACTGCTCAAGCCATGTATTCATCTGAGCTATCCTGTGCTTCCTACTCTGACTAGCACGTGGCATTGATAGCAATCCTGAGATTACTACCTTTGAGGTCCTACTTTTTAATTTAGCTCCTAGCTCCACAAATTCTTCTTGTAGGACCTTAAACAGAACAAGTCTGGGGGTTGATATGATAGAAGGCAAACTAGGTGAGAAGTGATATAAGTTAGATTAAGAAAAAGCACTAAAATGGAACATCACTTGGTCTCCTGTGATCATGGAGCAATCAAATATTCGAAACACTGTGTTTGAAACACAGATAATTTATTCAATATTTAGACAGGGTTTTAAATTCCAGCTCAGGTATAGGGGTTATTAAGTTCATCAGAAATGAACAAGAGCTGCCAGAATGAACATGGTACAGTGCCCAGTGAAATCACAGTAAATCCTGTTCTATTCACAAATGTAGCCTTTCTCCTCAACCCATTTAAAACTGAGATGACGAGGAATTTCTTTTCTCAGAGGGTTGTAAATCTGTGGAATTCTCTGCCCTAGAGAGCAGTGGAGGCTGGTTCATTGAATATATTTAAGGCGGAGATGGACAAATTTTTGAGCCATAAGGGAGTAAAGGGCTCTGGGGAGCGGGCAGGGAAGTGGAGCTGACTCTATGATCAGATCAGCCATGATCTTATTGAATGGGGAGCAGGCCCGGGGGTCCGGGTGGCCCACTCCTGCTCCTATTTCTCATGGTCTTATGTACCCAGCATGCCCCGCGGGGAAGAATGTGTTGCACCCAGACTACAGGAGCTCAGTGCGCAGGCGCGGGTCCTGGGGGGGCGGGGGAGGGGCTTTGGAGCATGTGTGGTGCGGGTAATGGCGGAGGCAGTATGTTTTGGGTAGGTTCCTCAGAAGTGTCCTTTTCATCGGTACAGAGCGGAGTAATGAACCAGCGGGGAGCCGGGGAGGCTTCATAAACAACCGGTGCCCGCCGCAAGCCCGAAATAATAACCGGAATATCGGCGGTTGCAGCTTCGGGGCTTTCTCCCAGCCACAGGCCCAGGCTAACGGCGGACATTTTGGTGAAGGAAGTCAGTTTCAACGGTCTGCCCTCTATATTCAGTGAGTAGCAAAGCGCATGCGCGGCCATGTTGGTGCAGGAACAATGTGAATGATGTCAGTGTCTGGAACTGAACCCAGCCAGAGTCAGCACCTTCAGGGGAGGGGAACCAGTGAGTGTAGAACTGAACCCAGCCAGAGTCAGCACCTTCAGGGGAGGGGAACCAGTGAGTGTAGAACTGAACCCAGACAGAGTCAGCACCTTCAGGGGAGGGGAACCAGTGAGTGTAGAACTGAACTGAGCCAGAACCGATGGTGAAAACTGGGAGTGGAGGGGAAACTGTCGAGAACATAAGAAATAGGAGCAGGTGTAGGCCATTTGGCCCCTTGAGCCTGCTCCCCATTCAATAAGATCATGGCTTATCCGATCATGGATTAGGTTCCAATTCCCCGTCCGCTCCCCATAACCTTTTACTCCCTTATCGCTCAAAAATGTGCCTATCTTCACCTTAATTATGTTTCACTCTCCATCTTAATAAAGAATTCTACCATATTATGGTCACTCATCCCCAAGGGGCCTCGCATAACAAGATTGCTAATTAGTCCTCTCTCATTACACATCACCCAGTCTAGGATGGCCAGCCCTCTAATTGGTTCCTCGACATATTGGTCTAGAAAACGATCTCTAATACACACCTGGAAATCCTCCTCCACCGCATTGCTACCAGTTTGGTTAGCCCAATCAATATGTAGATTAAAATCGCCCATGATAACTGTTGTACCTTTATTGCACGCATCCCTAATTTTTTAATTGATGCTGTCCCCAACCTCACTACTACTGTTTGGTGGTCTGTACATAATTCCCACTCGCGTTTTCTGCCCTTTGGTATTCCGTAGCTCCATCCATACTGATTCCACATCATCCAAGCTAATGTCCTTCCTTACTATTGCATTAATTTCCTCTTTAACCAGCAATGCCACCCCACCTCCTTTTCCATTCTGTCTATCCTTCCTGAATGTTGAATACCCCTGGATGGTGAGTTCCAAGCCTTGGTCCCCCTGGAGCCATGTCTCCGTGATGCCAATTACATCATATCCGTTAACAGCTATCTGTGCAGTTAATTCGTCCACCTTATTCCGAATACTCCTCGCATTGAGGCACAGAGCCTTCAGGCTTGTGTTTTTAACACACTTTGCCCCTTTAGAATTTTGCTGTAATTTGGCCCTACACTTTAACCATCCTACACTTTAATCTATTTTCCCAGTCCACTTTTGCCCAATCTGCCCTCATACCTATGTAGTCTCCATCATTTAAACTTAGAACTCTGGTTTGAGATCCAAATTTCTCGCTCTCCATCTGAATTTAAAATTCAACCACGCTATGATCACTCATTCCAAGGGGCTCCTTTATTCGGAGATTGTTTATTAATCCTATCTCATTACACAGGACCAGATCTAAGATAGCCAGCACTTCAGAGGAGGAGAGAGAGAGGAAACCAGTTATTGTAGAACTGAACCCAGTCAGAGTCAGCACCATCAGGGGAGGAGAGAGAGGGGAACCAGTGAGTGTAGAACTGAACCCAGCCAGAGTCAGCATCTTCAGGAGAGGTGAGGAACCAGTGAGTGTGGAACTGAACCCAGCCAGAGTCAGAACCTTCAGGGGCGGAGAGAGAAAGGAACGTGTGATTGAAGAACTGAACCCAGCCAGAGTCAGCACCATCAGGGGAGCAGAGAGTGGGAAACGTGTGATTGCAGAACTGAACCCAGCCAGAATCACCACCATCAGGGGAGGGAGAGGGAGGGGAACCAGTGAGTGTAGAACTGAACCCAGCCAGAGTCAGCACCATCAGGGGAGGGGAGGAAGGGGAACCAGTGAGTGTACAACTGAACCCAGCCAGAGTCTGCATAAGAACATAAGAAGAAGTAGGTCATACGGCCCCTCGAGTCTGCTCCACCATTTAATACGATCATGGTTGAGCCGATCATGGACTCAGGTCCACTTCTCTCTCTGCTCCCCATAACCCCTTATTCCCTTATCGATTAAGAAATTGTCTATCTCTGTCTTAAATTTATTCAATGAGCCAGCTTCCACAGCTCTCTGAGGCAGCAAATTGCACAGATTTACAACCCTTTGAGGGACGACATTCCTCCTCATCTCAGTTTTAAATGGGCGGCCCCTTATTCTAAGATTATGCCCTCTAGTTCTAGTCTCCCCTATCAGTGGAAACACCCTCTCTGCATCCACCTTGTCAAGCTCCCTCATAATCTTATACGTTTCGATAAAATCACCTCTCATTCGTCTGAATTCCAATGAGTAGAGGCCCAACCTTCTCAACCTTTCCTCATAAGTCAACCCCCTCATCTCCGGAATCAACCTTGTGAACCTTCTCTGAACTGCCTCCAAAGCAAGTATATCCTTTCTTAGATATGGAAACCAAAACTGTATGCAGTATTCTAGGTGTGGCCTCACCAATACCCCGTATAACTGTAGCAAGACATCCCTGCTTTTATACAACATCTCCTTTGCAATAAAGGCCAAGATTCCATTGGCCTTCCTGTTCACTTGCTGTACCTGCATACTTACCTTTTGTGTTTCATGCAGCAGGACTCCCCAGGTCCCGCTGTACTGCAAATTTTTCTCCATTTAAATAATAACATGCTCTTCGAATTTTTTTCTGCCAAAGTGCATAACCTCACACTTTCCAACATTATACTCCATCTGCCAAATTTTTGCCCACTCACTTAGCCTGTCTATGTCATTTTGCAGGTTTTTTGTGTCCTCCTCGCACATTACATTTCCTCCCATCTTGGCTACATTACACTCGATCCCTTCATCCAATTCATTAATCTAGATTGTAAACAGTTGGGGGCCCAACACTGATTCCTGCAGCACCCCACTAGTTACTGATTGCCAAACCGAGAATTTATCCCGAATCTCTGTTTTCTGTTAGTTAACCAATCCTATCCATGCGAATATATTACCCCCAACCCCGTGAACTATTATCTTGTGCGGTAACCTCTTATGTGGCACCTTGTCAAATACCTTCTGGAAGTCCAAATACACCACATCCACTGGTTCCTCTTCATTCACCTTGTTCCTCAAAGCCAGAGTCAGCACTTTTAGGGGAAGAGAGGGAGGGAAACCAGTGAATGTGGAACTGGGCCCAGCCATAGTCAGCACCTTCAGGGGTGGAGAGGGAGAGGAACCAGTGAGTGTAGAACTGAACCCAGCCAGAGTCAGCACCTTCAGGGGTGGAGAGGGAGGGGAACCAGTGAGTGTAGAACTGAACCCAGCCAGAATTGGTGGTGAAAACTGGGAGGGGAGGAGAAACAGTCTAGAAATGTGCGATGGGTTTGGATTTCAGCACAGCAGGAGGGACAATGTGTGGTATAGGGATTTACAGCTTTGGAAGAACAAGAGAGGAAAGAATGTTCCATGGAAACTAGTTGTGTCTATCCTGAATTTCTGTCTTGTACTGACAGTGATGAGTTTTATTATCTCCTTTTACAGAATATTAGAAGGGGAGATTTTCACACAGGAAACACAAACCAAACATCACGTCAAGATCTGACGGAGTCAATCGATTCATCAGGACCTGAATATCATCGGCCTTTGAAAGTGGAAGGAGAAATGTTTGTCTGTTCTGTCTGTGGGAAAAGATTTCAAACATCAGTGTCTGGAAAAGCACCGAGACACACACACCCGAGTGAGTGTTCCAGTGCACTGCCTGTGGAAAGAGCTTTAACCAATTAAACAGCCTGAAAAATCATCGCACCATTCACAGCGCGAAGAAACTGTAAACGTGTTGTGTGCGTGCGCGAGACTTCAATCCATCGTCCGACCACGGAGAGTCACAAGGATACCCGCACCATGGAGAAACCGTGGAAATGTGGTGACTGTGGGAAGGTATTCAGATCACCGTCTAAGCTGGAAATTCATCGACGCAGTCACACTGGGGAGAGGCCGTTCACCTGCTCAGAGTGTGGGAAGGGATACACTGGGTCATCCCAACTTATAGCTCATCGGCGAGTTCACACCGGGGAGAGACCATTCACCTGCTCTGAGTGTGGGAAGGGATTCATTTATTCATCCATCCTGCAGATACACCAGCGAGTTCACACTGAGGAGAGGCCATTCACCTGCTCTGAGTGTGGGAAGGGATTTACTCAGTCATCCTACCTGCTGAAACACCAGCGAGTTCACACTGGGAAGAGGCCGTTCATCTGCTCAGAGTGTGGGAAGGGATTCATTCGGTCATCCACCCTGCTGACACACCAGCGAGTTCACACTGGGAAGAGGCCGTTCATCTGCTCAGAGTGTGGGAAGGGATTCATTCAGTCATCCACCCTGCTGGCACACCAGCGAGTTCACACTGGGGAGAGGCCATTCACCTGCTCAGAGTGTGGGAAGGGATTCACTCGGTCATACTCCCTGCTGATACACATGCGACTTCACACCGGGGAGAGGCCATTCACCTGCTCTGAATGTGGGAAGGGATTCACATGTTCAGCCGACCTGCTGAGACACCAGCGAGTTCACACTGGGGAGAGGCCATTCACCTGCTCTGAGTGTGGGAAGGGATTCACTCGATCATCCGACCTGCTGATACACCAGCAAGTTCACACTGGGGAGAGGCCATTCACCTGCTCTGAGTGTGGGAAGGGATTCATTCGGTCATCCACCCTGCTGATACACCAGCGAGTTCACACTGGGGAGAGGCCATTCACCTGCTCAGAGTGTGGGAAAGGATTCACTCGGTCATCCCACCTGCTGACACACCAGCGAGTTCACAAGTGACTGCAGGGGTTGGTATCTGCTGTTATTACTGCTGTTAATCACATCCTGACTGAACCATGTTCATTCTGACAGTTGGGGTTTGTTTCTGCTGATGTTAATAACCCTATAACTGGGCTGGACTTTAATATTCTGGATATATTGCTGATTGTGTTCTCGGGGCTGCAGTGTCCATTTAAGAAACATGGTGTGTTATCTTTCCCCTTAATTCAGCAACTCTCAACAAAAAGTTAGTTTGCAATAAAATTGTGAACTTTTACTTTAATCCTAAATTGATCTTTGGTACAAAATCTGCAATAGTGTGTGAAAGTTTCTACTGAATAAAATGTCCAATTAGAAAGAGCTTACTGACAATTTTTACTGACTTGCACATTACACACAGTGGCCCCTCCATTATCCACCAGAAAGAAGGGGAATGGGAATTGGTGGGGAATCCGTGTCCCCAAATGTTGCCTCTCCCATCTGGTGCAGCAATCCCCTCGGCATGGGAATAGAGACAAGTCCAGACTAAAACTGTGCGCAGTATTCCAGGTGTGGTTTTACCAATGCCCTGTACAGGTGTAGCAGGACTTCCCTACTTTCATACTCCACCCCCCTTGCAATAAAGGCCAGCATTGCATTTGCCTTCCTGATTACTTGCTGTATTTGCATGCTAACTTTTTGAGTTTCATGTCGAAGAACCTCCAGATCCCTCTGTACTACAGCATTTTGCAATAGTCCCCATTTCAATAATTTTGTTTTTTCTTTTTCCTACCAAAGGGGATAACCTGACATTTTACCACATGGTCCATCTGCCAGATTTTTGCCCGTTATAGAAACATAGAAAATAGATGCAGGAGTAGGCCATTCGGCCCTTCGAGCCTGCACCACCATTCAATGCTTTCTCCCCATACCCCTTGATCCCTTTAGCTGTAAGAGGCACATCTAACTCCCTTTTGAATATATCTAACGAACTGGCCTGAACAACTTTCTGTGGTAGAGAATTCCACAGGTTCACAATTCTCTGAGTGAAGAAGTTTCTCCTCATCTCAGTCTTAATTGGCTTACCCCTTATCCTTAGACTGTGAGACCTGGTTCTGGACTTCCCCAACATCCGGAACATTCTTCCTGCATCTAACCCGTCCAATCCTGTCAGAATTTTATGTTTCTATGAGATCCACTCTTATTCTTCTAAATTCCAGTGAATATAAGCCGAGTTGATCCAGTCTTTCTTCATATGTCAGTCCTGCCATCCCAGGAATCAGTCTGGTGAACCTTCGCTGCACTCCCTCATCAATAGCAAGAATGTCCATCCTCAGATTAGGAGACCAAAACTGTACACAATATTCAAGGTGTGGCCTCACCAAGGCCCTGTTCAACTGCAGTAAGACTTCCCTGCTATACTCAAATCCCCTCGCTATGAAGGCCAACATGCCACTTGCCGCCTTAACTGCCTGCTGCACCTGCATGCCAACGTTTAATGACTGATGTACCATGACACCCAGATCTCGATGTACCTCCCCTTTTCCTAATCTGTCACCATTCAGATAATATTCTGCCTTCATGTTTTTGCCACCAAAGTGGATAACCTCACATTTATCTACATCATACTGCATCTGCCATGCATTTGCCCACTCATGCAACCTGTCCAAGCCACCCTGCAGCCTCTTAGCATCCTCCTCACAGCTCACGCTGCCACCCAGCTTAGTGTCATCTGCAAACTTGGAGAGATTACATTCAATTCCTTCGTCTAAATCATTAATGTATATTGTAAATAGCTGAGGTCCCAGCACTGAACCTTGCGGTAACCCACTAGTCACTACCTGCCATTCTGAAAAGGACCCATTTATGCCTACTCCTTGCTTCCTGTCTGCCAACCAGTTCTCTATTCACGTCAATACATTACCCCCAATACCATGTGCTTTAATTTTGCACACTAATCTCTTTTGTGGGATCTTGTCAAAAGCCTTTTGAAAGTCCAAATGCACCACATCCACTGGCTCTCCCTTGTCCACTCCACTAGTTACATCGTCAAAAAATTCTAGAAGATTTGTCAAGCATGATTTCCCTTTCATAAATCCATGCTGACTTGGACCGATCCTGTCACTGCTTTCCAAATGCACTGCTGTTACATCTTTAATCATTGATTCCAACATTTTCCCCACGACTGATGTCAGGCTAACCGGTCTATAATTCTGTTTTCTTGCTCACTTTTTCAAAAAGTGGTATTACACTCGCTACCCTTAAATCCATAGAAACTGATCCAGAGTCGATAGAATGAAGGAAAATGACCACCAATGCATCCACTATTTCTAGGGCCATTTCCTTAAGTACTCTGGGATGCAGTCTATCAGGCCCTGGGGATTTATCGGCCTTCAATCCCATAAATTTCCGTAACACAATTTCCTGACTAATCAGGATTTCCTTCAGTTCCCCCTTCTCGCTAGACCCTTGGTCCCCTAATATTTCTGAAAGGTTATTTGTGTCTTCCTTAGTGAAGACAGAACCAAAGTATTTGTTCAATTGGCCTGCCATTTCTTTGTTCCACATTATAAATTTACCTGATTCTGACTGCAAGCGACCTATATTTGTTTTCACTTATCTAGTTCTCTTCACATATCTATAGAAGCTTTTGCAGTCAGTTTTTATGTTTCCTGCAAGCTTCCTCTCACACTCTATTTTTGCTCTCAGATGTTGCCTGACCTGCTGAGATTTCCAACAGTTTGTTATTATTTCAGATTTCAGCATCTGCAGTATTTTGCTTTTGTATTAAGAAAGACTTGCATTGATATAGCGCCTTTCATGTCCACCAAACGTCTCAAACGCTTTACAGCCAATGAAGTACTTTTGGAGTGTAGTCACTGTTGTAATGTGGGAAACGCGGCAGCCAATTTGAACACAGCAAGCTCCCACAAACAGCAATGTGATAAATGACCGGATACCCTGTCCATGTTATATTGGAAGATCGGGATATGTTATGGCAGATCGGGGCCATAAAATGAGCAGCGTGCGGCCCAGGGAGCAGCGTGGAGGCATGCAGCTGCAGGGAGCAGCGCGAGCTGTGAAGGCAACAAAGAGTGATGTCATCAAGGTCCAGGTTGATGATTGGACCGTGGGTCGGTGCAGCAGGAGCAGCGAGGTCGGGCGAAGAAGCGGCGAGAGACTGTGGAGGGACGTGATTGGGGCCCAGGAGAGGTGTGAGTTCTGGGCCAGGGGCCCAGAGGCAGCACGGGCCAGCCCACACTGCGATATGTGTGTGCACTAGGTCCATGCAGCAGAGCTGGTCTCCAGTCGTCCTGGTTAATCCTTGCCACTGGACCAAGACCTAGCTCTGTCAAGCCCATGTGGTGGCTGGTGTGCAACGGCCACCACACATTAAAAAAATCCATGCAGAGGCATCTTCCACCCTTCAGGATGTAGTTCGGGACCTGGAATATTAGATGCTTTATTGTAACACCTGTTTACTCATCCTATTTTGGCATGGAAGCAAGTCATCCTCGTTTTGAGGGACTGCCTATGATGATGATTTCCCCCCTCCTAATTAAACCCTTTGTCCTCCTCTACTGGATTCTAAATTTCTCCCAGTCCTCAGGTTTGCTACTTTTTCTGTCCAATTTATATGCCTCTTCTTTGGATTTAACACTATCCCTAATTTCCCTTGTTAGCATGGTTGAGCCATCTTCCCGATTTTTTTACGCCAGAGAGGGATGTACAATTGTTGAAGTTCATCCATGTGATCTTTAAATGTCTGCCATTGCCTAGCCACCATCAACACTTTAAGTATCATTCGCTAGTCTATCCTCGCCAATTCACGTCTCATACCATCGAAGGTACCTTTCTTTAAGTTCAGGACCCTAGTCTCTGATTTAACTGTGTCACTCTCCATCTTAAGGAATAATTTTATCATATTATGGTCACTCTTCCCCAAGGGGCCTCGCACAACAAGATTGCTAATTAATCCTCTCTCATTACACAACACCCAGTCTAGGATGGCCAGCTCTCTTGTTGGCTCCTTTGCATATTGGTCGAGAAAACCATCCCTTTTACACTCCAGGCAATGCTCCTCCACCGTATTGCTACCAGTTTGGTTAGCCCAATCTATATGTAGATTAAAGTCACCCATGATAACTGCCGTACCTTTATTGCACGCATCCCTAATTTCCTGTTTGATGCCATCCCCAAACTCACTACTATTGTTTGGTGATCTGTACACAACTCCCACTCGCATTTTCTGCCCTTTGGTGTTCCGCAGCTGTACCCGTACAGATTACACATCATCCAAGTTAATGTCCTTCCTTACTATTGTATTTATCTCCTCCTTAACCAGTAACACTACACCATCTCCTTTTCCTTTCTGTCTATCCTTCCTGAATACTGAATACCCCTGGATGTTGAGTTCCCAGCTTTGGTCACCCTGCAGCCATGTCTCCGTAATCCCAATTACATTATATCCGTTAACAGCTATCTGCGCCTTATTATGAATGCTCCTCACATTGAGACACAGATCCTTCAGGCTTGTGTTTTTAACACTCTTGATTCTTTTAGAATTATGTTGTAATGTGGCCTTTTTTGATTTTTGCCTTTGATGTCTCTGCCCTTAACTTTTCCTTATCTCCTTTTGCTTCTGCCCCCATTTTACTCTATCTCCCTGCATAGATTCCCATCCCCCTGCCGTATTAGTTTAAACCCTCCCCAACAGCACTTGCAAACATTGGTTCCGGTCCTGCCAGGTGAAGACCGTTTGTACTGAGCGAGCTCACAAGTGACTGCAGGGGTTGGAATCTACTGTTGTTGATGCTGTTAACAAAATGGAGACAGAAGCGAAAGACAGAAAGGAGATGAGTAAAAGTGGAGGGCTGAGAAACTCAAGGCAAAAAAAAAAGGGCCACTTTGCAGCAGAATTCTAAAGAGTCTAAGTGTGTTAAAAAGGCAAGCCTGAAGGCTCCATGCCTCAATGCAAGGAGTATTCGGAATAAGGTGGACGAATTAACTGTGCAGATAGCAGTTAACGGATACGATGTGGTTGGCATCACGGAGACAAGGCTCCAGGGTGACCAAGGCTGGGAACTCAACATCCAAGGGTATTCAACATTTAGGAAGGATAGACAGAAAGGAAAAGGAGGCGGGGTGGCGTTGCTGGTTAAATAGGAAATTAATGCAATTGTAAGGAAAGACATTAGCTTGGATGATGTGGAATCGGTATGGGTGGAGTTACGGAATACCAAAGGGCAGAAAACGTTAGTGGGAGTTGTGTACAGACCTCCAAACAGTAGTAGTGATGTTGGGGAGGGCATCAAACAGGAAATTAGGGGTGCATGCAATAAAGGTGCAACAGTTATCATGGGTGACTTTAATATGCATATAGATTGGGATCACCAAACTGGAAGCAATACGGTGGAGGAGCATTTCGTGGAGTGTATAAGGGATGGTTTTCTAGACCAATATGTCGAGGAACCAACAAGGGGCGAGGCCATCTTAGACTGGGTATTGTGTAATGAGAGAGGATTAATTAGCAATCTTGTTGTGCGAGGCCCCTTGGGGAAGAGTCACCATAATATGGTGGAATTCTACATTAGGATGGAGAATGAAACAGTTAATTCAGAGACCATGGTCCAGAACTTAAAGAAGGGTAACTTTGAAGGCATGAGGCGTGAATTGGCTCGGATAGATTGGCGAATGATACTTCAGGGGTTGACAGTGGATGGGCAATGGCAGACATTTAGAGACCGCATGGATGAACTACAACAATTGTACATCCCTGTCTAGCGTAAAAATAAAAAAGGGAAGGTGGCTCAACCGTGGCTATCAAAGGGAAATCAGGGATAGTATTAAAGCCAAGGAAGTGGCATACAAATTGTCCAGAAAAAGCAGCGAACCCGGGGACTGGGAGAAATTTAGAACTCAGCAGAGGAGGACAAAGGGTTTGATTAGAGCAGGGAAAATAGAGTACGAGAGGAAGCTTGCAGGAACATTAAGACGGACTGCAAAAGCTTCTATAGATATGTAAAGAGAAAAAGGTTACTAAAGACAAACGTAGGTCCACTGCACTAGAATCAGGGGAAGTCATAACTGGGAACAAAGAAATGGCAGACCAATTGAACAAGTACTTTGGTTCGGTATTCACTAAGGAGGACACAAACAACCTTCCGGATATAAAAGGGATCAGAGGGTCTAGTTAGAAGGAGGAACTGAGGGAAATCCTTATTAGTCGGGAAATTGTGTTGGGGAAATTGATGGGATTGAAGGTCGATAAATCCCCAGGGCCTGATGGTCTGCATCCCAGAGTACTTAAGGAGGTGGCCTTGGAAATAGCGGATGCATTGACAAGTCATTTTCCAACATTCCATACACTCTGGATCAGTTCCTATGGAGTGGAGGGTAGCTAATGTAACCCCACTTTTTAAAAAAGGAGGGAGAGAGAAAACAGGGAATTATAGACCTGTCAGCCTGACATCGGTAGTGGGTAAAATGATGGAATCAATTATTAAGGATGTTACAGCAGCGCATTTGGAAAGAGGTGACATGATAGGTCCAAGTCAGCATGGATTTGTGAAAGGGAAATCATGCTTGACAAATCTTCTGGAATTTTTGGAGGATGGTTCCAGTAGAGTGGACAAGGGAAAACCAGTTGATGTGGTGTATTTGGACTTTCAGAAGGCTTTCGACAAGGTCCCACACAAGAGATTAATGTGCAAAGTTAAAGCACATGGGATTGGGGGTAGTGTGCTGACGTGGATTGAGAACTGGTTGTCAGACAGGAAGCAAAGAGTAGGAGTAAATGGGTACTTTTCAGAATGGCAGGCAGTGACTCATGGGGTACCGCAAGGTTCTGTGCTGGGGCCCCAGCTGTTTACATTGTACATTAATGATTTAGACGAGGGGATTAAATGTAGTATCTCCAAATTTGCGGATGACACTAAGTTGGGTGGCAGTGTGAGCTGCGAGGAGGATGCTATGAGGCTGCAGTGACTTGGATAGGCTAGGTGAGTGGGCAAATGCATGGCAGATGAAGTATAATGAAGATAAATGTGAGGTTATCCACTTTGGTGGTAAAAACAGAGAGACAGATTATTATCTGAATGGTAACAGATTAGGAAAAGGGGAGGGGCAACGAGACCTGGGTGTCATTGTACATCAGTCATTGAAAGTTGGCATGCAGGCGGTTAAGAAAGCAAATGGCATGTTGGCCTTCATAGCGAGGGGATTTGAGTACATGGGCAGGGGGGTGTTACAAGAGTTGTACAGGGCCTTGGTGAGGCCACACCTGGAGTATTGTGTACAGTTTTGGTCTCCTAACTTGAGGAAGGACATTCTTGCTATTGAGGGAGTGCAGCGAAGGTTCACCAGACTGATTCCCAGGATGGCAGGACTGACATATCAAGAAAGACTGAATCAACTGGGCTTGTATTCACTGGGGTTCAGAAGAATGAGAGGGGATCTCATAGAAATTCTGACGGGTTTAGACAGGTTAGATGCAGGAAGAATGTTCCCAATGTTGGGGAAGTCCAGAACCAGGGGTCACAGTCGAAGGATCAGGGGTAAGCCATTTTGGACCGAGATGAGGAGAAACTTCTTCACCCAGAGAGTGGTGAACCTGTGGAATTCTCTACCACAGAAGTTGTTGAGGCCAATTCACTAAATATATTCAAAAAGGAGTTAGATGTAGTCCTTACTACTAGGGGGATCAAGGGTTATGGCGAGAACGCAGGAATGGGCTACTGAAGTTGCATGTTCAGCCATGAACTCATTGAATGGGGGTGCAGGCTCGAAGGGCCGAATGGCCCACTCCTGCACCTATTTTCTATGTTTCTTTGTTAATCACATCCTAATTGAATCGTGTTCATTCTGTCAGTCGGGGATTGCTTCTGCTGATGTTAATAACCCCTATAACTGGGCTGGAGTTTAATATTTTGTTATTTCAAATAACAGAGTGTGTCAATATTTGATGACGCCAAAATAAGAAGAGACTAATTGACATCCTGTTACTGACTGCTCCATTTTGGGCCTTTTCTCCTCTCTAACTCTGGATTATTTTAATTCTTATACCTTCGGTTACTCTCAGGGGCAAGTCCCAGTTTCCCATACCTTCCAGAGTTGATCTCCTAGCCTTGGTATCCAGGGAAGGTGTTGATAACACGCCCAGGATCACTAAACATAAAACCCAGTCTGTTAATCACCTTCAGATACTGGACTTAGCGTGTGCCCCACAGCATCTCTCTCACCTTCGATGTGTGAATGGAGCATCACGCCTGCAAACCTGGTTTCAATTTGTATTTGAATCCACTCAGCAAACAGATTTTTAAAAATACGTACATGTAAACCGATCACATCAAATAATTGGCAAAGATTTAGAGTCAACAAGATGAATAAGTAAACACATTACGGCCCAATAAACCAGCTCTATATTCACAGGAGAAAGTCTGTTATAGAAACACAGAAACATAGAAAATAGGTGCAGGAGTAGGCCATTCGGCCCTTCTAGCCTGCACCGCCATTCAATGAGTTCATGGCTGAACATTCAACTTCAGTACCCCATTCCTGCTTTCTCGCCATACTCCTTGATCCCCCTAGTAGTAAGGACCTCACCTAACTCCTTTTTGAATATATTTAGTGAATTGGCCTCAACAACTTTCTGTGGTAGAGAATTCCACAGGTTCACCACTCTCTGGGTGAAGAAGTTCCTCCGCATCTCGGTCCTAAATGGCTTACCCCTTATCCTTAGACTGTGACCTCTGGTTCTGGACTTCCCCAACATTGGGAACATTCTTCCTGCATCTAACCTGTCTAACCCCGTCAGAATTTTAAATGTTTCTATGAGGTCCCCTCTCATTCTTCTGAACTCCAGTGAATACAAGCCCAGTTGATCCAGTCTTTCTTGATAGGTCAGTCCCGCCATCCCGGGAATCAGTCTGGTGAACCTTCGCTGCACTCCCTCAATAGCAAGAATGTCCTTCCTCAGGTTAAGAGACCAAAACTGTACACAATACTCCAGGTGTGGCCTCACCAATGCCCTGTACAACTGTAGCAACACCTCCCTGCCCCTGTACTCAAATCCCCTTGCTATGAAAGCCAACATGCCATTTGCTTTCTTAACCGCCTGCTGCACCTGCATGCCAACCTTCAATGACTGATGTACCATGACACCCAGGTCTCTTTGCACCTCCCCTTTTCCTAATCTGTCATCATTCAGATAATAGTCTGTCTCTCTGTTTTTACCACCAAAGTGGATAACCTCACATTTATCCACATTATACTTCATCTGCCATGCATTTGCCCACTCACCTAACCGATCCAAGTCGCTCTGCAGCCTCATAGCATCCTCCTCGCAGCTCACACTGCCACCCAACTTAGTGTCATCCGCAAATTTGGAGATACTACATTTAATCTCCTCATCTAAATCATTAATGTACAGTGTAAACAGCTGGGGCCCCAGCACAGAACCTTGCGGTACCCCACTAGTCACTGCCTGCCATTCTGAAAAGTACCCATTTACTCCTACTCTTTGCTTCCTGTCTGACAACCAGTTCTCAATCCATGTCAGTACACTACCCCCAATCCCATGTGCTCTAACTTTGCACATCAATCTCTTGTGTGGGACCTTGTCGAACGCCTTCTGAAAGTCCAAATATACCACATCAAGTGGTTCTCCCTTATCCACTCTACTGGAAACATCCTCAAAAAATTCCAAAAGATTTGTCAAGCATGATTTCCCTTTCACAAATCCATGCTGACTTGGACCTATCATGTCACCTCTTTCCAAATGCACTGCTATGACATCCTTAATAATTGATTCCATCATTTTACCCACTACCGATGTCAGGCTGACCGGTCTATAATTCCCTGTTTTCTCTCTCCCTCCTTTTTTAAAAAGTGGGGTTACATTGGCTACCCTCCACTCCATAGGAACTGATCCAGAGTCAATGGAATGTTGGAAAATGACTGTCAACGCATCCACTATTTCCAAGGCCACCTCCTTAAGTACTCTGGGATGCAGTCCATCAGGCCCTCGGGATTTATCGGCCTTCAATCCCATCAATTTCCCCAACACAATTTCCCGGCTAATAAGGATTTCCCTCAGTTCCTCCTCCTTACTAGACCCCCCGACCCCTTTTATAACCGGAAGGTTGTTCGTGTCCTCCTTCGTGAATACCGAACCAAAGTACTTGTTCAATTGGTCCGCCATTTCTTTGTTCCCCGTCATGACTTCCCCTGATTCTGACTGCAGGGGACCTACGTTTGTCTTTAATGCCTCGAACGTCCGTTGGTGAGATGAGCGATTGAATCACTTCCCATGTACAACAGTATCCATTCCCACTGTCCCCACATTTACAGTGTTGAGTCAGGTGGATGCACGAGTCTCACAGGCTGAACGATTGGTTGAAGGTGTATCCACACACACAACATGTGTCCTGTTTCTCCCCGTTGTGATTGGTGTTTTTACAAAGGCTGATGAGAAGGTGATCCTGATCAATCCGGGAATCTGTCAAATCTTGACGCGATGTTTGGATTGAGTTTCCCAGCTGCAGATCCTCCCCTTCTAATATCCTGCAAATAAATGGTGGTTACAAACATTGTTACTTTAAATACAGGATAGAAATTCAGAACAATTCTAGATTCTACACAACATTCTGTCCCCTCCTGTCCCCCCTAAGCTGTAAATTCCTTATTCTCGACACTCACCCTCCATCCTCACTGTCTAAATTCAACATTCCTTTCATCGTCTGAGATTTATTATCTCCAGAAAATGCTGAATCTGGCTGGGTGCAATTCCACAGACATTAGTTAACCTCTAGTGCCTCACCGTCAGTTGACTCAGTGAGTGCCAGCAGGATTTCCACTATGGTAGGCATCACAGCCTCAAATCCTGTCCTCAAATGACATCTACACACTTCCCAGTTGAGTTCACTGGATCGGTATGAAGAGTAGGGACACTGGCTGATTTTTAACTCATATTTAGCCCAGTGGTACTGAGGACAATTATAACCCCTGAACTGCTGCCTTGGCTGAGATCAACTCACAGCCCAGATCATGGATTGAACTTGGGGACTTCCCAGTCAGTATTGCAGTGTTCTAAAATTTGGGGGAGTTGGGGAGGATTAGAATAGAATATTTTGAAACAAATTTGACTCCACCTCTAACCAACACTTTCGTCACAGTGTGCACTTCTGAAATCTTTCCAAATTATACACTTGGATCAGCAAAAACGGTGAGACATTTTAGAAAGGCTCAAGTCAATGAAATAGACAGCTTTACAATCACTGCACAGTACAGAAAGGAACGACTGTTGATGGGAGCTCTGTTAGTGAAGTCCTCCGACACCCCAAGATAAACTGGACTGTCCCTTTAAATATAATGAGGCAGAGAAAGGGGAGTCCCTGTCCCTGTAAATAGCTGCCCCATTCCCCAGTCAGTGGGGGGAGGAACAGCGCGCAGTCTCTTTATATCCTGACCCAGCAAGCAGCACCGGATGAGCTAAAGATCATAGAATGTTGATCGCATTATATAGTGAGTGTGTATACAGCGCACATCATTTTTAATGTTTGCTATTCAATTCCAGAGATAAATTATCTTCACCAATTATTTTCCAGCATTTTATTTCCATTTTGTTTGCAATTCAATTGCAGACTGTTTAATACCTTTACCATTTATTGATAACCCATTGTCTTGTGTGGTCTTGTTTAGAAAGTGATGTCACACTGACCATTCTGTTACCAAGGTGACCATGTCTGTCCGCAGTATTCAGTGGGAAAGGGAATTAAATCACACCGAGGATAATGAGCAGCCCCCCACCAGTCTCTGAGCTTTATTGTCCAGTGATCACCTCACCATCACACAGAAGCTCCTGATATTTACCTCCAGTGTGGATCATTGGTGTAAGTGATGGTAAAAGTGAAATTGTATGTGTGAAATAGGAGTTGGGTGAAGGAGGGGTTGGTGTGAGGGGGTTAGAGTAGGGATGAAGGAGGGGTTGGGGTGAGGGGGGGGTTGAGAGTTGGGGTGAAGGATGGGTTGTGGTGAGGGGGGTTTGAGAGTTGGGGTGAAGGAGGGGTTGGAGAGTTGGGGTGAAGGATGGGTTGTGGTGAGGGGGGTTTGAGAGTTGGGGTGAAGGAGGGGTTGGAGAGTTGGGGTGAAGGATGGGTTGGGGTGGGGGGGTTTGAGAGTAGGGGTTAGGAGTTGGAGAGTAGGGGTGAGGAGTTGGAGAGTAGGGGTAACTGGTGTGCAACCACACGTTAAAAAAATACAAGCACAGGCATCTTCCACCCTTCAGGTTGTAGTTCGGGTTCCGGAATATTAGGTCCTTCATTGGTGGCACAGGGGAGCCCTGGAACCGGCAGGGAGACTTTCTAAACACCCGGGGTAGGCCTCAGGCCCTGAACAAAATCCTACGTCTCCGGCGTTAGCCCCGAGCGGGGTCCCCGGGGGGCAGCAGCGGGGCTTTCTCCCGGTGACAGGCCCCCGGCACCGGCCGCCATCTTGAAGCAGAATCTGCTGAGGGGTAATGACGTCACGGTGCTGCAGGCCGCTGATTGGTTGGTGAGTCGGACAGGCTTTGTCCCTCCGCGGGCTGACAAACTGTCCATTGCTGGAATCACATCTTGTATTTATATAGCGCCCTTTAACAGAGCAACACGTCCCAAGGGCTTCACAGCAGCGTTACAGACACAACACATACATTTAACACCCAGACACAAAAGGAGAAATTAAGGCAGATGTCCAACAACTTGTTTAAAGGGGCAGGTTTTAAGGAGCGTGTTAAAGGAGGAAAGAGAGGGAGAGGTTTAGGGAGGGAGTTCCCAAGCTTGGGGCCCAGGCAGCTGAGGGCACGGCCACCGCTGGTTGACCGATTATAATGAGGGATGTTCAAGAGGGCAGAATTTGGGGAGCGCAGACGTCTCGTGGGGTTGTGAGGCTGAAAAAGAGTGATTTGTAAACAGGGATGAGAATTTTGAAATCGAGGCGTTGTTTAACCGGGAGCCAACATAGGTCAGCAAGTGTAAATTCCTGGATTCTTTTACCTCAATCTGGTTCAGTAAAATTACTGAGTCGAATACCTATTGTGCTTTAAACAAAGCAGTCTTTATTTTACCGGCCGGCAAGACTTATCAGACAGAAGATATACTTTCTTGATCGAGCGTACACACTCCCTACGGATAAGTGACGTTACATTGTCAAGGCACGATGGTTATACATTTTCGGCAAAAGATAACAAGATAGGGCTAGAGTGACATCCCAGCTCAGCCTATCTCTTTTGATCCCTCCTTCCCTTCGTCCACTCATAAGCTGACCCAAGCATGGTCCGATTTTAAACAAAGACCTTCTGTCAATGTTTCAGGTTAATAACATGATTTAATAAGACCTTGAGGTTTTTCTGCGAGCTGTGGGTTTTGTTTCAATATGTGTTAGTGTTGTAACATTTCACAGTCTCGAGTCTGAGATGTCATGGCTATTCCTCCATGAATTGTTTGTTAGCTTATACTGTCCCTATACAATTCCCACGTTCTCAACTTCAATGTCTCTATACATTTTTAAACATTCACATTCCCCCCTTTTATCATTCCATGATAACACTTAGGATCATTCCAAGAGTAAAATGTATAGGGAATGTGAACACACCCAATATCTAGAAAAGTTCCCATTTTGCGCATAAACATAAGACATGTAGCTCTCGTCTCTGTCTCCCCTCCCATGCGCCGAAACTGTCATATATCAACACTATTATACAGACTGTGGCATACAGACAGTTTCATCTTATGGCTCAGGATTCAGATAAATAGTCCAATTATTTTGCTGATTAAAAGAGTTCAGTTTTCCCGTCTCTCTTCTCAGGTCACCGTCGGTGTAGCTGGCTGTCTATCACTACGGGTAAGAGTTCAAACTGGTCCACGTTCCAATTAGGATGCCAACGGCCTTGTTCAGCTATGGAGAAGAGGAAGTCTGGAACAGAAACAGGAGTTAGAATAACCAGTAAAATAGGTTCGTTAGAGGGTGGTGAGCTTGCAGTGGTGCAGGTGAACCCAGGCACTTTTCCCCTCAACCTTGGCTGCAGTGGGGGTAGTGAGTAACACCTGAAAAGGCCCCTCCCATTGTGACTCTAATCCCTTCCGAATCCATACTTCCCTGGTGCCACGAGGGACAATTCGGGTAAAACTGGGAGGTCGAGGTGAGCATCTTGAACCTGGTTGTGAGCTAGTCGCAGAGCCTGAGTCAGAGAAAGAACATAGGTGGTCATCAGTCGAGCTGAGATCTAGGAACAATTTCCCTCATTAACACCTTAACAACAGTTTGAGCCTTATTGTCCAGGGTAGGGTAGGCTTCAATCCATCTGCTAAACACATCTACTATTACTAACACATGTTTGTAACACTGAACTTTTTGCAACTCAATGTAGTCCAACTGAAATGTCTCAAAGGGACCTTCGGGTAGGGGTGTTTTACCCCAATCACAGGGGACTCCCTTCCCTGGATTATGTTGCTGGCAAACCAGGCAACGACTACTGATGTTCTGGGTGAGCGCCTGGAGTCTAGGGTGCCACCAAGTATCCAAAAGTGTGTCACTCGTGGTCCTTGCTCCACAATGAGTAGCAAAATGCATAAATTCAATAACCCATAGAGCCAACTCGTCAGACATGCAAGTCTTTTCCGCGGGAGTGGTCCAGAGTTTAGAAACATTGTCATAAGTACATGCATAATATTTCCACAACAGTTTATCTTTTTCAGGAGTGTCCTCCTGTGCTTTTATAACATCTTGGATGGTTGGCATTGGTTTTTCCGAGGCTAACTTATCCTTCGCAGGATTTTTAGTCTGACTCATAATTTTGGGCACTACCATCTGTTGATCACGAGAGGCCTGTTTGGCCTCTTGGTCAGCACAACGATTCCCTATATCAACCAGAAATTTTCTGGTAGTGTGGGCGGTACATTTGACAATGGCAATGCGTTTGGGGAACATGAGGGCTTGCAACAAATCAGATACTAGCTGTTTATGAGATATCTCATTCCCCTGTGAGGTTAGGAATCCCCTATTTTTCCATAATTGTCCGAAATCATGGGCCACCCCAAAGGCATACCTAGAGTCGGTATAGATATTGACTTTGAGATCTTTGGCCAAGGTACAGGCTCGGGTGAGGGCGAATAGTTCAGCTTGTTGAGCAGAATAGGCAGTTTCAAAAGCGACAGATTCCAAGACCTGATTCTCCTGGTTTACTATGGCGTATCCTGAGATTTGTGTACCTTCTGGATTAATTCCGTCAACATACATAATACAGTCTGGATCTTCGATTGGTACATCAACAAAATCTTCCCTGACTGATGTGGCCTCTTAAATTAAAGATAAACAATCATGACTGGGTTCTTCCTCATCTTGGGGTGGTTCAGTAAGAAAACAGGCCGGATTAATTGCAGTACAGTGCCGAAAGGTCAGCTTAGGATTGTTTAGTAAGTAGATCTCATATCTGCTTTGCCTGGCCATGGTAAGGTGTTGAGTCTGCAGTTAGCCCAGGAGGGCAGCTACAGAGTGAGATGTGTTAAGACAACGGTAGCACAGTCTTTCAGAATTGTACAATACAGTTGAAAGGGCCGGTCATAGAGGGGCCGGCCCAAAGCCGGAGCTTGCAGCAGGGCTGTCTTTAGTTCCTTAAAGGCTTGGACGTCTACGGTTTCTATTTCAAAGCTGCCTTACTTATTTGTATACGGGGTGAGGTGCTTAGTCATCAGGGCAACATTAGGGATCCAGGATCTGCAGTAATTGATCATCCCCAAACACTGTCGCATTTGTTTAGCCGTGCTAGGGACTGGAAACTGGCAAATTGGTTCGACTCGGCTAGCCTCCATAGCTCGGTGGA
Source organism: Pristiophorus japonicus (assembly GCF_044704955.1). NCBI lineage: Eukaryota > Metazoa > Chordata > Chondrichthyes > Pristiophoridae > Pristiophorus > Pristiophorus japonicus. Next base: position 146,669 of record NW_027252757.1, read on the forward strand.
TACTCGGTATTGCCTATGATAACCCACTTGGGAGGGATCCTCTGCCCACACATGAAGATCCACATAGTCAGGTATGTCAGAGCCAGTATGATGCTGCAGAGTCGTTAAGACCTTCTCGGGGTCCCCGTGGAATAGCCTGGCGCACCATAACTCCCAAATCTTTAGCGTGGTGGGGAGGTAATACTTCACGAGTAATATGTGGTGCCACCGTTGGGGGCTGTCCATTTCCACAAAATCTGCCTTCCCTTCCGGTCCAGTCACTCTATCCCTTAATAGAATTTCCTTCAATTCCCCTTCGTGATCCTGATAAAAGTTCTGCAGGTCCTGATTCTTTCCACTGGGATCGTATGCTAGGGTCACGTGATAGGGTGCCTGCGGCAGGTCCAGAGACCACCACTGAGGGGTTCTAGTGGTATAATACTGCCGCTTAAGGGTTCCCTGTTTTACAATAATCCCATCATCTCCACACTCCAAATGCAACTGGAATTTGCAGAGGAGGTCTCTAGCCATCAAGTTACAGTCCAGATTGGTTGTGATAGCAACTTGATGTTCCACCGATTCTTCCTGGTAACCCATTTTAACCGGTTCTGACACTGGGAATGTCGAGATTTGTCCCAGGAATCCTGAAAGTTCCTGTGTTTCAGTAGAGGCAGGGAGTTTAAGCTTTGATTGTACAGAAGACATGAAGGCTCCCGTATCTATCAAAAAGGGTTGCCACTCATTCAGAATGGGTTCGTCGTCCGGGGAGGATCCCTGCACAATCAAGCTGCGTAGTCAATCGGGGGACAATTGACCAAAGGGGTTGTTCTGAGAGAAGTTAGTGTAAGATCCTCCTCTCCCCCCTTGCCCCCCTCCTCTTCCTTTTCCATGCTGACGGTAAGGGCAATTTTTATTCCAATGTCCTTCCTGCCCACAATTAAAACAGTCAATTCCTCTTACCCAGTCCCGGCCTCTTCCCATACCATGCCGGGGACAATAGGGAGGTTTATTAGCAGGGCTCGGGCTGTTTGGTTGTTTAGTATAACCGTATCCTTGCTTATCCATCCAATCCTGTATGCAACACTGCGGTTCTATTGATCCTTCCTCCCGAGATGGCTCTTCCTTTCTAGTCACATATTCAGTCTTGACCCGGGTTGGGGGTGCACCTCCCCCCTCCCCTTTCTTTTCCTGCCAATAATATCTAACTGCCCTTTCCATTTGTCCGGATAGCGTGAGCAATCAAATAGTTGTTCGAAGATCACATAGACATCTATAGTGGGGTGGTCTGCAGCTTGTTGTGCATCAGGGTTTGGCATTGGTCCGACAGGGAATTGGTGTCGGGACTTTGGGATCTTGGAAATCATTTCTAGGTCGGAGGATGTTTCGGAGCTGTTGGACTGCTTGACAGTTCTGCGTCTCGATCGGCGGGGGTGTTTGCTATGTCTTTCACAACTTGGACTGGTAGATTGACTAGAAGATTTACGGGACTGTCTGTGATATCGAGATATAGTTCTGCCCTTTCGAGTGTGAGATCTGGTCCTTTCGGCTATATTGCTTGTGAACTGGGGATCCGAATCGCTATCAGAGGATGAGGAGTCAGTTTGGGTTTGTTGCTTTGGTGGTATGGGGTTATTTTTAACTCCTCTCGCCGGAGTGTAAGGTGGAGGGTGTTGGGAAGAGGACTGGAGCAAGGGGCCAGGGGGTGTGGGAGGCGCCGTTGGGCGCTGAGTCAGTGTCCACTCATCAATTTCATCATCAGCCTCGGCTAACAGAAAGCCAGCCATTTGACTACGTAGTCGGTCAATACCTTTCTCAGAGGTCCCAGAGGATCTCTTAGTAAGTTTCTCTTGCGCACATTCTTTTTTTAAGACGTCTACAGTTTTAACATGTGTTCCCTCTGTCAATGAAAGTCCTAATTTAATAGCATTTATTTGCCAACTTGACAGAAGTGATGCATCTTTTAAATTTTTTTTGTGAATCCCTGTGCTTTTTTTACTACCTCTACACTTCTAGTGCCACCTCGAGGCCACTGGTCATCTCCTAATAATTTGTTCAGGGCTCCTGATAATTTTCTAAAGTCTTCAGCTCTTTCAGGGATTCTTCACATAACTTTTGTAGCGGACTATCTGCATCCGTGGTTTTATCACTGATTACCCATTTTCACGCTGCTCCTCGTATTACCGTGTCGTTACGCGTTCGTGTCGTCGTGCGATTTAAACAAACTTAAAACAAACAGACTTTACTGAAACTAACACAAAGCCACGTCGCCCCGCGGCTCGCATTGCCGCGCGATTCCAACTTGAAGTAAACAGACTTAACAAACTTACAATAAACGGACTTACAAAAATCAGCACTGACTTGATATTATTTCGTGGTTCGCGTCGGCCCACGTTCACTCGGGCGCGCGCTCGCGCCACCGCACGTCTCGCGTCACCACGCGTTAGCGCCACTGCGCGTCTGCATCACCACGCGGTAGCGTCGCTGCGCATCTGCGTCAGCCCTCCACTCGGCCGCACGCTCGCGCCGCTGCGCGTCTGCGTCACCACGCGTTAGCGTCGCTGCGCGTCTGCGTCAGCCCTCCACTCGGCCGCACGCTCGCGCCGCTGCACGTCTCGCGTCACTGCGCGTCTGCGTCACCACGCGTTAGCGTCGCTGCGCGTCTGCGTCAGCCCTCCGCTCGGCCGCACGCTCGCGCTGCTGCACGTCTCGCATCGCTGCGCGTTCGCGTCGGCCCTACCTTCCGAGTTACAGCGTGATTTAAATTCAATCAGTGCCTCGACGGGTCAAGTGATATACAAGGTCGACGTCATACCTGATTTGAACACCTATCCTCTATTTAATTCCCTGTGAGCCTAATTTTCTAAATTTGATTTCTTACGAGCCTTATTTAATTTCTTTTAGTCTCCAAATTTCCCTATTCTTTCGCGTCACTGCGCAGTTTAAATCCAATCAGTCAATGAAAGCCCTCATTTAATGGAGTTTTTCTGCCTACTGGACAGGAGTGATTTTTTTCTTTTAGACTGCAGTGGAATTTTTCTCATAATTTAAAATCTCAGAACATTTTGTTTTCAGCACCTATTTAGTACGTTACTTTTTTTTGTCCTTTCCATAACTAGAGAGAAGTCTGGCACGTAGGCTGTGGACTGCTTTTCGTTATCTCAATTGTTCCAGCCTCAAGGTCGTGTTATTTAATATAATATTTTTTTTTGAATCCTTTTGAATCCATCTCAGTTGTTTTGCTGTGCCTTCTCTGAATATTTTCTTTCAACAAGTTTTTCTTTTTTTCAACAAACCTATCCTTTGTGCATTTCCTGGCTCTGTAACTTATCATCCGAATATACGTAATTCAATAAGGTTCACACTCTTAAACTTCCCACATCCAGGACAACACTACGAAGGGTTAAAGAAACTTTCATTCTGTTTGAAAAAGTAAGTGGAGCTAAAACAAACCACAACTCCCTGGCTTTTTTTTTTTACAGTAAAAATCACAGAAGCATTTCTCATTTAAACAGACGTTCACAAGAGTCTCTTTTCTTTCCTATTAATTTTTGGATCCATGATTAATCATCTATCCCTATCTAGCTCTAACTATAACCTATCTTTCCAAGTCGCCGCTTGGTTTGCGTTATCGCGCAATTTCCCTATCTCTATCCCTATTCTAAGTTTGAAAGGTATTCACCAGATTGTCCTGGATCTCGTTCAGACACTACCCGAGAACCAGCGAGTGGCTAAACTTTCCTCAGACTTTTGAAACCGGGGGAAACTGGAGCAGTATTGAAATCATACTCACTCCAGTGGCCACTTTCCCCTCGTCTCGTCCAAGGCTAGTCTGGCTCTTAATTCACAAGTTTTCAGCAGTCGTCTGTTGAGATCCCACTTCTGACACCAAATGTAAATTCCTGGATTCTTTTACCTCAATCTGGTTCAGTAAAATTACTGAGTCGAATACCTATTGTGCTTTAAACAAAGCAGTCTTTATTTTACCGGCCGGCAAGACTTATCAGACAGAAGATATACTTTCTTGATCGAGCATACACACTCCCTACGGATAAGTGACGTTACATTGTCAAGGCACGATGGTTATACATTTTCGGCAAAAGATAACAAGATAGGGCTAGAGTGACATCCCAGCTCAGCCCATCTCTTTTGATCCCTCCTTCCCTTCATCCACTCATAAGCCGACCCAAGCATGGTCCGATTTTAAACAAAGACCTTCTGTCAATGTTTCAGGTTAATAACATGATTTAATAAGACCTTGAGGTTTTTCTGCAAGCTGTGGGTTTTGTTTCAATATGTGTTAGTGTTGTAACATTTCGCAGTCTCGAGTCTGAGATGTCATGGCTATTCCTCCATGAATTGTTTGTTAGCTTATACTGTCCCTATACAATTCCCACGTTCTCAACTTCAATGTCTCTATACATTTTTAAACATTCACATGAGCACAGTGGTGGTGGGTGATCGTGACTTGGTGCGAGTTAGGACGGGCTGCTGAGTTTTGGATGACCTCAAGTTTACGAAATGTAGAATGTGGGAGGCCAGGAGTGAGTTGGAATAGTCAAGTCTTGAGGTAACAAAGGCATGGATGAGGGTTTCAGCAGCAGAAGAGCAGAAGCAGGGCCTGAATGGGCAATGTTACAGAGGTGAAAAAAGGCAATTTTAGTTATACTGCAGATATGTGGCTCAACTCATTTCAGGGTGAAATATGACATTGAGGTTGTGAACAGTCTTGTTCACTCTCTGATTCATGCTCGGGAGAGGGATGGAGTCAGTGGTTAGGGAACACAGTTTGTGACGGGGGCCAAACATAATGGCTTCGGTCTTTCCAATATTTGGAGAAAATTTCTGCTCATCCGGTTCTGGATGACGGACAAACAATCTAATTTATAACTACTTTCTTTAATTAGTGACTAAATGAGATAAAACCGATAAATAATAAAACTAAAATCATAAAAAAGAATGAATTAACGAATCAATTTAAAACAGAAAAAGCTGGAAATCTCAGCGGGTCAGGCAGCATCAGTGGAGAGAAGCAGGGCCAACTTTTTGGGTCTGTGACCCTTCGTCAGAACTGGCAAAAGTTTCAAATGTAACAGATTGTTAAGGAAGTGCTGGGGCCCTGAAAGGGGGAAGGGAGGAAAGAACAAAAGGGAATATCTGCGATCGGGTGGGAGGCAGAAGTGGTTTAAGAGACAAAGGTGATGATGGGCCAAACTGATAAAGTAATGGCACAAGTTAGGAAACAAAAGGTGAGTCTAGATAGGGTGTGAATGCCTGAATAATTACCAGCTGTCATGGAAAACTGGGAGAAGTTTGTGAAAAAAAAGGGAGGAAAGGGAACAAAATATGGGCAGAGATTATGGTCTGAAATTGTTGAACTTGATGTTGAGTCTGGAAGGCTGTAAAGTGCCTAATCTAAAGATGGGGTACTGTTCCTTGGGCTTGCGTTGAGCTGCACTGGAACAGTGTAGGACACCAAGGACAGAGAGGTCAGAGTGGGAGTGGAGAATTAAAGTGACAGGACACCGGAAGCTCAGGGTCATACTCGCAGACTGAACGGAGGTGTTCCACAAAGTGCTCACCCAATCTGCATTTGGTCTCCCCAATATACAGGAGACCACATTGTGAACAGCGAATACAGTTTTTGAGGTTGTAACTAGTAGGTTCGATAAGGGAGAATCAGTGGATGGGGTGTATTTGGATTTACTGAAGGCATTTGATAAGGTGCCACACAAGAGGTTATTGAACAAAATGAGGGCCCATGCGATTGTGGGTAAAATACTAACATGGATTGAGGATTGGTTAACGGAGAGAAAACGGAGGATAGGAATAAACGGGTCATTTTCATATTGGCAGGCTGTAACTGGTGGGGTACTGCAAGGATCGGTGCTTGGGCCTCAGCTATTCACAGTCTATATCAATGATTTGGATGAAGGGACCCAATGTAACTGTCACAGGAGAGAGAGTGGAGAGCACCAGTTCAAACTGTCACAGGAGAATCCAGTCGTAGCCCGGTAACTGCCCCCAAAGGAAGTGGAGTGTGGGAAATTGCACTCCGCTTCCATTGAGGGGTGGTAAGGCCAATTCTGCAGCGGGAGCAGGACTTCCACACTGGGGGCTAAAACTCCTGGCCCCAGAAGGTTACCGACCCCAAGATGGAAGCCTGTGCGGGGAAGCAGAGGGAAGATGAGGGGAGACGGGAGCGGGGGATGGAGGGGAGAGTGGTGGAGGTGGGGGCGGAGAAACCCAGGGTTGGGGACAGGAGGGGCCACATTGCAGCGAAGGTCTGGGGGGGGCGGTGTGTTGGAGGGGCGGGCCTGGGGGCTCTGTGCCTCGGTGCGGGGAGTGTTCAGAGTGGGGTGGACGGGTTGACTGTGCAGATGGCGGTTGGTGGAGGTGGTGTGGTTGGCGTCGCGGGGACATGGCTCCGGGGTGGCCGGGGCTGGGGGCTCGACATCCGAGGGTGTTCGGCATTTGGGAAGGATTCTGACGGGACGGGGCGGGTTGGGTGCGGGGGGCGTGTTCCCGGTGTTGGGTGGGTCCGGAGCCGGGGGGGGTGGGCTGTTTGGGGCTGGGATGGGGAGAGACTTCTTCACTCGGGGAGTTGTTGGCCTGTGGGGTTCCCTGCCGCAGAGAGGTGTTGATGCCAATTCATTGGATGTGTTCGGGAGGGAGTTAGATGTGGTCCTTGCGTCTGGGGGGGTCGGGGGGTGTGCAGGGGGCGTAGGGGGTGGGAGGGAGGTGCTGGGGTGGGTGATCAGCCATGATCTTGTTGAATGGCGGTGCAGGCTCGAAGGGACGAATGGCCTACTCCTGCACCTATTTTCTATGTTTCTATATAACACAGGTTGAACCTCTCCAGTCCGGCACCCTCGCAACCTGACCGGTGCCGGACCAGAGAATTTTCCAGACAACGGGAGATTACACAGACCCCCAGATTTTAAAATCCCATTGTCAGTAATGTTTCTGGACAGGTTTCTGCTCCATTCACTGGAATCCACGTCAGAGTCCAGTTAACACGAGGTGCCGTGCAGCTGTTGCACACGCTGTGTCCCTGGGGGAGGGCACTTTGTCTCCTGTGTCCCGGGGGGGTCGGGGGGGGGGGATGATATGTCCTGTGTCCCAGGAATGGGGGGGGGGGCACGCTGTGACCTGGGGCCAGCCGCTGCCCCCTCCCCAGTCAGATCAGCGTGGAGAGGGAGCCAGGAGTGTGCTGGCCGACCAAGGCGCCGAAGCTGGGCCCGAAATGCTGCACAAAGACCCGGCTGTGTTCTGCGCATGCGCTGTGCAGTAGCTCACTGCACAGCATTTCAGGCCTTGCTTCGGCGCCTCGGTCGGCTACCGCACTTCTCGTTCCCCCTCTGACCCGACCGGGGGGTGGGGGGTGGGGGGAAAGAGGAGAAGCGACCAGCCCCGGGACCCAGCGTGGGTCGCGTCCCCTCGCCGGGAATGATGACGGACCAGGGAGGTTGCCGGACCAGGGAGGTTCAACCTGAATATCCAAGTTTGCTGATATACACAAAGCAAGGTGGGAATATAAGTTGTGAGGATGATGCAAAAAGGCTTCAAGGGGTTTTTGACAGTCTCAGTGAGTGGGTAACAACATGGAAAATAGAATATAATGTGGAGAAATGTGAAGTTATCCACTTTGGTCGGAAAGATAGAGAAGCAGAGTACTTTTTAAAATAGTGAGAGATTGGGAAATGTTGGTGTTCAGAGGGACCTGGGTGTCCTTGTACACAAATCACTGAAAGTTAACATGCAGGTACAGCAAGAAATTAAGAAAGCAAATGGTATGTTGGCCTTTATTACAAGAGGATTTGAGGATAAGACTAAAGATGTCTTACTGCAGTTATTTAGGGCTTTGGTGAGACCACACCTGCAGTATTGTGTACAGTTTTGGTCCCCTTACCTAGGAAAGGATATACTTGTCATAGCGGGAGTGCAATGAAGGTTCACCAGACTGCTTCCCGGGATTGTGGGGGCGGGGAGTGGGGGGTTGGTTGCCCTATGAGGAGAGATTGAGGAGACTGGGCCTATATTCTCTGGGATCTTATCAAAACGTATAAGATTATGAGGGGGCTTGACAAGGTGGATGCAGAGAGGATGTTTCCACTGATGGGGTAGACTAGAACTGAAGGGCATGATCTTAGAATAAGGGTTTGCCATTTAAAACTGAGATGAGGAGAAATTTCTTCTCTCAGAGTTATAAATCTGTGGAATTTGCTGCCTCAGACAGCTCTGGAAGCTGGTACATTGAATAAATTTAAGACAGTTTCTTAAACGATAAGGGGTTATGGTGAGCGGGCGGGGAAGTGGAGCCGAGTCCATGATCAGATCAGCCATGATCATATTAAATGGTAGAGCAGGCTCGAGGGGCCGTATGGCCTACTCCTGTTCCTATTTTTTATGTTCTTATGTTCTTATGAATGTAGAAGAATGAGAGGTGATCTCATTGCAACATATAAAATTCTTACAGGGCTTGACAGGGTGGATGTTTCCCCTGGCTGTGCAGTCTAGAACCAGGTGTTACATTTTCAGAATAAGGGGTTGGCCATTTGGGACTGAGATGAGGAGAAACTTCTTCACTCCGAGGGCAATAAATCTTTGGAATTCTCTACCCCAGTGAGGTGTGGAAGCTCAGTCATTGAGTATATTCAAGGTAGAGACGGATAGATTTTTGTATATTTGGGGAATCAAGGGCTATGGGGATAGTGCAGCAAAGTGGAGTTGAGATAAAAGATTAACCATGATCTTATTGAATGGCAGAGCAGGCTCAAGGGGTGATATGACCTACTCCTGCTGCTATTTCTTATGTTCTTTATTTCTGTAAGACATAGGAGACTAATTGATGTCCTGTTACCCACTGCTTCATTTTGGGGCCTTTTCTCCTTTCTCACTCTAGATTATCTCAGTTTTTATACATAAGGTTACTATCATTGACAAGTCCCAGCTTCCCATACCTTCCAGCGTGCCTTTCCTAGCCTTGGGATGCAGGGAAGGTATTGGGAAAATACTAATGAGCGAAGCGATACTAAAAATAATTCAATGGGAGAAATAATTCGCTATTAGTTTGGTGTAATTTTATTGATATGGATTTCCAGATGGCATTTGATAAAGCCCCACATAGAGACTGTTATTCAAGGTAGAAGTCACAGAATTGGGGGCAAATTATTGACCTGGTTAGGAAATTGGCTAAATGGCAGGAGACAGAGAGCAGGGATAATGGATACGTACAGCAAGGGAAAGATATAGAGCAAAGCTCCCTCTACTCTGTCCCATCAGACACTTCTAGGGCAGGTACAGCAAGGGATAGATACAGAGCAAAGCTCCCTCTACTCTGTCCCATCAGACACTTCCAGGGCAGGTACAGCATGGGTTAGATACAGAGTGAAGCTCCCTCTACACTGTCCATTAGACACTTCCAGGGTAGGTACAGCAAGGGTTGGATACAGAGCTAAGCTCTCTCTACACTCTCCCATCAGACACTTCCAGGGCAGGTACAGCATGGGATAGATACATAGAAATATACAAATGTAGAAAATAGGTGCAGGAGTAGGCCATTCAGTCCTTCAAGCCTGCACCACCATTCAATAAGATCATGGCTGATCATTCACCTCAGTATCCCTTTCCTGCTTTCTCTCCATACCCCTTGATCCCTTTAGCCGTAAGGGCCATATCTAACTCCCTCTTGAATATATCCAATGAACTGGCATCAACAACTCTCTGCGGTAGGGAATTCCACAGGTTAACAACTCTGTGAAGAAGTTTCTCCTCATCTCAGTCCTAAATAGCTTATCCCTTATCCTCAGACTATGTCCCCTGGTTCTGGACTTCCCCAACATTGGGAACATTCTTTCTGCATCTAACCTGTCCAGTCCCGTCAGAATTTTATATGCTTCTATGAGATCCCCTCTCATCCTTTGAAACTCCAGTGAATAAAGGCCCAGTCGATCCAGTCTCTCCTCATATGTCAGTCCAGCCATCCCGGGAATCAGTCTGGTGAACCTCCGCTGCATTCCCTCAATAGCAAGAACATCCTTCCTCAGATTAGCAGACCAAAACTGAAAACAATATTCCAGGTGAGGCCTCACCAAGGCCTTGTACAACTGCAGTAAGACCTACCTGCTCATATTCTCAAAATACCGAGCTATAAAGACCAACATACCATTTGCCTTCTTCACCGCCTGCTGTACCTGTATGCCAACTTTCAATGACTGATGTACCATGACACCCAGGTCTCGTTGCACCTCCCCTTTTCCTAATCGACCACCATTCAGATAAAATTCTGCCTTCATGTTTTTGCCCCCAAAGTGGATAACCTCACATTCATCCACATTATACTGCATCTGCCATGCATTTGGCCATTCACCTAACCTGTCCAAGTCACCCTCAAGCCTCTTAGCGTCCTCCTCACAGCTCACACCGCCACCCAGTTTAGTGTCATCTGCAAATTTGGAGATATTACACTCAATTCCTTCATCCAAATCATTAATGTATATTGTAAATAGCTGGGGTATTTGTCTGCTGTATGGCTCAGAGACATGGACCATCTACAGTAGACACCTCAAATCACTGGAGAAATATCACCAACGATGCCTCTGCAAGATCCTACAAATCCCCTGGGAGGACAGGTGCACCAACATTAGCGTCCTCGACCAGGCCAACATCCCCAGCATTGAAGCACTGACCACACTTGATCAGCTCCACTGGGCAGGTCACACTGTCCGCATGCCAGGCATGACACTCCTAAAGCAAGCGCTCTACTCGGAACTCCTTCATGGCAAACGAGCCAAAGGTGGACAGAGGAAACGTTACAAGGACACCCTCAAAGCCTCCCTGATAAAGTCCAACATCCCCACCGACACCTGGGAGTCCCTGGCCAAAGACTACCCTAAGTTGAGGAAGTGCATCCAGGAGGGCACTGAACGCCTCGAGTCTCATCGCCGAGAGGATGCAGAAAACAAGTGCAGGCAGCGGAAAGAATGTGCAACAAACGTGTCCCACCCTCCCTTACCCTCAACAACTGTCTGTCCACCTGTGGCAGGGACTGTGGCTCTCATATTGGACTATTCAGCCACCTAAGGACTCAGTCGTCCTTGATTCCGAGGGACTACCTATGATGATGATTAGCATGGATAGAGAATTGGCTAACTAACAGAAAACAGAGAGTCGGGATAAATGGTTCATTCTCGGGTTGGCAATCAGTAACTAGTGGGGTGCTGCAGGGATCAGTGCTGGGACCCTAACTATTTACAATCTATATTAATGACTTGGAAGAAGGGACCGAGTGTAACGTAGCTGACGATACAAAGATGGGAGGAAAAGCAATGTGCGAGGAGGACACAAAAAACCTGCAAAAGGACATAGACAGGCTAAGTGAGTGGGCAAAAATGTGGCAGATGGAGTATAATGTTGGAAAGTGTGAGGTTATGCACTTTGGCAGAAAAAAAATCAAAGAGCAAGTTATTATTTAAATGGAAAAAAATTGCAGTGCTGCAGTCCAGTGGTACCTGGGGGTACTTGTGGCTGAAACACAAAAGGTTGGTATGCAGGTACAGCAAGTGATCAGGAAAGCCAATGGAATCTTGGCCTTTATTGCAAAGGGGATGGAGAATAAAAGCAGGGAAGTCTTGCTACAGTTATACAGGGTATTGGTGAGGCCACACTTGGAATACTGCGTGCAGTTTTGGTTTCCATATTTACGAAAGGATATACTTGCTTTGGAGGCAGTTCAGAGAAGGTTCACTCGGTTGATTCCAGAGACGAGGGGGTTGACTTATGAGGAAAGGTTGAGTAGGTTGGGCCTCTTCTCATTGGAATTCAGAAGAATGAGAGGTGATCTTATCGAAACGTATAATATTATCAGGGGGCTTGACAAGGTGGATGCAGAGAGAATGTTTCCACCGATAGGGGAGACTAGAACTAGGGGGCATAATCTTAGAATAAGGGGCCGCCCATTTAAAACTGAGATGAGGAGTAATTTCTTCTCGGTGAGTTGTAAATCTGTGGAATTCGCTGCCTCAGAGAGCTGTGGAAAACGGGACATTGAATAAATTTAAGACAGAAATAGACAGTTTATTAACTGATAAGGGAATAAAGGGTTATATGGAGCGCAGGGAATTGACCAGAGTCCCTGATCGGATCAGCCATGATCGTGTTGGGTGGCGGAGCAGGCTCGAGGGGCAGTATGGCCTGCTGCTGCTCCTATTTCTTATATTCGTTTGTGCTTCTGGTCTCCAATCACTAATTAGACACTTCCAGGGCAGGTACAGCATGGGTGAGATAGAGAAAATCTCCCTCTTTACCTTCCCATTAATCACTCCCAGGGCAGGTACAGCACGGGTTAGATAGAGAAAATCTCCCTCTTTACCTTCCCATCAATCACTCCCAGGGCAGGTACAGCACAGTTTAGATAGAGAAAATCTCCCTCTATACCTTCCCATCAATCACTCCCAGGGCACGTGCAGCATAGTTTAGATAGAGCAAAGCTTGCTCTGCAATTACCATCAAAAACTCACAGGGCAAGCATAGCATCATTTAGATACAGAGTAAAGCTCCTAGATACACCATAAAGCTCCCTCTACCCTGGTCCGTCAAATACGCCCACGGCTGGTACAGCATGGGTTAGATACAGAGTAAAGCTCCCTCTACACTGTACCATCCAAAATCTCCCAGGGATGGGACAGCTCATGTTAAATACAAAGCAAAGATCCCTCTACATTGTCCTAGCAAGCATCCCCAGGGCAGGTACAGCAAGGGTTAGATATCGAGGAAAGCTCCCTCTACACTGTCCCAACAAACAGTCCCATGTTGATACAGCAAGAGCCAGATACACAGTAAAGCTCCCTCTACACTGTCCCATCTTGCACTCCCAGGACAGGTACAGCAAGGGTAAGATAAAGAGTACAGCTCCATCTGCACTGTTCCTTCAGGGGAGGAGAACCAGTGAGTGTAGACCTGAACACAGCCAGAATTGGTGGTGAAAACTGGGAGTGAAGAAGAAAAAGTCTAGAAATGTGTGTTGATTTGGATTTCAGCACAGCAGGAGGGACAATGTGTGGGGCAGGGATTTACAGTGTTCCATGGAAACTAGATGTGTCTATCCTGAATTTCTGTCTTGTACTGACAGTGATGAGTTTTATTATCTCCTTTTACAGCGTATTAGAAGGGGAGATTTTCAGACAGGAAACATAAACCAAACATCACGTCAAGATCTGACGGAGTCAATCGATTCATCAGGACCTGAACATCATCGGCCTTTGAAAGTGGAAGGAGAAATGTTTGTCTGTTCTGTCTGTGGGAAAAGATTTCAAATATCAGTGTGACTTGAAAGGCACCGAGACACACACACCCTAGTGAGAGTGTTCCAGTGCACTACCTGTGGAAAGAGCTTTATCCAGTTACACAGCCTGAAAAAACATCGTACCATTCACAACTGATCAGCCAACCATGGAGAGTCACAAGGATACCCGTACCATGGAGAAACTGTGGAAATGTGGTGAATGTGGGAAGGTATTCAGAAAACCGTGAGAGCTGGAAATTCATCAACGCAATCACACTGGGGAGAGGCCGTTCATCTGCCCCGTGTGGGGGAAGGGATTCACTGGGTCTTCCCAACTTGTAACTCACCAGAGAGTTCACACTGGGGAGAGACCGTTCACCTGCTTGGAGTGTGGGAAGGGATTCCCTCGGTCATCCGACCTGCTGACACACCAGCGAGTTCACAAGTGACTGCAGGGGAAGGAATCTGCTGTTATTGCTGCTGTTAATCACATCACGACTGAACCATGTCCATTCTGACAGTTGGGGTTTGTTTCTGCTGATGTTAATAACCCTATAAGTGGGCTGGGCTTTAATATTCTGGATATATTGCTGATTGTGTTCTTGGGGCTGCAGTGTCCATTTAAGAAACGCTGTGTGTTATCTTTCCCCTTAATTCAGCGACTCTCAACAGAAATTTAGTGTGCAATAAAATTATGAACTTTTACTTTAATCCTAAGTTGACCTTTGGTACAAAATCTACAATAGTATGAAAGTTTCCACAGAAGAACATCTCCAATTGGAAAGAGCTTGCTGACAATGCATACTGACTTGCACATCACACACAGTGGCCCCTCCATTATCCACCAGAAAGAAGGGGAATGGGAATTGTTGGGGAATCAGTGTCCCCAAATGTTGCCCCTCCCGTCTGGTGTAGCAATCCCCTCAGCACGAGAATGGAGACAAGTCCAGACCAAAACTGCGCAGTATTCCAGGTGTGGTCTTACCAATGCCCTGTACAGGTGTAGCAGGACTTCCCTACTTTGATACTCCAACCCCCTTGCAATAAAGGCCAGCATTCCATTTGCCTTCCTGATTGTTTGCTGTACTTGCATGCTAACATTTTGCGTTTCATGTATAAGAATGCCCAGATCTCTTTGTATTACAGCATTTTGTAATCGTCCTCATTTAAATAATATTTTTTTTAATTTTTCCAACCAAATGGGAAAACCTGACATTTTACCACATTATAGTCCATCTGCCAGATTTTTGCCCACTGAGCCTATCCAAATCCCTTTGTAGATTCTTTGCGTCCTCCTCACAACTTGCTTTCCACTTATCTTTGTATCAGCAGCAAATTTGGCTGCATTACACTCAGTCCCTTTATCCAAGTCATTAATATAAATTATAAATAGTTGAAGTCCCAGCACTGATCCCTGCAGCACACCACTAGTTACAATTTGCCAACCTGAAAATGACCCATTTATCCTAACTCTCTGTTTTCTGTTAGTTAACCAATCCTCTATCCATGCTAATATATTACCCCAACCCCGTGAGCTCTTAGCTTGTGCAGTAACCTTGTATGGCACCTTATCGAATGCTTTCTGGAAATCCAAATGTATGACATCAACAGGTTCTCCTTTATCCACTCTGCTCGTTACATTTGCAACTTTGTCAAACATGATTTCCCTTTCATAAAACCATGCTGACTCTGCTTGACTGCAATATGATTTTCTAAATGTCCTGTTACTACATTCTTAATGATGGATTCCAGTATTTTCCCAATGACATGGTAGGCTAACTGGTCTATAGTTTCCTGCTTTCTGTGTCTGTCTCTTGAATAGGAATGTAACATTTGCGGTTTTCGAGTCCGCTGGAACCTCTCCAGAATTCAGGGAATTTTGGTAGATTACAACCAATGCATCCACTATCTCTGCAGCCACTTCTTTTCAGACCCTAGGATGCAGGCCATCAGGTCCAGGGGACTTGTCCACCTTTAGTTTGCTTAGTACTTTATCTCTAGTGATAGTGACTGTTTTAAGTCCCCCCTCACCCCACCCTTACCACCACAATAGCTCCTTGATTATCAACCATTGGGATGTTTTTAGTGTCCTCTAACGTGAAGACCAATACAAAATATTTGTTCAAAATCTCTGCCATTTGTGTTTCCCAATATTAATTCTCCAGTCTCATCCTCTAAAGGACCAATGTTTACTTTAGCTACTCGGTTCCTTTTTATATACCTGTAGAAGTTCTTACTGATATTTCTTGCTAGTTTGCTCTCAACTGCTATCTTCTCGGTCATCATTTTTTTAGTTATCCTTTGCTGGTTTCTAACAATTTCCCAATCCTCTGGCCTTCCACTGTCCTTCACAACATTGTTTGCCTTTTTTTCAATTTGATACCATCCTTTACTTCCTTAGTTAGCCAGGGATGGTTCAGCCTTCTCTAAGCATCTTTGTTTCTCACGAATAAATCTTTGCTGAGAGTTATGAAATATCTCCTTAAATGTTTGCCACTGCATTTCTACAGTCTTACCCTTTAACATACTTTCCCAGTCCATGTGGTGTCAGTGACGCTGGTGTGCCGACAGGGTGGATGAGCGAGTGAATCCCTTCCCACACTCTGAGCAGAACAACCTCTCCCCGGTGTGACTGTAGTGATGAGTTTCCAACAGGGATGGGTAATTGAATCTCTTCCCACAGTCCCCACATTTCCACGGTTTCTCCATGGTGCGGGGTGTCCGTGTGTCTCTCCAGGTTGAACGATCAGTTGAAGCCTGGTCCCCACAGAACATGTGTACGGTTTCTCCCCAATGTGAATGATGCAATGTTTTTTCAGGCTGTGTAACTGGTTAAAGCTCTTTCCACAGTCAGTGCACTGGAACAATCTCACTCGGGTGTGTGTGTCATAGAAACATAGAAACTAGGTGCAGGAGCAGGCCATTCAGCCCTTCTAGCCTGCACCGCCATTCAATGAGTTCATGGCTGAACATGAAACTTCAGTACCCCCTTCCTGCTTTCTCGCCATACCCCTTGATCCCCCGAGTAGCAAGGACTTCATCTAACTCCCTTTTGAATATATTTAGTGAATTGGCCTCAACTACTTTCTGTGGTAGAGAATTCCACAGGTTCACCACTCTCTGGGTGAAGAAGTTTCTCCTCATCTCGGTCCTAAATGGCTTACCCCTTATCCTTAGATTGTGACCCCTGGTTCTGGACTTCCCCAACATTGGGAACATTCTTCCTGCATCTAACCTGTCTAAACCCGTCAGAATTTTAAACGTTTCCATGAGGTCCCCTCTCATTCTTCTGAACTCCAGTGAATACAAGCCCAGTTGATCCAGTCTTTCTTGATAGGTCAGTCCCACCATTCCAGGAATCAGTCTGGTGAATCTTTGCTGCACTCCCTCAATAGCAAGAATGTCCTTCCTCAAGTTAGGAGACCAAAACTGTACACAATACTCCAGGTGTGGCCTCACCAAGGCCCTGTACAACTGTAGCAACACCTCCCTGCCCCTCTACTCAAATCCCCTCGCTATGAAGGCCAACATGCCATTTGCTTTCTTAACCACCTGCTGTACCTGCATGCCAACCTTCAATGACTGATGTACCATGACACCCAGGGGTCTTGTTGCACCTTCCCTTTTCCTAATCTGTCACCATTCAGATAATAGTCTGTCTCTCTGTTTTTACCACCAAAGTGGATAACCTCACATTTATCCACATTATACTTCATCTGCCATGCATTTGCACACTCACCTAACCTATCCAAATCACTCTGCAGCCTCATGGCATCCTCCTTGCAGCTCACACTGCCACCCAACTTAGTGTCATCCGCAAATTTGGAGATACTACATTTAATCCCCTCGTCTAAATCATTAATGTACAGTGTAAACAGCTGGGGCCCCAGCACAGAATCTTGCAGTACCCCACTAGTCACTGCCTGCCATTCTGAAAAGTACCCATTTACTCCTACTCTGCTTCCTGTCTGACAACCAGTTCTCAATCCACGTCAGCACACTACCCCCAATCCCATGTGCTTTAACTTTGCATATTAATCTCTTGTGTGGGACCTTGTCGAAAGCCTTCTGAAAGTCCAAATATACCACATCAACTGGTTCTCCTTTGTCCACTTTACTGGAAACATCCTCAAAAAATTCCAGAAGATTTGTCAAGCATGATTTCCCTTTCACAAATCCATGCTGACTTGGACCTATCATGTCACCATTTTCCAAATGCGCTGCTATGACATCCTTAATAATTGATTCCATCATTTTGCCCACTACTGAGGTCAGGCTGACCGGTCTATAATTCCGTTTTCTCTCTCCCTCCTTTTTTTAAAAAGTGGGGTTACATTGGCTACCCTCCACTCCATAGGAACTGATCCAGAGTCAATGGAATGTTGGAAAATGACTGTCAATGCATCCGCTATTTCCAAGGCCACCTCATTAAGTACTCTGGGATGCAGTCAATCAGGCCCTGGGGATTTATCGGCCTTCAATCCCATCAATTTCCCCAACACAATTTCCCGACTAATAAAGATTTCCTTCAGTTCCTCCTCCTTACTAGACCCTCTGACCCCTTTTATATCCGGAAGGTTGTTTGTGTCCTCCTTAGTGAATACTGAACCAAAGTACTTGTTCAATTGGTCTGCCATTTCTTTGTTCCCCGTTATGTCTTCCCCTGATTCTGACTGCAGGGGACCTACGTTTGTCTTCACTAACCTTTTTCTCTTTACATACCTATAGAAACTTTTGCAATCCGCCTTAATGTTCCCTGCAAGCTTCTTCTCGTACTCCATTTTCCCTGCCCTAATCAAACCCTTTGTCCTCCTCTGCTGAGTTCTAAATTTCTCCCAGTCCCCAGGTTCGCTGCTATTTCTGGCCAATTTGTATGCCACTTCCTTGGCTTTAATACTATCCCTGATGTCACTTGATAGCCATGGTTGAGCCACCTTCCCTTTTTTATTTTTACACCAGACAGGGATGTACAATTGTTGTAGTTCATCCATGCGGTCTCTAAATGTCTGCCATTGCCCATCCACTGTCAACCCCTTAAGTATCATTCGCCAATCTATCCTAGCCAATTCACGCCTCATACCTTCAAAGTTACCCTTCTTTAAGTTCTGGACCATGGTCTCTGTATTAACTGTTTCATTCTCCATCTTAATGTAGAATTCCACCATATTATGGTCACTCTTCCCCAAGGGGCCTCGCACAACGGGATTGCTAATTAATCCTCTCTCATTACACAACACCCAGTCAAAGATGGCCTCCCCCCACCTCTTGTTGGTTCCTCGACATCTTGGTCTAGAAAACCATCCCTTATGCACTCCAGGAAATCCTCCTCCACCATATTGTTTCCAGTTTGGTTAGCCCAATCTATATGCATATTAAAGTCACCCATGATAACTGCTGCACCTTTATTGCATGCACCCCTAATTTCCTGTTTGATGCCCTCCCCAACATCCCTGCTACTGTTTGGAGGTCTGCACACAACTCCTACTAACATTTTTTGCCCTTTGGTGTTCTGCAGCTCTACCCATATAGATTCCACATCATCCAAGCTAATGTCTTTCCTAACTATTGCATTAATCTCCTCTTTAACCAGTAATGCTACCCCACCTCCTTTTCCTTTTATTCTATCCTTCCTGAATGTTGAATACCCCTGGATGTTGAGTTCCCAGCCCTGATCATCCTGGAGCCACGTCTCCGTAATCCCAATCACATCATATTTGTTAACATCTATTTGCACAGTTAATTCATCCACCTTATTGCGGATACTCCTTGCATTAAGACACAAAGCCTTCAGGCTTGTTTTTTTAACACCCTTTGTCCTTTTAGAATTTTGCTGTACAGTGGCCCCTCTTGTTCTTTGCCCCGGGTTTCTCTGCCCCCCACCCCTCCTCATCTCCTTTCTGTCTTTTGCTTTTGCCTCCTTTTTGTCTCCCTCTGCCTCGCTGCATTGGTTCCCATCCCCTTGCCATATTAGTTTAACTCCTCCCCAACATCACTAGCAAACACTCCCCCCAGGACATTGGTTCCGGTCCTGCCCAGGTGCAGACTGTCCGGTTTGTACTGGTCCCACCTCCCCCAGAACCGGTTCCAATGCCCCAGGAATTTGAATCCCTCCCTGCTGCCACCTATTCATCTGCGCTATCCTGCGATTCCTACTCTGACTAGCACGTGGCACTGGTAGCAATCCTGAGATTACTACTTTTGAGGTCCTACTTTTTAATTTAGCTCCTAGCTCCTTAAATTCTCGGTGCTTTTCCAGTCACACTGATATTTGAAATCTTTTCCCACAGGCAGAACAGGCAAACATTTCTCCTTCCAGCTTCCATGGAATATTCTTTCCTCTCTTGTTCCCACAAACATGTGATCCAATCAAATTAAAAGGTGGCAAAATAAGCAACAAAAGCAAAGAGAACCTTCCCAACTAAACCAGAATGTTGTTCCCAGTGTGTATGAATGAGACACTCCATACCCTGAGGTGCCACCGGTCACCAAGGCATCAAGGAACCAGTGCACACCGCATGTTCCCTCTCCAGGGCCATCCGGGCACCGACAAGACAACAGTCCACAAGAATTAAGCGCAGGAATAGGCCATACGTTCCCGCGGGCCTGCTCCGCCATTCAATATCTTGGCTGAACTTCAACCTCAGCTCCACTTTCCTGCCTGATTTTCATATCCCTTGATTCCCCCAGAGTCCAACAATCTATATATCTCAGTGTTGAATATACTCAACACCTCAGCACCCACAGTCCTTTGGGGTGGAGAATTCCAAAGATTTACAACCCTCTAAGTGAAGAAATTCCTCCTCATCTCAGTCTTATATGGCCGACCCCCTTATTCTGAGACTGTGGGCTCTATTTCTAGACTCTCCAGCCGAGGGAAACAACCTCTTAGCATCTACCCTGTCAGTCCCCCTCAGAATGTTACATGTTTCAATGAGATCCCCTCTTATTCTTCTAAACTCCAGAGAGTATGGGCCCATACTGCTCAATCTCTCCTCATCGGACAATCCCCCCATCCGGGGAATCAATCTGGTGAACCTTCATTGCACTCTCTCTAAGGCAAGTATATCCTTCCTCAGATAAGGAGACCAAAACTGTGCACAGTACTGCAGGTGTGGTCTCACCAAGGCCTTGTACAATTGTAGCAAGACTTCCTTGCTCTTGTACTCCAACCACCTGGCAAGGCCAACATGCCTTCCTGATTGCTTGCCGTAACCTGCATGCCAGCTCGCTGTGTTTCCTGTACGAGGACACCTAAATCTCTCTGAACACTAACATTTATTAATCTTTCACCATTTAAAAAATATTCCGTTTTTCTATTCTTCCTACCAAAGTGAATAACCTCACATTTACCCACATTATACTCCTCCATCTGCCACCTTATTGCCCACTCACTTAACCTGTCCATAATCCCTTTGCAGGCTCTTTGCATCTTCCTCACAGTGTATTTTCCCACCTGGCTTTGTATTGTCAGCAAACTTGGATACATTGTACTTGATCCCTTCATCCAAGTCTTTAACATAGATTGTAAATAGCTGAGGCCAAAGCAAAGCTAAGACCAAAGCTGACCGATCCTTACAGTACCCCACTAGTTACAGCCTGCCAACCGGAACATGTCCCGTGTATCCCGACTCTCTGTCCGTTAACCAATCCTCTATCCGTGCTAATATATTACCCCCAACTCCGTGAGATCTCAATTAGCATTTTATGTGGCACATCAAATGTGTTTTGGAAATCCTGCAACATTACAGCCACTGGTTCCCCTTCATCCACCCTGCTGCTGACATCCTCAAAAAGCTTAATAAATGTATTAAAGACGATTTCCCTCCCACAAGACCATGTTGAGAGCAGACTGAGAGCCTGATTTTCTCAGTGCCCTGTTACACTTGTGTAGTAATGGATTGCAGCATTTCCCCCAAGGACTGATGTCAGACTAACTGGCCCCGAGTTGCCCGTTTTCTCTCTCCCTCCTTCCCTGACCGTGGAGGAGAGGCAGGCAGCCAGAGTGAGCCAGCCCCTGGGCCTGTCACCGCCGGGGCGGGGGGGACAAACCCGGCCTCAGCCTGTGGGCTGTGATTGGGGCCTGAGGCCTACAGCGGGTGTGGGTGAAGCTCCCTGGCCCACCCGCGGGTCCACACCCTCCGCCACCCCCACAATCTCCTCCCGCCTCCCCGAAGGGTCTGACCCACTCGAGCTCGGGGCAAACGCCGGAGCCGCAGGTTGTTGTTGGGGGCCTGAGGCCTATTTCGGGTGTTTAGAAAGCCTCCCCGCCGGTTCCAGGGCTCCCCTGCGCCGCCGCCGCTTCCTCCTCCTCCCGCTCCGGAACTTTCTCTCCGCCTCCGGCTGTTGGGCGGCGCGCGCACTCGAGCGGCACGTGACCCGGGACCACGGCCTGATTGACAGGAGCTCCCGACCAATGGGGAGAGAGATCGCGGGAACAGTGGGCGGGCGGCCGAGGGTGACGCGCGCGGGAACGTGTTGACGTCATGATGAGTACAGACGTCATGATACAATGCAACTTGGTTCTCCTGAGTGAGGGAGGCTGGGGGTCAAGGTTGATTTGATTCTGTGCTGACCCTTGACCTCCCTTGCTCCCAAGTGCAGACCAGGAGAGGTTGCACATTCCAGCTGCTCACTGTGGGGGCTGTCAGCGGATCCCAGCATGGGCTGCAGTTGGGGAGACTGCAGTTAACCTCAGTGCCCTGGGCTCCTGCTACTGATCACTGTCCACTCACCCCAGCAGCAAAGGCCAAGTCTGCAAAGGGGGCGTTGTTTTGGACTGTGATGCCCCCAAGGTTGAATAGGCTGCCAACAATCACTGCATACCCTCACACATTGGCCTTTTGGACGGACACCAGAAGGCAACCAGTGACCGTGGAACTCCTCACTAGAGGAATAGGAGGATATGTTGATCGGGTGGGAGGAGGGTCGTGTGGAGTTTAAACCCTGACATGGACCAGTTGGGCCGAATGGCCTGTTTCTGTGCTGTGTTCTATATAATACCATGAAAGGTTAAATCAAGGGAATCAGCTAAAACAAAAACTTGTATTGATATAATGCCTTTAATGTGTAAAATGTCCCAAGGATTTTCACAGAGTATTATAAGACAAAAACTTGACACCAAGCCACATAAGCAGACATCAGGACATGTGACCAAAAGCTTGGTCAAAGACATAGGTTTTCAGAAGCAGATTAAAGGAGGAATGAGAGGCGGAGAGGTTTTAGAGATTGGGGTCAAGGCAACAGAAGGTTGAGCGATTACCATCAGGGATGCTCAAAAAGGAAGAATTAGAGGAGAGCAGATATCTCAGCGGTTGTGGGGCTGGGGGAGATTACAGAGATAGGGAGGGGCGAGGCCATGGAGGGATCTGAAAACAAGCATGACCATTTTGAAATCGAGGCGTTGCTTAACCAGGAAGAATGTAGGTCAACGATGATTCCCCAGCATTCTAGGCACACTCGCCTTCCCTCGTTCACCTGGACCTTGCTGGCTGCGATATTTCATCCTGTGACCTCGCTTCCACTTGCTTCTGCAAAAAAAAACAAAAGGAAAAATAGCACCGCTCTGTGAGAGGTCTTCCCTCCACAGCTCAAACTTAGGTTATATGGATTATATTTCCCTTCCCAAATGCTTGAGCAGCAACTCCTATCTATTTAGATAGTCAATTTTATTTTCACACAAACCTATGTCCAGCCTTTGTGATTGAACAATACAAAAGGTATCTACAATGTGTTTGCTGCAAGTTCTTAATCTTCCCTCTCGAGCAATCTGATGTGGAAGATAACACATGATTCCAAATTATTCATTCCAGGCATTTTTTTCAAAAAGTCTTACATTCAATTTTGTCACCATGCTGTGGTATTCAAGATCCATTACTGCAGATAAGAAGTTGAACATAACTGGAGTTCTTCTTTTTGTTCCAGCAAAGATCAAGGTCGTTTACACCTTGAAGTTATTTCCATATTAAAGGACCCTCTCGGTAACTTTGCACCATCATCATCATCATAGACAGTCCCTCGAAATGAGGATGACTTGCTTCCATGCCGAAAAGGGATGAGTTCACGGGTGTTTCAATGAAGGACCTCATATTCCGGATCCCGAACGACATCCTGAAGGGTGGAAGATGCCTGTGCATGGATTTTTTAACGTGTGGTTGCACATCAGCCACCCCTACTCCCCAACTCCTAACCCCAACCCCTCCTCCACCCCCTCACCCCAACCCCTCCTTCACCCCCTCACCCCAACCCCCCTCACCCCAACCCCTCCTTCACACCCTTACCCCAACCCCCCTCACCCCAACCCCACTCACCCCAACCCCTCCTTCACCCCCTCACCCCAACCCCTCCTTCACTTCCTCACCCCAACCCCTCCTTCACCCCCCTCACCCAACCCCTCCTTCACTCCTTCACCCCAACCCCCCTCACTCCTACTCTGCAACCCCCCTCACACCTACTCTCCAACCCCCCCTCACCCCAACCCCTCCTTCATCCCTACTCTCTAACCCCCTCACCCCAACCCCTCCTTCACCCCAACTCCTATTTCACACATACAATTTCATTTTGACCATCACTTACACCAATGATCCACACTGGAGGTAAATATCAGGAGCTTCTGTGTGATGGTGAGGTGATCACTGGACAATAAAGCTCAGAGACTGGTGGGGGGCTGCTCATTATCCTCGGTGTGATTTAATCCCCTTTCCCACTGAATACTGCGGACAGACATGGTCACCTTGGTAACAGAATGGTCAGTGTGACATCACTTTCTAAACAAGACCACACAAGACAATGGGTTATCAATAAATGGTAAAGGTATTAAACACTCTGCAATTACATTGTAAACAAAATGGAAATAAAATGCTGGAAAATAATTGGTGAAGATAATTTATCTCTGGAATTGACTAGCAAACATTAAAAATGATGTGCTTTGTATACACAAACACTATATATAAGAAAAAATATATATATGCTATACATATATATATATATATATGCTGTGATATATATATATATAGACTTTGTGTGCTCATTTCAGTTCTGCGTAACCTGATGCGATCCACATTCTATGTTCTTTAGCCCATCCAGTGCTTGCTGGGTCAGGATATAAAGAGACTGCGCGCTGTTCCTCCTCTCACTGCCTGGGGGAATGGGGCAGATATTTAAAGGGGCAGGGACTCCCCTTTCTCTGCCTCATTATAGTTAAAGAGACAGTCCAGTTTATCTTGGGGTGTCGGAGGACTTCACTAACAGAGCTCCCATCAACAGTCGCTCCTTTCTGTACTATGCAGTGATTGTCAAGCTGTCTATTTCAGTGACTTGAGCCTTTCTAAAATGTCTCACTGTTTTTGATGATCCACTTGTATAATTTGGAAAGATTTTAGAATTGTGCAGTGTGATGAAGGTGTTGGTTAAAGGTGGAGTCAAATTTGTTTCAAAATATTCTGTTCTAACCCTCCCCCAACCCCCAAATTTTAGAACACTGCAATACTGACTGGGAAGTTCTCAAGTTCGATCCATGATCAAGGTTGTGTTCAGCTCTGCACCCGCTGTGCGCAGAGTGAGAATAAACTCAATGAGCTGCTGATTTTCTCCGCTGGGTCTTCTGTGCTGGCCCAATAGAGTGAGCCCGGGCTGATCCAATAGAGTGAGCCCATGCTGGCCCAATAGGATGAGCCCAGGATTGACTAATAGGGTGAGTTGATCTCGGCCAAGGCAGCAGTTCAGGGATTATAATTGTCCTCAGTACCACTGGGCTAAATATGAGTAAAAATCAGCCAGTGTCCCTACTATTCATACCGATCCAGTGACCTCAACTATGAAGTGTGTGGATGTCATTTGAGGACAGGATTTGAAGCTGTGATGCCTACCATAGTAGAGCTGGCACTCACTGAGTCGACTGACGGTGAGGCACTAGAGGTTAACTAATGTCTGTGGAATTGCACCCAGCCAGATTCAGCACTTTCTGGAGATAATAAATCCCAGACGATGAAAGGAATGTTGAATTTAGACAGTGAGGATGGAGGGAGAGTGTCTAGAATAAGGAATTTACAGCTTAGGGGGGAACAGGAGGGGACAGAATGTTCTGTAGAATCTAGAATTGTCTGTTCTGAATTTCTATCCTGTATTTAAAGTAACAATGTTTGTAAGCACCATTTATTTGCAGGGTATTAGAAGGGGAGGATCTGCAGCTGGGAAACTCAATCCAAACATCGCGTCAAGATTTAACAGATTCCCAGATTGATCAGGATCACCTTATCATCAGCCTTTGTTAAAACACCAATCACAGCGGGGAGAAACAGGACACATGTTGTGTGTGTGTAGATACAGCTTCAACCAATCGTTCAGTCTGTGAGACCCGTGCACCCACCTGACTCAACACTGTAAATGTGGGGACAGTGGGAATGGATGCTGTTGTACATGGAAAGTGATTCAGTCGCTCATCTCACCAACTGACATTCGAGGAGTTAGATAACAGACTTTCTCCTGTGAATATAGAGCTGGTTTATTGGGCCGTAATTTGTTTACTTATTCATCTTGTTGACTCTAAATCTTTGCCAATTATTTGATGTGATCGGTTTACATGTACGTATTTTTAAAACTATGTTTGCTGAGTGGATTCAAATACAAATTGAAACCAGGTTTGGAGGCGTAATGCTCCATTCACACACCGAAGGTGAGAGAGATACTGTGGGGCACACGCTAAGTCCAGTATCTGAAGGTGATTAACAGACTGGGTTTTATGTTTAGTGATCCTGGGCGTGTTATCAACACCTTCGCTGAATACCAGGGCAAGTTCATCAACTCTGGAAGGTATGGGAAACTGGGACTTGCCCCTGAGAGTAACCGAAGGTATAAGAACGAAAATAATCCAGAGTTAGAGAGGAGAAAAGGCCCAAAATGGAGCAGTCAGTAACAGGATGTCAATTAGTCTCTTCTTATTTTGGAGTCATCAAATATCGACACACTCTGTTATTTGAAATAACAAAATATTAAACTCCAGCCCAGTTATAGGGGTTATTAACATCAGCAGAAACAATCCCTAAATGATAGAATGAACACGATTCAGTTAAGATGTGATTAACAGCAGCAATAACAGTAGAAACAAACCCCTGCAGTCACTTGTGAACTCGCTGGTGTCTCAGCAGGTCGGATGAATGAGTGAATCCCTTCCCACACTCAGAGCAGGTGAGCAGTCTCTCCCCAGTGTGACTGTGACGATGCATTGCCAGCTTACAAGGTTGGGTTCAGTTCTGCACCCGCTGTGCGCAGAGTGAGAATAAACTCAATGAGCTGCTGATTTTCTCCGCTGGGTCTTCTGTGCTGGCCCAATAGGGTGAGCCCGGGCTGGCCCAATAAAGTGAGCCTATGCTGGCCCAATAGGATGAGCCCGGGATTGCCCAATAGAGTGAGCCTGAGCTGGCACAATAGGGTGATGTAATGAGCAGAACTGTGTGAGTACTCCAGCTATGTCCTAACTAGTGTTTTACACAGTTCTAGCATAACCTCCAGAGGGAGGTGGGAGCCTGGAACTTACTGCCTGAAAGAATAGTAGGGGCAGAAACCCTCATCGCATTTACAAAAGTGCTTGGATATGCACTGGAAGTGCGTTAACCTACAGGGCTACGGACCAAGAGCTGGAAAGTGTGATTAGGCTGGATAGCTCTTTTTCGGCCACACAGGCAGGATGGGTCTAATGGCCTCGTTCTGTGTTGTAAACTGCTATGATTCCATGTCACCAATCCTCTCCTGTCTGATATAAACCAACCCCACAGTCACTGACACCAATCCTCTCCTGTCTCATATAATGTTGTGAAAGACAGTGGAAGGCCAGAAGATTGGGAATTTTTTAGAAACCAGCAAAGGACGACAAAAAAATGATAAAGACAGAAAAGATAGCATGAGAACAAACTAGCAAGAAATATAAAAACAGACAGTAAGAGCTTCTACGGGTATAGAAAAAGGAAATCTGTAGCTAAAGTAAACGTTATCCCTTCGAGGATGAGACTGAAGAATTAATAACGGGAAACATGGAAATGGCAGAGATTTTGAACAAATATTTTGTCTTGTTCTTCACGGTAGAGGACACTAAAAACATCCCAACAGTTGATAATCAAGGAGCTATTGCAGTGGTGTAGGGTGGGGTGATGGGGGAACTTAAAACAGTCACTATCACGAGAGATAAAGTACTCAGCAAACAAATGGGACTAAAGATGGACAAATCCCCCGGACCTGATGGCATGCATCCTAAGGTCTTAAAAGAAGTGGCTGCAGAGATAGTGGATGCACTGGTTGTAATCTACCAAAATTACCTGAATTCTGGAGAGGTCCCAGCAGACTGGAAAACTTCAAATGTAACACCCCTATTCAAGTAAGGAGGGAGGCAGAGAGCAGGAAACCATAGACCAGTTAGCCTACCATCGGTCATTGGGAAAATACTGGAATCCATCATTAAGGAATTAGTAGCAGGACATTTAGAAAATCATGTTGCAGTCAAGCAGAGTCAGCATGGTTTTATGAAAGGGAAATCATGGTTGATAAATTTGCTGGAGTTGCTTGGCGATGTAATGAGCAGAGTGCATAAAGGAATACCAGTTGAAGTTGTAGATTTGCATTTCCAGAAAGCATTCGATAAGGTGCCACGCAAAAGGTTACTGCACAAGCTAAGAGCTCACGGGCTTGGGGGTAATATATCAGAATGGATAGAGGATTGGCTAAGTAACAGAAAACAGAGAGTTGGTACAAATGGGTCGCTTTCTGGTTGGCAAACTGTAACTAGTGGGGTGCTGCAGGGATCAGTGCTGGGACCTCAACTATTTACAATTTATATTAATGACTTGGATGAAGGGACCAAGTGTAACACAGTCAAATTTGCTGATGATACAAAGATAGGTGGGAAACCAAGTTGTGAGGAAGATGCAAATAATCTAGAAAGGGATATGGATAGGATAATGAGGTACCAACATATAGGTAAAAAATGGGATGAGGTCCAACAAGCTGAATTTAGGGAGCTAGGAGTTAAATTAAAAAGTAGGACCTCAAAGGTAGTAATCTCAGGATTGTTACCAGGGCCACATGCCAGTCAGAGTAGAAATAGCAGGATAGTTAAGATGAATAAGTTTCTTGAGGAATGGTGCAAGAGGGAGGGATTCAAATTCCTGGGACATTGGAACCGGTTCTGGGGGACGTGGGACCAATACAACCGGTCTGCACCTGGGCAGGACCGGAACTGATGTCCTAGGGGGAGTGTTTGCGAGTGCTGTTGGGGAGGGTTTAAACTAATACAGCAGGGGATGGGAATCTATGCAGGGAGACAGAGTAAAATGGGGGCAGAAGCAAAAGGTAGAAAGGAGATAAGGAAAAGTGGAGGGCAGAGAAATCAAAGGCAAAAATCAAAAAGGGCCACATTACAACATAATTCTAAAAGAACAAAGAGTGTAAAAAAAAAGCAAGCCTGAAAACTGTGTCTCATTGTGAGGAGCATTCATAATAAGGCGCAGATAGCTGTTAACGGATATGATGTAATTGGGATTACGGAGACATGGCTCCAGGGTGACCAAGGCTGGTAACTCAACATCCAGGGGTATTCAATATTCAGGAAGGATAGATAGAAAGGAAAAGGAAGTGGGGTAGTGTTGCTGGTTAAAGAGGAGATGAACAAAATGTTAAGAAGGACATTAGCTTGGATGATGTGGAATCATCGGTCATTGGCAAAATACTGGATGTCCCAAACTACATCCTGAAGGGAGGAAGATGCCTGTGCGTGGATTTTTTTAACGTGTGGTGGCCTTTGCACAGAAGCCACCACACGGGCTTGACAGAGCTAGGTCTTGGTCCAGTCGCGAGGATTAATCAGGACGACTGGAGACCAGCTCTGCTGCATGGACCTAGTGCGCACCCATATCGCAGTGTGGGCTGGCCCGTGGCCCCGAACTGACACCTCTCCTGGGCCCCAATCACGTCTCTCGCCGCTCCTTCGCCCCGACCTCGCTGCTGCTGCTGCACTGACCCACCTTCCAATCATCAACCTGGACCTTGATGACATCACTCTTTGCTGCCTTTGCAGCTCGCGCTGCTCCCTGAAGCTGCATGCCTCCACGCTGCTCACTGGGCCGCACGCCGCTCCTTTTCTGGCCCTGACCTGCCATAACATATCCCGATCTTCCAATATAACACGGACAGGGTATCTGGTCATTTATCACATTGCTGTTTGTGGGAGATTGCTGTGTTCAAATTGGCTGCTGTGTTTCCCACATTACAACAATGACTACACTCAAAAGTACTTCATTGGCTGTAATGCATTGGAGACGTTTGGTGGACATGAAAGGCGCTATATCAATGCAAGTCTTTCTTTCTTAATACAAAAGCAAAATATTGCAGATGCTGAAATCTGAAATAATAACAAACTGCTGGAAATCTCAGCAGGTCAGGCAACATCTGAGAGAAAAAATAGAGTATGAGAGGAAGCTTGCAGGAAACATAAAAACTGACTGCAAAAGCTTCTATAGATATGTGAAGAGAAAAAGATAAGTGAAAACAAACGTAGGTCGCTTGCAGTCAGAATCAGGTAAATTTATAATGGGGAACAAAGAAATGGCAGGCCAATTGAACAAATACTTTGGTTCTGTCTTCACTAAGGAAGACACAAATAACCTTTCAGAAATATTAGGGGACCAAGGGTCTAGCGAGAAGGGGGAACTGAAGGAAATCCTGATTAGTCAGGAAATTGTGTTACGGAAATTTATGGGATTGAAGGCCGATAAATCCCCAGGGCCTGATAGACTGCATCCCAGAGTACTTAAGGAAATGGTCCTAGAAATAGTGGATGCATTGGTGGTCATTTTCCATCATTCTATCGACTCTGGATCAGTTCCTATGGATTTAAGGGTAGCGAGTGTAATACCATTTTTTTAAGAAGTGAGCGAGAAAACGGAATTATAAACCGGTTAGCCTGACATCAGTTGTGGGGAAAATGTTGGAATCAATTATTAAAGATGTAACAGCAGCGCATTTGGAAAGCAGTGACAGGATCGGTCCAAGTCAGCATGGATTTATGAAAGGGAAATCATGCTTGACAAATCTTCTAGAATATTTTGAGAATGTAACTAGTAGAGTGGACAAGAGAGAGCCAGTGGATGTGGTGTATTTCGAATTTCAAAAGGCTTTTGACAAGATCCCACAAAAGAGATTAGTGTGCAAAATTAAAGCACATGGTATTGGGGGGTAATGTATTGACGTGGATAGAGAACTGGTTGGCAGACAGGAAGCAAAGAGTAGGCATAAATGGGACCTTTTCAGAATGGCAGGTAGTGACTAGTGGGGTACCGCAAGGTTCAGTGCTGGGACCTCAGCTATTTACAATATACATTAATGATTTAGATGAAGGAATTGAATGTAATCTCTCCAAGTTTGCAGATGACACTAACCTGGGTGGCAGCGTGAGCTGTGAGGATGCGAAGAGGCTGCAGGGTGGCGTGGATGGGTTGCATGAGTGGGCAAATGCATGGCAGATGCAGTATGATGTAGATAAATGTGAGGTTATCCACTTTGGTGGCAAAAACATGAAAGCAGAATATTATCTGAATGGTGACAG
This sequence comes from Pristiophorus japonicus, assembly GCF_044704955.1. NCBI lineage: Eukaryota > Metazoa > Chordata > Chondrichthyes > Pristiophoridae > Pristiophorus > Pristiophorus japonicus. Next base: position 177,517 of record NW_027252757.1, read on the forward strand.
ATTAGGAAAAGGGGAGGTGCATCGAGATCTGGGTGTCATGGTACATGCAGTTGGCATGCAGGTACAGCAGGCAGTGAAGAAGGCAAATGACATGTTGGCCTTCATAGCGAGAGGATTTGAGTGTAGCAGGGAAGTCTTACTGCAGTTGTACAGGGCCTTGGTGAGGCCACACCTTGAATATTGTGTACAGTTTTGGTCTCCTAATCTGAGGATGGACATTCTTGCTATTGAGGGAGTGCAGCGAAGGTTCACCAGACTGATTCCTGGGATGGCAGGACTGACATATGAAGAAAGACTAGATCGACTAGGCTTATATTCATTGTGACGGGATTGGATGGGTTAGATGCAGGAAGAATGTTCCGGATGTTGGGGAAGTCCAGAACCAGGTGTCACAGTCTAAGGATAAGGGGTAAGCCAATTAAGACTGAGATGAGGAGAAACTTCTTCACTCAGAGAATTGTGAACCTGTGGAATTCTCTACACAGAAAGTTGTTCAGGCCAGTTCGTTAGATATATTCAACAGGGAGTTAGATGTGGCTCTTACAGCTAAAGGGATCAAGGGGTATGGGGAGAAAGCATTGAATGGTGGTGCAGGCTCGAAGGGCCGAATGGCCTACTTCTGCACCTATTTTCTATGTTTCTATAATGAGCAAAAATCTGGCAGATGGACCATAATGTTGTAAAATGTCAGGTTATCCCCTTTGGTAGGAAAAAGAAAAAACAAAATTATTTAAATGGGGACTATTGCAAAATGCTGTAGTACAGAGGGATCTGGAGGTTCTTGTACATGAAACTCAAAAAGTTAGCATGCAAGTACAGCAAGTAATCAGGAAGGCAAATGTAATGCTGGCCTTTATTGCAAGGAGGATGGAGTATGATAGTAGGGAAGACCTGCTACACCTGTACAGGGCATTGGTAAAACCAAACCTGGAGTACTGCACACAGTTTTGGTCTGGACTTGTCTCTATTCCCATGCCGAGGGGATTGCTGCACCAGACGGGAGGGGCAACATTTGGGGACACGGATTCCCCACCAATTCCCATTCCCCTTCTTTCGGATAATGGAGGGGCCACTGTGTGTAATGTGCAAGTCAGGAAGAATTGTCAGTAAGCTCTTTCTAATTGGACATGTTATTCAGTAGAAACTTTCAAACACTATTGCCGATTTTGTACCAAGGATCAATTTAGGATTAAAGTAAATTTTATTGCAAACTAACTTTCTGTTGAGAGTTGCTGAATTAAGGGGAACGATAACACACAGCGTTTCTTAAATGGACACTGCAGCCCCGAGAACACAATCAGTAATGTATCCAGAATATTAAAGTCCAGCCCAGTTATAGGGTCATTAACATCAGCAGAAACAAACCCCAACTGTCAGAATGTACATAATTCAGTCGGGATGTGATTAACAGCAGCAATAACAGCAGATTCCAACTCCTGCAGTCACTTGTGAACTCGCTGGTGTGTCAGCAGGTGGGATGAACAAGTGAATCCCTTCCCACACTCAGAGCAGGTGAATGGCCTCTCCCCAGTGTGAACTCGCTGGTGTCTCAGCAGATCGGATGAACAAGTGAATCCCTTCCCACACTCAGAGCAGGTGAACGGCCTCTCCCCAGTGCGAACTCGCTGGTGTCTCAGCAGGCCAGATGACCGAGTGAACCCCTTCCCACACTCAGAGCAGGTAAACGGCCTGTCGCCAGTGTGAACACGCATGTGTATCAGCAGGGTGGATGACCGAGTGAATCGCTTCCTACACTCAGAGCAGGTGAATGGCCTCTCCCCAGTGTGAACTCGCTGGTGTATCAGCAGGTTGGATGACCGAGTGAATCCTTCCCCACACTTTGAGCAGGTGAATGGCCTCTCCCCAGTGTGAGCTCGCTGGTGTGTCAGCAGGGTGGATGATCGGGTGAATCCCTTCCCACACTCAGAGCAGGTGAACGACCTCTCCCCAGTGTGAACTCGCTGGTGTCTCAGCAGGTCGGCTGAACATGTGAATCCCTTCCCACACTCTGAGCAGGCGAATGGCCTCTCCCCAGTATGAACTCGCTGGTGTGTCAGCAGGTTGGATGAATAAGTGAATCCCTTCCCACACTCAGAGCAGGTGAACCGACTCTCCCCGGTGTGAACTCTCCGGTGAGCTACAAGTTGGGATGACCCAGTGAATCCCTTCCCACACTCGGAGCAGGTGAACGGCCTCTCCCCAGTGTGACTGCGTTGATGAATTTCCAGCTGAGACGGTGATCTGAATACCTTCCCACAGTCACCACATTTCCACGGTTTCTCCATGGTGCGGGTATCCTTGTGACTCTCCACGTTGGACGATGGGTTGAAGCCTCGCCCAGAACACGTTTACAGTTTCTTCGCGCTGTGAATGGTACGATGATTTTTCAGGCTGTTTAATTGGTTAAAGCTCTTTCCACAGGCAGTGCACTGGAACACTCACTCGGGTGTGTGTGTCTCGATGCTTTTCCAGTCACACTGATGTTTGAAATCTTTTCCAACAGACAGAACAGACAAACATTTCTCTTTCCACTTTCAAAGGCCGATGATATTCAGGTCCTGATGAATCGATTGACTCTGTCAGATCTTGACGTGATGTTTGGCTTGTGTTTCCTGTCTGAAAATCTCCCCTTCTAATATTCTGTAAAAGGAGATAACAAAACTCATCGCTGTCAGTACAAGACAGAAATTCAGAATAGACACATCTAGTTTCCATGGAACATTCTTTCCTCTCGTTCTTCCAAAGCTGTAAATCCCTATCCCACACATTGTCCCTCCTGCTGTGCTGAAATTGAAACCCATCGCACATTTCGAGACTGTTTCTCCTCCACTCCCAGTTTTCACCACCAATTCTGGCTGGGTTCAGTTCTACACTCACTGGTTCCCCTCCCTCTCCACCCCTGAAGGTGCTGACTCTGGCTGGGCCCAGTTCCACATTCAATGGTTTCCCTCCCTCTCTTCCCCTAAAACTGCTGACTCTGGCTTTGAGGAACAGGGTGAATGAAGGGGAACCAGTGGATGTGGTGTATTTGGACTTCCAGAAGGTATTTGACAAGGTGCCACATAAAAGGTTACCGCACAAGATAAAAGTTCACGGGGTTGGGGCTAATATATTCGCATTAATAGAGGATTGGCTAACTAACAGAAAACAGAGAGTCGGGATAAATTCTCGGGTTGACAATCAGTAACTAGTGGGGTGCTGCAGGAATCAGTGTTGGGACCCCAACTATTTACAATCTAGATTAATGAATTGGATGAAGGGATCGAGTGCAATGTTGCCAAGATGGGAGGAAATGTACTGTGCGAGGACACAAAAAACCTGCAAAACGACATAGACAGGCTAAGTGAGTGGGCAAAAATTTGGCAGATGGAGTATAATGTTGGAAAGTGTGAGGTTATGCAGTTTGGCAGAAAAAAATTTGAAGAGCGTGTTAATATTTAAATGGAGAAAAATTTGCAGTACAGCAGGATTGGGGAGTCCTGCTGCATGAAACACAAAAGGTAAGTATGCAGGTACAGTAACTAAACAGGAAGGCCAATGGAATCTTGGCCTTTGTTGCAAAGGGGATGTTGTATAAAAGCAGGAATGTCTTGCTACAGTTATGCGGGGTATTGGTGAGGCCACACCTAGAATACTGCGTACAGTTTTAGTTTCCATATCTAAGAAAGGAGATACTTGCTTTGGAGGCAGTTCAGAGAAGGTTCACAAGGTTGATTCCGGAGATGAGGGGGTTGACTTATGAAGAAAGGTTGAGTAGGTTGGGCCTCTACTCATTGGAATTCAGACGAATGAGAGGTGATTTTATCGAAACGTCTAAGATTATGAGGGAGCTTGAGAAGGTGGATGCAGAGAGTGTGTTTCCACTGATAGGGGAGACTAGAACTAGAGGGCATAATCTTAGAATAAGGGGCCGTCCATTTAAAACTGAGATGAGGAGGAATATCTTCCCTCAAAGGGTTGTAAATCTGTGCAATTTGCTGCCTCAGAGAGCTGTGGAAGCTGGCTCATTGAATAAGTTTAAGACAGAGATAGACAATTTCTCAACCAATAAGTGAATAGGGGGTTAGGGGGAGCAGACAGAGAAGTGGACCTGAGTCCATGATCGGCTCAACCATGATCGTATTAAATGGTGGAGCAGACTCGAGGGGCCGTATGGCCTACTCCTGCTAGTATTTCTTTTGTTCTTATGCTAACTCTGGCTGGGTTCAGTTCTACACTCACTGGTTCCCCTCCCTCCCCTCCCTGATGGTGCTGACTCTGGCTGGGTTCAGTTCTACACTCACTGGTTCCCCAGCCTCTGCTTCCTTGATGGTGCTGACTCTGGCTGGGTTCAGTTCTACACTCACTGGTTCCCCAGCCTCTGCTTCCTTGATGGTGCAGACACTGGCTGGGTTCAGTTCTTCAATCTCACGTTCCCCACCCTCTGCTCCCTTAAAGGTGCTGACTGTGGCTAGATTCAGTTCTGCACTCAATGGTTCCCCTCCCTATGCTCTTCTGAATGAGCTGGATCTGGCCAAGTTCACTTCTACACTCACCTGTTCCCCTCCCTCTCCCTCCCTTGATGGTGCTGACTCTGGCTGGGTTCAGTTCTTCAATCACACGTTCCTTTCTCTCTCCGCCCCTGAAGGTTCTGACTCTGGCTGGGTTCAGTTCTACACTCAATGGTTCCCCTCTCTCTCCTCCCCTGATGGTGCTGACTCTGGCTGGGTTCAGTTCTACAATAACTGGTTCCCTCTCTCTCTCCTCCTCTGAAGTGTTGGCTATTTTAGATCTGGTCCTGTGTAATGAGATAGAATTAATAAACAATCTCCGAATAAAGGAGCCCCTTGGAATGAGTGATCATAGCATGGTTGAATTTCAAATTCAGATGGAGAGCAAGAAATTTGGATCTCAAACCAGCGTTCTAAGCTTAAATGATGGAGACTACATAGGTATGAGGGCAGATTGGGCAAAAGTGGACTGGGAAAATAGATTAAAGTGTAGGACGGTTAAAGTGTAGGGCCAAATTACAGCAAATTTCTAAAGGGGCAAAGTGTGTTCAAAACACAAGCCTGAAGGCTCTGTGCCTCAATGCGAAGAGTATTCGGAATAAGGTGGATGAATTAACTGCACAGATAGCTGTTAACCGATATGATGTTATTGGCATCACGGAGACATGGCTCCAGGGTGACCAAAGCTGGGAACTCACCATCCAGGGGTATTCAACATTCAGGAAGAATAGACAGAATGGAAAAGGGGGTGGGGTGTGTGGCGTTGCTGGTTAAAGAGAAAATTAACGCAACAGTAATGAAGGACATTAGCTTGGATGATGTGGAATCAGAATGGATGGAGCTACGGAATACCAAAGGGCAGAAAACACTAGTGGGATTATGTACAGACCACCAAACAGTAGTAGTGAGGTTGGGGGCAGCATCAAATAAGAAATTAGGGATGCGTGCAATAAAGGTACAGCAGTTATCATGGGTGATTTTAATCTATATATTGATTGGGCTAACCAAACTGGTAGCAATGCGGTGGAGGAGGATTTCCTGGTGTGTATTAGGGATGGTTTTCACGACCAATATGTTGAGGAATCAACTAGAGGGCTGGCCAGCCTAGACTGGGTGATGTGTAATGAGAGAGGACTAATTAGCAATCTTGTTGTGCGAGGCCCCTTGGGGATGAGTGACCATAATATGGTAGAATTCTTTATTAAGATGGAGAGTTACACATAATTAAGGTGAAGATAGGCACATTTTTGAGCGATAAGGGAGTAAAAGGCTATGGGGAGCGGACGGGGAATTGGAACCTAATCCATGATCGGATCAGCCATGATCTTCATGAATAGGGAGCAGGCTCAAGGGGACAAATGGCCTACACCTGCTCCTATTTCTTATGTTCGAGACAGTTTCCCCTCCACTCCCAGTTTTCACCACCGATTCTGGCTGGGCTCAGTTCTACACACACTGGTTCCCCCCCCTCTGAAGGTGCTGACTCTGTCTGGGTTCAGTTCTACACACACTGGTTCCCCTCCCCTGAAGGTGCTGACTCTGTCTGGGTTCAGTTCTACACACACTGGTTCCCCTCCCCTGAAGGTGCTGACTCTGGCTGGGTTCAGTTCCAGACACTGACATCATTCACATTGTTCCTGCACCAACATGGCCACGCATGCGCTTTGCTACTCACTGAATATAGATGGCAGACCGTTGAACCTGACTTCCTACACAAAAATGTCCGCCGTTAGCCTGGGCCTGTGGCCGGGAGAAAGCCCCGAAGCTGCAACCGCCGATATTCCGGTTATTATTTCGGGCTTCCGGCGGGCACCGGTTGTTTATGAAGCCTCCCCGGCTCCCCGCTGGTTCATTACTCCGCTCTGTACTGATGAAAAGGACACTTCTAATGACCCTACCCAAAACGTACTGCCTCCGCCATTACCCGCACCGTACATGCTCCAAAGCCCCTCCCCCCCAGGACCCGCGCCTGCGCACTGAGCTCCTGTTGTCTGGGTGCAGCACATTCTTCCCCGCGGGGCATGCTGGGTACATAAGACCATGAGAAATCGGAGCAGGAGTGGGCCACCCGGACCCCCGGGCCTGCTCCCCATTCAATAAGATCATGGCTGATCTCATCATAGAGTCAGCTCCACTTCCCTACCCGCTCCTCAGAGCCCTTTACTCCCTTATCGCTCAAAAATCTGTCCATCTCCGCCTTAAATATATTCAATGAACCAGCCTCCACTGCTCTCTGGGGCACAGAATTCCACAGATTTACAACCCTCTGAGAAAAGAAATTCCTCCTCATCTCAGTTTTAAATGGGCTGAGGAGAAAGGCTGCATTTGTGAATAGAAAAGGATTTACTGTGATTGCATTGGACACTGAAACATGTTCATTCTGGCAGCTCTTGTTCGTTTCTGATAATCTTAATAACCCCTATACCTGAACTGGAATTTGATACCCTTTATAAATGTTGAATAAATTATGTGTGTTTCAAACACAGTGTTTTCAATATTTGATTGCTCCGTGATCACAGGAGACCAATTGATGTTCCATTTTAGTGCTTTTTCTTAATCGAACTTCGATCACTTCTATCATATCACACCCCAAACTTGTTCTGTTTGAGGTCCTACAAGACGAATTTATGGAGCTCGGAGCTAAATTAAAAAGTAGGACCTCAAAGGGAGCAATCTCAAGATTGCGACCAATGCCACGTGCTAGTCAGAGTAGGAATCGCAGGATAGCTCAGAGGAATACGTGGCTTGAGGAGTGGTGCAGAAGAGAGGGATTCAAATTCCTGGAATATTGGAACCGGTTCTGGGGGAGGTGGGATCAGTACAATTGATCTACACCTGGGAAGGACCGGAACCAATGCCCTAGGAGGAGTGTTTGCTAGTTCTGTTGGGAAGGGGTTAGACTAATATTGTAGGGGGATGGGAACCTATGCAGGGAGACAGAGGGAAGTAGAATGGGGGCAGAAGCAAACCCATTGTAAATGTCAACAATTGTATTTAAGTGCTGTTCAGAGGGCAGTGTCATTAATTTAGAATTTTTTTACATCAACAACAATACCAGGAATCAGTGAGTGTAGATGAACGGACTAGGATTCAGGAGTATAAACAAGAAAAGTATGAGTGGAGGGCAGAGAAGCCCAAGACAAAAAGCAAAAAGGGCCACACTACAGCAAAATTCTAAAGGGGCAAAGTGTGTTAGAAAGACAAGCCTGAAGGCTCTGTGCCTCAATGCGAGGAGTATTCGTAATAAGGTGGACAAATTAACTGCACAGATAGCTGTTCACAGGTATGATGTAATTGGCATCACGGAGACATGGCTCCAGGCTGACCAAGGCTGGGAACTCAACATTTAGGGATATTCAACATTCAGGAAGTATAGACAGAATGGAAAAGGAGGTGGGGTGGCGTTGCTGCTTAAAGAGGAAATTAACGCAATAGTAAGGAAGGACATTAGATTGGATGATGTGGAATCAGTATGGTGGAGCTACGGAATACCAAAGGGCAGAAAACGCTAGTGGGAGTTATCTACAGACCACCAAACAGTAGTAGTGAGGTTGGGGACAGCACCAAATAAGAAATTAGGGATGCGTGCAATAAAGGTCCAGCAGTTATCATGGGAGACTTTAATCTGCATATTGATTGGGCTGACCAACCTAGTAGTAATGCGGTAGAGGCAGATTTCCTGGAGTCTTTTACGGATGGTTTTCTAGACCAATATGCCGAGGAACTAACTAGAGGGCTGGCCATCCTAGGCTGGGTGATGTGTAATGAGAAAGGAATAATTAGCACTCTTGTTTGCGAGGCCCCTTGGGGAAGAATGACCATAATATGGTAGAATTCTTTATTAAGATGGAGAGTGACACAGTTAATTCAGAGACTAGGGTCCTGAACCTAAGGAAAGGTAACTTCGATGGTATGAGACATGAATTGGCTAGAATAGACTGGTGAATTATACTTAAAGGGTTGATGGTGGCTTGGCAATGGCAAGCATTTAAAGATCACATTGATGAACTTCAACAATTGTACATCCCTGTCTCGAGTAAAAATAAACCGGGAAAGGTGGCTCAACCGTGGCTAACAAGGGAAATTAAGTATAATGTTCAATTCAAGGAGGAGGCATATCAACTGGTCAGATAAAGCAGCAAATCTGAGGACTGGGAGAATTTTATAACTCAGCAGAGGAGGACAAAAGGTTTAATTCGGAGGCGGAAAATAGAGTTTGAGAGGAAGCTTGCTGGGAACATAAAAACTGGCTGCAAAAGCTTCTATAGATATGTGAATAGAAAAAGATTAGTGAAGACAAATGTAGGTCCCTTGCAGTCAGATTCAGGTGAATTTATAATGGGGAACAAAGAAATGGTGGACCAGTTGAACAAATACTTTGGTTCTGTCTTCATGAAGAAAGACACCAATAACCTTCCGGAAATACTAGCGGACCGTCCGAAGGTCGAGTGAGAAGGAGGAGCTGATGGAAATCCTTATTAGATGGAAAATTGTGTGAGGGAAATTGATGGGATTGACGGCCAATAAATCCCGAGGGCATGATAGTCTGTATCCCAGAGTACTTAAGGAAGTGGCCCTAGAAATAGTGGATGCAATGGTGATCATTTTCCAAGAGTCTATCGACTCTGGATCAGTTCGTATGGGCTGGAGGATTGCTAATGCAACACCACTTTTTTTTTAAAAGGCGGGAGAGAGAAAACAGGTAATTATAGACCAGTTAGCCTGACATCAGTAGTGGGAAAAATGTTGGAATTAATTATTAAAGATGACATAACAGCGCATTTGGAAAGCAGTGAAAGGGTCAGTTCAAGTCAGCATGGATTTATGAAAGGGAAATCATGCTTGACAAATCTTCTAGAATTTTTTGAGGATGTAACTAGTAAAGTGGACAAGGGAGAACCAGTGGATGTGGTGTATTTGGACTTTCAAAAGGCTTTTGACAAGGTCCCACATAAGAGATTGGTGCGCAAAATCAAAGCACCTGGTATTGGGGGTAATGTTCTGACGTGGATAGAGAACTGCTTGGCAGACAGGAAGGAGAGAGTTGGGATAAACGAGTCCTTTTCAGAATGGCAGGCAGTGACTAGTGGGGTGCCGCAGGACTCAATGCTGGGACGCCAGCTATTTACAAGATACATTAATGATTTAGATGAAGGAATTGAGTGTAATATCTCCAAGTTTGCAGATGACACTAAGCTGGGTGGCGGTGTGAGCTGTGAGGAGGATGCTAAGAGGCTGCAGGGTGACTTGGACAGGTTAGGTGGGCAAACTCATGGCAGATGCAGTATAATGTGGATAAATGTGAGCTAATCCACTTTGGTGGAAAAAACATGAAGGCAGAATATTATCTGAATGGTGGCAGATTAGGAAAGGGGAGGTGCAACGAGACCTGGGTATCATACTACATCAGTCATTGAAAGTTGGCATGCAGGTACAGCAGGTGGTGAAGAAGGCAAATGGTGTGTGGGCATTCATAGCTGGCGGATTTGAGTATAGGAGCAGGGAGGTCTTACTGCAGTTGTACAGGGCCTTAGTGAGGACTCACCTGGATTATTGTATTCAGTTTGGGTCTCTGAATCTGAGGAAGAACGTTCTTGCTATTGAGGGAGTGCAGCAAAGGTTCACCAGACTGATTCCCGGGATGGCAGGACTGACATATGGGAAAGACTGGATTGACTGGGCCTTAATTCGCTGGAGTTTAGAAGGATGAGAGGGGATCTCATAGAAACATATAAAATTCTGACGGGACTGGACAGGTTAGATGCAGGAAGAATGTTCCCGATGTCGGGGAAGTCCGGAACCAGGGGACCTTATCTAAGGATAAGGGGTAAGCCATTTAGGACTGAGATGAGGAGATACTTCTGCACTCAGAGTGTTGTTAACCTGTGGAATTCCCTACCGCAGTGAGTTGTTGATGCCAGTTCATTGGATATATTCAAGAGGGAGTATGATATGGCTCTTATGGCTGAAGGGATCAAGCGGTATGGAGAGAAAGCAGGAAAGAGGTACTGAGGGAATGATCAGCCATGATCTTATTGAATGGTGGTGCAGTCAGAACCAGGGGAAGTCATAATGCGGAACAAAGAAATGGCAGACCAATTGAACAAGTACTTTGGTTTGGTATTCACTGACAAGGACACAAACAACCTTCCGGATATAAAAGGGGAGGTGCAACGAGACCTGGGTGTCATGGTACATCAGTCATTGAAGGTTGGCATGCAGGTACAGCAGGCAGTTAAGAAAGCAAATGGCATGTTGGCCTTCAAAGCGAGGGGATGTGAGTACAGGGGCAGGGAGGTGTTACTACAGTTGTACAAGGCCTTGGTGAGGCCACACCTGGAGTATTGTGTACAGTTTTGGTCTCCTATCTTGACGAAGGACATGCTTGCTATTGACGGAGTGCAGCGAAGGTTCACCAGACTGATTCCCGGGACGGCAGGACTGACATATCAAGAAAGACTGGAACAACTGGGCTTGTATTCACTGAAGTTCAGAAGAATGAGAGGGGATCTCATAGAAATGTTTAACATTCTGATGGGTTTAGACAGGTTAGATGCAGGAAGAATGTTCCCAATGTTGGGGAAGTCCAGAACCAGGGGTCACAGTCTAAGGGTAAGGGGTAAGCCATTTAGGACCGAGATAAGGAGAAACTTCTTCACCAAGAGAGTGATGAACCTGTGGAATTCTCGACCACAGAAAGTTGTTGAGGCCAATTCACTAAATATATTTAAAAAGGAGTTAGGTGAAGTCCTGACTACTAGGGGGATCAAGGGGTATGGCGAGAAAGCAGGAATGGTGTACTGAAGTTGCATGTTCAGCCATGAACTCATTGAATGGCGGTGCAGGCTAGAAGGGCCGAATGGCCTACTCCTGCACCTATTTTCTATGTTTCTATGGGTCAGAGGGTCTCGTGAGAAGGAGGAAATCCTTATTAGTCGGGAAATTGTGTTGGGCAAAATGATAGGATTGAAGGCCGATAAATCCCCAGGGCCTGATGGACTGCATCCCAGAGTACTTAAGGGGGTGACCTTGGAAATAGCGGATGCATTGACAGTCATTTTCCAACGTTCCATAGACTGTGGATCAGTTCCTATGGAGTGGAGAATAGCTAATGTAACACCAGTTTTTAAAAAAGGAGGGAGATAAAAAACAGGTAATACCGGTCAGCCTGACATCGGTAGTGGGTAAAATGATGGAATCAATTATTAAGGATGTCATAGCAGCGCATTTGGAAAGAGGTGACATGATAGGTCCAATCAACATGGATTTGTGAAAGGGAAATCATGCTTGACAAATCTTCTGGAATTTTTTGAGGATGTTTCCAGTAGAGTGGACAGGGGAGAACCAGTTGAAGTGGTGTATTTGGACTTTGAGAAGGCTTTCGACAAGGTCCCACACAAGAGATTAAAGTGCAAAGTTAAAGCACATGGGATTGTGGGTAGTGTGCTGACGTGGATTGAGAACTGGTTGTCAGACAGGAAGCAAAGAGTAGGAGTAAATGGGTACGTTTCAGAATGGCAGGCAGTGAATAGTGGGGCACCACAAGGTTCTGTGCTGGTGCCCCAGCTGTTTACATTGTACATTAATGATTTAGACGAGGGGATTAAATGTAGTATCTCCAAATTTGCGGATGACACTAAGTTGGGTGGCAGTGTGAGCTGCGAGGAGGATGCTATGAGGCTGCAGAGTGACTTGGATAGGTTAGGTGAGTGGGTAAATGCATGGTAGATGAAGTATAATGTGGATAAATGTGAGGTTATCCATTTTGGTGGTAAAAACAGAGAGACAGACCATTATTTGAATGGTGACAGATTAGGAAAAGGGGAGGTGCAACGAGACCTGGGTATCATGGTACATCAGTCATTGAAGGTTGGCATGCAGGTACAGCAGGCGGTTAAGAAAGCAAATGGCATGTAGGCCTTCATAGCGAGGGGATTTGAGTACAGGGACAGGGAGGTGCTGCTACAATTGTACAGGGCCTTGGTGAGGCCACACCTGGAGTATTGTGTACAGTTTCGGTCTCCTCACTTGAGGAAGGACATTTTTGCTATTGAGTGAGTGCAGCGAACGTTCACCAGACTGATTCCTGGGATGGCGGGACTGACATGTTAAGAAAGACTGGATCAACTGGGCTTGTATTCACTGGAGTTCAGAAGAATGAGAGGGGATCTCAGAGAACTGTTTACAATTCTGACGGGTTTAGATAGGTTAGATGCAGGAAGAATGTTCCCAATGTTGGGGAAGTCCAGAACCAGGGGTCACAGTCTAAGGATAAGAAGTAAGCCATTTAGGACCGAGATGAGGAGAAACTTCTTCACCCAGAGAGTGGTGAACCTGTGGAATTCTCTACCACAGAAAGTTGTTGAGGGCAATTCACTAAAGATATTCAAAAATGAGTTCGATGGAGTCCTTACTACTCAGGGGATCAAGGGGTATGGCGTGAAAGCAGGAATGGGGTCCTGAAGTTGCATGTTCAGCCATGAACTAATTGAATGGCGGTGCAGGCTCGAAGGGCCGAATGGCCTACTCCTGCACCTATTTTCTATGTTTTCTATGTTTCTATGTAAGATTTGAAATCCGTTAGTTTCTGTATCAGTTAACCCGGTTTTGGAACCGAATGAATTTAACAAACTCATCCACACATTTTACACGTGATAGCTTGTGACATATCGTGATATTTGCAATTATTATTGCCACAAACTCCGTTCCCTAGTCACTGATTCCATCCCTCTCCCCAACTTCTGTCCGACGCTGAACCAGACTGTTCGCAACCTTGGTGTCATACTTAACTCTGACATAAGTTTTTGACCACATATCCACAGCATCACTAAGATTGCCTATTTCCACCTCTGTAACATCGCCCGTCTCTGCTCTTGCCTCAGCTCATCCACTGCTGAAGCCCTCATCCATGCCTTTGTTACTTCTGGTCTCGACAATTCCAACGCACTCCTCCCACATTCTACCCTGTATAAACTAAAGTTGATCCAAAACTCGGCTGCCCGTGAGCTATCTCACACCAAGTCCTGCTCACCTATCACCCTTCTGCTCGCTGACCTACACTGGCTTTTGTTAAGCAATGCCTTCAGTTCAAAATTCTAATACTTATTTTCAAATTCCTCCATGACCTCGCCCCTCCCTAGCTCTGTAAACTCCTCCAGCCCCACACCTGCTCCCGCCACCCTCCACACCCTGACCAAAAAGATATCTGCCTTCCTGAGCATTCCTGATTATAATTGTTCAACCACTGGTGGCTTTGTTGGCTGTGCCTTCTGTTGCCCAGGCCCTAAGTTCTGGAATGCCAAGCTTGAACCTTCCTGTCTAACCGGTGCTGTACCTACAGTTTTAGATGTAATCGTGTGTAGCAAGCTTTTCTCTGTATCTAGTGGACATAGTCTCAGAAAAAGTGACCGCCCATTTAAAAATGAGGTGTGGAGGAATTTCTTCTCTCAGAGGGTTGTAAATCTGTGAATTTTCTGCCCCAGAGAGCTGTGGAGGCTGGGTCATTGAATATATTTAAGGCGGAGATGGACAGATTTTTGAGCGATAAGTGAGTAAAGGGTTCTGGGGAGTAAGCAGGAAAGTGGAATTGACTCTATGATCAGACCAGTCATGATCTTATTGAATGGGGAGCAGGATCAGGGTCATAGAAACATAGAAAATAGGTGCAGGAGCAGGCCATCCGGCCCTTCTAGCCTGCACCGCCATTCAATTAGTTCATGGCTGAACATGCAACTTCAGTACCCCATTCCTGCTTTCTCACCATACCCCTTGATCCCCCTATTGTAAGGACTACATGTAATTCCTTTTTGAATATATTTAGTGAATTGGCCTCAACAACTTTCTGTGGTCGAGAATTCCACAGGTTCACCACTCTCTGGGTGAAGATGTGTCTCCTCATCTCGGTCCTAAATGGCTTACCCCTTATCCTTAGACTGTGACCCCTGGTTCTGGACTTCCCCAACATTGGGAACATTCTTCCTGCATCTAACCTGTCTAAACCATCAGAATTTTAAACATTTCTATGAGATCCCCTCTCATTCTTCTGAACTCCAGTGAATACAAGCCCAGTTGATCCAGTCTTTTTGATAGGTCAGTCCCGCCATCCCGGGAATCAGTCTGGTGAACCTTCGCTGCACTCCCTCAATAGCAAGAATGTCCTTCCTCAGGTTATGAGACCGAAACTGTACACAATACTCCAGGTGTGGCCTCACCAATGCCCTGTACAACTGTAGAAACACCTCCCTGTCCCTGTACTGAAATCCCCTCGCTATGAAGGCCAACATGACATTTGCTTTCTTAACCGCCTGCTGTACCTGCATGCCAACCTTCAATGACTGATGTACCATGACACCCAGGTCTCGTTGCACCTCCCCTTTTCCTAATCTGTCACCATTCAGATAATAGTCTGTCTCTCTGTTTTTACCACCAAAGTGGATAACCTCACATTTATCCACATTACACTTCATCTGCCATGCATTTGCCCACTCACCTAACCTATCCAAGTCGCTCTGCAGCCTCATAGCATCCTCCTCACAGCTCACACTGCCACCTAACATAGTGTCATCCGCAAATTTGGAGATACTACATTTAATCCCCTCATCTAAATCATTAATGTACAGTGTAAACAACTGGGGCACCAGCACAGAACCTTGCGGTACCCCACTAGTCACCGTCTGCCATTCTGAAAAGTACCCATTTACTCCTACTCTTTGCTTCCTGTCTGACAACCAGTTCTCAATACATGTCAGCACACTACCCCCAATCCCATGTGCTTTAACTTTGCACATTAATCTCTTGTGTGGGACCTTGTCGAAAGCCTTCTGAAAGTCCAAATATACCACATCAACTGGTTCTCCCTTGTCGACTCTACTGGGAACATCCTTAAAAAATTCTAGAAGATTTGTCAAGCATGATTTCCCTTTCACAAATCCATGCTGACTTGGACCTATCATGTCACCTCTTTCCAAATGCGCTGCTATGACATCCTTAATAATTGATTCCATCATCTTACCCACCACCGATGTCAGGCTGACCGGTCTATAATTCCCTGTTTTCTCTCTCCCTCCTTTTTTAAAAAGTGGGGTTACATTGGCAACCCTCCACTCGATAGGAACTGATCCAGAGTCAATGGAATGTTGGAAAATGACTGTCAATGCATCCGCTATTTCCAAGGCCACCTCCTTAAGTACTCTGGGATGCAGTCCATCAGGCCCTGGGGATTTATCGGCCTTCAATCCCATCAATTTCCCCAACACAATTTCCCGACTAATAAGGATTTCTCTCAGTTCCTCTTCCTTACTAGACCCTCTGACCCCTCTTATATCCGGAAGGTTGTTAGTGTCTTCCTTAGTGAATACCGAACCAAAGTACTTGTTCAATTGGTCTGCCATTTCTTTGTTCCCCGTTATGACTTCCCCTGATTCTGACTGTAGGGGACCTACATTTGTCTTTACTAACCTTTTTCTCTTTACATATCTATAGAAACTTTTGCAATCTGTCTTAATGTTCCCTGCAAGCTTCTTCTCGTACTCCATTTTCCCTGCCCTAATCAAACCCTTTGTCCTCCTCTGCTGAGTTCAAAATTTCTCCCAGTCTCCGGGTTCACTGCTATTTCTGGCCAATTTGAATGCCACTTCCTTGGCTTTAATACTATCCCTGATTTCCCTTGATAGCCACGGTAAAGCCACCTTCCCTTTTTTATTTTTACGCCAGACAGGAATGTACAATTGTTGTAGTTCATCCATGCAGTCTCTAAATGTCTGCCATTGCCCATCCACAGTCAACCCCTTAAGTATCATTCGCCGATCAATCCTAGCCAATTCACGCCTCATACCTTCAAAGTTACCCTTCTTTAAGTTCTGGACCATGGTCTCTGAATTAACTGTTTCATTCTCCATCCTAATGCAGAATTCCACCATATTATGGTCACTCTTCCCCAAGGGGCCTCGCACAACGAGATTGCTAATTAATCCTCTCTCATTACACAACACCCAGTCTAAGATGGCCTCCCCCCTAGTTGGTTCCTCGACATATTGATCTAGAAAACCATCCCTTATGCACTCCAGGAAATCCTCCTCCACCGTATTGCTTCCAGTTTAGTTAGCCCAATCTACGTGCATATTAAAGTCACCCATTATAACTGCTGCACCCTTATTGCATGCACCCCTAATTTCCTGTTTGATGCCCTCCCCAACATCACTACTACTGTTTCGATGTCTGTACGCAACTCCCACTAACGTTTTTTGCCCTTTGGTGTTCTGCAGCTCTACCCATATAGATTCCACATCATCCAAGCTAATGTCCATTCCAACTATTGCATTAATCTCCTCTTTAACCAGCAATGCTACCCCACCTCCTTTTCCTTTTATTCTATCCTTCCTGAATTTTGAATACCCCTGGATGTTGAGTTCCCAGCCCTGATCATCCTGGAGCCACGTCTCCGTAATCCCAATCACATCATATTTGTTAACATCTATTTGCACAGTTAATTCATCCACCTTATTACGGATACTCCTTGCATTAAGACACAAAGCCTTCAGGCTTGTTTTTTTTAACTCCCTTTGTCCTTTTAGAATTTTGCTGTACAGTGGCCCTTTTTGTTTTTTGTCTTGGGTTTCTCTGCCCTCCACTTTTCCTCATCTCCTTTCTGTCTTTTGCTTTTGTCTCCTTTTTGTTTCCCTCTGTCTCCCTGCATTGGTTCCCATCCCCCTGTCATATTAGTTTAACTCCTCCCCAACAGCACTAGCAAACACTCCCCCCAGGACATTGGTTCCGGTCCTGCCCAGGTGCAGACCGTCCGGTTTGTACTGGTCCCACCTCCCCCAGAACCGGTTCCAATGCCCCAGGAATTTGAATCCCTCCCTGCTGCACCACTGCTCAAGCCACGTATTCATCTGCGCTATCCTGCGATTCCTATTCTGACTAGCACGTGGCACTGGTAGCAATCCCGAGATTACTACTTTTGAGGTCCTACTTTTTAATTTAGCTCCTAGCTCCTTAAATTCGTTTCGTAGGACCTCATCCCTTTTTTTTACCTATGTCGTTGGTACCAATGTGCACCACGACAACTGGCTGTTCTCCCTCCCTTTTTAGAATGTCCTGCACCCGCTCAGAGACATGCTTGACCCTTGCACCAGGGAGGCAACATACCATCCTGGAGTCTCGGTTGCGGCCGCAGAAACGCCTATCTATTCCCCTTCCAATTGAATCCGGGTGGCCCATTCCCGCTCCTATTTCTCATGGTCTCCACCCACCGAGTCTGTTTTTTTTCCTTGTCTCTAGTGCCCACTGATCATTATCCCACCACTCACACCCTATCCTGACTAATGTTGTTCTAACTCCTTCCAGTACCATCTGAATTCGGCCCATTCTCCCTTTTGTCTCTCTAATCTCTCCTGCCTTCCCCCCTATCACAGACCTTCCCTGTTGTCCTTTCTCCCCCTCCCCCTTTCAGTGCTCCTTCAGGATCTGTTCTTTCCCAGCACTCTCCAGTTGTGACGGAGGGCCGCGGCCCCGCCCCCTCTGACGCTGCCCACAGATGCTGCCTGAGCCGTGGACACTTCCAGCATCTTCTGTTTGTGTCGCCAGAGACACTTTCCCTTCAGCACCGCGCGCCCTGGATTGTTCGCCGATTGATTGATTGGTGCCGCGGCCCCTCCTCCCCGCCGCTGAGTGGCGCGGAGCAGCGCGCGCTGGGTGGGCTGGTGCCCCGCGCCGCCTCGCCATTGGCTGGGGCTGAGTGCTGCGCGCGCGGGCGGTTGGCGGTTTGTTGGCGGGCTCCGCTCGCGGCATTTGAGCTCAGGGGCCCGGGTGAGGCGGGGCGGAGTTGTGCGCAGGCGCGAGGCCAGCCGATTGGCCGCGGACGGACGGACGATGTTTCACCACCGCCGCCGTCGCGGAGGATGGAGCAGCGGCCCGAGCAGCGCGCCCGGTCTCCCTGCGGACTCACATACTCACGGACACGCGCGGGCAGCGAGATTTGGCCGCCGAGTCTGCGGGGCACCTTCGGGCAGGGACGGGCTTTGCTTACTGTCGGGGATTGCGGGGAGTTCGGCCGCCATCTCTGGGCAGCACGGAACCGCAGGGAGCAGGGTAGCGACAGGGGCGGGGCTTCCTGGACGTCACAATGTTGCCATTGTCCCTCTGCAGGGCAGGGTGCATGCGCGGCAGTCATCTTACTTCAGGGAGGCCATCAGGTGCAGGATGGGGACCAGTGACATGAGAACATCAGATATAGGAGATGAGTCGGCATTTGGTCCCTCGAGCCTGCCGCCATTCAATAAGATAATGGCTGCAGCATCTGCGGTGGTTCTCCTTGGAGCAGTGAAGGTGCAGGGCAGGTTTAACAGAGGTGCTCACAATCAGGAAGCTTTAGATTGAGTCAAGGAACAGAGTGGTTCTGCTCACACAATCAGAGAATGGTTATAGCACGGAAAGCCATTAGGCCCGTCGAGACCTTGCCGGCTCCCAGTGAGTCCCACTAGCCTGCCTTTTCTCCCCGGCCCTGCAAATGTTTTCTTTGAGATACTTATCCAATTCTCTTTCGAAAGCTGTTTGTGAGTCTGCCTCCATTACCCTTTCAGGCCGTGCATTCCGGATCCTAACCACTTGCTGCATAAAAAAGATTTTTCTTACGTCGCCTTTCATTCTTCTGCCAATTCGCTTATGTACCAGCAGGTTGGATGAACGAGTGAATCCCTTCCCACACACTGGGCAGTTGAACGGCCTCTCTCCATTGTGACGGCATCGATGAGTTTCCAGCGCAGAGGGGCAATTGAATCCCTTCCCACAATCCCCACATTTAGACGGTTTCTCCGTGGTATGGGTGTCCTTGTGTCTCTCCATGTTGGATGATCAATTGCAGCCTGGTCCACACACACAACGTGTATGGTTTCTCCCTGCTGTGAATGGTGTGATGTTTTTTCAGGCTGTGCAACTGGTTAAAGCTCTTTTCACAGGCAGTGCACTGGAACACTCTCACTCGTGTGTGTGTGTGTCTCATTCATCACACCTGCTGGTACACGAGCGAATTTACACTCAGGATAAGCTATTCAACTGTCCTGTGTGTAGTTTTTTTGTGTGCCTTACCCGCAGTCTACCAAAGAGTGCACCATTGGAGCAGACTGGGGAGCAGAAAGAGAAGCATGGCAGCCTAGCCCAGCAGACTGAGCCGGCCTGCAAGCACCATCGGAGCAGGCCAGCGAGCGGACGCAGCAGTGTGGCAGCCTAAACCAGCAGTCTGAGCGGCCCCCAGCCTGCGACCACCATTGAAACAGGCCAGGGAGCGGAAGGATCAGCGTGGTAGCCTGGCCCAGCAGGCTGAATGGCCCCCGGCCTGCGAGCACCATTGGAGCAGGCCAGAGAGCGAAAGGAGCACTGTGATGGCATACCACTCCAGGGAGCAGCACGTGCTGCAGCAGGAGAGCAACGGCAATGAAAAGGGACGTCGCCATGGTCCAGGTCAGTGATTGGAGCATGGGCATGTACAGCAGGAGCGGTGAGGTTGGAGCGAAGGAGCAGCGAGAGATTGTAGAGGGACGTGATCGGGGCCCAGGAGAGGCACGAGTTCGGGGCCTAGAAGAGGCGAGGGCCCAGGTGCAGCACAGGCCAGCCCACACTATGATTTGTGTGCGCACTAGGTCCGTGCAGCAGAGCTGGTCTCCAGTCATCTTGGTTAATCCTTGCAACTAGACCAAGACCTCTGTCAAGCTCGAGTGCTGGCTGGCATGCAACGGTCACCACACGTTAAAAATTCCACGCTCAGGCATCTTCCACCCTTCATGATTTAGTTCGGACCTGAGATTTTAGGTCCTTCATTGAAACACCTGTGAACTTTTTAACGTGAAGCAAATCATCCTCGATTCGAGGGACTGCCTATGATGATGATCTTCTGCCAATCACCATAAATCTGTCTCCTCTGGTTCTCAACCCTTTAGTGGGAACAGTATCTTTCTATCTGATCTGTCTGGATCTTTCATGATTTTGAACACCTATCAATTCTGCTCTCAACCTTCTCTGCTCAAAGGGGAACAACCCCAGCTTCTCCAGTCTATCCACGTAACTGAAGTCCCTCATCTCGTGAATCATTCTTGTAAATCTTTTCTGCACCCTCTCGAAGGCCATCACATCCTAATGTGCAGTGCCCAGAATTGGACACAATGCTCCAGTTGAGGCTGAACCAGTTTTACAAAGGTTCATCATAACCTCCTTGCTTTTGTACGCCATGCCTCTATGATGCCCAGGATACTGTAAGCTTTTTTAACTGCTTTCTCAACCTGTCCTGCCACCTTCAGTGATTTGTGCACGTAAACCCGCAGTTCTCACTGTTCATGCAGCCCCTTTAGGATTGTACCCTTTACTTTATCTTGCCTCTCCTCATTCATTTATTCATGCTTCTCTAATTTTATTTCTTAGCTCAGATTCACGGCCTCAATTTATTACTTGCTCTGAGCCCCTCAACTTAATCTGGCAGCATAATGTTGGCGAGTGGTGATTGATTGCCCTGGGAACCAACAGGAAGAGAGCTCAGAGATCGGTGGTGTTATGCTCATAATAAAGTAATGCAACTGAGCACTGTAGACAATGAGTTATTGTGACATTAGCTCCTTTATTCAGACTCCAGCGTGGGAGGCCTGCTTATATACAATGCTCCCAAGGGATGCTGGGATCCAACAGGTAAGCCCTCTGATGGCAGTATTATGCAGGTTGCCTGAGGTTGCAAACATGATATCACTCCCTCCCAAAGGCAATAGTACTCTTATTTACAGGGTGAGACGATTTGGGACTTTTCACTCCCTTCTCGATCGTCTCGGTACAAATGCGAGTGTGTGTGAGTTGGTTGGTTCTTCACTGGGCTGCTGGACAGCTGGCCTTTCCGGGCAGCTGGGGATGGTGAGTTCAGTTTCGTGGTCAACCGTGATGTCGGTTGTCACTTGTGTGTATGTTGGAGGGTCGAAGTTGGTGGTGTCCTCATCAGGTTGCTCGTGGCTGTTTGTGAATCGCAGTTTGGTTTGGTCCAAATGCTTTCTGCACATTAGTCCATTGGCAAGTTTGACCTGAAACACCCTACTCCTTTCTTTGGCTATGACCGTGCCAATAAACCATTTGGGACCATGTCCATAATTGAGTACAAATACAGGGTCATTGATTTTAATATCGCGTGACACATTTGCACGATCATGGTACATGCTTTGTTGATGCCACCTATCCTCGATGTGATCATGGAGATCAGGGTGGACAAGAGAGAGCCTTGTTTTGAGCGCCCTTTTCATGAGCAGCTTGGCTGGGGGAACCCCGGTGAACGAGTGGGGTCTGGTGTGGTAGCTGAGCAGGACTCGGGACAGGCGGGTCTGCAGGGAGCCTTCCGACATGCATTTCAAGCTTTGCTTGATGGTCTGGATTGCCCGTTCTGCCTGACCGTTGGTTGTGGGCTTGAACGGGACAGATCTGATGTGCTTGATCCCATTGTGGGTCATGAATTCCTTGAATTCAGCACTGGTGAAGTACGGCCCATTGTCATTGACAAAGAAATCGGGCAGGCCGTGCATGGCAAACATGACTTTTAGGCTTTCGATGGACGTGCTTACAGACGTTATTACACATTCAATCCATTTTGAATAAGCTTCCACAACAACCAAAAACATTTTGCCTCGGATCGGGCCCGCAAATTCAACGTGGATCCTCGGCCATGGTTTGGAGGGCCATGACCACAAATTTAGCGGTGCCTCTCTGGGTGCATTGCTCAGTTGAGAGCAACTGTTGCATTGGTGCACGCACGACTCTAAGTCTGCGTCGATGCCAGGCCACCACACATGGGCTCTGGCTATAGCTTTCTTCATTACTATGCCTGGGTGGGTATTGTGTAGGTCGCGTATGAACATTTCCCTGCCTTTCTTCGGCAAAGCCACGCGATTACCTCAAAAAAGACAGTCCGCCTGTATGGACATTTCGTCTTTGCACCGCTGGAACGACGTGATCTCTTCATGTATCTCCGCTGGGACGTTGGACCAGCTCCCATGGAGGACACAGTTTTTTTTACAAGGGACAGTAAAGGATCCTGGCTAGTCCAGGTCCTGATCTGGCAGGCCATAACGGGTGACTTTTCATTTTCGAATGCATTCATCACCAAGAGCAGGTCTGCAGGCTGTGACATTTCCACCCCGATGGCGGGCAATGGTAGCTGACTTAGAGCATCAGCACAGTTCTCTGTGCCTGGTCTGTGGCGGATTACATAATTGTATGCAGCCAGCATAAGCGTCCATCTTTGGATGCGGGCAGAGGCATTGATATTAATCCCTTTGCTCTCTGAGAATAGTGATATGAGTGGCTCATGGTTAGTTTCTAGCTCAAACGTGTGACCAAACAGATACTGGTGCATTTTTTCACCCAGTAAGTGCATGCCAGAGCTTCTTTTTCAATCATGCTATAGGCCCTTTCGGCCTTGGACAAACACCTGGAAGCATAGGCGACCGGTTGCAATGTTCCCGATTCATTAGCTTGTTGTATCACACACCCGACCCCGTATGAAGGCGCATCGCAAGCTAGCACTAAACATTTACATGGGTTATACAGAACAAGCAGTTTGTTAGAACATAACAGATTTCTGGCTTTCTCAAAAGCAGCCTATTTTGATTTCCCCCATAGCCAGTCATCTCCCTTGCATAGCAGCATATGTAGGGGTTCTAGCAAGGTGCTTAACCCAGGTAGGAAATTACCAAACTAGTTGAGGAGCCTCTGGAACGACCGCAGCTCCATCATGTTCTGTGGTCTCGGCACGTTCTTGATGGTCTCTGTCTTGGCGTTGGTGGGTCTGATGCCATCTGCAGCAATTCTTTTCCCTAAGATCTCGACCTCTGGTGCCAGGAAAATACACTTCGAGCATTTCAACCTGAGTCCCATGCGATCTAGCTGACTTAGAACCTCTTCCAGGTTCTTCAGGTGTTCGATGGTGTCCCAACCTGTGACCAGTATGTCATCTTGGAAAACTATGGTGCGTGGAACTTAGCAGACTCTCCACGTTCCTTTGGAAAATTGCCGCGGCTGATAGAATCCCAAACGGACACCTATTGTAGATGAACAGACCTTTGTGCGTACTGATGCAGGTGAGGCCTTTCGAAGATTCCTCCAGCTCCTGCGTCATGTGGGCCGAGGTCAGATCCAACTTGGTGAATGACTTTCCTCCAGCCAGAGTCGCAAATCGGTCGTCTGCCTTGGGTAGCGGGTACTGGAACTGTAGCAAAAAACGGTTCATCGTTCCTTTTTCGTCCCCACAAATTCTGACCATCCATCGTCTTTGAGAACCGGAACAATAGGACCGGCCCACTCGTTGAACTACACTGACGCGATGATGCCTTCTTGCTGCAGCCTGTCCAGCTCAATTTCCACTTTCTCTCGCATCATATATGGTAACAGCCATGCCTTGTGATGGATGGGTTGTGTACCGGGAACCAAGTGGATTTGTACCTTTGACTCCGAGCAACTTCCGATGCCTGGCTCAAACAATGACGGGAACTTGCTCAGAACCTGGGCACATGAAGCATCGTCAATGGACGGGAGTGCTCGGATGCCATCCCAGTTCCAGCGGATTTTTCTTAGCCAGCTTCTGCCAAACAGTTTGGGGGTATCTCCTGGTACAATCCATCGTGGGAGTTCGTGCACTGCTCCATCATAGGAGACTTTTACTGCTGCGCTGTTAATTACAGGGATCAGCTCTTTTGTGTAAGTTCTTAGCTTGGTATGAATGGAGCTAAGCTTGGGCCTGTATGCCTTGTTGCACCACAGCCTGTCAAAGGCCTTTTTGCTCATGATAGACTGACTCGCACCCATGTCCAGTTCCATGGATACTGGAATTCCATCCAGTTCAACTTTTAGCATGATCGGTGGGCATTTCGTGGTGAAGGTCTGTACCCCATACACTTCTGCCTCCTCGGTTCGAGTCTCTAGTTCAGCCTGATCCGCCATGGATCTGTTCTCCTCTAAAACGTGGTGGTTTGCAGAGTTTGCAGCTCGTCTGCTCATTCGCTGCAGGTGTCTCATTGTTCCACAGCCTTTGCACAGATAGTGTTTGAAGCGGCATTGCTGAGCTTGATGATCACTTCCGCAGCTCCAACAAGGACTTGCTTCTACGCCGAAAAGGGTTGAGTTCACAGGTTTTTCAATGAAGAACCTAATATTCCGGATCCCGAACTACATGTTGAAGGGTGGAAAATGCCTGTCCGTGGATTTTTTTAACTTGTGCTGACCGTTGCACACCAGCCACCCCTACTCTCCAACTCCTCACCCCAATCCCTCCTTCACTCCTACTCTCCATCCAGCCTCAATCCAACGCCTCCCTCACCCCTACTCTCCAACTCCTCACCCCAATCCCTCCTTCACTCCTACTCTCCAACCAGCCTCAATCCAACGACTCCATCACCCCTACTCTCCAACTCCTCACCCCAATCCCTCCTTCACTCCTACTCTCCAAACAGCCTCAATCCAACCCCTCCCTCACCCCTACTCTCCAACTCTTCACCCCAATCCCTCCTTCACCCAACTCCCCAACTCCTCAACCCAATCCCTCCTTCAACCCCTCACCCCAAATCCTCACCCCAATCCCTCCTTCACCCCCTCACCCCAAACCCCTCACCCCAATCCCTCCTTCAGTCCTACTCTCCAACCAGCCTCAATCCAACCCCTCCCTCACCCCTACTCTCCAACTCCTCACCCCAATCCCTCCTTCACTCCTACTCTCCAACCAGCCTCAATCCAACGCCTCCCTCACCCCTACTCTCCAACTCCTCACCTCAATCCCTCCTTCACTCCTACTCTCCAACCAGCCTCAATCCAACGCCTCCCTCACCCCTACTCTCCAACTCTTCACCCCAAACCCTCCTTCACCCAACTCCCCAACTCCTCACCCTAATCCCTCCTTCACCCCCTCACCCCAACACCCCTCACCCCAATCCCTCCTTCACTCCTACTCTCCAACCAGCCTCAATCCAACGCCTCCCTCACCCCTACTCTCCAATTCCTCACCCCAATCCCTCCTTCACTCCTACTCTCCAACCAGCCTCAATCCAACCCCTCCCTCACTCCTACTCTCCAAATCTTCACCCCAAACCCTCCTTCACCCAACTCCCCAACTCCTGACCCCAATCCCTCCTTCACCCCCTCACCCCAACCCTCCTCACCCCAATCCCTCCTTCACTCCTACTCTCCAACCAGCCTCAATCCAACCCCTCCCTCACCCCTACTCTCCAACTCCTCACCCAATCCCTCCTTCACCCTACTCCCCAACTCCTCACCCCAATCCCTCCTTCACCCCGACTCCCCAACTCCTCACCCCAATCCCTCCTTCACCCCTACTCTGCAACTCCTCACCCCAATCCCTCCTTCACCCCTACTCTGCAACTCCTCACCCCAATCCCTCCTTCACCCAACTCCTCATCCCAATCACTCCTTCACCCCTACTCTCCAACTCTTCACCCCAATCCCTCCTTCACCCCTACTCTCCAACCAGCCTCAATCTAACCCCTCCCTCACCCCTACTCTCCAACTCTTCACCCCAATCCCTCCTTCACTCCTACTCTCCAACCAGCCTCAATCCAACCCCTCCCTCACCCTACTCTCCAACTCCTCACCCCAATCCCTCCTTCACCCCTACTCCCCAACTCCTCACCCAATCCCTCCTTCACCCCTACTCTGCAACTCCTCACCCCAATCCCTCCTTCACCCCGACTCCCCAACTCATCGCCCCAATCCCTCCTTCACCCCTACTCTGCAACTCCTCACTCCAATCCCTCCTTCACCCCTGCTCTGAAACTCCTCACCCCAATCCCTCCTTCATCCCTACTCTCCAACCCCCCCTCACCCCAATCCCTCCTTCACTCAACTCCCCAACTCCACATCCCAATCCCTCCTTCACCCCTACTCTCCAACCCCCCCTCACCCCAATCCCTCCTTCACCCAACTCCCCAACTCCACATCCCAATCCCTCCTTCACCCCTACTCTCCAACCCCTCTCACCCCAACCCCTCCCTCACCCCTACTCTCCAACTCCTCACCCCAACCCCTCCTTCACCCCTACTCTCCAACCACCCTCACCCCAACCCGTCCTTCACCCCTACTCTTCAAGCCCCCTCACCCCAACCCCTCCCTCACTCCTACTCTCCAACCCCCCTCAATCCAACCCCTCCTTCACCCCTACTCTCCAACTCCTCAATCCAACCCCTCCTTCACCCCTACTCTCTAATCACCCTCACCCCAACCCCTCCTTCACCCCTACTCCCCAACCCCTCCTTCACCCCTACTCCCCAACCCCTCCTTCACCCTAACCCCTCCTACTCTCCAACTCCTCAACCGAACCCCTCATTCACCCCTACTCCCCAACCCCTCCTTCACCCCTACTCTCCAAGTCCTCACCCCCAACTCCTCTTTCACCCCAACGTCAGTTTTATCATCACATTAATGACCACACTGGAGGTAAATCTCAGGAGCTTGTGTGTGATGGTGAGGTGATCACTGGACAATAAAGCTCAGAGACTGGTGGGGGGCTACTCATTATCCTCGGTGTGATTTAATCCCCTTTCCCACTGAATGCTGCGGACAGACATGGTCACCTTGGTAACAGAATGGTCAGTGTGACATCACTTTCTAAACAAGAGCACACAAGACAATGGGCTATCAATAACTGGTAAAGGTATTAAACACTCTGCAATTACATTGTTATAAAATGGAAATAAAATGCTGGAAAAAATAGGTGAAGATAATAATTTATCTCTATGGAATTGACTAGCAAACATTAAGAATGGTGTGTTTTGTTTACACATATAGCAAAGACTCTGTGCTCTTTTCAGTTTTTCTGCTAAACCCCGCAAAAAATACATTGTGGACTTTGGGACCCTGCGGCAGCCCATCCAGCGTGCTTGCTGGGTCAGGATCTAAAGAGACCGGGCACTGTTCCTCCTCCCACTGCCGGGGGAGTAGAAACATAGAAAATAGGTGTAGCGGTAGGCCATTCGGCCCTTCGAGCCTGCACCAGCATTCAATAAGATCATGGCTGATCATTCACCTCAGTACCCCTTTCCTGCTTTCTCTCCATACCCCTTGATCCCTTTTCCCATAAGGGCCATATCTAACTCCCTCTTGAATATATCCAATGAACTGGCATCAACAACTCTCTGCGGCAGAGAATTTCACAGGTTAACAACTCTCTGAGTGAAGAAGTTTCTCCTCATCTCAGTCCTAAATGGCTTACCCGTTATCCTTACACTATGTCCCCTGGTTCTGGACTTCTCCAACATCAGGAACATTCTTCCTGCATCTAACCTGTCCAATCCAGTCAGAATTTTATAAATTTCTATGAGATTTCCTCTCGTCCTTCTAAACTCCAGTGAATACACGCCCAGTTGATCCAGTCTCTTCTCATATGTCAGTTCGCAAATCAGTCTGGTGAACCTTCGCTGCACTCCCTCAATAGCAAGAACGTCCTTCCTCAGATTAGGAGACCAAAACTGAACACAATATTGCAAGTGAGGCCTCACTAAGGCCCTGTACAAATGGGGCAGATATTTAAAGGGATAGGGACTCCCCTTTCTCTGCCTATTTATAGTTAAAGGGACGTCCAGTTTATCTTGGGATGTTGGGGGACTTCACTAACAGAGCTCCCATTAACAGTCGCTCCCTTCTGTATTGTGCAGTGATTGTAAAGCTGTCTATTTCAGTGACTTGAGCCTTACTAAAATATCTCACTTTCTGGAGATAAGAAATCTCAGATGGCCCAATATGGTGAGCCTGGACTGGCCCAATAGGGTGATGTGGTGATCAGAACTGTGTGAATACTCTAGCTGTGTCCTAACTAGTGTTTTACACAGTTCTAGCATAACCTTCAGAGGGAGATGGGAGTCTGGAACTTACTGCCTGAAAGATTAGTAGAGGCAGAAATCCTCATCGCATTTACGAAAGTACTTGGATATGCACTGGAAGTGTGTTAACCTACAGGGCTACGGACCAAGAGCTGGAAAGTGGGATTAGGCTGGATAGCTCTTTTTCGGCTGCACAGATATGATGGGCCTAATGGCCCCGTTCTGTGTTGCAAACTGCTATGATTCCATGTCACCAATCCCCTCCTGTCTGAAAAAACCAACCCCACAGTCACTGACACCAATCTCCTCCTGTCTGAGATAAACCAACCCCACAGTCACTGACACCAATCCCCTCCTGTCTGATATAAACCAACCCCACAGTCACTGACACCAATCTCCTCCTGTCTGATATAAAACAACCCCACAGTCACTGACACCAATCCCCTCCTGTCTGATATAAACCAACCCCACAGTCACTGACACCAATCTCCTCCTGTTTGATATAAACCCACCTCACAGTCACTGACACCAATCCCCTTCTGTCTGATATAAACCAACCCCACAGTCACTGACACCAATCTCCTCCTGTCTGATATAAAACAACCCCACAGTCACTGACACCAATCCCCTCCTGTCTGATATAAACCAACCTCACAGTCACTGACACCAATCTCCTCCTGTTTGATATAAACCCACCTCACAGTCACTGACACCAATCTCCTCCTGTCTGATATAAAACAACCCCACAGTCATGGAAACCAATCTCCTCCTGTCTGATATAAAACAACCCCACAGTCACGGACACCAATCCCCTCCTATCTGATATAAACCCACCCCACAGTCACTGACACCAATCCCCTCCTGTCTGATATAAACCAACCCCACAGTCACTGACACCAATTCCCTCCTGTCTGATATAATGTTGCAAAGGACAATGGAGGGCTAGAGGATTGGAACATGTTTATAAACCAGCAAAGGACGACTAAAAAAATGATAAAGACAGAGAAGATAGCAGATGAGAGCAAACTAGCAAGAAATATAAAGACAGTAAAAGCTTCTACATGTATATAATAAGGAAATGAGTAGCTAAAGTAAACATTGGTCCATTAGAGGATGAGACTGGAGAATTCATAATGGGAAAGACGGAAATGGCAGAGATGTTGAACAAATATTTTGTATTGTTCTTCATGGTAGAGGACACTAAAAACATCCCAGCAGTTGATAATCAAGGGGCTATTGCGGTGTTGGGGGTGGGGGGGAGGGTACTTAAAACAGTCACTTTCACTAGAGATAAGGTACTAAGCAAACTAATGGGACTAAAGGTGGACAAATCCCCCGGACCTGATAGCATGCATCCTAGGGTCTTAAAAGAAGTGGCTGCAGAGATAGTGGATGCACTGGTTGTAATCTACCAAAATTACCTGAATTCTGGAGAGCTCCCAGCAGACTGGAAAACTGCAAATGTAACACCCTAATTCAAGAAAGGAGGGAGGCAGAGAGCAGGAAACCATAGATCAGTTAGCCTACCATCGGTCATTGGGAAAATACTGGAATCCATCATTAAGGAATTAGTAGCAGGACATTTAGAAAATCATGTTACAGTCAAGCAGAGTCAGCATGGTTTTATGAAAGGGAAATCATGGTTGACAAATTTGCTGGAGTTGTTTGAAAATGTAATGAGCAGAGTTGATAAAGGAGAACCAGTTAACGTCGTACATTTGCATTTCCAGAAAGCATTCGATAAGGTGCCACACAAAAGGTTACTGCACAAGCTATAAGCTCACGGGGTTGGGGGTAATATATCACAATGGATAGAGGATTGGCTAACTAACACAAAACAGAGAGTCGGGATAAATGGATCATTTTTAGGTTGCCAAACTGTAACTAGTGGGGTGCCGCAGGGATCAGTGCTGGGGCTTCAACTATTTACCATTTATATTAATGATTGGATGAAGGGACAAAGTGTAATGCAGCCAAATTTGCTGATGCTACAAAGATAGGTGGGAAAGCAAGTTGTGAGAAGGACGCAACAAATCTACAAAGGGATATAGATAGGCTTAGTGAGCGGGTAAGAATCTGGCAGATGCACTATAATGTGATAAAATGTCAGATTATCTCCTTGGTAGAAAAAATAAAAAAGCTAATTATTATTTAAATGGGGACAATTACAAAATGCTGTAGTACAGAGGGATCTGAGGGTTCTCGTACATGAAACTCAAAAAATTAGCATGCAGGTAAAGCAAATAATCAGGAAGGCAAATGGAATGCTGGCCTTTATTGCAAGGGGAATGGAGTATAAAAGTAGGGAAGTCCTGCTACAAATGTACAGGGCATTGTTAAGACCACATCTGGAGCTTTGTGCACAGTTTTGGTCTGGACATGTCTCCATTCCCGTGCCGAGGGGATTGCTAGACCAGACGGGAGGGGCTACATTTGGGGACACTGATTCCCCACCAATTCCCATTCCCTTCTTTCTGGTGGATAATGGAGGGGCCACTGTGTGTAATGTGCAAGTCAGTAAGAATTGTCAGCAAGCTCTTTCCAATTGGAGATTTTATTCAGTGGAAACTTTGACACTATTGGAGATTTTGTACCAAAGATCAATTTAAGATTAACATTAAAATGCATAATTTTATTGCAAACTGAATTTCTGTTGAGAGTTGCTGAATTAAGGGGAAAGATAACACACAGCAATTTCTAAAATGGACACTGCAGCCCCAGAACACAATCAGCAATATATCCAGAATATTAAAGTCCAGCCCAGTTGTAGGGTTATTAATATCATCAGAAACAAACCCCAACTGTCAGAATGAACATGATTCAGTAGGGGTTGTGATTAACAGCAGCAATAACAGCACATTCCAACCCCTGCAGTCACTTGTGAACTCGCTGGTGTCTCAGCAGGTTCGATGACTGAGTGAATCCCTTCCCACACTCAGAGCAGGTGAACGGTCTCTCTCTCCCCAGTGTGAACTCGCTGGTGTTTCCGCAGGGGGAATGAACAAGTGAATCGCTTCCCGCACTCAGAGCAAGTGAACGGCCTCTCCCCAGTGTGAACTCGCTGATGAACTACAAGCTGGGATGAACAAGTGAACCCCTTCCCACACTCAGAGCAAGTGAACGGCCTCTCCCCAGTGTGAACTCACTGGTGTATCAGCAGCTCGGATGACCGAGTGAATCCCTGCCCACAATCAGAGCAGGTGAATGGCCTCTCACCAGTGTGAACTCGCTGGTGAGTTACAAGTTGGGATGACCCAGTGAATCCCTTCCCACACACGGGGCAGGTGAATGGCCTCTCCCCAGTGTGATTTCGTCGATGATTTTCCAGCTCAGACGGTGACCTGAATACCTTCCCACAGTCACCACATTTCCACGGTTTCTCCATGGTGCGGGTATCCTTGTGACTCTCCACGTTGGACGATCAGTTGAAGCCTCGCCCACCACACAACACGTTTACAGTTTCTCCGTCGTGTGAATGGTGCGATGATTTTTCAGGCTGTGTAACTGGTTAAAGCTCTTTCCACAGGCAGTGCACTGGAACACTCACTTGGGTGTGTGTGTCTCGGTGCTTTTCCAGTCACACTGATATTTTAAATCTTTTCCCACAGGCAGAACAGACAAACATTTTTCCCTCCACTTTCAAAGACCGATGATATTCAGGTCCTGATGAATAGATTGACTCCATCAGATCTTGAAGTGATGTTTGATTTGTGTTTCCTGTCTGAAAATCTCCCCTTCTAATATTCTGTAAAAGGAGATAATAAAACTCATCACTGTCAGTACAAGACATAAATTCAGAATAGACACATCTAGTTTCCATGGAACATTATTTCCTCTCTTGTTCTTCCAAAGCTGCAAATCCCTGTCTCACACACTGTCCCTCCTGCTGTGCTGAAATCCAAACCATCACACATTTCTAGACTGTTTCTCCTCCACTCCCAGTTTTCACCCACCAATTCTGGCTGGGTTCAGAAATACATTCACTGGGTCCCCTCACTCTCCTCCTCTGAAGGTGTTGACTCTGGCCGGGTTCAGTTCCACACTCAGTGGTTCCCCTCTCCACCCCTGAAGGTGCTGACTCTGGCTGGGTTCAGTTCCACAGTCACTGGTTTCCCTCTCCCTCTCTTCTGGTGAAGGTGCTGACACTGCCTAGGTTCAGTTTTACACTCACTGGTTCCCCTTACCCTCCTCTCCTGAAGGCGCTGACTCTGGCTGGGTTAAGTCCTATACGCTCTGATTTCCCTCCCTCATCCCCTGAAGGTGCTGACACTGGCTGGGTTCAGTTCTACATTCACTGGTTCCTCTTAACTGATAAGGGAATAAGGGGTTATGGGGAGCGGGCAGGAAAGTGGACCTGAGTCCATGACCGGATCAGCTATGATTGTATTAAATGGTGGACAGGCTTGAGGGGCCGTATGGCTTACTCCTATTTCTTATGTTCTCTCCCTCTCCTCCCCTGAAGGTGTTGACTCCGGCTAGGTTCAATTCTACACTCACTGGTTACCCTCCTTTTCCTCCCGTTAAGGTGCTGACCAGCGGAGAGCTCGGGGCCCGGCGGGAGAGTCGGTGCCTCAGGTCCTGCTTCTGGCTTCACATGGATGAACGATTCCGCCGGGGGGTGGGGAC
Source organism: Pristiophorus japonicus (assembly GCF_044704955.1). Taxonomy (NCBI): domain Eukaryota; kingdom Metazoa; phylum Chordata; class Chondrichthyes; family Pristiophoridae; genus Pristiophorus; species Pristiophorus japonicus. The sequence goes on from NW_027252757.1 coordinate 210,476, forward strand.
GCCGCTTGACAGGGGGCGGGGCTTTAAAACTGCGGTCCGAGAAGGGGGCGTGGCTTGGCAGACGCCTGTGTCCAAAAAAGTGCAAATAGTTAATCCCATAAAATCTCCCACATCCCTTTACCCACCAGGACCCGGCTGGAAACAGACACTGACATCACTCACTTTGTTCCTGCACCAAGATGTCCGCACATGCGCTTTGTCACTCACTGAAGTAAGATGGCGGAGCGTTTACCCAGTCTTCCTGTACCAAGATGGCCTGGGCCTGTGACCGGGAGAAAGCCCCTGAAGCTGCAACCGCCGATAGTCCGGTTACTATTCGGGCTTGAGGCGGGCACCGGTTGTTTATGAAGCCTCCCTGACTGCTCGCTCGTCCATTACTCCCCTCCGCCCTGCTGAAAATAAGCGCTTCTGCACAGCAGATGCTTCACGCGTCTTCGCCGCCATTGCACGCGCCGCGCATGCTCGAAACTCAGCCAGGTCCTGCGCCTGCGCATTCAGCTCCTGTAGTCTGGGAGCGGCACATTCTCCCTCGCGGGGAATGCTGGGTAAAAGCCCCACCATTGAAAGGCTGCATTAGTGAATCGAACAGGATTCACAGCAGGCCGGTGCCATTGGAGGGAGCAGCATGCTGCGGCGGCCGGGCCCGGAAATCGGCGCGGTTCCGGCCTGCAAGACCATCAGCAGGCCGGTGCCATTGGAGGGAGCAGCGTGTGCTGCTGCAGGAGGGCGATGGCTACAAAGCCAGATCGCTGATTGCAATGCGGGCAGGCACAGCAGGAGGGGCGAAAGAGCGGCAAGAGTCCGTAGAGGGAAGTGACCACGACCCAGAAGAGGCGAGGGTCCAAGGGCAGCGCAGGCCAGCCCACACTGTGATGTGTGTGCGCGTTCGGTTTGTGCAGCAGAGCTTGTCTCCAGTAAGTCTTGGGTAATCCCTGTCACTGGACCAAGACCTAGCTCTGTCAAGCCCGTGTGGTGGCTGGTGTGCAACGGCCACCACACCTTAAAAAAAATCCAAGCACAGGCATCTTCCACCCTTCACGATGTAGTTCGGGATCTGGAATATTAGGTCCTTTATTGAAACACCTGTGAACTCATCCCTTTTTCGCGTGGAAGCAAGTCATCCTCGCTTTGAGGGACTGCCTATGATGATGATGATGTTCATTCTGGCAGTTAGTGTTTGTTTCTGATGATCTTAATAACCCCTATACCTAACCTCTCTGTCCTCGTCTCCTAGACTATTCCAACAAAGCTCAACTCAAGCTCGAGGAACAGCACCTCATCTTTCGTTTAGGCACTTTACAGTTTTCTGGACTCAACATCAAGTTCAAAAATTTCAGAGCGGAACCACCGCCAATCTTTGGCTCTCTTCCCACTCCTTGTCTCTAATGGTAGTTGGGCATTATCCCACCATTCACACCCTATCTTGACTACTGTTTTTCTAATTTCTGGCATTACCATTTGAATTCGGCACATCACCCCTTTTGTCTCTCTAATCTCTCCTGTCTTCCAACCTATCACAGACCTTCCCTGTTGTCCTTTCTTCCCCTCCCCCTTTCAGTGCTGGTTAAAAATCGGTTCTTTCCTAAAAGTCTCCAGTTCTGACGAAGTGTCATCAACCCAAAATGTTAACTCCGCTTCCTCTCCACAGACGCTGCCTAACCTGCTGAGATAGAAACATAGAAACATATAAATTTACAGCACAGGAGGAGGGCATTTTGGCCCATCGTGTCTACGCTGGCTGACAAAGAGCTGCACAGCCCTTGGTCAGCAGCCCTAAAGGTTACATATAAACCTATGAACAATGGCGGAAAGGCAAAGAGCACCCAGCCCAACCAGTCCGCCTCAGACACCTGCCACACCCCTTACACTGAAAGATTCTACACTCCACCCCAACCGGAGCCATGTGATCTCCTGGGAGAGGCAAAAAACAGATAAAAACCCAGGCCATTTTGGGAGAAAAAAATCTGGGAAAATTCCTCTTCGGTCCATCCAGGCAATTGAAACTAGCCCAGGTGATTACCCTGACCGTATTCGATTCCCTGCAGTACTTACCATTATATCTGTGCCAGCCAACAAGAGGTTCTCCAGTCTAATCCCAATTACCAGTTCTAGGTCTGTAACCCTGCAGGTTACGGCACTTTAAGTGCCTATCCAATCATCTCTTAAAAGCGGTGAGGGTTTCTGCATCCACCACTCTTCCAGACAGTGAGTTCCAGATCAACACCACCCTCTGCATAAAGAAGACCCCCTCAAGTCCCCTCTAAACCTTCCAGCAACTTAAAACTATGCCCCCCCAAGTAGCTGTGGCTAAATCACTCCTTAACATAGCAAAATTAACTTTTCCCCAATTCGGGACTTTTATTCCAGGCCTATCCTTGCCCTTATCCATAACCAACTTGAATCTGACTGAATTATGGTCATAGGCACCCAAGTGCTCTCCCACTAATACCCCTTCAACCTTACGACCCTATGGCTTTTGGACTTCACAGCAATTTGCCTACACATTTGCTCCTCTATCTCCCTCCCACTGTTTGGGGGTCTATAATGCATGGCCAGCAGTGTGATCGCCCCTTTTTTATTTTTCAATTCGACCCATATGACCTCATTTGATGATTCCTCTCACACATCATCCCTCCTCACCACTGTAATAGTTTCTTTAATCAGTACCATGACCATGACACCCCCCTTTTTACCTCCCCTCTGTGTCTTGTCTAAAAATCCTGTAACCAGGAATATTGATCTGCAAAACAATGCCCCTCTTTCAACCATGTTTCTGTAATGGCTATAATGTCATACTCCCAAGTATCTACCTGTGCTCTTAGCTCATCCACCTTATTCGCTATACTCCTTGCATTTCAGCCTAACTATCAGTTAACCCATTTTTGGATCCGATTTCCAGCATTTTCTGTTTTTATTCCAGCATCCGCAGTATTTTGCTTTTGTATCCTTATACCTGACATGGAGATTAATATTGTGTATAAATGTTGAATAAATTACCTTTGTTTCAAACTCAGTGTGTGGAATATTTGATTCCTCCATAATCAGAGGAGACTAATTCACGTTCTGTTATCGACTGTTCCATTTTAGGGCTTTTTCTTAATCTAACTTGTATCACTTCTCACCTCGTTCGCCTTCTGTCATATCAAACCCCAAACTTGTTCCATTTGAGTACATGGCGTGTGGTTGTAGTAGACTTAAACTGCAGTGTCTCACTTTAAGCTCAATTGAAATTGCTTTGAACCACCCCTTTATTGAACTGTCTGCATAAGATTTGAAATCCGTTACTTTCTGAATCAGTTAACCCATTTTTGGATCCGATTTAATTTTTAAAAATTCATCCACACATTTTACACTTGATAGCCGGTGAAATATTCTGATATTTGCAATTGTTATTGCCACAGGCTTTATTTCCTGGTCACTGACTCCATCCCTCTCCCCAACTTTTGTCTGAGACTGAACCAGGCTGTTTGCAATCTTAGTGTCATACATAACCCGAAAGTAAGTTTTTGACCACTAATCTGCAGCATAACTAAGACTGTGTATTTCCACATAGAAACATAGAAAGTTACAGCGCAGAAGGAGGCCACTTTGGCCCATCGTGTCCTTGCCAGCTGACAACAAAAGATGAAAACCCGGGCCAATTGGGGGGAAAAAAAATCTGGGAAAATTCCTCTCTGACCCATCCAGGCGATTGAAACTGGTCCAGATCACTCTGGCCATATTCGATTCCCTGCAGTACTTATCATCGTATGTGCGCCAGCCAACAAAAGGTCATCCAATCTAATCCCAATTAACAGCTCTAGGTTCGTAACCCTGCAGGTTACGGCACTTTAAATGCCTATCCAAGCACCTTTTACATGTGGTGAGGATTCTGCATTCACCACCCTTCCAGGCAGTGAGTTCCAGACCCCCACAACCCTCTGCATAAAGAAGCACCCCCCCCCCTCAAATTCCCTCTGAACCTTCCACCAACCACCTTAAAACTATGCCTCCTCATAATAGACATCTCCACCAATGAAATAGGCCCTTGCTATCCACTATTTCCAAGCCCCTCAAAATGTTGTACACCTCAATGAGGTCCCCTCTCAACCTCTACTGTTCCAATGAGAACAAATCCAGCCCATCCTATCTGTCCTCATAACTAAGATTCTCCATTCCAGGCAGAAGCCTAGTAAATTTCCTCTGCATGCTCTCTAGTGCAATCATGCCCTTCCTATAATGCGGCGACCAGAATGCACGCAGTACTCAAGCTGTGACCTAACCAGAGTATTATACAATTTAAGCATAACCTCCCTGCTCTTATATTCTATGCCTCGGCCAATAAAGGCAAGCATTCCATATGCCTTCTTAAGTACCTTATCCACCTGGCCTGCTATTTTTAGGGAATCTGTGGACCAATGGTGGAGCTTTGGAGGCGTGGCCTATTCACTTGGAGCCTGGAGCAGTGAGAGAAGGAGCTACCTGCTGTTGCTCCTGCCTGGAAAGCCTTTGTGAGACATGTGAAACAGCCCAGGAAGAGGAGGAAGGGGCTTTCTATAATTCCAATTCATCCAGAGGGAGAGGAGGAGAGCTGAAAATTCAACAACCTTTAATACTGCTACAAAGAGTTGGAGAGAGGGGGAAAAAGAACAACAACTATCCAGTGTGGAAGGAGGGAAAGACTTCATCATCAAGAGGTGGGTGCATTTTGGTGCATTCCCCGAAAGACTTTGTTGTATCAGTGGGAGGAGGAAAGAAGACCATTTCGAGGGCCGTAACATCGCGGGGTGTGTGTGTGTGTGGAAGTGTGTGTGGGGGTCTTGCTTACAGCTAGGCCCCACACACTACTGAAGCACCCTCCCCCATTGCCTAGCCTGGGATAGCTGGAGCTACCTGGCTGAAGTATTACTAATCACCCTATTTAACATCGTTGGAAGTGTGTGCCTGGGTGGCTCCAGCTACCTCAGGTGAAGACATCTTCTCCCCCCACCCGAAGACCATCTACAAAGACTGGGTTTGTTTTTTCCATCATCTGTGGAGTGCACCCCAAGAAACACCCACCCATCGCTGTGAGGGGAGACCTGCCCTCGCAGCTTCCCTCTTTCGCACCCCCCTCTTTCTTTCTCTCTCTCTCTGTCTCTCCTCTCTCTCTCTGAGAGCCCCTTTCCTCCTAATTGAAAAAACCATTAAGACAACTGAGCAGAGGGAGCAAGGCCCCTCCCCAATTGTCAACTAGGGGAGAGGTGTGCCTCTTTTAGAGCTCCCTCTGTTCAAACATCAACGAGGCCATTTAAGACTATTAAGGCCTGTGACTTTGGGGTGGGTGTGGCACTTAAAGGGACCCCGTGATGGCGACTCCATCCACGCCGGTGGCAGGGCCAACAAAGACATATGTGCAGGCGGCATCCACATCCATGGCGCCTCCTGTGCCTCCTGCTGCCCTGCCACCTTTCAGACTAATAACAAAGAAACACGGGGTCAGGAGCTACACTCACCCCACAATGAGCATTGAGGAGTGCGTGCGGGCGATGGCTGGGGTAGTCGGCCCCTCGGCCATTGTCGCAGCCTCCAAGATGTCTGGGAAGGCCGTGTTCTTCCTGGGGTCGGAGCGGGCGGTGTCCTGGCCCTTGAAAAGGGGCACACGGTGGGCGGGACGTTCCTGCCGGTGGACCCTCTCGAGGCCAACGCGCAGAGGCTCATCCTTTCAAACGTCACGCCCTTTGTTCCCGCTGAGCTCCTCCTCCCTCAACTACACCAACTGGGGGAGGTAAGGTCAGATATCAACCCCATACCGCTCGGCCTCAGGGAGAACAGCCTGCGCCACGTGTTCTCCTTCCGCCGCCAGCTCTTTGTCCAGCTGGTGCGGGAGGAGACGACAGAGGGTACTTTTAATGTGGTGCACGAGGGGACTGCCTACCGTGTCTTTTGGACGTCGGACGGCGTGCGGTGCCATGCCTGCAGGGAGGTGGGGCACGTTCGCAAGAACTGCCCCACCTCCAAGGCCGCCAAACCACCGAAGGCGGCCAAGGCTGGCGCTGCCGCCACCCCTCCCCCTAGTAGCGTCCGTGTGCCAGAAGCCGTAGGTGCGCGGGCATCGTCGGGGGCCTTTGTTTTCACGGTCTCCGGCGGGGGGAGGGAGAATTTCCGATCGGAAAGAAGGCGCGGAGGAAGGCGAAACATCTTGAGGCGGGTCCCGTCAGTGCGCCAGACAGTCTGATCACCGCGCTGAGCCCAACCCTGTCACCGGCGAGCGCAGGGTGCCCTGAGCCCGTGCCCGAGCCCTTGACCAATATCACAGAGGGGCTCGGGCGTGGGCAAGATAAGAAAAAGGGGGGAGTGGAGCGGGAGGCCTCGGCAGACATGCAGGTCTCCCTGCCTCTGCGCCCACCCAGGAACAAAAGGAGGCGCCGCTCCAATGAGGCGGAGGGGGAACAACATCCCTCCGCGGAGGAGTCGGTGCCTGCCGCGTGTCCCGCGTCCCCCACCACCGCCCCCAAGCTGCGCTGTAGGCGAGAGGAGTCTGTCCCCGGGGAGGGTGAGACAGTCGAGGCTGCCCAGCCTCTGCATCCCGGGGATGGCATGGAAGATCTGCCTGTCGTGGGGGGCGTGGGGCCAGCGGAGGAATGCGTAGCCGCCGGGTCGAGCGTCCTGAGGACTGAGGCGGGCAGGGCCGAAAAGGCCGAACCTGAGCCCGCCCAGCCAATATGCAACTTCCCCCGGGACTTGCTCGACTTGGCAGAAATACACAGTATTAAAAATTTTAATGAATCTGTAAACGCTGGGCCGGGGGGCGGCGGCGGGGAGGGAGAAGAACAACAACCCTCGCCCCCTACTTTGGAGCTGGGGTACTTGGAGGACCTGGAACATTACTTTGGCCAGGTCTCTCCGTGTTCCCCGGTTCCTGGGGCGGAGGAAACATAGAAACATAGAAACATAGAAAATAGGTGCAGGAGTAGGCCATTCGGCCCTTCTAGCCTGCACCGCCATTCAATGAGTTCATGGCTGAACATTCAACTTCAGTACCCCATTCCTGCTTTCTCGCCATACCCCTTGATCCCCCTAGCAGTAAGGCCCTCATCTAACTCCTTTTTGAATATATTTAGTGAATTGGCCTCAACAACTTTCTGTGGTAGAGAATTCCACAGGTTCACCACTCTCTGGGTGAAGAAGTTCCTCCGCATCTCGGTCCTAAATGGCTTACCCCTTATCCTTAGACTGTGACCCCTGGTTCTGGACTTCCCCAACATTGGGAACATTCTTCCTGCATCTAACCTGTCTAACCCCGTCAGAATTTTATATGTTTCTATGAGGTCCCCTCTCATTCTTCTGAACTCCAGTGAATACAAGCCCAGTTGATCCAGTCTTTCTTGATAGGTCAGTCCCGCCATCCCGGGAATCAGTCTGGTGAACCTTCGCTGCACTCCCTCAATAGCAAGAATGTCCTTCCTCAGGTTAGGAGACCAAAACTGTACACAATACTCCAGGTGTGGCCTCACCAATGCCCTGTACAACTGTAGCAACACCTCCCTGCCCCTGTACTCAAATCCCCTTGCTATGAAGGCCAACATGCCATTTGCTTTCTTAACCGCCTGCTGCACCTGCATGCCAACCTTCAATGACTGATGTACCATGACACCCAGGTCTCTTTGCACCTCCCCTTTTCCTAATCTGTCACCATTCAGATAATAGTCTGTCTCTCTGTTTTTACCACCAAAGTGGATAACCTCACATTTATCCACATTATACTTCATCTGCCATGCATTTGCCCACTCACCTAACCTATCCAAGTCGCTCTGCAGCCTCACAGCATCCTCCTCGCAGCTCACACTGCCACCCAACCTAGTGTCATCCGCAAATTTGGAGATACTACATTTAATCCCCTCATCTAAATCATTAATGTACAGTGTAAACAGCTGGGGCCCCAGCACAGAACCTTGCGGTACCCCACTAGTCACTGCCTGCCATTCTGAAAAGTACCCATTTACTCCTACTCTTTGCTTCCTGTCTGACAACCAGTTCTCAATCCATGTCAGTACACTACCCCCAATCCCATGTGCTCTAACTTTGCACATCAATCTCTTGTGTGGGACCTTGTCGAACGCCTTCTGAAAGTCCAAATATACCACATCAACTGGTTCTCCCTTATCCACTCTACTGGAAACATCCTCAAAAAATTCCAGAAGATTTGTCAAGCATGATTTCCCTTTCACAAATCCATGCTGACTTGGACCTATCATGTCACCTCTTTCCAAATGCACTGCTATGACATCCTTAATAATTGATTCCATCATTTTACCCACTACCGATGTCAGGCTGACCGGTCTATAATTCCCTGTTTTCTCTCTCCCTCCTTTTTTAAAAAGTGGGGTTACATTGGCTACCCTCCACTCCATAGGAACTGATCCAGAGTCAATGGAATGTTGGAAAATGACTGTCAACGCATCCACTATTTCCAAGGCCACCTCCTTAAGTACTCTGGGATGCAGTCCATCAGGCCCTGGGGATTTATCGGCCTTCAATCCCATCAATTTCCCCAACACAATTTCCCGGCTAATAAGGATTTCCCTCAGTTCCTCCTCCTTACTAGACCCCCCGACCCCTTTTATAACCGGAAGGTTGTTAGTGTCCTCCTTCGTGAATACCGAACCAAAGTACTTGTTCAATTGGTCCGCCATTTCTTTGTTCCCCGTTATGACTTCCCCTGATTCTGACTGCAGGGGACCTACATTTGTCTTTACTAACCTTTTTCTCTTTACATATCTATAGAAACGTTTGCAATCCGTCTTAATGTTCCCTGCAAGCTTCTTCTCATACTCCATTTTCCCTGCCCTAATCAAACCCTTTGTCCTCCTCTGCTGAGTTCTAAATTTCTCCCAGTCCCCAGGTTCGCTGCTATTTCTGGCCAATTTGTATGCCACTTCCTTGGCTTTAATACTATCCCTGATTTCCCTTGATAGCCACGGTTGAGCCACCTTCCCTTTTTTATTTCTATGCCAGACAGGAATGTACAATTGTTGTAGTTCATCCATGCGGTCTCTAAATGTCTGCCATTGCCCATCCACAGTCAACCCCTTAAGTATCATTCGCCAATCCATCTCAGCCAATTCACGCCTCATACCTTCAAAGTTAGCCTTCTTTAAGTTCTGGACCATGGTCTCTGAATTAACTGTTTCATTCTCCATCCTAATGCAGAATTCCACCATATTATGGTCACTCTTCCCCAAGGGGCCTCGCACAACGAGATTGCTAATTAATCCTTTCTCATTACATAACACCCAGTCTAAGATGGCCTCCCCCCTAGTTGGTTCCTCGACATATTGGTCTAAAAAACCATCCCTTATGCACTCCAGAAAATCCTCCTCCACCGTATTGCTTCCAGTTTGGTTAGCCCAATCTATGTGCATATTAAAGTCACCCATTATAACTGCTGCACCTTTATTGCACGCACCCCTAATTTCCTGTTTGATGCCCTCCCCAACATCACTACTACTGTTTGGAGGTCTGTACACAACTCCCACTAACGTTTTTTGCCCTTTGGTGTTCTGCAGCTCTACCCATATAGATTCCACATCATCCAAGCTAATGTCCTTCCTAACTATTGCCTTAATCTCCTCCTTAACCAGCAATGCTACCCCACCTCCTTTTCCTTTTATTCTATCCTTCCTGAATGTTGAATACCCCTGGATGTTGAGTTCCCAGCCCTGCTCATCCTGGAGCCACGTCTCCGTAATCCCAATCACATCATATTTGTTAACATCTATTTGCACAGTTAATTCATCCACCTTATTGCGGATACTCCTTGCATTAAGACACAAAGCCTTTAGGCTTGTTTTTTTAACACCCCTTCCACTGTCACTTCCTGACCCAGCACCACTTTTAAAAGAGCCGAGTGGGAACTCCTCTGTCGACGATCCTGGGGGTGGGATCGGGGCAGAGCCAGGGCCGGATGGAGCGGCTGGGCCATTTGCCGTACCTCGTGTGGTAGACGGGCCGGCTGCTAGCAGCAACCTCCCGGAGGGGGACGGGGACTCGGTGGAGGACGCGGGTGAAGATCTTGAGTCCATCGCCAGTGAGGCGGTGGATCTCCTCGTGCCCGCCGCTGAGTCCCCCCTCATTCCCATAGAGGAATTCCGAGATTTTCTGGTCCAGAGCCAGGGTCGCCGCAACCGAACCCATCTGGCCCGGGAAAGATGGTCCGAGCCGGGGCTGCTCATCGCTTCCGTCCGCGTCGCCGCTAAAACCATGGCAGCGGGCGGGCCCTTATCAAAGGCGCAAGGCCTTGAGCTGCGCCGGCTCAAAAAGTTCCTCGCTGGGCTGCTGAAGGAGTGGAGGTCAACAAACGACTCCACTCCCCCCCCCACAATAGGTTAGGTAGAGGTTGCACTATGCTTTTGTCATGAAGGTAACTATAGCCAGCCTCAACATCAATTGCAGCAGAGAGGCACACCGTAGATTTATCAATTTTTCGCTCCTGCGGGAGGGGAAATATGTGCTGTGCTTCCTGCAAGAAACCCACACTGTTCCAGAAGCTGAAGCCACGTGGCTCCTGGAATGGCAAGGAGAGGTCCGCATGAGCCACCTCACTACCACTTCTTGTGGGGTGGCCATCTTGTTGGCCCCGCATTTTCAGCCGGAGATCTTGGGGGTCGAGGAGCCCGTGCCAGGCCGCTTGCTGCATGTAACGGTTCACCTGGGGGACGTGCCGCTCCATCTCGTGAACATGTACGCCCCTCAGCCCGGACCGCAGCAAACGCGCTTCTTCGAAGAGGTGTCTGCTCTTCTTGGCTCCGTCGACGTCGGCGACTGCATTGTCCTCGGGGGGGATTTTAACTGCACCCTCGAGGCGAGGGACCGCTCCGGTGCCCCGCAGAGCATGACGGCAATGGAGAAGTTGAGGGACCTGGTCGGGTCCTTCGACTTGGTGGACGTCTGGCGAAATCTCCATCCCGACTCCAGCGCCTTTACTTGGGTGAGGCCTGGAGTAGGATGGTCCAGAGTCGACCGCCTTTACGTGTCTCGGGCGCACATTTCCTGCGTCCCGGCGGCCTCCATGTGGCCGGTGCCGTGTTCGGACCACCACCTGGTGTGGGCGGAGCTCGCTTCGCTCTAGGCGAGGACGGGGTCCGCGTACTGGCATTTTAACAACCAGCTGCTGGAGGACGTGCGGTTCCAGGTCTCGTTCCGTCGTTTCTGGGCTGACTGGAGAAAGAAGCAGGGGGGCTTCCCCTCCTTGAGGCTATGGTGGGACGTGGGCAAGGCTCACCTCCACATCTTCTGTCAAGAGTACGCGAGGGGGTCGACCAAGAGGCGGGCGGCCAGGGTCGGGTGCCTAGAAAAAGAGGTGCTCGACCTGGAAGCCCGTCTCGGTCAAGTCGTCGAGGACCCGTCCCTGCGGATGGTGTACGAAGCAAAGAAGGCTGCGCTGAAGGACCTGCAGCTCGTCGGGTCCCGAGGCGCGTTCGTTAGGTTGCGGATCCGGTTCCTGCGGGATCTGGACCGCGGATCCCCCTTCTTCTACTCGCTGGAAAAAAGACAGAGTGTCCGTAAGCAGCTCTTGATGCTGCTGGCCGACGACAGCTCTCTCGTTTCGGATCCGGAGTGCGTCAACAACAATATTACGGGGCTCTGTTCTCTCCGGAGCCGTCCAGCGAGGAAGCACGTAGAGTTTTGTGGGAGGACCTGCTGAGGGTCTGCCCGGAGGGCACCGAAAATCTGGAAGCTCCGCTAACCCTGGCGGAGCTGACCGGTGCCCTCGACTGGCTCTCGAGGGGAAAAGCCCCGGGGCTGGACGGGCTGACCGTGGAGCTCCATAGGGCGTTCTGGGACGTCCTGGGGGGCGACTACACGCGGGTCCTAGGGGAAAGTCTGGCGACCGGGGAGATGCCCCTCTCTTGGCACAGGGCAGTCATCGTCCTGCTGCCTAAGAAGGGCGATCTCCGCCTCCTTAAGAACTGGCGCCCGGTCTCCCTCTTCAGCACGGACTACAAAATCTTTGCCAGGGCGATGTCTGCTCGCCTTGGCACCGTGCTGGACCACATGATCCACCCCGACCAGTCCTACACGGTACCGGGCCGGACAATCCACGATAACATCCATCTGGTCCGGGACCTCATCCATCATTCCCAGGAGGCTGGTCTGTCGGTCGCCTTCCTATCTCTCGACCAAGAGAAGGTGTTCGACAGAGTGGATCACGACTATCTGTTCGGGACTCTGCGCGCTTTCGGGTTCGGGACGCATTTCGTTGCCCGGATCCGACTTTTGTACGCCGCCGCGAAGTGTCTGATAAAGGTTAATGGGTCCTTAATGGCGCCCCTTTGCTTTGGGAGAGGGGTGTGCCAGGGATGCCCCATGTCCGGCCAGTTATATGCCATCTACGTGGAGCTTTTCCTGTGCCTCCTGCGGACGAGGTTGACGGGACTGGCTCTGCAAGGGCCGGGCGTGGAGGTCGTCCTCTCGGGTTACGCCGATGACATGCTCCTCGCGGTAGAGGATCCTGCTGACCTGCGGAGGATGCGTGAGTGCCAGGAGATTTACTCGGCTGCATCCTCTGCCAGGATCAACTGGGAGAAATGTTCCGGACTCCTGGTGGGTCAGTGGCGGGTGGACTCCCTGCCGGAGGAGCTCAGGCCTTTTGCCTGGAGCATGACCCATCTCCTCTATCTGGCAGTCTACCTTAGCCCCGACGAGGGAGCCTGGCCGGCGAACTGGCAAGAGCTGGAGGCCAAGGTCGCCGCTCATCTAGGGCGCTGGACAGGACTGCTCCGAGTGCTGTCCTACAGGGGTCGAGCGCTAGTCATAAACCAGCTCGTGGCCGCCATGTTGTGGTACCGGCTGGTCACTTTGACCCCTCCCCCTGCGTTTGTCACCAAGATACAGAAGAAGCTGGTGGACTTCTGGGAGCACTGTGTCTCTGCCGCGGTTTTGAGTCTCCCGCTTGGGGAGGGCGGTCAGTCGTTGGTGTGCGTCAGCACCCAGCTCGCGACTTTCCGTCTTCAGACCCTGCAGAGATACCGTTACGTTGAGCCCCCTCCTAGGTGGCGTGCTCTGACAATGTACTTCTTCCGCCAGCAGCACGGCCTCAACTACGACACGCAGCACCTGTTTGTGAGCTTGGGGGGCGTCAGGACCGCCTTCCAGGAGCTGCCTGTCTTTTACAAGGAACTCACCAGGGTCTGGAACAAAGTCTCCACCAAGCGCAGCTCTCCACCGGCTGGAGTGGTGGCTGTCCTGCAGGAGCCACTGCTCGGGAATCCTTACCTCCACGACCAAGGTTTTAGGTGGTGGTCGGACGAGAGGGCTGTGGCTGGTGAGGTGACCAGGGTCATGGACCTGCTCGATGGCAGAGGAGCGGGCTGGATGGCGCCAGACATGCTGGCGCGGCGCCTAAATTCTGCCAACGTCCACCACGCGGCCGATGCCATCGAGTTGCTAAAAACAGCTCTGGGCCCCAACTCCGTTAGGTGCATCGAGGAGGCTCAAGCACGTGGGGACATCCCGTCCGAACTGACCCCCGTCCGAATGGAATTCCTCATCGGCGCCAAACCCTGGAACCTCTCTCGGGAGCCGATGCCTCACAACTTGAGGTGCCTCGAGGAAATCCCCTCCGTGCCTTTCAGTTCCGCGCGGAGGGTTTTCCTGTACGGGCTGCTCCTGCACACTCTCAACTTTGCCATCCTCGCCTGCCGTCCATACACGCCATGGCATACCATCTTGCCGTCCAGAGGAGGCGGTGGTCCCCGATGGAGGGCACTCTACGCGGGAGTCCTCCCACTATTTATCGGGGACTTGGCCTGGAGGGTGGTGCACAGAGCAGTGCCATGCAATAAATTTTTAAGCCGGTTCACGGGCTCCCAGGCCGCCTGCAATTTCTGCGGTCTGGAAGAGTCCGTGTTCCATGATTTTATTGAATGCACGAGGTTGCAGCCCTTGTTTTATTATTTAAAGGGGCTGCTCCTGAAATTCTGGCTGCACTTCAGTCCCACACTCCTGATCTTTGGGCACCCTGTGCGGAGGGGAGCGGGTAGGTCCTAGGGTCTCCTCGTAGGACTGCTCCTGGGCACGGTAAGGGTGCCATCAGCCGGTCCAGGCAGCGGGCGGTCGAGGGGGTCGTTCAACCTGACTGCCTGCCTCTCTTCCGCGTGTACATCCGCGCCAGGGTGTCCTTGGAGATGGAGCACGCGGTGTCCACCGGTACGCTCGCGGCCTTCCGCGAGAGGTGGGCACCGGAGGGACTGGAGTGCATCGTCACGCCCGGCAACCAAATTTTTATTTGATTTTATGTTTTAAAGTTTAATTTGTCTTAATTGCCGGTGTTTTGTTAGTGTCCCCCTCCTCTTTTATAGGGGGCACTTGGAGAAAAAAGAATGATTTTAGTGCTCAAAACAAACTTTAAAAAAAAAAACAAAGACACAAAGAAAAACACAAAAAAAGGGCCTTGGAAATGTTTGGTGCTCCCCCCAGATCGGGGGGACACGATTTAATGATTTAATGTTTTAATCTTTTTCACAAAAGGAGTTCTGTGGACCAATGGTGGAGCTTTGGCGGCGTGGCTTATTCAGTTGGAGCTCTGCTGTAGTGAGAGAAGGAACTCCCTGCTTTTGCTCCTGTCTGGAAGGCCTGGAGTGAACCCTGAGAACAACCCAGGAAGAGGAGGAGAGGGCTGGCTTACTACACATTCAACGTCCAGAGGGAGAGGAGGAGAGCAGAAAATTTATCATTTATTACAACTACAGAGAGTTGGAGAGAGGGGGAAAAGAACAACCTGAGGAAACACCATCCAGTGTGGAAGCCATTTCTACAATCTTTGACAGGTGGGTGTGTTTTGGTGCATTCCCCGAAAGACTTTGTTGTATCGGTGGGGGGAGGAAAGAAGACCTTTCGAGGGCCGGAACATCGCGGCGGGTGCGTGTGTGTGGTAGTGTGTGTGGGGGTCTTGCTTACAGCTAGGCCCCACACACCACTGAAGCACCCCTCCCCCATTGCCTAGCCTGAGATAGCTGGAGCTACCTGGCTGAAGAATCTTTAATTACCCTATCTTACATCGTTGGGAGTGTGTGCCTGGGTGGCTCCAGCTACCCCAGGTGAAGACATCTTCTCCCCCCACCCGAAGACCATCTACAAAGACTGGGTTTTTTTGCCATCTGGGGGGTGCACCCCAAGAAACCTGCCCTCGCAGCTTCCCTCTTTCGCACCCCCCTCTCTCTTTCTCTCTATCTCTGTCTCTCCCCTCTCTCTCTGAGAGCCCTTTCCTCCTAATTGTAAAAACAATTAAGACAACTGAGCAGAGGGAGCAAGGCCCCTCCCCATTCGTTAACTAGGGGAGAGGTGTGCCACATTAAGAGCTCCCTCTGCTCATACACTTAAACGAGGCCATTTAAAGACCATTAAGGCCTGTGACTTTGGGGTGGGTGTAGCCCTTAAAGGGACCCCGTGATGGTGACTCCATCCACGCCGGTGGCAGGGCCAGCTAAGACATATGTGCAGGCGGCGTCCACATCCACGGTGCCTTTTGCGCCTCCTGCTGCCCTGCCACCATTCAGACTGATAACAAATAAACACGGGGTCAAGAGCTACACTCACCCCTCAATGAGCATTGAGGAGTGCGTGCGGGCGATGGCTGGGGTAGTCGGCCCCTCGGCCATTGTCGCAGCCTTCAAGATGTCTGGGAAGGCTGTATTCTTCCTGGGGTTGGAGCGGGTGGTGTCCCTGGCCCTCGAAAAGGGGCTCACGGTGGGCGGGACGTTCCTGCCGGTGGACCCTCTCGAGGCCACCGCGCAGAGGTCATCATTTCAAACGTCCCGCCCGTTGTTCCCGCTGAGCTCCTCCTCCCTCACCTACACCAACTGGGGGAGGTAAGTTCGGGGATCAACCCCATACCGCTCGGCCTCAGGGAGAACAGCCTGCGCCATGTGTTCTCCTTCCGCCGCCAGCTCTTTGTCCGGCTGGCGCGGGAGGAGACGACAGAGGGCAATTTTAATGTGGTGCACGAGGGGACTGCCTACCGCGTCTTTTGGACGTCAGACGGCGTGCGGTGCCATGCCTGCATGGAGGTGGGGCACGTTCGCAAGAACTGCCCCGCCTCCAAGGCCGCCAAACCACCGAAGGCGGCCAAGGCTGGCGCTGCCGCCACCCCTCCCCCTAGTTGCGTCCATGTGCCGGGAGCCGTAGGTGCGCGGGCATCGTCGGGGGCCTTTGTTTTCACGGCCTCCAGCGGGGGGGAGGGAGAACGTCCGATCGGAAAGAAGGCGCGGAGGAAGGCGAAACATCTTGAGGCGGGTCCCCTCAGTGCGCCAGACAGTTTGATCATCGCGCTCAGCCCAACCCTGTCACCGGCGAGCGCGGGGTGCCCTGAGCCCGTGCCCGAGTCCTTGACCAATATCACAGAGGGGCTCGGGCGCGGGCAAGATAAGAAAAAGGGGGGAGTGGAGCGGGAGGCCTCGGCAGACATGGAGGTCTCCCTGCCTCTGTGCACCCCCAGGAACAAAAGGAGGCGCCGCTCCAATGAGGCGGAGGGGGAACAACATCCCTCCACGGAAGAGTCGGTGCCCGCCGCGTGTCCCGCGTCCCCCACCAGCGCCCCCAAGCTGCGCTGTAGGCGAGAGGAGTCTGTCCCCGGGGAGGGTGAGACAGTCGAGGCTGCCCAGCCTCTGCCTCCCGGGGATGGCGTGGAAGATCTGCCTGTCGTGGGGGGCGTGGGGCCAGCGGAGGAATGCATAGCCACCGGGTCGAGCGTCCCGGGGACTGAGGCGGGCGGGGCCGAAAAGGCCGAACCTGAGCCCGCCCAGCCAATATCCAACTTCCCCCGGGACTTGCTCGACTCGGCAGAAATACACAGTATTAACAATTTTAATGAATCTGTACACGCTGGGCCGGGGGGCGGCGGCGGGGAGGGAGAAGAACAGCAACACTCGCCCCCTACTTTGGAGCTGGGGTACTTGGAGGACCTGGAACATTACTTTGGGCAGGTCTCTCCGTGTTCCCCGGTTCCTGGGGTGGAGGAGGAACCCCTTCCGCTGTCACTTCCTGACCCAGCACCACTTTTAAAAGAGCCCAATGGGGACTCCTCTGTCGACGATCCTGGGGGTGGGATCGGGGCAGAGCCAGGGCCGGATGGAGCGGCCGGGCCATTTCCCGTACCTCGTGCGGTCGACAGGCCAGCTGCTAGCGGCGACCTCCCGGAGGGGGACGGGGACTCGGTGGAGGACGCGGGTGAAGATCTCGAGTCCATCACCAGTGAGGCGGTGGATCTCCTCGTGCCCGCCGCTGAGTCCCCCCTCATTACCGTAGAGGAACTCCGGGACTTTTTGGTCCAGAGCCAGGGTCGCCACAATCGAACCCATCTGGCCCGGGAAAGATGGTCCGAGCCGGGGCTGCTCATCGCTTCCGTCCGCGTCGCCGCTAAAACCATGGCCGCGGGCGGGCCCTTATCGAAAGCGCAAGGCCTTGAGCTGCGCCGGCTCAAAAACTTCCTCGCTGGGCTGCTGAAGGAGTGGAGGTCAACAAACGACTCCACTCCCCCCCCACAATAGGTTAGGTAGAGGTTGCACTATGCTTTTGTCATGAAGATAACCATAGCCAGCCTCAACATCAACAGCAGCAGAGAGGCACACCGTAGATTTAACAATTTTTCGTTCATGCGGGAGGGGAAATATGCGGTGTGCTTCCTGCAAGAAACCCACACCGTTCCGGGAGACAAAGCCACGTGGCTCCTGGAATGGCAAGGAGAGGTCCGCATGAGCCACCTCACTACCACTTCTTGTGGGGTGGCCATCTTTTTGGCCCCGCATTTTCAGCCGGAGATCTTGGGGGTCGAGGAACCCGTGCCAGGCCGCTTGCTGCACGTAACAGTTCGCCTGGGGGACGTGCCGCTCCACCTCGTGAACGTGTACGCCCCTCAGCCCGGACCGCAGCAAAAGTGCTTCTTCGAAGAGGTGTCCGCTCTTTTTGGCTCTGTCGACGTCGGCGCCTGCATTGTCCTCGGGGGGAATTTTAACTGCACCCTCGAGGCGAGGGACCGCTCCGGTGCCCCGCAGAGCATGACGGCAATGGAGAAGTTGAGGGACCTGGTCGGGTCCTTCGACTTGGTGGACGTCTGGCGAAATCTCCATCCCGACTCCAGTGCCTTTACTTGGGTGAGGCCTGGAGTAGGATGGTCCAGAGTCGACCGCCTTTACGTGTCTCGGGCGTACGTTTCCTGCATCCCGGCGGCCTCCATGTTCGGACCACCACCTGGTGTGGGCGGAGCTCGCTTCGCTCTGCGCGAGGACGGGGTCCGCGTATTGGCATTTTAACAACCAGCTGCTGGAGGACGTGCGGTTCCAGGACTCGTTCCGTCGTTTCTGGGCTGACTGGAGAAGGAAGCAGGGGGGCTTCCCCTCCTTGAGGCTATGGTGGGATGTGGGCAAGGCTCACGTCCACGTCTTCTGTCAAGAGTACGCGAGGGGGTCAACCAAGAGATGGGCGGCCAGAGCCGGGTGCCTAGAAAAAGAGGTGCTCGAACTGGAGTCCCGTCTCGGTCAAGTCATCGAGGACCCGGCCCTGCGGATGGTGTACGAAGCAGAGAAGGCCGCGCTGAAGGACCTGCAGCTCGTCGGCTCCCGAGGCGCGTTCGTTAGGTAGCGGATCCGGTTCCTGCGGGATCTGGACCGCGGCTCCCCCTTCTTCTACTCGCTGGAAAAAAGACAGAGTGTCCGTAAGCAGCTCTTGACGCCACTGGCCGACGACGGCTCTCTCGTCTCGGATCCGGAGGGCTTCAACAACAGGGCCCGTGAATATTACGGGGCTCTGTTCTCTCCGGAGCCGTCTCGCGAGGAACCGCGTAGAGTTTTGTGGGAGGACCTGCCGAGGGTCGGCCCGGAGGGCGCCGAAAATCTGGAAGCTCCGCTAAGCATGGTGGAGCTGACCGGCGCCCTCGACCGGCTCTCGAGGGGAAAATCCCCGGGGCTGGACGGGCTGACCGTGGAGTTCCACAGGGCATTCTGGGACGTCCTGGGGGGCGACTATGCGCGAGTCCTGGGGGAAAGTCTGGCGACTGGGGAGATGCCCCTCTCTTGGCACAGGGCAGTCATCGTCCAGCTGCCTAAGAAGGGCGATCTCCGCCTCCTTAACAACAGGCGCCCGGTCTGCCTCCTCAGCACGGACTACAAAATCTTCGCCAGGGCGATGTCTGCTCGCCTTGGCGCCGTGCTGGACCACATGATCCACCCCGACCAGTCCTACATGGTCCCAGGCCGGACAATCCACGATAACATCCATCTGGTCCGGGACCTCATCCATCATTCCCAGGAGGTTGGTCTGTCGGTCGCCTTCCTATCTCTCGACCAAGAGAAGACGTTCGACAGGGTGGATCACGACTATCTGTTCGGAACTCTGCGCGCTTTCTGGTTCGGGACGCATTTCTTCGCCCGGATCCTACTTTTGTACACCGATGCGGAGTGTCTGATAAAGGTTAACGGGTCCTTGACGGCGCCCCTTCACTTTGGAGAGGGGTGCGCCAGGGATGCCCCGTGTCCGGCCAGTTATATGCCATCTACGTGGAGCCTTTCCTGCGCCTCCTGCGGACGAGCTTGACGGGACTGGCTCTGCAAGGGCCGGGCGTGGAGGTCATCCTCTCGGCTTACGCCGATGACGTGCTCCTCGCGGTAGAGGATCCCGCTGACCTGCGGAGGATGCGTGAGTGCCAGGAGATTTACTCGGCCGCATCCTCCGCCAGGATCAACTGGGAGAAATGTTCCGGACTCCTGGTGGGTCAGTGGCGGGTGGACTCCCTGCCGGAGGAGCTCAGGCCTTTTGCCTGGAGCACGACCCATCTCCTCTATCTGGGAGTCTACCTTAGCCCCGACGAGAAAGCCTGGCTGGCGAACTGGCAAGAGCTGGAGGCCAAGGTCGCCGCTCGCCTAGGGCGCTGGACAGGACTGCTCCGAGTGCTGTCCTACAGGGGTCTAGCGCCAGTCATAAACCAGCTGGTGGCCGCCATGTTTTGGTACCGGCTGGTCACTTTGACCCCTCCCCCTGCGTTTGTCACCAAGATACAGAACAACAGGAAGCACTGGATCTCTGCCGTGGTCTTGAGTCTCCCGCTTGGGAAGGGCAGTCAGTCGTTGGTGTGCGTCAGCACCCAGCTCGCGACTTTCCGTCTTCAGACCCTGCAGAGATACCTTTACGTCGAGCACCCTCCTAGGTGGCGTGCTCTGGCGACGTATTTCTTCCGCCAGCAGCACGGCCTCAACTACGACATGCAGCTCCTGTTTGTGAGCTTGGGGGGCGTCAGGACCGCCTTCCAGGAGCTGCCTGTCTTTTACAAGGAACTCACCAGGGTCTGGAACAAAGTCTCCACCAAGCGCAGCTCTCCACCGGCTGGAGTGGCGGCTGTCCTGCAGGAGCCGCTGCTCGGGAATCCATACCTCCACGACCGAGGTTTTAGGTGGCGGTCGGACGAGAGGGCTGTGGCTGGTTAGGTGACCAGGGTCAGGGACCTGCTCGATGGTGGAGGAGTGGGCTGGATGGCACCAGACACGCTGGCGCGGCACCTAAATTCCGCCAACGTCCGCCGCGTGGCCGATGCCATCAAGTCGCTAAAAACAGCTCTGGGCCCCGACTCCGTTAGGTGCATCGAGGAGGCTCAAGCACGTGGGGAGATCCCGTCCGAAATGACCCCCGTCCGGACGGAATTCCTCATCGGCGCCAAACCCCGGAACCTCCCTCGGGAGCCGACGCCTCACAACTTGAGCCGCCTCGAGGAAATCCCCTCCATGCCTTTCAGTTCTGCGCGGAGGGGTTTCCTGTACGGGCTGCTCCTGCACACTCTCAACTTTGCCATCCTCGCCTGCCGTCCGGACACACCATGGCGTACCATCTTGCCATCCGGAGGAGGCGGGGGTCCCCGATGGAGGGCACTCTACGCGGGAGTACTCCCAGTATTTATCGGGGACTTGGCCTGGAGGGTGGTGCACGGAGCAGTGCCGTGCAATAAATTTTTAAGCCGGTTCACAGGCTCTCAGGCCGCCTGCAATTTCTGCTGTCTGGAAGATCCGTGTTCCATGTTTTTACCGAATGCACGAGGTTGCAGCCCCTGTTTTATTATTTAAAGGGGCTGCTCCTGAAATTCTGGCTGCACTTCAGTCCCACACTCCTGATATTTGGGCACCCTGTGCGGAGGGGAGCGGGTATGTCCGAGGGCCTCCTCGTAGGACTACTCCTGGGCACGGCCAAGGGTGCCATCAGCCGATCCAGGCAGCGGGCGGTCGAGGGGGTCGTTCAACCTGACTGCCTGCCTCTCTTCCACGCGTACATCTGTGCCAGGGTGTCCTTGGAGATGGAGCATGCGGTGTCCACCGGTACGCTCGCGGCCTTCCGCGAGAGGTGGGCACCAGAGGGACTGGAGTGCATCATCACGCCCGGCAACCAAATTTTAATTTGATTTTATGTTTTAAAGTTTAATTTGTTTTAATTGCCTGTGTTTTTAGTGTCCCCCTCCTCTTTTATAGGGGGCACTTGAAGGAAAAATATGATTTTAGTGCCCCAAAAAAAACTTTAAAAAAAACACCAAAAAAAAGGGCCTTGGAAATGTTTGGTGCGCCCCCCCAGATCGGGGGGACACGATTTAATGTTTGAATTTTTTCCCAAAAAGAGTTCTGTGGACCAATGGTGAAGCTTTGGAGGCGTGGCCTATTCAGTTGGAGCTCTGCTGTAGTGAGAGAAGGAACTCCCTGCTTTTGTTCCTGTCTGGAAGGCCTGGAGTGAACCCTGAGAACAGCCCAGGAAGAGGAGGAGGGGGCTGGCTTACTACACATTTAACGTCCAGAGGGAGAGGAGGAGAGCAGATAATTTATCATTTATTGCTACTACAGAGAGTTGGAGAGAGGGGGAAAAGAACATCCTGAAAAACACCATCCAGTGTGGAAGGAGGGAGAGCCATTTTGACAATCTTCGACAGGTGGGTGTGTTTTGGTGCATTCCCCGAAAGACTTTGTTGTATCGGTGGGGGGAGGAAAGAAGATAACTTGAGGGCCGGAACATCGCGGCGGGTGTGTGTGTGTGGAAGTGTGTGTGTGGGTCTTGCTTACAGCTAGGCCCCACACACCACTGAAGCACCCCTCCCCCATTGCCTAGCCTGGGATAGCTGGAGCGACCTGGCTGAAGTCGTACTAATCACCCGATTAAACATCGTTGGGAGTGTGTGCCTGGGTGGCTCCAGCTACCCCAGGTGAAGACATCTTCTCCCCCCACCCGAAGACCATTCTACAAAAACTGTATTTTTTGTCATCTGGCGGGTGCACCCCAAGAAACACCCACCCATCGCTGTGAGGGGAGGCCTGCCCTCGCAGCTTCCCTCTTTCCCACCCCCCGCACTCTTTCACACTCTCTCTGTCTCTCCCCTCTCTCTCTGAAAGCCCTTTCCTCCCAATTGTAAAACAGTTAAGACAACTGAGCAGAGGGAGCAAGGCCCCTCCCCATTCGTTAACTAGGGGAGAGGTGTGCCACATTAAGAGCTCCCTCTGCTCAAAACACCAACGAGGCCAATTAAAGACCATTAAGGCCTGTGACTTTGGGGTGGATATAGCCCTTAAAGGGACCCCGTGATGGTGACCCCATCCACGCCGGTGGCAGGGCCAGCAAGGACATATGCGCAGGCGGCGTCCACATCCACGGTGCCTCCTGCACCTCCTGCTGCCCTGCCACCATTCAGACTTATAACCAAAAAACACGGGGTCAAGAGCTACACTCACCCCACAATGAGCATCGAGGAGTGCGTGCGGGCGATGGCTGGGGTAGTCGGCCCCTCGGCCATTGTCGCAGTCTCCAAGATGTCTGGGAAGGCTGTATTCTTCCTGGGGTCGGAGTGGGCGGTGTCCCTGGCCTTTGAAAAGGGGCTCACGGTGGGCGGGACGTTCCTGCTGGTGGACCCTCTCGAGGCCACCGCGCAGAGGGTCATCATTTCAAATGTCGCGCCCTTTGTTCCCGCTGAGCTCCTCCTCCCTCACCTGCACCAACTGGGGGAGGTAAGGTCGGGGATCAACCCCATACCGCTCGGCCTCAGGGAGAACAGCCTGCGCCATGTGTTCTCCTTCCACCGCCAGCTCTTTGTCCGGCTGGCGTGGGAGGAGACGACAGAGAGCAATTTTAATGTGGTGCAACAAGGGGACTGCCTACCGCGTCTTTTGGACGTCAGACGGCGTGCGGTGCCATGCCTGCAGGGAGGTGGGGCACGTTCGCAAGAACTGCCCCGCCTCCAAGGCCGCCAAACCACCGAAGGCGGCCAAGGCTGGCGCCGCCGCCACCCCTCCCCCTAGTTGCGTCCGTGTGCCGGGAGCCGTAGGTGCGCGGGCATCGTCGGGGGCCTTTGTTTTCACGGCCTCCGGCGGGGGGGAGGGAGAACGTCCGATCGGAAAGAAGGCGCGGAGGAAGGCAAAACATCTTGAGGCGGGTCCCCTCAGTGCGCCAGACAGTTTGATCACTGCGCTCAGCCCAACCCTGTCAGTGGCGAGCGCGGGGTGCCCTGAGCCCGTGCCCGAGTACTTGACCAATATCACAGAGGGGCTCGGGTGCAGGCAAGATAAGAAAAAGGGGGGAGTGGAGCGGGAGGCCTCGGCAGACATGGAGTTCTCCCTGCCTCCGCGCACCCCCAGGAACAAAAGGAGGCGCCGCTCCAATGAGGCGGAGGGGGAACAACATCCCTCCGTGGAGGAGTCGGTGCCCGCTGCGTGTCCCGCGTCCCCCACCAGCGCCCCCAAGCTGCGCTGTAGGCGGGAGGAGTCTGTCCCCGGGGAGGGTGAGACAGTCGAGGCTGCCCAGCCTCTGCCTCCCGGGGATGGCGTGGAAGATCTGCCTGTCATGGGGGGCGTGGGGTCAGCGGAGGAATGCGTAGCCGCCGGGTCGAGCGTCCCGGGGACTGAGGCGGGCGGGGCCGAAAAGGCCGAACCTGAGCCCGCCCAGCCAATATCCAACTTCCCCCGGGACTTGCTCGACTCGGCAGAAATACACAGTATTAACAATTTTAATGAATCTGTACACGCTGGGCCAGGGGGTGGCGGCGGGGAGGGGGAAGAACAACAACCCTCGCCCCCTACTTTGGAGCTGGG
Organism: Pristiophorus japonicus; assembly: GCF_044704955.1. Classification (NCBI taxonomy): domain Eukaryota; kingdom Metazoa; phylum Chordata; class Chondrichthyes; family Pristiophoridae; genus Pristiophorus; species Pristiophorus japonicus. Next base: position 234,535 of record NW_027252757.1, read on the forward strand.
GTACTTGGAGGACCTGGAACATTACTTTGACCAGGTCTCTCCACGTTCCCCGGCTCCTGGGGTGAAGGAGGAACCCCTTCCACTGTCGCTTCCTGACACAGCACCACTTTTAAAAGAGCCCAGTGGGGACTCCTCTGCCGACGATCCTGGGGGTGGGATCGGGGCAGAGCCAGGGTCGGATGGAGCAGCCGGGCCATTTGCCGTACCTTGTGCGGTCGACTGGCCGGCTGCTGGCTGCGACCTCCCGGAGGGGGACGGGGACTCAGTGGGGGACGAGGGAGAAGATCTCGAGCCCATCGCCAGTGAGGCGGTGGATCTCCTAGTGCTCGCCGCTGAGTCCCCCCTCATTCCTGCAAAGGAACTCTGGAACTTTTTGGTCCAGAGCCATGGTCGCCGCAAACGAGCCCATCTGACCCTGGAAAGATGGTCCGAGCCGGGGCTGCTCGTCGCGTCCGTCCGCGCCACCGCTAAAACCATGGTCGCGGGCGGGCCCTTATCAAAGGCGCAAGGCCTTGAGCTGCGCTGGCTCAAAAAGTTCCTCACTGGGCTGCTGAAGGAGTGGAGGTCAACAAACGACTCCACTCCACCCCCCACAATAGGTTAGGTAGAGGTTGCACTATGCTTTTGTCATGAAGATAACCATAGCCAGCCTCAACATCAACGGCGGCAGAGACGCACACCGTAGATTCAACAATTTTTCGCTCCTGCGGGAGGGGAAATATGCGTTGTGCTTCCTGCAAGAAACCCACACCGTTCCGGGAGACGAAGCCACGTGGCTCCTGGAATGGCACGGAGAGGTCCGCATGAGCCACCTCACTACCACTTCTTGTGGGGTGGCCATCTTGTTGGCCCTGCATTTTCAGCCGGAGATCTTGGGGGTCGAGGAGCCTGTGCCAGGCCGCTTGCTGCACGTCATGGTTCGCCTGGGGGACGTGCCGTTCCATCTCGTGAACGTGTATGCCCCTCAGCCCCAACCGCAGCAAACGCGCTTCTTCGAAGAGGTGTCCGCTCTTCTTGGCTCCGTCAACATCGGCGACTGCATTGTCCTCGGGGAGGGATTTTAACTGCACCCTCGAGGCGAGGGACCGCTCCGGTGCCCCACAGAGCATGACGGCGATGGAGAAGTTGAGGGACCTGGTCGGGTCCTTCAACTTGGTGGACGTCTGGCGAAATCTCCATCCCGACTCCAGCGCCTTTACTTGGGTGAGGTCTGGAGTAGGATGGTCCAGAGTCGACCGCCTTTACGTGTCTCGGTCATACGTTTCCTGCATCCCGGCGGCCTCCATGCGACTGGTGCCGTGTTCAGACCACCACCTGGTGTGGGCAGAGCTCGCTTCGCTCCGCGCGAGGACGGGGTCCGCGTACTGGCATTTTAACAACCAGCTGCTGGAGGACGTGCGGTTCCAGGACTCGTTCCGTCGTTTCTGGTCCGACTGGAGAAGGAAGCAGGGGGGCTTCCCCTCCTTGAGGCTATGGTGGGACGTGGGCAAGGCTCACGTCCGCGTCTTCTGTCAAGAGTACGCGAGGGGGTCGACCAAGAGATGGGCGGCCAGCATTGGGCGCCTAGAAAAAGAGGTGCTCGAACTGGAGTCCCCGTCTCGGTCAAGTCGTCCAGGACCCGGCCCTGCGGATGGTGTACGAAGCGAAGAAGGCCGCGCTGAAGGACCTGCAGCTCGTCGGGTCCCGAGGCGCGTTCGTGAGGTCACGGATCCGGTTCCTGCGGGATCTGGACCGCGGCTCCCCCTTCTTCTACTCGCTGGAAAAAAGGCAGAGTGTCCATAAGCAGCTCTTGACGCTGCTGGCCGACGACGGCTCTCTTGTCTCGGATCCGGAGGGCGCCAACAACAGGGCCCGTGAATATTACGGGGCTCTGTTCTCTCCGGAGCTGTCCAGCGAGGAAGCGTGTAGAGTTTTGTGGGAGGACCTGCCGAGGGTCAGCCCGGAGGGCGGCAAAAATCTGGAAGCTCCGCTAAGCCTGGCGGAGCTGACCGGCGCACTCGCCCGGCTCTCGAGGGGAAAAGCCCCGGGGCTGGACGGGCTGACCGTGGAGTTCCACAGGGCATTCTGGGACGTCCTGGGGGGCGACTACACGTGAGTCCTGGGGGAAAGTCTGGCAACCGGGGAGATGCCTCTCTCTTGGCGCAGGGCAGTCATCGTCCTGCTGCCTAAGAAGGGCGATCTCCGCCTCCTTAAGAACTGGCGCCCGGTCTCCCTCCTCAGTGCGGACTACAATATCTTCGCCAGGGCGATGTCTGCTTGCCTTGGCGCCGTTTGGACCACATGATCCACCCCGACCAGTCCGACACGGTCCCGGGCCGGACAATCCACGAGAATATCCATCTGGTCCGGAGCCTCATCCATCATTCACAGGAGACTGGTCTGTCGGTCGCCTTCCTATCTCTCGACCAAGAGAAGGCGTTCGACAGGGTGGATCACGACTATCTGTTTGGAACTCTGCGCGCTTTCGGGTTCGGGACGCATTTCGCCGCCCGGATCCGACTTTTGTATGCCGACGCGGAGTGTCTGATAAAGGTTAACGGGTCCTTGACGGCGCCCCTTCGCTTTGGGAGAGGGGTGCGCCAGGGATGCCCCATGTCCGGCCAGTTATATGCCATCTGCGTGGAGCCTTTCCTGCGCCTCCTGTGGACGAGGTTGATGGAACTGTCTCTGCAAGGGCCGGGCGTGGAGGTCGTCCTCTCGGCTTACGCCGATGATGTGCTCCTCGCGGTAGAGGATCCCGCTGAACTGCGGAGGATGCGTGAGTGCCAGGAGATTTACTCGGCCGCATCCTCCGCCAGGATCAACTGGGAGAAATGTTCCGGACTCCTGGTGGGTCAATGGCGGGTGGACTCCCTGCCGGAGGAGCTCAGGCCTTTTGCCTGGAGCACGACCCATCTCCTCTATCTGGCAGTCTACCTTAGCCCCGACGAGGAAGCCTGGCTGGCGAACTGGCAAGAGCTGGAGGCCAAGGTCGCCGCTCGCCTAGGGCGCTGGACAGGACTGCTCCGAGTACTGTCCTACAGGGTCGAGCGCTAGTCATAAACCAGCTGGTGGCCGCCATGTTGTGGTACCGGCTGGTCACATTGACCCCTCCCCCTGCGTTTGTCACCAAGATACAGAAGAAGCTGGTGGACTGTTTCTGGAACAACAGGAAGCACTGGGTCTCTGCTGCGGTCTTGAGTCTCCCGCTTGGGGAGGGCGGTCAGTCGTTGGTGTGCGTCAGCACACAGCTCGCGACTTTCTGTCTTCAGACCCTGCAGAGATACCTTTAAGTCGAGCCCCCTCCTAGGTGGCGTGCTCTGGCGACGTATTTCTTCCGCCAGCAGCACGGCCTCAACTACGACACGCAGCACCTGTTTGTGAGCTTGGGGGGCGTCAGGACCGCCCTCCAGGAGCTGCCTGTCTTTTACAAGGAACTCACCAGGGTCTGGAACAAAGTCTCCACCAAGCGCAGCTCTCCACCGGCTGGAGTGGCGGCCATCCTGCAGGAACCGCTGCTCGGGAATCCATACCTCCACGACCAAGATTTTAGGTGGTGGTCGGACGAGAGGGCTGTGGCTGGTGAGGTGACCAGGGTCAGGGACCTGCTCGATGGCGGAGGAGCGGGCTGGATGGCGCCAGACACGCTGGCGCGGTGCCTAAATTCCGCCAACGTCCGCCGCGCGGCCGATGCCATTGAGTCGCTAAAAACAGCTCTGGGCCCTGACTCCGTTAGGTGCATCGAGGAGGCTCAAGCACGTGGGGAGATCCCGTCCGAACTGACCCCCGTCCGGACGGAATTCCTCATCGGCGCCAAACCCCGGAACCTCCCTCGGGAGCCGGCGCCTCACAACTTGAGCCGCCTCGAGGAAATCCCCTCCGTGCCTTTCAGTTCCGCGCGGAGGGGTTTCCTGTACGGGCTGCTCCTGCACACTCTCAACTTTGCCATCCTCGCGTGCCATCCGGAAACGCCATGGCATACCATCTTGCCGTCCGGAGGAGGCGGGGGTCCCCGATGGAGGGCACTCTACGTGGGAGTCCTCCCAGTATTTATCAGGGACTTGGCCTGGAGGGTGGTGCACGGAGCAGTGCCGTGCAATAAATTTTTAGGCCGGTTCACGGGCTCCCAGGCCGCCTGCAATTTCTGCGGTCTGGAAGAGTCCGTGTTCCATGTTTTTATGGAATGCACGAGGTTGCAGCACCTGTTTTATTATTTAAAGGGGCTGCTCCTGAAATTCTGGCTGCACTTCAGTCCCACACTCCTGATCTTTGGACACCCTGTGCGGAGGGGAGCGGGTAGGTCCGAGGGCCTCCTCGTAGGACTGCTCCTGAGCACGGCCAAGGGTGCCATCAGCCGGTCCAGGCAGCGGGCTGTCGAGGGGGTCATTCAACCTGACTGCCTGCCTCTCTTCCGCGCATACATCAGCACCAGGGTGTCCTTGGAGATGGAGCACGCGGTGTCCATCGGTACGCTTGCGGCCTTCCGCGAGAGGTGGGCATCGGAGGGACTGGAGTGCATCATCACGCCCGGCAACCAAATTTTAATTTGATTTTATGTTTTAAAGTTTAATTTGTTTTAATTGCCGGTGTTTTTAGTGTCCCCCTCCCCTTTTATAGGGGGCACTTGAAGAAAAAAAAAATAAGATTTTAGTGCCCCAAAAAAAACTTAAAAATAAACAAAAAAAAAAACCCAAAAAAAGGGCCTTGGAAATGTTTGGTGCGCCCCCCAGATCGGCGGGACACGATTTTATGATTTAATGTTTTCATTTTCTCACAAAAAGAGTTCTGTAGACAAGCATTCCAAGACCACTTTGTTCATCTACACTATTTAGTGGCCTACCGCTTAATTTGTATCCCCTTTCCTTATTATCCCTCCCAAAGTGCATCACCTCAGACTTCTCTGAATTAAATTTAATTTGGCACTGCTCTGCCCACCTGACCAGTGGATTAATATCCTCCTGCAGCCCATGACTTTCCTCTTTATTATAAACCACACAGCTAATTTTAGTGTCGTCTGCAAACAAGGGGAGGTTGGAGATGGGGGGTAGTTTGCAAGGATCGGGCGGGGTGGGGGGGGGGGGAATTGAGGGTTAGTTTTTTGAGAAGAGCAGTGATGATGGCAGATTTGGGGGAGAGCAGGACAGTACCTGAGGAGAGAGAACCTTCAACAATGTCAGCTAAATGTTGACTGGTCAGGGAGCGTCTGTAAATGAAGGAGAAATGGAGACTGGTCAGGGAGCGTCTGTCAATCAAGAAAGAAAGAAGAAAGAAAGACTTGTATTTATATAGTGCCGGTCATGACCACCAGAAGTCTCAAAACGCTTTACAGCCAGTGAATTACTTTTGGAGTGTAGTCACTGTTGTAGTGTGGGAAACGTGGCAGGCAGCCAACTTGAGTACAGCAAGCTCCCACAAACAGCAGTGTGATAATGATCAGATAATCTGTTTTTGTTATGTTGATTGAGGGATAAATATTGGCCAGGACACCAAGGAGAAGTCCCCGGCTCTTCTTCGAAATAGTGCCATGGGATCTTTTATGACCACCTGAGAGAACAGATGGGGCCTCAGTTTAACGTCCCATCCGAAATACGGCACCTTAAACAGAGCAGCATTCCCTCAGCACTGCACTGGAGTGTCAGCCTAGATCGATGTGCTCAAGGGAATTGGTGACAAGTCAGGGAGTGTCTGTAAATTAAGGAGAACTGGTGACTGGTCAGGGAGTGTGTGGAAATGGTGACTGGTCAGGGAGTGTGTGGAAATGGTGAATGGTCAGGGAGTTTGTGGAAATGAGGGAGAAATGGTGACTGGTCAGGGAGCGTGTGGAATTGAGGGAGAAATGGTGACTAGTTAGGGAGCATGTGGAAATGGTGACTTCAGGGAGCATGTGGAAATGAGGGAGAAATGGTGACTGGTCAGGGAGCTTCTGTAGATGAAGGGAATTGGTAACTGGTCAGGGAGTGTGTGGAAATGAGGGAGAAATGGTGACTGGTCAGGGAGCGTCTGTACATGAAGGGAATTGGTGACTGGTGGAATGGGTGGCAGTGTGAGCTGCGAGGAGGATGCTATGAGGCTGCAGAGTGACTTGGACAGGTTAGGTGAGTGAGCAAATGCATGGCAGATGAAGTATAATGTGGATAAATGTGAGGTTATCCACTTTGGTGGTAAAAACAGAGAGACAGACTATTATCTGAATGGTGACAGATTAGAAAAAGGGGAGGTGCAATGAGACCTGGGTGTCATGGTACATCAGTCATTGAAGGTTGGCATGCAGGTACAGCAGGCGATTAAGAAAGCAAATGGCATGTTGGCCTTCATAGCAAGGGGATTTGAGTACAGGGGCAGGGAGGTGTTACTACAGTTGTACAGGGCCTTGATGAGGCCACATCTGGAGTATTGTGTACAGTTTTAGTCTTCTAACTTGAGAAAGGACATTCTTGCTATTGAGGGAGTGCAGCGAAGGTTCACCAGACTGATTCCCGGGTTGGCGGGACTGACATATCAAGAAAGACTGGATCAACTGGGCTTGTATTCACTGGAGTTCAGAAAATTAAGAGGGGATCTCATAGAAACATTTAATATTCTGACGGGTTTAGACAGGTTAGATGCAGGAAGAATGACCCCAATGTTGGGGAAGTCCAGAACCAGGGGTCACAGTCTAAGGATAAGGGGTAAGCCATTTAGGATCGAGATGAGGAGAAACTTCTTCACCCAGAGACTGGTGAACCTGTGGAATTCTCTACCACAGAAAGTTGTTGAGGCCAATTCACTAAATATATTCGAAAAGGAGTTAGATGTAGTCCTTACTACTCGGGGGATCAAGGGTATGGCGAGAAAGCAGGAATGGGGTACTGAAGTTGCATGTTCAGCCATGAACTCATTGAATGGCGGTGCAGGCTCGAAGGGCCGAATGGCCTACTCCTGCACCTATTTTCTATGTTTCTATGTTTCTCCTTTGACCACTCTGCTAGTTACATCCTCAAAAAATTCTAGAAGATTTGTCAAACATGATTTCCCTTTCATAAATCCGTGCTGACTTGGACCGATCCTGTCACTGCTTTCCAAATGCGCTGCTATTTCATCTTTAATAATTGATTCCAACATTTTCCCCACCACTGATGTCAGGCTAACCGGTCTATAATTCCTTGTTTTCTCTCTCCCTTCTATTTTAAAAATTGGTGTTACATTAGCTACCTTCCAGTCCATAGGAACTGATGCAGAGTCAATACAATGTTAGAAAATGATCACCAATGCATCCACTGTTTCTAGGGCCACTTCCTTAAGTACTCTGGGATGCAACCTATCAGGCCCTGGGGATATATCGGCCTTCAATCACATCAATTTCCCTAACACTATTTCCTGAATAATAAGGATTCCCTTCAGTTCCTCCTTCTCGCTAGACCCTCGGAGCCCTAGTATTTCTGGAAGGTTATTTGTGTCTTCTTTAGTGAAGACAGAACCAAAGTATTTGTTCAATTGGTCTGCCATTTCCTTGTTCCCCATTATAAATTCACCTGATTCTGACTACAAGGGACCTACATTTGTCTTCACTAACCCTTTTCCCTTCACATATCTATAGAAGCTTTTGCAGTCAGTTTTTATGTTCCCTGCAAGCTTCCTCTCATACTCTATTTTCCCCCTCCTAATTAAACCCTTTGTTCTCCTCTGCTGAATTCTAAATTTCTCCCAGTCCTCAGGTTTGCTGTTTTTTCTGGCTGATTTATATGCCTCTTCCTTGGATTGAATGTTTTCCCTAATTTCCCTTGTTAGCCACAGTTGAGCCACATTCCCCGTTGTATTTTTACTCCAGACAGGGATGTACAATTGTTGAAGTTCATCCATGTGATCTAAAAATGTCTGCCATTGCCTATCCACTGTCAATCCGTTAAGTATCATTTGCCAGTCTATCCTAGCCAATTCATGTGTCATACCATCGGAAGTTATCTTTCCTTAAGTTCAGGACCCTAGTCTCTGAATTAACTGTTTCACTCTCCATCTTAATAAAGAATTCTACCATATTATGGTCACTCTTCCCCAGGGGACCTCACACAATAAGATTGCTAATTAGTCCTCTCTCATTACACAACACCCAGTCTAGGATGGCCAGTTGTCTAGCAGGTTCCTTGATATATTGGTCTAGAAAACCATCTCTAATACACTCCAGGAAATCCTTCTCCACCGTATTGAAACCAGTTTGGTTAGCCCAATCTATATGTAGATTAAAGTCGCCATGATAACTGCTGTACCTTTATTGCATGCATCCCTAATTTCCTGTTTGATGCCATCCCCAGCCGCACTACTACTGTTTGGTGGTCTGTACACAACTCCTGCTAACGTTTTCTGCCCTTTGGTATTCCGCAGCTCGACCCATACAGATTCCACATCATCCAAGCTAATGTCCTTCCTTACTATTGCGTTAATTTCCTCTTTAACCAGCAATACTGCCCCACCTCCTTTTCCTTTCTGTCTATCCTTCTTGAATGTTGAATACCCCTGGATGTTGAGTTCCCAGCCTTGGTCTTCCTGGAGCCATGTCTCCGTAATCCCAATTATATCATGTTCGTTAATAATTGCCTGTGCAGTTAATTCATCCACCTTATTACGAATACTCCTTGCATTGAGACACAGAGTCTTCAGGCTTGTTTTTTTTAACACTCTTTGTCCCTTTTAGAATTATGCTGTAATGTGGGCTTTTTTTATTTTTGCCTTTGGATTTCTCTGCCCTCCACTTTTACTTTTCTCCTTTCTATCTTTTGCTTCTGCCCCCATTTTACTTCCCTCTGTCTACCTGCATAGATTCCCATCCCCCTGCCATATTAGTTTAGCCCCTCCCCAAAAGCACTAGCAAACACTCCCCCTTGGACATCAGTTCCGGTTCTGCCCAGGTGCAGACCATCCATTTTATACTGGTCCCACCTCCCCCAGAACCGGTTCCAATATCCCAGGAATTTGAATCCTTCCCTCTTGCAGCATTCCTCAAGATACGTATTCATCTTAACTATCCTGTTATTTCTACTCTGACTAGCACGTGGCACTGGTAGCAATCCTGAGATTACTATCTTTGAGGTCCGACTTTTTAATTTAACTCCTAGATCCTTAAATTCAGCTTGTAGGATCTCATCCCGTTTTTTACGTATGTCGTTGGTACCTATATGCACCATGTTAGGGTTAACTTCAAACCACCACTCGGAGTCCATTAACCTTAAAGTAAATGCAGTTTTTATTGATAAAAGATACAAACTGGCAGGAGAGTTATCCTTGAAGGAATGCTCAAAGAAACTGCCACAGACATTTATTTTATCCAGTTTCAGATTATAGCATTATGTAATTACGCAAGTTACAATTAATACGTGCTGATTGATTAACACATGATTGATTGGTCGAGTGTTTCCTCCAATCTGCCTTCTATATGCCTTAATTGGTCATTCCCGATACATGTTGTTATGATTCTTTTTATACAATTCAAATTCTGTTATCTGTGTCTGTGCCCGGCTCCTAAGGCCTTTGGTCTATGAATTGGAACATCTGCTCCTCTGTGGAAGGCATCCCACACATGCTTCCCACAGTCTGAAAAACAGGCTGTGGGATCCATCTTAAAAAACCTGTTAACTCCATTTTAAAACATCCCAATTACTATTATGAATTGTAATTACGATTTGTAATCTGCCCTTTCAGTCCCTCCTGTTGGTCCCTGAATATTTCTAAATAATCAGCTTAGCACACATATGTTCTGAGCTATCTGCTGGAAATGATGATATCAAGTCCATATCCTTGGGATTGCTCGTAGTTCCATCTTTTGCAGAGTGTTTACATACTACCCCTGACCATTTCCCTGGGATATTGGCACGCCACTTATATTTCTTTTGTCCATACAGAGCATACGCTCGGGGGCCTTAGTTGTTTCCCTAATGTGTTATAAAGTCATTCGCCTCCCTATCATGCCTACATTACATAGTTAACAAGGCTGTTTGCTGTTCGGCTAGAACCACGCGGTTGTATATCCCTCAGATCTTACACAGCAGATATAGTTGTATCACGATATATATCCCTTCCACTACCATTATTTGCACAATTGGATGCCACATCAATTTGAGGACCGTGTAGGCTTTAGGTGACCAGCCCTTAAAAATGTCTCACCATGAACAACAATTTTCCTTTCCCTGCCTTATCCTGTCTTGATTCGTGTGTCTCCTGCCTCGGTTTCGTTGATCAGGCGATAGGATTGGGACACTCACGACTCATAATCAGGTATTCGTTCTGTCTTTGTGTTTGATAACAAAGGCTTTCTGCGTTCTTGGTTACAGGCCTCGGCCAACGTCTTCGCTCTTTGTCTCTTGTATTTGCCTGCACATTCTCCCCGGAGTATCAGCACCACTATTGCTGCACTAGGACTAACACATGGGATATAATTCTAATCCCTGTCTTGTAACTTTACTCGAGTATGCCTCACACTTGTTACATCACATCACCAACCAACTCGAGGCTATTCCTATCTGTACTGCCACGAGTGTATGTGAAAGGATCCTTATCCATGTATGTATAATCTCAAGTAACAAGGCAGGTTTTTCAGGTTATCCTTTATTTCACTGTCCAGTTCATTTGCTTTTATCCTTTAGCTCATAATATCTTTTAGTGTTATTTCTTAATGGTCCTTTGAATAGAGTTAAATCTTCAAGTAACAGGGGAATTGGTGGTGCTTGCTCTTTCATGCAATCATCAATATCTTGCTTAATCTCATCGCTTATGTTTAATGTCATTGTCTTCCTGGCGTGTATATATGTCATGTGTGCTCTTCCCACTGACACCGACATTCTGGGAGTAAAGCAAATGTTAGGCATTGTAATGTTACAAGTCAAACCTCCATAACCGTAAGTTCCCAGGCTAGTTACCACACAATATTCTCCTCGCCCTTGATAGGTGTAATGTGTGGGTTCGGTTCGGGCAGGGCTTATTCCAGTGACACATCCTTCTGTAGTATTGTCAAACCCGCAGCTATCCTTGCTCCCGTCTCCCACTGGGTGAGGGCATATAGTTAGACTTCCTTCTCTCCGGCACCCGGATAAAGATATTCCCCTTATATATCCATTCTTTTTGATCTCATACTGGTCCATCGCGGATGTACTCTTTCCATCGTATTATGTTTGTTACCCCTCGCGTCCTCCTGTAACCGCATACACCCTAGAGCAGGTCTCCAGTCGTCCTGGTTCAACCCTTGCCACTGGATAAAGGCCGAGCTCTGTCAAGCCCGTGTGGTGGCTGATGTGCAACGGTCACCACACATTAAACAAATCCATACACAGGCATCTTCCACCCTTCAATTGGAGCTCAGGAACGGAACATCTGTGAACTCATGTGGAAGCAAGTCATCCTGGTTCGAGGGAGCGCCGATGATGATGATGAATCATTCCTTTCAGGGTACAGGCGTCTAATGGCCCAGTGTGCTGTGCCATTTGTTTCAACTGGGTGCTATTTATTCAATCTGGAACTTGCCAGGTTTGTATCTGATCCATATTGTGTCTCACCTGACCGATCATACATCTCCTATAGGCATGACATGTGTCTCTTTTCCTGTCCTCAGCATTGTCCTCTCATTCCTGCTTATTTAGCTCGTTAATTGTTCGTGCATGGCCTTCCAATACGGATATCCCTCTAGCAGTATTTTGGATGTTTCAGATCCTAACTCTGAAGATTCTATCCCTATCCTGGCCTGTTTCCTCATTAGTACCTCCATCATTCCCCTCAAACTATCTGTTCCTGATGGGATCGCCTGTATATCTAGTGCATCTACTAGAGGGGACCCGGTACAGTTAATACGTCATTCTCTATAGATCTCCTCTGTCTTCCTCCTTTGTGTCTCAGCTGCTTGTGTTACTCCCTTGCTCCTGATGTGTCACTAGCTTTTCTCAGGATTGTGTCTAGCAATCGTGTGTACAACGCTTTAGTCTTGGGGCTAAACTTTTCTGGCAGGTATAGGGCTGATAAATTTATGCTCACAGGTAACATTTCATGCTGCACATTATCAAATAACAAATTACTTCTGTTCCAGGTTTAACTACCACACGCTTTCCCAAGGTTAATTCCCCTGGTTTACAATATTCAGGTAACATTTTGTTACCCACTTATCTTGTGGCTTCAAGATAAACGCTCCTGACATTCAGATGCCACCCCGTAGGGGCTGCTTTACGTAGTTATTGTACCCTCCGGTGTGGGTATATGCTTCTGGGCCCCCCCAGGATCAGCCTTGTACCTTGTCCTTGTAGAATAGGAAGAGCGGTGGTGATCACGTTTATATTCTGTTGATAAAAAACACCCTAGATAGTCCAGGTTTTTAGTTAGTCTTACCATTTCTATTTCAACCGCATTGTTTGCACCATTTTTTCTACGATTGTTTGCACCGTTTCTCTGGGCATGTGCCCCTTTCTAGAGCAATATTATTATAGCCAGTACCCCTAATATTGCAAATATCCATCCTAATCCTCGAAAAAGTCCCTCTGTCGTACCCTTTATATTCTTTCAGCTGGAACCAGTGCTTCCACCAGCCCCTACCTTTCATACTCACGCAAGCACAGATATCTCCACTAATTAATACCTCCTATGGTCCACTCCACTTAGGTGCGAACCCTGGTTTCTCTGCCACCTCCTTTACCTTTGCCTTCGCCCCCACCTCGGGGATTATAGCCAAGACAGTTATCACACCATCTTCATCCCCCTTCTTCTGCCTTTCCCGGACCTCCTGTTGCATACCTTTCAACTGCTCACTCAATTCCCTCACATACTTTCTGATTCTGTCTCATAGGGGGCCTAAGTCGGCTCCTCCTGTCACTATTCCTTCTGGTAACCTCATTGCCTCACTCGAGCCGGTTGTAAGGGTCCGAATCATTCTCTCTACCATCCCTGAACTCTAGGGGTGATATGGGATGTGAAACTTCTGCTTAATGCCGAATATTCTACAAGTTTCTTTCATCACTTGACCCTTGAAATGAGACCCTTGATCCGAGTTAATCATGTGGTAATAGGACTGCCTCCTATTTAGCATTTCCACCAGTGTGTGTTTTGTGTGCAGCATTATTTTTCCTGTCATTATGACAGGCTCACTAATTTTGATTGCCCAAGTGACACAATCCAGTGGGGCCAGGTATCTGGACAGACCGGGAGCCGCTGGTGATTGCTGTGTCTAGTAGTAAGCTACGGGTCTCATCCTATCCCCATGTATGTGTGTCACCGCGGCTCCATAGAAGTCTCCCTGGTTCTCACAATGTACATGGAACGGGAGATCCATGTTCGGGAGTTCCAGCCCTGGAGCTGACATTAGGGCTTCCTTCAGATTACTGTATGTTGCTTCTTGTTCGGGGCCCCACTCTATAGTTTCTAAGCATGGTCTTCCCCCTTTCACTAGCCGCTGTAATGCTTCTGCAATTGCCGCAGTTAGATACAAAATTCCTGCAATAGTTGAAGAACCCCAGTACCTTACACACCACTCTGACAGTTTTTGGTTGGGGAATATTCCTAATGGAGTATTGTGTACAGATTTGGTCTCCTAACTTGAGGAAGGACATCCTTGCTATTGAGGGAGTGCAGCGAAGATTCACCAGACTGATTCCCGGGATGGCGGGACTGACCTATCAAGAAAGACTGGATCAACTGGGCTTGTATTCACTGGAGTTCAGAAGAATGAGAGGGGATCTCATGGAAACGTTTAAAATTCTGATGGGTTTAGACAGGTTAGATGCAGGAAGAATGTTCCCAATGTTGGGGAAGTCCAGAACCAGGGGTCACAGTCTGAGGATAAGGGGTAAGCCATTTAGGACCGAGATGAGGAGAAACTTCTTCACCCAGAGAGTGGTGAACCTGTGGAATTCTCTACCACAGAAAGTAGTTGAGGCCAATTCACTAAATATATTCAAAAGGGAGTTAGATGAAGTCCTTACTATTCGGGGAATCAAGGGTTATGGCGAGAAAGCAGGAAGGGGGTACTGAAGTTTCATGTTCAGCCATGAACTCATTGAATGGCGGTGCAGGCTAGAAGTGCTGAATGGCCTGCTCCTGCACCTATTTTCTATGTTTTTATGTTTTTATGGCCTCCTTCCTGTCGTTGGACATGGTCCGAGTTCCTTGGGATATTTTATGCCCCAGGTACGACAGCTTGTCCAATTTGTGCCTTTTTGGGATTTACTTTAAATCCTGCTTTCCGTTATCTCAAATGTCTTTTCTATAACTAGAACAGAGTCTAGCACGTAGGCTGTGAAAGCTGCTTTCCGTTATCTCAAATGTTCCAGTTTCAAGGCCATTACATCTCACTTCCTGTGGTTCTTCAACCACCGTATCTGAAGTCACAAGTTCAACTTATATTGTCCTTTGTTCTAAACTGCTAAAACCTGTAGTTTTAACATTTTAATTTTTCCAAAGTCCCTTTTACATTTTCGCAGATAGCTCCCCACTTGCCCAGGAGTTTGACCTGATCCCTGAAGATATTTCTAGATTATACCAAACCTTTTAGTTTTATTTCCTTTTTTTTAAAAAAAGAGATCAGGTTTAACTTTTTATTTTAAATGTATCTCATTTTTTGTGCCTTTTTTTAATCAGTGGTACTTGAAACCTTCACAACAAAATTAACTCTTCACTGTTCCCATCCTAATTTCTGCTCCCCTTTTGTAGTATTTGTATTTATTGTTGGATTACAAAATGTCAAATATGGTAATACTGTTTTTTTTTAACATCGGACTTCTCATTTATGTTTATAGCGATTCACAGATCACAGAATGTAAAGTACTTGCTTTATAATTATGTGCTTAACTTCTGTTTTAGAGGCTGATCAAAAACTCGAATCTTTTGCTCTGTAACTTCAATTTTGTGATACAGTATCTCATAAATTACATCTTTTTAAGCTTCAGCTTCTGACGCAGTATGTGTACTTTTATTAAAAGGCTTCCAAACCCAAGATTTTCCAATACAACCAAAATGTTTATCAAGGAGAATCACCTGAAATATCTCAAAATCCCAATTCAAATATTGTACTGCCGATCTTTTATTTCAAACTCTTTTTACTGAGCTAGAAGCTTTCGCGTCAAGGTTTTACACAAAGGAAAATGGGGGGGGAGGGGCGGGGGGTGACTTCCCCAGCCTGCATCCTCGAGAGACCCACGCAGGCTTTTTTTTAAAAAAAGGCATTACAGCTTCCCTTCTCCGTTCTTTATCTCATTCCTAAACTAAATTTATTGTCTTTCAACCCAATGTAATCAATGATTACATGTTTTCTTTTGACAAGTAAGTGAGCGTGTCGAAATTTTTTGTAAAACCAACGGGACCACACATTTTTTATCTTTTGCCCAACAAATCTATCCTTTGTGTATTTCCTATCTCCGCAACTTATCATCCGAATAAATCCGCACGTTAAAATGTAATTCAATTCTAGGTTCACACTTTCTTCAAACTTCCCACATACAGGATAACACTACAAAGGGTTAAAAAAAACTTTCACTCTGTCTGAAAAAGTGGATGGAGCCACCATTTTCCCAAACAGGCTTTCAGACACATGAACAATTCATTAATTCCCACCTCAAATATTCCGCAAGATCACACAAGCACTTTCATTCAAAGACAGGCATTCACAAAAGTCTCTCTTTATTCAACAAAGCTTATTGTTTGGCTGGCTCTATTTTAGGATCCATACTTCACTTAAGATAGTCACTATCAGATTTTTATGGTCGTCCGAAAAATATCTACTAAGCGAGCCGTCCGGCCCCCAATCAATTCTTTAGTTTCCTCGGGTCCTAATCCTAACCCAGTTAATGGGGGATACAAATTTGGGCCAAATTCCTTTGTCCATTCCCTTTTGTCGTCTATATCTATTTTTATACTTCCATCCTCTTGCCTTTTGTCACTTTCTCTGTCCATCTCACCTTCGGGTATCTTTCTATTCGTCTGTACTGCTGCTAAAATTATC
The DNA here is from genome assembly GCF_044704955.1 of Pristiophorus japonicus. NCBI lineage: Eukaryota > Metazoa > Chordata > Chondrichthyes > Pristiophoridae > Pristiophorus > Pristiophorus japonicus. The sequence continues at coordinate 250,454 of NW_027252757.1, forward strand.
TTTTTCCCTTCATCCTATCCTGCCTTAACCATCTTCTTAACCTTTTCAAATTTATCTCTCAGAAACTCTTCTGGTAGTTTATACCTCACCCCTCCAAGGGCCTTGGTAGTTTCCTTTGCCATTTCTTACAACGGGGCTTTTTCTCCAGTTCCCGTTTTTCCGCCTTTACTTATGCGGAGCTTTTTACACAGAGGCTTTTTCACTGATATCCCGTATACGTACTTATTCTCCTGACACACGTATCTACTTACAGTGTTCTGACACGCCCCTCGGCTGGATTTACCGGCTGCACAGACTCCACTTCAGATTCATTGGATCTCTGGCTGGGACTTTGGGAGGAGAATTTCTCAAGGTAATTCTCTACTCACTCGGTTTTAGGTTGGTTTGGCTGTTTGAGTTGAATCTTCCCCTGCAGTAGATCCTGCCCGACTACGCCAAATTGTTAGGGTTAACTTCAAACCACCACTCGGAATCCGTTAGCCTTAAAGTAAATGCAATTTTTATTAATAAAAGATACAAGCCGGCAGGAGAGTTATCCTTGAAGGAATGCTCAAAGAAACTGCCACAGACATCTTATTTTATACAGTTTCAGATTATAGCATTATGTAATTACGCAAGTTACAATTAATACGTGCTGATTGATTAACACATGATTGATTGGTCGAGTGCTTCCTCCAATCTGCCTTCTATATGCCTTAATTGGTAATTCCAGATACATGTTGTTATGATTCTTTTTAAACAATTCAAATTCAATGTTATCTGTGTCTGTGCCTGGCTCTGAAGGCCTTTGGTCAATGAAGTGGAACATCTGCTCCTCTGTGGAAGGCATCCCACACATGCTTCCCACAGTCTGAAAAACAGGCTGTGGGATCCATCTTAAAAAACCTGTTAACTCCATTTTAAAACATCCTTATTATTATGAATTGTAATTACAATTTGTAATCTGCCCTTTCACACCACGACAATTGGTTGTTCACCTCCCCTCCCTAGAATGCCCTGCGGCCGCTCCAAGTCATCCTTGACCCTTGCACCAGTGAAGCAACATACCATACCATCCTGGAGTCTCGGTTGTGACCGCAGAAATGCCCATCTATTCCCCTTACAATAGAATCCCCTACAACTATAGCTCTCCCACTCTTTTTCCTGCCCTCCTGCGCAGCAGAGCCACCCCTGGTGCCATGGACTTGGCTGCTGCTGCCTTCCCCTGATGAGTCATCTCCCCCAACAGTACCCAAGGTGGTGTTTTGGAGGGAGATGACCGCAGAGGACCCCTGCACTACCTTCCTTCCACTGCTCTGCCTGATGGTCACCCATTCCCTATCTGCCTGTGTAAACTTTATCTACGGTGTGACCAACTCACTAAACATGCTATTCACGACATCCTCAGCATCGCGGATGCTCCAGAGTGAATCCATGTGCAGCTCCAGTGCTGCAATGCAGTCTGTCAGGAGCTGTAGCTGGATACACTTCCTGCAAACATAGAAGTGTTCCTGATTTCCCACATAGCACAGGAGGAGGAAGAGAAGGAGAGGGAGGGGAACCAATGGATCCCCTTCAGGGGAGGAGAGGGAGGGGAACCTTCAGAGGAGGAGAGAGAGAGGAACCAATGACACTATATCTAAACCCACCCCAAGTCAGCACCTACAGGGGAGGAGAGGGAGGGGAGGGAGGGGAACCAGTGAGTGTAAAACTGAACGCGGCCAACTCAGCACCTTCATGCGAGGGCAACCAGTGAGCGCAGAACTGAACTCAGCCAGAGTCAGCACCTTCAGGGGAGGAGAGGGAGGGGGACCAGTGAGTGTAGAATTGAACACAGCAATAGTCAGCTCCTTCAGGGCAGCAGAGGGAGGGGAACGAATGAGTCTATATCTGAACCCACCCCGAGTGAGCCCCTTCAGGGGAGGAGAGGGGAACAAGCGTGTGCGGAACTGAACCCAGCCAGAGTCAGCTCCTTTTGGACAGGGAGGGGTAACCAGTGAGTGTAGAACTGAACCCAGACAGAGTCAGCACCATCACAGGAGTAGAGGGAGGGAAACCAGTGAGTGTAGAGCTGAACCCAGCCAGAGACAGCATCTTCAGGGGAAGGGAACCGGTGAGTGCAGAACTGGACCCAGCCAGAGTCAGCACCTTCAGGGTAGGAGAGGGAGGGAAACCAGTGAGTGTAGAACTGAACCCAGCCAGAGTCTGCACCATCAGGGGAGGAGAAGGAGGGAAACCAGAGTGTGTAAAATTGAACCCAGCCACAGTCAGCACCTTCAGGTTCACTCCCTGGTTCCACTCATAGAAACATCGAAAATAGATGCAGGATTAGGCCATTCGGCCCTTCGAGCCTGCACCACCATTCAATAAGATCATGGCTGATCATTCCCTCAATACCCTTTTCCTGCTTTCTCTCCATACCCCTTTATCCCCTTAGCCGTAAGTGCCATATCTAACTCCCTCTTGAATATATCCAATGAACTGGCATCAACAATTCTCTGCGGCAGAGAATTCCACAGGTTCACAACTCTGAGTGAAGAAGTTTCTCCTCATCTCGGTCCTAAATGGCCTACCCCTTATCCTAAGACTGTGTCCCCTGCTTCTGGACTACCCCAACATCGGGAACATTCTATATGCATCTAACCTGTCCCGTCCCGTCAGAATCTTACATGTTTCTATGAGATACCCTCTCATCCTTCTAAACTCCAATGTATAAAGGCCCAGTTGATCCAGTCTCTCCTCATATGTCAGTCCTGCCATCCCAGGAATCAGTCTGGTGAACCTTCGCTGCACTCCCTCAATAGCAAGAACATCCTTCCTCAGATTAGGAGACCAAAACTGAACACAATATTTCAGGTGAGGCCTCACCAAGGCCCTGTACAACTGCAGTAAGACCTCCCTGCTCCTATACTCAAATCCCCTAGCTATGAAGGCCAACATACCATTTGCCTTCTTTACCGCCTGCTGTACCTGCATGCCAACTTTCAATGACTGATGAACCATGACTCCCAAGTCTCGTTGCACCTCCCATTTTCCTAATCTGCCGCCATTCTGATAATATTCTGTATTCACGTTTTTGCCATCAAAGTGGATAACCTCACATTTATCCACATTATACTCCCATCTGGCAATCCCCTCATCACGGGAATGGAGACAAGTCCAGACCTAAAGTGTGCGCAGTACTCCAGGTGTGGTCTTACCAATGCCCTGTACAGCTGTAGCAGGACTTCCCTACTTTTATACTCCATCCCTCTTGCAATAAAGGCCAGCATTTCATTTGCCTTCCTGATTACTTGCTGTACCTGCATGCTGAGTTTCATGTACAAGAACCCCCAGATCCCTCTGCACTACGGCATTTTGTAATAGTCCCCATTTAAATGATAATTTGCTTTTTTATTTTTCCTACCAAAGGGAATAACCTGACATTTTACAACATTATAGTCCATCTGCCAGATTTTTGCCTGCTCATTGAGCCTATCTATATCCCTTTGTAGATTCTTTGCGTCCTCCTCACAACTTGCTTTCCCACCTATCTTTGTATCATCTGCAAATTTGGCTATGTTACACTCAGTCCCTTCATCCAAGTCATTAACATAAATTGTAAATTGTTCAGGCCCCAGAACTGATCCCTGCGACACCCCACTAGTTACAGTTTGCCAACCGAAAAATGACCCATTTTTCCTGAATCTGTTTTGTGTTAGTTAACCAATCCTCTATCCATTTTGACTGCAGGGGTTGGATTCTATTGTTATTGCTGGTGGTACTCGCATCCTGACTGAATCGTGTTTGTTCTGTCAGTTGGAGTTTGTTCTGCTGAAGTTGATAACCCCTATAACTGGGCTGGAGTTGAATATTTTGATATTTCAAACAACACAGTGTGTCGATAATTGACGTTTCCAAGATAAGGTGAGACTAATTGATGTCCTGTTACCGACTGCACCATTTTGCGCATTTTCTCCTTTCTAATTTGAATATTTCAGTTCTCATACCTTCAATTACTCTTATGGACAAATCCCAGTTCCCCATAAATTTGAGAGTACTTCTCCTTACATAAGAACATAAGAAATAGGAGCAGGAGTAGGCTATTCCTCGAGCCTGCTCCACCATTTAACATGATCATGGCTGATCCAATCATTGACTCAGGTCCACTTCCCTGCCCGCTCCCCATAATCCCTTATTCCCTTATGAGTTAAGAAACTGTCTATCTCTGTCTTAAATTTATTCAATGACCCAGCTTCCACAGCTCTCAGACGGTTATAAATCTGTGGAATTCACTGCTTCCGAGAGAAGAAATTCCTCCATCTCAATTTTAAATTGGCAGCCCCTTATTCTAAGATTATGCCCCCTAATTCTAGTCTCCTCTATCAGTGGAAACATCCTCTCTGCATCCACCTTGACAAGCCCCCTCATAATCTTATACGTTTCGATAAGATCACCTCTCATTCTTCTGAATTCCAATGAGTAGAGGCCCAACCTACTCAACTTTTCCTCTAAAGTCAACCCCCTCATCTCTGGAATCAATATTGTGAACCTTCTCTGAATTGCCTTCACAACAAGTATATCCTTTCTTAAATATGAAAACCAAAATTGCATGCAATATTCCAGGTGTGGCCTCACCAATACCCTGTATAACTGTAGCAAGACTTCCCTGCTTTTATACTCCATCCCCTTTGCAAGATTCCATTGGCCTTCCTGATCACTTGCTGTACCTGCATACTAACCTTTTGTGTTTCATGCACCAGGTCCCGCTGTACTGCAGCACTATGCAATTTTTCTCCATTTAAATAATAACTTGCTCTTTTATTTTTTTCTGCCAAAGTACATAACCTCACACTTTCCAACATTATACTCCATCTGCCAAACTTTTGCCCACTCACTTAGCCTGTCTATGTCCTTTTACAGGTTTTTTGTGTCCACACTGTTTTACCTCCCATCTTTGTATCATCAGCAAACTTGGCTACGTTACCCTCGGTCTCTTCTTCAATATAGGTTGTAAATAATTGGGATTCCAGCACTGTTCCCTGCAGCACCCCACTCGATACTGATTGCCAACCCAAGAATGAACCATTTATCCCGACTCTGTTTTCTGTTAGTTAGCCAATCCTCTATCCATACTAATATATTACCCCCAACCCCATGAGCTTTTATCTTGTGGTAACCTTTTATGTGGCACCTTATCGAATGCCTTCTGGAAATTCAAACACATCACATCCACTGGTTCCCTCTTATCCACCCTGTTCATTACAGCCTCAAAGAACTCCAGAAAATGTGTTAAACATAGTATATTCTTCAATGCAGGGAGTCTAGGGATTAAGGCAGATGAGCTGAGGGCACAGATATACACGTGGGAGTATGATATTGTAGCTATTACTGAGACATGGCTAAAAGAAGGGCAGGAATGGCAGCTCAACATTCCTGGTTACAGGGTTTTCAGACGAGATAGAGATGGGGGTAAAAAAGGAGGGTGCATTGCAGTATTGATTAAAGAAACAATTAAAGCTGTGAGGAGGTATGATATGTCAGAAGGATCATCAAATGAGGCTACATGGGAGAACTGAAGAAGGGACAGTCACACTGCTGGGGATGTACTATAGAGCCCCAAACAGTCAGAGGGAGACAGAAGAGCACATATGTAGGCACATTTCTGACAGGTGCAAAAACAATAGGGCAGTAATACTCGTAGATTTCAACTACCCTAATATTAACTGGGATAGAATTAGTGTGAATGGTATAGAGTGAGCAGAATTTTTGAAATGTATTCAGGAGAACTTTTTTAGCCAGTACGTAGCAATCCCAGCAAGAGAGGGGGCGGTTCTGGACTTAGTTTTAGGGAATGAAGCTTGGGCAGGTGGAAGGGGTATCAGTGGGAGAGCATCTTTGGTGCTGGTGATCATAATTCAGTCAGATTTACGGTAGCCATGGAAAAAGGCAAAGATGGACCAGGAATAAAAGTTTTCAACTGGGGAAAAGCTAATTTTACTCAGCTGAGATGTGATTTAGCCAAAGTGGACTGGAAACAGTTACTTGAAGGTAACTCAGTGTCCGAGCAGTGGGATGCATTCAAGGGGGAGATAGAGGGTTCAGAGCAAGTACGTTCTCCTAAAGAGAAAGGGTGGGGCTAATAAATCTAGAGGGACGAACATTTACTTTAGCCACTCTTCCTTTTTATATACCTGTAGAAACTCTGTTTTTAGATTTCTTGCTAGTTTACTTTCCTAATCTATCTTCCTTTTATTATTTTTTTAGTCATTCTTTGCTGGTTTTTCAAAGTTTCCCAATCCTCTAGCCTCCCACTAATCTTGGCCATTTTGTATGACATTGTTTTCAATTTGATACCCTCCCTCATTTTCTTAGTTAGCCACGGATAGTTATCCCATTTGTTAAAGTGTTTCCTTCTCATTGGAATATAATTTTGTTGAGAGCTATGAAATATCTCCTGAAATGTCTGCCACTGCTCATCAACCGTCTTACACTTTAAATCTATTTTCCCTGTCCACTTTAGCCAGCTCTGCCTTCATACCTTTGTAGTCTCCTTTATTTAAGCTTAGAACACTGGTTTGAGATCCAACTTTCTAACCCACCAACTGAATTTGATGTTCAACCAAGCTATGATCACTCTTTCCCAGTGGATCCATTACTAGGAGACCATTTATTAATTCTGTAAAAATTATAAGGACAGGTTGCACAGACTAGGCTTGTATTCCATTGAATATAGAAGATTAAAGGGTGATCTAATTGAGGTGTTTAAATGATTAAAGAAGTTGATCGGGTGGATGGAGAGAAACGATTTCCTCTGGAGGAAGAGTCCACAACAAGGGGTCACAACCTTAAAATCAGAGCCAGGCCGTTCAGGGTGAGGTTCGGAAGCACTTCCTCACACAAATGCTGATTGGCAGTTTCTCTTGGCTCAAGAGTCCAGAACTAGAGGTCAGAGTCTCAGGATAAGGGGTCGGCCATTTAGGACTGAGATGTGGAGAAATTTCTGTAGTCCGAGGGTTGTGAATCTTTGGAATTCCCTACCCCAGAGTACTGTGGATGCTGAGTCGTTGAGTATATTCAGGGCTGAGAGAGAGAGCTGTTTGGACAGTAAAGGAATCATGGGATACGGGGATGGTGTGGAAAAGTGGAGCTGAAGTACAAGATCAGCCTTGATCTTATTGAATGGCGCAGCAGGCTCGAGGGGCTGTTTAACCCACTCCTGCTCATATTTCTTATGTTCTTAAAGCCGAGTGGAAATCTGGAACTCTGTTCCCCATAAAACTGAGGCTGGGACAATTGAAAATTCTAAAACTGAGATTGATAGATTTCCTTAGGCAAGGGTATTAATGGCGATGGAACCAAGGCAGGTAGACGGAGTTAAAATACTGATCAGCCACAATCTCATTGAATGGTGGGACAGGCTCAAGGGGCTGAATGGCCTATTCCTGTTCCAATGTTCCTACTTACAGTGATGACTTTTGCAAACAGCTTTCACAGGGGATTAGAAGGTGAGGATATGCAGACAGGATTAAACCTGGGTCCCTCCTGTTCCTATGACTCAGTCACACTGGGTGTTACCTTTACCCACTGAGCCATTGGGAGGAGGGTCCAGTGACCCTGCTGGAAAATGCACGTGTGAGGCCTCAGGTGAGGACAGTGGAATAGCTTGTCGACACTCACTGTCGAGGTTCACACAGGGAGATTGGGCACATGGGTCACATATTGGAGAGAAATTGGTGAGTGTAGAACTGAACCCAGCCAGAGTCAGCACCTTCAGGGGAGGAGAGTGAGGGGAACCAGTGAGTGTAGAACTGAACACAGCCCGAGTCAGCAGCTGCAGGTGAGGAGAAGTAAGCGTACCAGTGAGTGAGTGTAGAACTGAAACCAGCCAGAATTGGTGGTGAAAACTGGGAGTGGAGGAGAAACAGTATAGAAATGTGCGATGGTTTGGATTTCAGCACAGCAGGAGGGACAATGTGTGGGAGCTTTGGAAGAACAAGAGAGGAAAGAATGTTCCATGGAAACTAGATGTGTCTATTCTGAATATCTGCCTTGTACTGACAGTGATGAGTTTTATTATCTCTTTTTACAGCGTATTATAAGGGGAGATTTTCAGACAGGAAACACAAACCAAACCTCACATCAAGATCTCACAGAGTCAGGACCTGAATATCATCGGCCTTTGAAAGTGGAAGGAGAAATATTTGTTTATTCTGTCTGTGGGAAAAGATTTCAAACATCAGTGTGACTGGAAAAGCACCGAGACACACACACCCGAGTGAGTGTTCCAGTGCACTGCCTATGGAAAGAGCTTTAACCAGTTACACAGCCTGAATAAACATCGCACCATTCAAAGCACGAAGAAACTGTAAACGTGTTGTGTGCGTGGGCGAGGCTTCAACTGATCATCCAACCATGGAGAGTCACAAGGATACCCGCACCATGGAGAAACCGTGGAAATGTGCTGAATTGGGCAGGTATTCAGATCACCGTCTGAGCTGGAAATTCATCGACGCACTCACACTGGGGAGAGGCCGTTCACCTGCTCAGAGTGTGGGAAGGGATACACTTGTTCATCCTACCTGCAGTCACACCAACGCACTCACACTGGGGAGAGGCCGTTCACCTGCCTCGTGTGTGGGAAGGGATTCATTCGGTCATCCCACCTTCAAAGTCACAAGCGAGTTCATACTGGGGAGAGGCCATTCACCTGCTCTGATTGTGGGAAGAGATTCACTCATTCATTCATCCTGCTGACACACCAGCGAGTTCACACTCGGGAGAGGCCATACACCTGCTCTGAGTGTGGGAAGGGATTCACTCGGTCATCCACCCTGCTGAATCACCAGCGAGTTCACACTGGGGAGAGGCCATTCACCTGCTCTGAGTGTGGGAAGGGATTCACTCGGTCATCCTTCCTGCTAATGCACCAGCGAGTTCACACTGGGGAGAGGCCATTCACCTGCTCTGAGTGTGGGAAGGGATTCACTCAGTCATCCAACCTGCCGATACACATGCGAGTTCACACTGGGGAGAGGCCGTTCACCTGCTCTGTGTGTGGGAAGGGATGCAGTACGTCATCCAACCTGCTGAAACACCAGCGCGTTCACAAGTGACTGCAGGGGTTGGAATCTGCTGTTATTGCTGTTGTTAATCACATCCTGACAGAACCATGTTCATTCTGACAGTTGGGGTTTGTTTCTGCTGATGTTAATAACCCTATAACTGGGCTAGGCTTTAATATTCTGGATATATTGCTGATTGTGTTCTCGGGGCTGCAGTGTCCATTTAAGAAACGCTGTGTGTTACCTTTCCCCTTAATTCAGCAACTCACAACAGAAAGTTAGTTTGCAATAAAATTATGAACTTTTACTTTAATCCTAAATTGATCTTTGGCACAAAATCTACAATAGTGTGTGAAAGTTTCCACTCAATAAAATCTCCAATTAGAAAAAGCTTGCTGACAATTCTTACTGACTTGCACATTACACACAGTGGCCCCTCCATTATCCACTAGAAAGAAGTGGAATGGGAATTGGTGGGGAATCAATGTCCCCAAATGTTGCCCCTCCCGTCTGGTGTAGCAATCCTCTTGGCACGGAAATGGAGACAAGTCCAGACCAAAACTGCGCAGTACTCCAGGTGTGGTCTTGCCAACGCCCTGTACAGTTGTAGCAGGACTTCCCTACTTTCATACTCCATCCCCCTTGCAATAAAGGGCAGCATTCCATTTGCCTTCCTGATTAATTGCTGCAACTGCATGCTAACGTTTTTAGTTTCATGTACAAGAACCCCCAGATCCTTCTGTACTACAGCATTTTGTAATTTTCACATTTAAATAATTTATGTTTTTATTTTTCCCACCAAAGGGGATAACTTGACATTTTACCACATTATAGTTCATCTGCCAGATTTTTGCCAGCTCATTGAGCCTATCTATATCCCTTTGTGGATTATTTGTGTCCTCCTTTCAACTTGCTTTCTCACCCATCTTTGTATCATCAATAAATTTGGCTACGTTACACTCAGTCCCTTCATCCAAGTAATTAATATAAATTGTAAATAGTTGAGGCCCCAACACTGATACCTGCGGCACCCCACTATTTACTGATTGCCAACCAGAGAATGACCCATTTATCCCGACTCTCTGTTCTCTGTTAGTTAGCCAATCCTCTATCCATGCTGATATATTACCCCCAACCCCATGAACTTTTATCTTGTGCAGTAACCTTTTATGTGGCAACTTGTCAAATGCCTTCTGGAAGTCGAAATGCACCTGATCCACTGGTTCCCCTTTATCCACCCTGTTCATTACATCCTCAAAGAATTGCATCAAATTTGTCAAACATGACTTCCCCTTTATAAATCAATGCTGACTCTGCTTGACCGAATTTTGCTTTTCCAAATGTCCTGCTACTGCTTCTTTAATAATGGACTCCAACACTTTCCCAACCACAGATGTTAGGCTAACTAGTTTCCCGCTTTTTGTCTGCCTCCTTTTTTAAATAGGGGCATTACATTTGCAGTTTTCCAATCTGCTGGGACCTACCCAGAATCCAGGGAATTTTGATAAATTACAACCAGTGTATCCACTATACCTGCCGGTACTTCTCTTAAGACACGAGGATGCAAGCCACTCCGTTGCTCTTGCCTCATAACCCTGCAAATCTTTCCAACTCAAATATTTATCTCTTTTGAAAGTAACGTGAATCTGCTTCCATCATCCTTACAGGCAGTGCATTCCAGGCCATAACATCTGGCTGCTTAATTTTTCCCCCTCGTGCAGCATCTGGTTCATTTGCCAATCACCTGAAATGGGTGTCCTCTGGTTACCGAATCTTCTGACACTGAAAATTGTTTCTTCTTATTAAGAGAGTTGGTGGGCTGGAGGAGGTTACAGAGATAGTGAGGGATGAGGCCTTGGTGGGATTTGGACAAGAGGAGTATTTTAAAGGTTGAAGCCACCAGCTATCTCTCCCAGTGCAGAATGTGACTCACTGCTAACAGGAAAGATTTTTGTTTAACGACTAAAGCTGCATAATGAGGGTAAATCAATCTCTGTACCTTTAACTAACAGCAACATGGACCCCCGACACTGTAAATTGTTTCTCATTATGGAAGCATAGAAATTTACAGCACGGAAGGAGGCCATTTAGGCCCATCGTGTCTGCGCAGGCTGACCGAGAGCTATCCAGCCTAATCCCACTTTCCAGCTCTTAGTCCGTAGCCATGTAGGTTATAGTACTTCAAGTACACATCCAAGTATTTTTTAAATGTGGTGAAGGTTTCTGCCTCTACCAACTTTTCAGGCAGTGAGTACCAGACCCCACACCACCCTCTAGGTGACGAAATTTCCCCTCAAAACCCCTCTAATCCTCCTACCAATTACTTTAAATCTATGCCCACTGGTTGTTGACCCCTCTGCAAATGGAAATAGGTCCTTCCTATGCACTCTATCTCGGCCCCTCTCAATTTTATACACCTCAATAGGGTCTCCCCTCAGCTTCCTCTGTTTCTAAGAAAACAAACCCAACCTATTAAGAGGGTTGCTGGGCTGGAGGAGGTTACAGAGATAGGCAGGCGTGAGACTTTGGAGGGATTTCAACAAGTGGAGGAGTATTTTAAAGGCTGAAGCCGCCAGCTATTCCTCCAGCACAGAATGTGACTCACTACCAATAGGAAGGATGTTACTTTAACGACTACGACTGCATAATGAGGGGAAATCAATCTCTGTCCCTTTAAGTAACAGTGACATGGTAAGAGGGAAATGAATGATCTTTTCAACATCTATTCCACTTGGCACTGAAGTGTCTGGAACTCATAATAGGAACTCTCGGGAAACAAGATATTGACAAATGTTAAACTGTTATGTTGAGAAAAGAAACCTCGATTTAACTGTTAAAAGATAAATTCTTTAAGAGGGCTTCGCACTGACTCACCTGACAGCCCGACTCAGGCTCCAACCCTGAAGCACCTCGATTGGCTGCAGAACACGCTGCTGCCTTGGCCCACCTGTCATGGCCTACTCCTGCACCTATTTTCTATGTTTCTATAGCAGGAATGGGGTACTGAAGTTGCATGTTCAGCCATGAACTCGTTGAGTGGCGGTGCAGGCTCGAAGGGCCGAATGGTCTACTCCTGCAACTATTTTCTATGTTTCTATGTCATGTATGCAACCCCAGGCAACCTGTATAATGCTGCCACCAAAGGGCTTACCTGTTGGAGTCCCAAGAGATCCCAGCATCAAGCAGGCCTCCCATGCTGTACCAGCATTCTGGATGGAGTCTGCATAAAGGAGCTAAGGTCACACTTACTCATTATCTACAGTACTCAATTGCATTACTTTATTATGAGCATAACAATTGACGATGAGATAACGAACAACCACGCTTAAATGAAGAGAACTGTTGGTATCCTGGAGAAATTCTCAGAAGGGGACGATTGGGAGGCCTTCGTGGAGCTAGATCGCATGGGACTCAGGTTGAAATGCGTGAAGTGTGTTTTCCTGGCACCAGAGGTCGAGTTCTTCGGAAGAAGAACCGCGGCAGACGGCATCAGACCAACCGACACCAAGACAGAAACCATCAACAACGCACCGAGACCACAGAACGTGACAGAGCTGAGGTCGTTCCGGGGACTCCTCAACTATTTTGGTAATTTCCTACCCGGTTTAAGCACCTTGCTAGAACCCCTACATGTGCTACGCAAGGGAGACAACTGGATATGGGGGAAATCACAAGAGGCTGCTTTTGAGAAAGCCAGAAATCTGTTATGTTCCAACAAACTGCTTGTCTTGTATAACCCATGTAAACGTTTAGTGCTAGCTTGCGATGTGTCTTCATACGGGATTGGGTGTGTGTTACAACAAGCTAACAAATCGGGAACATTGCCACCAGTCGCCTATGTGTCCAGGAGCTTGTCCAAGGCCAAAAGGGCCTATAGCATGATTGAAAAAGAAGCTCTGGCATGCGTTTACAGGATGAAAAAAATGCACCAGTATCTCATGTTTGAGCTGGAAACTGACCATAAGCCGCTCATATCGCTATTCTCAGAGAGCAAAGGGAATAATACCAATGCCTCTGCCTGCATCCAAACATGGGCGCTCACGCTGGCTGCATACAACTATGTAATCCACCACAGACCAGGCAGAGAAATGCACTGATGCTCTCAGTCGGCTACCATTGCCCACCACCGGGGTAGAAATGGCACAGCCTGCAGACTTGCTCTTGGTGATGGATTTTTGCATTTGCAAATGAAAAGGCATGCGTTATGGCCCGCCAGATCAGGACCTGGACCAGCCAGGATCCTTTACTATCCCTTGTAAAAAAAACTGTGTCCTCCATGGGAGCTGGTTCAGCTTCCCAACAGAAATGCATGAAAAGATCAAGCAGTTCCAGCGGTGCAAAGACGAAATGTCCATACAGGTGCACTTTCTTTTGTGGGGTAATCTCGTGGTTTTGCATAAGAATCATAGAAACATAGAAATTAGATGCAGGAGCAGGCCAAATGGCCCTTCGAGCCTGCACCGCCATTCAATAAGATCATGGCTAATCATTCAACCTCAGTACCCCTTTCCGCTTTCTCTCCATACCCCTTGATCCCTTTGGCCGTAAGGACCATATCTAACTCCTTTTTGAATATATCTAACGAACTGGACTCAACAACTTTCTGCGGTAGAGAATTCCACAGGTTCACAATTCTCTGAGTGAAGACGTTTCTCCTCATCTCGGTCCTAAATGGCTTACCCCTTATTCTTAGACTGTGACCCCTGGTTCTGGAACTCCCCAGCAACGGGAAAATTCTTCCTTCCTCGAACTTGTCCAGTCCCATCAGAATTTTATATGTTTCCATGAGACCCCCTCTCATTCTTCTAAACTCCAGTGGATACAAGCCCAGTTGATCCAGTCCCTCCTCATATGTCAGTCCTGCCATCCCGGGAATCAGTCTGCAGTCCCTCAATAGCAAGAACGTCCTTCCTCAGATTTGGAGACCAAAACTAACACAATATTCCAGGTGTGGCCTCAGCAAGGCCCTGTGCAACTGCAGTAAGACCTCCCTGCTCCTATACTCAAATCCTCTAGCTATGAAGGCCAACATGCCATTTGCCGCCTTCACTGCCTGCTGTACCTGCATGCCAAACTTCAATGACTGATGTACCATGACACCCGTTTCTCATTGCACCTCCCCTTTTCCTAATCTGTCACCATTCAGATAATATTCCGCCTTCCTGTTTTTGCCACCAAAGTGGATAACCTCACATTTATCCACATTATACTGCATCTGCCATGCATTTGCCCACTCACCTAACAGAAACTGTCACCCTGCAGTTTCTTAGCATCCTTCTCACAGCTCACACCGCCACCCAGCTTAGTGTCATCTGTAAACTTGGCGATATTATACTCAATTCCCTCATCTAAATCATTGATGTATATTGTAAATAGCTGGGGTTCCAGCACTGAGCCCTGCGGCACTCCACTAGTCACTGCCTGCCATTCTGAAAAGGACCCGTTTATTCCGACTCTCTGCTTCCTGTCTGCCAATGAGTTCTCTATCCACGTCAATACATTAAACCCAATACCATGTGCTTTGATTTTGCACACTAATCTCTTGTGTGGGACCTTGGCAAAAGCTTTTTGAAAGTCTACATACACCATATCCACTGTGTCCACTCTACTAGTTACATCCTCAAAAAATTCTAGAAGATTTATCAAGCATGATTTCCCTTTCATAAATCTATGCTAACTTGGACCGATCCTGTCACTGCTTTCCAAATGCGCTGCTATTTCATCTTTAATAATTGATTCCAACATTTTCCCCACCACCGATGTAAGGCTAACCAGTCTAGAATTCCCTGTTTTCTCTCTCCCTCCTTTTTTAAAAAGTGGTGTTACTTAGCTACCCTCCAGTCCATAGGAACTGATCCAGAGACAATAGAATGTTGGGAAATGATCACCAATGCATCCACTATTTCTCGGGCCTTAAGTACTCTGGGATGCAGCCTATCAGCCCCTTGAGATTTATCAGCCTTCGATCCCATCAATTTCCCAAACACAATTTTCTGACTAATAAGGATTTCCTTCAGTTCCTCCTTTTTGCTAGACCCTCGAATCCCTTGTATTTCTGGAAGGTTATTTGTATCTTCCTTAGTGAAGGCAGAACCAAAGTATCTGTTCAATTGGTCTGCCATTTCTTTGTTTCCCTTATAAATTCACCAGATTCTGTCTGCAAAGGACCTACGTTGGTCTTCACTAATCTTTTTCTCTTCACATATCTATAAAAGCTTTTGCAGTCA
Source organism: Pristiophorus japonicus (assembly GCF_044704955.1). Taxonomy (NCBI): domain Eukaryota; kingdom Metazoa; phylum Chordata; class Chondrichthyes; family Pristiophoridae; genus Pristiophorus; species Pristiophorus japonicus. The sequence continues at coordinate 265,704 of NW_027252757.1, forward strand.
GTTTATATGTTCTCTGCAAGCTTCCTCTCATACTTTATTTTCCCCTCCTAATTAGACCCTTTGACCTCCTCTGCTGCATTTTAAATTTCTCCCAGTCCTCAGATTTGCTGCTTTTTCTGGCCAATTTATATGCCTCTTCCTTGGATTTAACACTATCCCTAATTTCCCTTGTTAGCCACGGTTGAGCTACCTTCCCCTTTTTATTTTTTACTCCAGACAGGGATGTACAATTGTTGAAATTCATCCATGTAATCTATAAATGTCTGCCAATGCCTATCCACTGTCAACCCTTTAAGTATTATTTGCCAGTCTATCCTAGCCGATTCACGTCTCATACCATTGAAGTTACCTTTCCTTAAGTTCGGGACACTAGTCTCTGAATTAACCCTGTCACTCTCCATCTTAATAAAGAATTCTACCATATTATGGTCACTCTTCCCCAGGGGGCCTCGCACAACTAGATTGCTAATTAATCCTCTCTCATTACACAACACCCAGTCTAGTATGGCCAATTCTCCAGTTGGTTCCTCGACATATTGAACTAGAAAGCCATCCCTCATACACTCCAGGAAATCCTGCTCCACCGCATTGCTACCACCTTGGTTAACCCAATCTAGATGTAGATTAAAGTCGCCCATGATAACTGCTCTATCGCTAATTTCTTGCTTGATGCCATTCCGAACTTCACTACTATTGTTTGGTGGTCTGTACACAACTCCCACTAGCATTTTCTGCCCTTTGATATTCTGCAGCTCTACCCATACAGATTCCACATCATCCAAGCTAATGCCCTTTCTTACTGTTGCGTTAATTTCCTCTTTAACCAACAACGCTACCCCACCTCCTTTTCCTTTCTGTCTATCCTTCCTGAATGTTGAATACCCCTGGATGTTGAGTTCCCTGCCTTGGTCACCCTGGAGGCATGTCTCCGTAATCCCAATTATATCATAATCTTTAATAGCTGCTTGCGCAGTTAATTCATCCACCTTATTACGAATACTCCTCGTATTGAGGCACAGAGCCTTCAGGCTTGTCTTTTTAACACTCTTTGCCCCTTTAGAATTTTGCTGTAATGTGGCCCTTTTTGATTTTTGCCTTGGGTTTCTCTGCCCTCCACTTTTACTATTCTCCTTTCTATCTTTTGCTTCTGCCCCCATTTTATTTCCCTCTGTCTCTGTGCATAGGTTCCCATCCCCTGTCAGGGAAACGTTCATACGCGACCTGCACAGTACCCATCCAGGGATAATAATGATGAAAGCTATAGCCAGATCCCATGTGTGGTGGCCCGGCATCAAGGTAGACTTAGAGTCATGCATGCGCCAATGCAACAGTTACTCTCAACTGAGTAATGCACCCAGAGAGGCACCGCTAAGTTTGTGGTCATGGCACTCGAAACCGTGGTCGAGGATCCACGTTGACTTTGCGGGCCCATTCCTGTTTTTGGTTGTTGTGGATGCTTATTCAAAATGGATTGAATGTGTAATAATGTCTGTAAGCATGTCCCCACTGCCACATCGAAAGCCTACGAGCCATGTTTGCCACACATGGCCTGCCCGATGTCCTTGTCAGTGACAATGGGCCATACTTCATCAGTGCTGAATTCAAGGAATTCATCACCCGCAATAGGATCAAGCACTTCACATCTGCCCCATTCAAGCCCACATTCAATGGTCAGGCAGAATGGGCAGCACAGACCATCAAGCAAAGCTTGAAATGCGTGTTGGAAGGCTCCCTGCAAACTCGCCTCACCCGAATCCTGCTCAGCTACCGCACCAGACCCCACTCGCTCACCGGGGCTCCTCCAGCCGAGCTGCTCATGAAAAGGGCGCTCAAAACAAGGCTCTCCCTTGTCCACCCTGATCTCCATGATCACATCGAGGACAGGTGGCATCAATAAAACATGTACCATGATCGCGCAAACTTGTCACGTGATATTGAATCAATGACCCTGTATTTGTACTCAGTTATGGACATGGTCCCAAATGGCTTGCTGGCACTGTCATAGCCAAAGAAGAGATTAGGGTGTTTCAGGTCAAACTTGCCAATGGACTAATATTCAAAAAGGCTTTGGACCAAACCAAACTGCGATTCACAAACAGCCACGAGCAACCCGATGAGGACTCCAACTTCGACCCTCCAACATACACACAAGTGGCAACCGACATCACGGTTGACCACAAAACTGAACTCACCATCCCCAGCAGCCCAGCAAGGCCAGCTGTTCAGCAGCCCAGCGAAGAACCAACCAACTCACCCACACCTGCATTTGTACGGAGATGATCAACAAGGGAGCGAAAAGCCCCAAATCGTCTCACCCTATAAATAAGAGTACTATTGACTTTGGGAGGGAGTGATGTCATGTATGCAACTCCAAGCAACTTGTATAATACAGGCACCAGAGGGCTTACCTGTTGGATCCCAGCATCCCTTTGGAGCACTGTATATAAGCTGGCCTCCCACACTGTACCAACACTCTGGAGTCTGAATAAAGGAGCTAAGGTCACACTTACTCATTGTCTACAGTACTCAGTTGAATTACTTTATTATGAGCATAACACCACTGATCTCTGAGCTCTCTTCCTGTTGGTTCCCAGGGCAATCGATTACCACTCGCCAACATTATGCTGCCAGATTAAGTTGACGGGCGCAGAGGAAGTAATAAATTGAGGCGGTGAATTTGAGTTAAGAAATAAAATTAGAGAAGCATGAATAAATTAATGAGGAGAGGCAATATCAACTAAAGGGTACAATCCTAAAGGGGGTGCATGAACAGTGAGAACTGCGGATTTACGTGCACAAATCGCTGAAGGTGGCAGAAAAGGTTGAGAAAGCAGTTAAAAAACTTACAGGATCCTGGGCATCACAGAGGTGAGGCATACAAAAGCAAGGAGGTTATGATGAACCTTTGTAAAACACTGGTTCAGCCTCAACTGGAGCAGTGTGTCCAATTCTGGTCACCGCACATTATGATTTGAAGGCCTTAGAGAGGGTGCAGAAAAGATTTACAAGAATGATTCACGAGATGAGGGACTTCAGTTACATGGATAGACTGGAGAAGCTGGGGTTGTTCTTCTTTGAGCAGAGAAGGTTCAGAGCAGAATTGATAGAGGTGTTCAAAATCATGAGGGATCCAGACAGATTAGATAGGGTTGCAGGGTGGCCAAGACTGGGAATTAAACATACAGGGGTATCTGACAATTCGGAAAGATAGACAAGAAGGGAAAGGACGTGGGGTAGCTCTGTTAATAAAGGATAATATCAGGGCAGTTGTGAGAGACGATATTGGCTCTAATGAACAAAATGTTGAATCATTGTGGGTGGAGATTAGAGATAGTAAGGGGAAAAAGTCACTGGTGGGCGTAGTTTATAGGCCCCCAAGTAATAACTTCACGGTGGGGCGGACAATAATCAAGGGAATAATGGAGGCATGTGAAAAAGGAACGGCAGTAATCATGGGGGATTTTAACCTACATATCGATTGGTCAAATCAAATCGCATGGGGTAGCTTTGAGAAAGAATTCATAGAATGCATACGGGATTGTTTCTTAGAACAGTATGTTACAGAACCTACAAGGGAGCAAGCTATCTTGGATCTGCTCCTGTGTAATGAGACAGGAATAATAAAAGATCTCCAAGTAAAAGATCCTCTCGGAATGAGTGATCACAGTATGGTTCAATTTGTAATACAGATTGAGGGTGAGGAAGTAGTGTCTCAAACGAGCGTACATAAGAACATAAGAACATAAGAATTAGACACAGGAGTAGGCCATCTAGCCCCTCGAGCTTGCTCTGCCATTCAAAAAGATCATGGCTGATCTGGCCGTGGACTCAGCTCCACTTACCTGCCCACCCCCATAACCCTTAATTCTGTTATTGGTTAACAATCTATCTATCTGTGATTTGAACTAGCCTCAACTGCTTCCTTGGGCAGAGAATCCCACAGATTCACAACCCTCTGGGAGAAGAAATTCCTTCTCAACTCGGTTTTAAATTGGCTCCCCCGTATTTTGAGGCTGTGCCCCCTAGTTCTAGTCTCCCCGACCAGTGGAAACAACCTCTCTGCCTCTATCTTGTCTATCCCTTTCATTATTTTAAATGTTTCTATAAGATCACCCCTCATCCTTCTGAACTCCAACGAGTAAAGACCCAGTCTACTCAATCTATCATCATAAGGTAATCCCCTCATCTCCGGAATCAGCCTAGTGAATCGCCTCTGTACCCCCTCCAAGGCTAGTATATCCTTCCTTAAGTAAGGTGACCAAAACTGCACGCAGTACTCCAGGTGCGGCCTCACCAATACCCTGTACAGTTGCAGCAGGACCTCCCTGCTTTTGTACTCCATCCCTCTCGCAATGAAGGCCAACATTCCATTCGCTTTCCTGATTACCTACTGCACCTGCAAACTAACTTTTTGGAGTTTCATGCACAAGGAGTGTCCACCGGTACGCTCGCGGCCTTCGGCGAGAGGTGGGCACCGGAGGGACTGGAGTGCATCATCACGCCCGGCAACCAAATTTTAATTTGATTTTATGTTTTTAAGTTAATTTGTTTTAATTGCCGGTGCTTTTAGTGTCCCCCTCCCCTTTTGTAGGGGGCACTTGGAAAAAAATTTGAATCTGTGCCCAAAAAAAAAAAATGGCATTGTAAATGTTGGTGTTTCCCCCAGATCGGGGGGCACGGTTTAATGTTTTTCTGTTAACTCCTAAAAGAGTTCATGCACAAGGAGTGTCCACCGGTACGCTCGCGGCCTTCCGCGAGAGGTGGGCACCGGAGGGACTGGAGTGCATCATCACGCCCGGCAACCAAATTTTAATTTGATTTTATGTTTTTAAGTTAATTTGTTTTAATTGCCGGTGCTTTTAGTGTCCTCCTCCCCTTTTATAGGGGGCACTTGGAGAAAAATATGTTTTTGTGCCCAAAAAAAAACAAAAAAATACCACAAAAAATAAAAGGGCCTGTAAATGTTTGGTGTTTCCCCAGATCGGGGGGGGCACGGTTTAATGTTTTTTGTTTACTCCCAAAAAGAGTTTCATGCACAAGGACCCCCAGGTCCCTCTGCACTGCAGCATGTTGTAATTTCTCCCCATTCAAATAATATTCCCTTTTACTGTTTTTTTTCCCCAAGGTGGATGACCTCACATTTTCTGACATTGTATTCCATCTGCCAAACCTTAGCCCATTCGCTTAACCTATCTAAATCTCTTTGCAGCCTCTCTGTGTCCTCTACACAACCCGCTTTCCCACTAATCTTTGTGTCATCTGCAAATTTTGTTACACTACACTCCGTCCCCTCTTCCAGGTCATCTATGTATATTGTAAACAGTTGTGGTCCCAGCACCGATCACTGTGACACACCACTAACCACCGATTTCCAACCCAAAAAGGACCCATTTATCCCAACTCTCTGCTTTCTGTTAGCCAGCCAATTCTCTATCCATGCTAATACATTTCCTCTGACTCCGTGCACCTTTATCTTCAGCAGTAACCTTTTGAGTGGCACCTTATCGAATGCCTTTTGGAAATCTAAATACATCACATCCATCGGTACACTCTATCCACCATGCTCGTTACATCCTCAAAGAATTCCAGTAAATTAGTTCAACATGATTTCCCCTTCATGAATCCATGTTGCGTCTGCTTGATTGCACTATTCCTATCTAAATGTCCCGCTGTTTCTTCCTTAATGATAGCTTCAATGATTTTCCTCACTACAGATGTTAAACTAACCAGCTGATAGTTACCTGCCTTTTGTCTGCCCCCTTTTTTAAACAGAGGCGTTACATTAGCTGCTTTCCAATCCGCTGGTACCTCCACAGAGTCCAGAGAATTTTGGTAGATTATAACGAATGCATCTGCTATAACTTCTGCCATCTCTTTTAATACCCTGGGATGCATTTCATCAGGACCAGGGGACTTGTCTACCTTGAGTCCCATTAGCCTGTCCAGCACATCCTCCCTAGTGACAGTGATTGTCTTAAGGTCCTCCCTTCCCACAATTTTTGGCATGGTTTTTGTGTCTTCCACTGTGAAGACCGAAACAAAATAATTGTTTAAGGTCTCAGCCATTTCCACATTTCCCATTATTAAATCCCCCTTCTCATCTTCTAAGGGACCAACATTTACTTTAGTCACTCTCTTCCGTTTTATATATCGGTAAAAGCTTTTACTATCTGTTTTTATGTTTTACGCCAGTTTACTTTCGTAATCTATCTTTCCTTTCTTTATTGCTTTCTTAGTCATTCTTTGCTGTCGTTTAAAATGTTCCCAATCTTCTAGTTTCCCACTAACCTTGGCCACCTTATACGCATTGATTTTTAATTTGATACTCTCCTTTATTTCCTTGGTTATCCACAGCTGGTTATCCCTTCTCTTACCGCCGTTCTTTTTCACTGGAATATATTTGTGTTGAGCACAATGAAAGAGCTCCTTAAAAGTCCTCCACTGTTCCTCAATTGTGCTACCGTTTAGTCTGTGTTCCCAGTCTACTTTAGCCAACTCTGCCCTCATCCCACTGTAGTCCCCTTTGTTTAAGCATAGTATGCTCGTTTGAGACACTACTTTCTCACCCTCAATCTGTATTACAAATTCAACCATACTGTGATCACTCATTCCGAGAGGATCTTTTACTAGGAGATCGTTTACTATTCCTATCTCATTACACAGGACCAGATCTAAGATAGCTTGCTCCCTTGTAGGTTCTTTAAGATACTGTTCTAAGAAACAATCCCGTATGCATTCTATGAATTCCTCCTCAAGACTACCCCGTGCGATTTGATTTGACCAATCGATATGTAGGTTAAAATCCCCCATGATTACTGCCATTCCTTTTTCACATGCATCTATTATTCCCTTGATTATTGTCCGCCCCACCGTGAAGTTATTATTTGGGGGCCTATAAACTACGCCCACCAGTGACTTTTTCCCCTTACTCTCTCTAATCTCCACCCACAATGATTCAACATCTTGTTCATTGGAGCCAATATCATCTCTCACAACTGCCCTGATATCATCCTTTATTAACAGAGCTAACCCACCTCCTTTCCCTTCTTGTCTATCCTTCCGAATTGTCAGATACCCCTGTATGTTTAATTCCCAGTCTTGGCCACCCTGCAACCACGTTTCTGTAATGGCCACCAAATCATACCCATTTGTAATGATTTGTGCAGTCAACTTATTTACTTTATTTTGAATGCTGCTTGCGTTTAGGTAAAGTGTTTTAATACTAGTTTTTAAACCATGATTTTTAGTTTTGACCCCTCCTGCAGCCCCTTTATATTCATACATATTGTCCCTTCTTATCATCTTGTGGTTTGCACTTACCCCAGTGCTACTCTGCTCTGTTGCCTCCTGCCTTTTGCATTCTTTCTTGGGGTCCTGTTCCTCTGCGCTCTCACCCACTCTAACTAGCTGAGAGCCCTCTCCTGGGTTCCGAATACTCCTCGCATTGAGGCATCGAGCTTTCATGCTTGTCTTTTTATTACACTTTGACCCTTTAGAATTTTGCAGTACATTGGCCCTTTTTGTTTTTTGCCTTGGGTTTCTCTGCCCTCCACTTTTACTCATCTCCTTTCTGTCTTTTGCTTCTGTCTCCATTTTGTTTCCCTCTGTCTCCCTGCATTGGTTCCCATCCCCCTGCCATATTAGTTTAACTCCTCCCCAACAGCACGAGCAAACACTCCCCCTTGGTCATTAGTTCCGGTCCTGCCCAGGTGCAGACCATCCGCTTCATACTGGTCCCACCTCCCCCAGCACCGGTTCCAATGCCCCAGGAATTTGAATCCTTCCCTGCTGCACCACTGCTCAAGCCACGTATTCATCTGAGCTATCCTGCGATTACTACTCTGACTAGCACGTGGCACTGGTAGCAATCCCGAGATTACTACTTTTGAGGTCCTACTTCTTAATTTAGCTCCTAGCTCCTTAAATTCATCTCGTAGGACCTCATCCCTTTTTTTTTTTTTACCTATGTTGTTGGTACCAATGTGCACCACGACAACTGGCTGTTCTCCCTCCCTTTTCAGAATGTGTTGCACCCGCTCCAAGACATCCTTGACCCTTGCACCAGGGAGGCAACATACCATCCTGGAGTCTCGGTTGTGGCCGCAGAAACGCCTTTCTATTCCCCTTACAATTAAATCCCCTATCACTATCGCTCTCCCACTCTTTTTCCTGCCCTCTCGTGCAACAGAGCCAGCCATGGTGCCATGAACTTGGCTGCTGCTGCCCTCCCCTGATGAGTCATCCCCCTCAACAGTACTCAAAGCAGTTTATCTGTTTTGCAGGGGGATGACCGCAGGGGATCCCTGCACTACCCATTCGTAATGATTTGTGCCGTCAACTCATTTACTATATTTCGAATGCTGCGTGCGTTTAGGTAAAGTGTTTTAATACTAGTTTTTAAACCATGATTTTTAGTTTTGACCCCTCCTGCAGCCCCTTTATATTCATACATATTGTCCCTTCTTATCACCTTGTGGTTTACACTTACCCCAGTGCTACTCTGCTCTGTTGCATCCTGCCTTTTGCATTCTTTCTTGGGGTCCTGTTCATCTGTGCTCTCACCCACTCTAACGAGCTCAGAGCCCACTCCTGGGTTCCGAATACTCCTCGCATTGCGGCACCGAGCTTTCAGGCTATGCTTAAATAGAGGGGACTACAGTGGGATGAGGGCAGAGTTGGCTAAATTAGACTGGGAACACAGACTAAACGGTGGCACAATTGAGGAACAGTGGAGGACTTTTAAGGAGCTCTTTCATAGCGCGCAACAAAAAATATATTCCAGTGAAAAAGAACGGCGGTAAGAGAAGCGACAACCAGTCGTGGATAACCAAGGAAATAAAGGAGAATATCAAATTAAAAATCAATGCGTATAAGGTGGCCAAGGTTAGTGGGAAACTAGAAGATTGGGAAAATTTTAAATGACAGCAAAGAATGACTAAGAAAGCAATAAAGAAAGGAAAGATAGATTACGAAAGTAAACTTGCGCAAAACATAAAAACAGATAGTAAAATCTTTTACCGATATATAAAATGGAAAAGAGTGACTAAAGTAAATGTTGGTCCCGTGGAAGATGAGAAGGGGGGTTTTAATAATGGGAAATGTGGAAATGGCTGAGACCTTAAACAATTATTTTGCTTCGGTCTTCACAGTGGAAGACACAAAAACCATGCCAAAAATTACTGGTCACAGGAATGTGGGAAGGGAGGACCTTGAGACAATCACCATCACTAGGGAGGATGTGCTGGACAGGCTAATGGGACTCAAGGTAGACAAGTCCCCTAGTCCTGATTAAATGCATCCCAGGGTATTAAAAGAGATGGTGGAAGTTATAGCAGATGCGTTCGTTATAGTCTACCAAAATTCTCTGGACTCTGGGGAGGTACCAGCGGATTGGAAAGCAGCTAATGTAACGCCTCTGTTTAAAAAGGGGGGCAGACAAAAGATAGGTAACTATAGACCGGTTAGTTTAACATCTGTAGTGGGGAAAATGCTTGAAGCTATCATTAAGGAAGAAATAGCGGGACATCTAGATAGGAATAGTGCAATCAAGCAGATGCAACATGGATTCATGAAGGGGAAATCATGTTTAACTAATTTACTGGAATTCTTTGAGGATATAACGAGCATGGTGGATAGAGGTGTACCGATGGATGTGATGTATTCAAATTTCCAAAAGGCATTCGATAAGGTGCCACTCAAAAGGTTACTGCAGAAGATAAAGGTATGCGGAGTCAGAGGAAATGTATTAGCATGGATAGAGAATTGGCTAACTAACAGAAAGCAGGGAGTCGGGATAAATGGGTCCTTTTCAGGTTGGAAATCAGTGGTTAGTGGTGTGCCACAGGGATCGGTGCTGGGACCACAACTGTATACAATATACATAGATGACCTGGAAGAGGGGACAGAGTGTAGTGTAACAAAATTTGCAGATGACACAAAGATTAGTGGGAAAGCGAGCTGTGTGAAAGACACAGAGAGGCTGCAAAGAGATTTAGATAGATTAAGCGAATGGGCTAAGGTTTGGCAGATGGAATACGATGTCGGAAAATGTGAGGTCATCCACCTTGGAAAAAAAAACAGCAAAAGGGAATATTATTTGAATGGGGAGAAATTACAACATGCTACAGTGCAGAGGGATCTGGGGGTCCTTGTGCATGAATTCCAAAAAGTTAGTTTGCAGGTGCAGCAGGTAATCAGGAAGGCAAATGGAATGTTGGTCTTCATTGCGAGAGGGATGGAGTACAAAAGCAGGGAGGTCCTGCTGCAACTGTACAGGGTATTGGTGAGGCCGCACCTGGAGTACTGCATGCAGTTTTGGTCACCTTACTTAAGGAAGGATATACTAGCTTTGGAGCGGGTACAGAGGCGATTCACTAGGCTGATTCCGGAGATGAGGGGGTTACCTTATGATGATAGATTGAGTAGATTGGGTCTTTACTCGTTGGAGTTCAGAAGGATGAGGGGTGATCTTATAGAAACATTTAAAATAATGAAAGGGATAGACAAGATAGAGGCAGAGAGATTGTTTCCACTGGTCAGGGAGACTAGAACTAGGGAGCAGAGCATCAAAATACGAGGGAGCCAATTTAAAACCGAGTTGAGAAGGAATTTCTTCTCCCAGAAGGTTGTGAATCTGTGGAATTCTCTGCCCAAGGAAGCAGTTGAGGCTAGCTCATTGAATGTATTCAAATCACAGATCGATAGATTTTTAAGCAGTAAGGGAGTTAAGGGTTATAGGGAGCAGGCGGGTAAGTGGAGCTGAGTCCACGGCCAGATCAGCCATGATCCTGTTGAGTGGCAGAGCAGGCTCGAGGGGCTAGATGGCCTACTCCTGTTCCTAATTCTTATGTTCTTATGTACTGTTCCCACTGGCGGAAGGGGTGAGAACCAGAGGAGACAGATTTATGGTGATTGGCAGAAGATCATCATCATCATAGGCAGTCCCTCGAATCGAGGATGACTTGCTTCCACGTTAAAAAGTTCACAGGTGTTTCAATGAAGGACCTAAAATTCCAGGTCCAAACTAAATCTTAAAGGGTGGAAGATGCTGTGTGTGGAATTTTTAACATGTGGTGACCGTTGCATGCCAGCCACCACACGGCCTTGACAGAGCTAGGTCTCGGTCCACTGGCAAAGATTAATCAAGACGACTGGAAACCAGCTCTGCTGCACGGACCTAGTGCACACACAAATCGCAGTGTGGACTGGCCCGTGCTGCACCTGGGTCCTCGCCTCTTCTGGGCCCTGAACTTGCGCCTCTCCTGGGCCCCGATCACGTCACTCTACAATTTCTCGCCACTCCTTCGCCCCGACCTCGCCGCTCCTGCTGTACCTGCCCATGCTCCAATCACTGACCTGGACCTTGGTAACGTCCCTTTTCACTGCCGTTGCTCTCCTGCTGCAGCATGTGAGCTCCCTGGAGTGGTGTGCTGCCACGTTGCTCCTTCCACTCCCTGGCCTGCTCCAATGGTGCTTGCAGGCCGGGGGCCACTCACCCTGCTGGGCCAGGCCACCACGCTGCTCCTTCCACTCATCGGCCTGCTTCAATGGTGGTCACAGGCTGGGGGCCACTCAGACTGCTGGTCTAGGCCACCACGATGCTGCGTCCGCTCGCTGGCCTGCTCCGATGGTGCTTGCAGGTCGGGGGCCGCTACGTCTTCTGGGCTAGGCTGCCATGCTTCTCTTTCTGCTACCCGGCCTGCTCCTAGGGGCCGCACAGACTGCTAGGCCAGGTAGACATGCTGCTCCTTCCGTTCCCCGGCCTTCTCCTATGGTGCACTGATTGGTAGACTGCGGGTAAGGCACACAAAGAAACTACACTCAGGGCAGTTGAACGGCCTCTCCCCAGTGTGAATTCGCTCGTGTACCAGCAGGTGGGATGGACGAGACACACACACACCCGAGTGAGAGTGTTCCAGTGCACTGCCTGTGAAAAGAGCTTTTACCAGTTGCACAGCCTGAAAAAACATTGCACCATCCACAGCGGGGAGAAACTGTACATATGTTGTGTGTGTGGACGAGGCTTCAACTGATCGTCCAACCTGGAGAGACACAAGGACACCCGCACCACAGAGAAACCGTATAAATGTGGGTATTCAATTTCCCCTCTGCGATGGAAACCCATCGATGCCGTCACAATGGAGAGAGGCCGTTCAACTGCCCCGTGTGTGGCAAGGGATTCACTGGTTCATCCAACCTGCTGGTACACGAGCGAATTGGCAGAAGAACCAAAGGCAATGTAAGAAAAATAATTTTTATGCGGCGAGTGAACATAAGAACATAAGAACATAAGAATTAGGAACAGGAGTAAGCCATCTAGCCCCTCGAGCCTGCTCCGCCATTCAAGAAAATCATGGCTGATCTGGCCGTGAACTCAGCTCCACTTACCCGCCCGCTCCCCGTAACCCTTAATTCCCTTATTGGTTAAAAATCTATCTATCTGTGATTTGAATACATTCAATGAGCTGGCCTCAACTGCTTCCTTGGGCAGAGCATCCCACAGATTCACAACCCTCTGAGAGAAGAAATTCCTTCTCAACTCGGTTTTAAATTGGCTCCCTCGTATTTTGATGCTCTGCTCCCTAGTTCTAGTCTCCCTGACCAGTGGAAACAATCTCTCTGCCTCTATCTTGTCTATCCCTTTCATTATTTTAAATGTTTCTATAAGATCACCCCTCATCCTTCTGAACTCCAACGAGTAAAGACCCAGTCTACTCAATCTATCATCATAAGGTAACCCCCTCATCTCCGGAATCAGCCTAGTGAATCTTCTCTGTACCCACTCCAAAACTAGTATATCCTTCCTTAAGTAAGGTGACCAAAACTGCATGCAGTACTCCAGGTGCGGCCTCACCAATACCCTGTACAGTTGCAGCAGGACCTCCCTGCTTTTGTACTCCATCCCTCTCGCAATGAAGGCCAACATTCCATTTGCCTTCCTGATTACCTGCTGCACCTGCAAACTAACTTTTTGGAATTCATGCACAAGAACCCCCAGGTCCCTCTGCACCGCAGCATGTTGTAATTTCTCCCCATTCAAATAATATTCCCTTTTACTGTTTTTTTTTCCAAGGTGGATGACCTCACACTTTCCGACATTGTATTCCATCTGCCAAACCTTAGCCCATTCGCTTAATCTATCTAAATCTCTTTGCAGCCTCTCTGTGTCCTCTACACAACCCGCTTTCCCAATAATCTTTGTGTCATCTGCAAATTTTGTTGCACTACACTCTGTCCCCTCTTCCAGGTCATCGATGTATATTGTAAACAGTTGTAGTCCCAGCACCGATCCCTGTGGCACACCACTAACCACTGATTTCCAACCCAAAAAGGACCCATTTATCCCGACTCTCTGCTTTCTGTTAGTCAGCCAATTTTCGATCCATGCTAATATATTTCCTCTGACTCCGCGTACCTTTATCTTCTGCAGTAACCTTTTTTGTGGCACCTTATCGAATGCCTTTTGGAAATCTAAATACACCACATCCATCGGTACACCTCTATCCACCATGCTCATTATATCCTCAAAGAATTCCAGTTCGGGCCTGAAAGGGTAGTGGAGGCAGACTCACTAACAGCTTTCAAAAGAGAGTTGGATAAGTATCTGAAAGAAAACATTTGCAGGGCTGGGGGCAAAGGGCGGGGCAGTGGGACAAGCTGGGATCCGGCAAGGTCTCGACGGGCAGAATGGCCTTCCGTGCTGTAACCATTCTCTGATTGTGTGAGGAGAACCACTCTGTTCCCTGACTCAATCTAAAACCTACCTGATTGTGAGCACCTCTGTTAAACCTGCCCTGACCCTTAACTGCTCGAAGGAGAACCACCCCAGATGCTGCAGCCATCATCTTATTGAATGGTGGCAAGCTCCAGGGACCAAATGCCGACTCATCTCCTATTTCTGATGTTCTCATGTGTTCATGTCACTGGTCCCCATCCTGCACCTGATGGCCTCCCTGCAGTAAGATGGCCGCCGCGCATGCTCCCTGCCCTGCAGCGGGACAATGGCAAGCATTGTGACGTCGAGGAAGCCCCGCCCCTGTCACTCCCTGCGGCGGGCAGACCCGTGCTGCCCAAAGATGGCGGCCGAACTCCCCGCAACCCCCGACAGCAACCAAGGCCCTCCCCAGCCAATGGCGAGGCGGCGCGGGGCACCAGCCCACCCAGCGCGCGCTGCACCGCGCCAATCAGCGGCGGGGGGGGGGCGGGGCCGCGGCACCAATCAATCAATCGGCGAACAATCCAGGGCGCGTGGTGCTGAAGGGAAAGTGTCTCTGGCGACACAAACAGAAGATGCTGGAAGTGTCCGCGGCTCAGGCAGCATATGTGGGCAGCGTCAGAGGGGGCGGGGCCGCGGCTCTCCGTCACAACTGGAGAGTGCTGGGAAAGAACAGATCCTGAAGGAGCACTGAAAGGGGGAGGGGGAGAAAGGACAACAGGGAAGGTCTGTGATGGGAGGAAGGCAGGAGAGATTAGAGAGACAACAGGGAGGATGGGCCGAATTCATTGGTAATGACAGGAGTTAGAACAACATTAGTCAGGATGGGATGTGAATGGTGGGATAATGATCAGTGCCCATTAGAGACAAGGAGAAAAAACAGGCTCCAGGGGGGGGGGGGGGGCGGAGACCATGAGAAATAGGAGCAGGAGTGCGCCAACCGGCCCGCAGAGCCTGCACTCCATTCAATAAGATCATGGCTGATCATTCACCTCAGTAACCCTTTCCTGCTTTCTCTCCATACACCTTGATCCCTTTAACCGTAAGGGCCATATCTAACTCCCTCTTGAATATATCTAATCAACTGGCATCAACAACTGTCTGCAGTAGGGTAATTCCACAGGTTAATAACTCTCTGAGTGAAGAGCTTTCTCCTCATCTCAGTCCTAAATGGCTTACTCCTTATCCTAACTTCCCCAACATCGGGAACATTCTTCCTGCATCTAACCTGTCCAGTCCCATCAGAATTTTCTATGTTTCTATGAGATCCCCTCTCATCCTTCTAAATTCCAGTGAATAAAGGCCCAGTCGATCCAGTTTCTCCTCATATGTCAGTCCTGCCACCCTAGGTATCAGTCTGTGAACCTTCGCTGCACTCCCTCAATAGCAAGAACGCCCTTCCTCAGATTAGGAGACCAAAACTGAACACAATATTCCAGGTGAGGCCTCACTAAGGCCCTGCACAACTGCAGTAAGACCTCCCTGCTCCTATACTCAAATCCGCTAGCTATGAACGCCCACATACCATTTGCCTTCTTCACCACCTGCTGTACCTGCATGCTAACTTTCAATGACTGATGTACCATGATACCCAGGTCTCGTTGCACCTGCCCTATCCTAATCTGCCACCATTCAGATCATATTCTGCCTTCATGTTTTTTCCACCAAAATGGATAAGCTCACATTTATCCACATTATACTGCATCTGCCATGAGTTAACCCACTCATCTAACCTGTCCAAGTCACTCTGCAGCCACTTAGCGTCCTCCTCACAGCTCACACCGCCACCCAGTTTAGTGTCATCTGCAAACTTGGAGATATTACACTCAATTACTTCATTTAAATCATGAATGTATATTGTAAATAGCTGGCGTCCCAGCATTGAGTCCTTCAGCACCCAACTAGTCACTGCCTGCCATTCTGAATAGGAATCGTTTATCCTGACTCTCTCCTTCCTGTCTGCCAACCAGTTCTCTATCCACGTCAGTACATGTACTTTACCATGTACTTTAATTTTGCACAACAATCTCTTCTGTGGGACCTTGTCAAAAGCCTTTTGAAAGTCCAAATACACCACCTCCACTGGTTCTCCCTTGTCCACTTTACTAGTTACATCCTCAATAAATTCTAGAAGATTTGTCAAGCATGATTTCCCTTTCATAAATCCATGCTGACTTGAGCTGATCCTGTCACTGCTTTCCAAATGCGCTGTTATTTCATCTTTAATAATTGACTCCAACATTTTCCCCACTACTGATGTCAGGCTAACTGGTCTATAATTACCCGTTTTCTCTCTCTCTCCTTTTTAAAAAAGTGGTGTTACTTTAGCTACCCTCCAATCCATAGGAACTGATCCAGAGTCGATAGACTGTAGGAAAATGATCACCAATGCATCCACTATTTCTGGGGCCACTTCCTTAAGCACTCTGGGATGCAAGCTATCAGGCCCCGGGGATTTATCGGCCTTCAAGCCTATCAATTTCCCTGACACAATTTCGCGCCTAATAAGGATTTCCTTCAGCTCCTCCTTCTCACTAGACCCTCGGTCCACTAGTATTTCCGGTTGGTTATTGGTGTCTTTCTTCGTGAAGACAGAACCAAAGAATTTGTTCAACTGGTCCGCCCTTTCTTTGTTCCCCATTATAAATTCACCTGAATCTGACTGCAAGGGACCTACATTTGACTTCACTAATCTTTTTCTCTTCACATATCTATAGAAGCTTTTGCAGCCAGTTTTTATGTTCCCAGCAAGCTTCCTCTGAAACTCTATTTTCCACCTCCTAATTAAACCCTTTGTCCTCCTCTGCTGAATTATAAAATTCTCCCAGTCCTCAGATTTGCTGCTTTATCTGACCAGTTGATATGCCTCCTCCTTGGATTGAACATTATACTTAATTTCCCTTGTTAGCCACGGTTGAGCCACCTTCCCCGTTTTATTTTTACTCCAGACAGGGATGTACAATTGTTGAAGTTCATCAATGTGATCTTTAAATGTTTGCCATTGCCAAGCCACCATCAACCCTTTAAGTATCATTCATCAGTCTATTCTAGCCAATTCATGTCTCATCCCATCGAAGTTACCTTTCCTTAAGTTCAGGACCCTAGTCTCTGAATTAACCGTGTCACACTCCATCTTAAGAAAGAATTCTACCATATTATGGTCACTCTTCCCCAAGAGGTCTCGCACAACAAGATTGCTAATTAGTCCTCTCTCACTACACATCACCCAGTCGAGGATTGCCAGCCCTCTAGTTGGTTAATCGACATATTGGTTTAGAAAACCATCCATAAAAGACTCCAGGAAATCCTCCTCCACCTCATTGCTACAGTTTGGTTAGCCCAATCAATATGCAGATTAAAGTCGCCCATGATAACTGCTATACCTTTATTGCACACATCCCTAATTTCTTGTTTGATGCTGTCCCCCACATCACTACTATTGTTTGGTGGTCTGTACATAACTCCCACCAGCGTTTTCTGTCCTTTGGTATTCCGTAGCTCCACCTATACTGATTCCACATCATCCAAGCTAATGTCTTTCCTTACTATTGCGTTAATTTCCTCTTTAACCAGCAACGCCACCCCACCTCCTTTTCCATTCTGTCTATCCTTCCTGAATGTTGAATACCCCTGGATGTTGAGTTCCCAGCCTTGGTCACCCTGGAGCCATGTCTCCGTGATGCCAATTACATAATATCCATTAACAGCTATCTGTGCAGTTAATTCGTCCACCTTATTATGAATACTCCTCGCATTGAGGCACAGAACCTTCAGGCTTGTCTTTTTAATACACTTTGCCCCTTTAGAATTTTGTTGTAATGTGGCCCTTTTTGCTTTTTGTCTTGGGTTTCTCTGCCCTCCACTTTTACTTTTCTTCTTTGTACTCCTGCATCCTACTCCATTCATCTACACTCACTGATTCCTGGTATTATTGTTGATGTACAAAATTCTAAATAAATGACACTGCTCTCTGAACAGCACTTAATTACAATTGTTGACATTTACAATGGGTTTGCTTCTGCCCCCATTCTACTTCCCTCTGTCTCCCTGCATAGGTTCCCATCCCCCTGCCATATTAGTCTAACCCCTCCCCAACAGCACGAGCAAACACTCCCCCTCGGACATTGGTTCCGGTCCTTCCAGGTGCAGATCAATTGTACTGGTCCCACCTACCCCAGAACTGGTTCCAATATCCCAGAAATTTGAATCCCTCCCTTCTGCACCACTGCTCAAGCCACATATTCATCTGAGCTATCTTGTGCTTCCTACTCTGACTAGCACGTGGCATTGGTAGCAATCCTGAGATTACTATCTTTGAGGTCCTACTTTTTAATTTAGCTCCTTGCTCCCTAAAATCGTCTCAACCAGAACAAGTTTGGGGTTTGATATGATAGAAGGCAAACTCGGTGAGAAGTGACATAAGTTAGATTGAAAAAAAGCACTAAAATGGAATATCAATTGGTAGAAACATAGAAAAATAGAAACATAGAAAAAAGATGCAGGAGTAGGCCATTCGGCCCTTCGAGCCTGCACCACCATTCAATGAGTTCATGGCTGAACATGCAACCTCAGTACCTCATTCCTGCTTTCTCACCGTACCCCTTGATCCCCCCTTAGTAGCAAGGACTATATCTAACTCCTTTTTGAATATATTTAATGAATTGGCCTCAACAACTTTCTGTGGTAGAGAATTCCACAGGTTCACCACTCTCTGGGTGAAGAAGTTTCTCCTCATCTCAGTCCTAAATGGCTTACCCCTTATCCTTAGAATGTGACCCCTGGTTCTGGACTTCCCCAACATTGGGAACATTCTTCCTGCATCTAACCTGTCTAAACCGTCAGAATTTTAAACGTTTCTATGAGATCTCCTCTCATTCTTCTGAACTCCAATGAATACAAGCCCAGTTGATCCAGTCTTTCTTGATATGTCAGTCCTACCATCCGGGAATCAGTCTGGTGAACCTTCGCTGCACTCCCTCAATAGCAAGAATGTCCTTCCTCAAGTTAGGAGACAAAAATTGTGCACAATACTCCAGGTGTGGCCTCACCAAGGCCCTGTGCAACTGTAGCAATACCTCCCTGCCCTGTGATCACGGAGCAATCAAATATTCGAAACACTGTTTGAAACACAGATACTTTATTCAACATTTATACAGGGTTTTAAATTCCAGCTCAGGTATAGGGGTTATTAAGATCATCAGAAACGAACAAGAGCTGCCAGAATGAACATGGTTCAGTGCCTAATGAAATCACAGTAAATCCTGTTCTATTCACAAATGCAGCCTTTCTCCTCAGCCCATTTAAAACTGAGATGAGGAGGAATTTTTTTTCTCAGAGGGTTATAAATCTGTGGAATTCTCTTCCCCAGAGAGCAGTGGAGGCTGGTTCATTGAATATATTTAAGGCGGAGGTAGACAGATTTTTGAGTGATAAGGGAGTAAAGGGTTTTGGGGAGCCTGGGAAGTGGAGCTGAGTCTGTGATCAGACCAGCCAAGATCTTATTGAATGGGGAGCAGGCTCGGGGGGCCGGAGGGCCCACTCCTGCTCCGATTTCTCATGGTCTTATGTACCCAGCATACCGCGCGGGGGAGAATGTGCCGCAACAAGATTATAGGAGCTCAGTGCGCGTGCGCATGCGCAGGTTCTGGTGGGTGGGCTTTGGAGCAGGCGCGGTGCGGGTAATGGCGGAGGCAGCACGTTTTAGACAGGCTCTTCAGAAGTGTCCTTTTCAGCGGGAAAGAGCGGAGTAATGGACCAGCGGGGATCCCGGGATGCTTCATAAACAACCGGTGCCCGCCGCAAGCCGGAAATAATAACCGGAATATCGGCGGTTGCAGCTTCGGGGCTTTCTCCCGGTCACAGGCCCTGGCTAACGGCGGCCATCTTTGTGTAGGAAGTCAGGTTCAACAGTCCGCCATCAATATTGAGTGAGTAGCACAGCACATGCGCGGCCATCTTGGTGCAGGAACAATGTAAATGATGTCAGTGTCTGGAATTAAACCCAGCCAGAGTCCGCACCTTCAGGGGAGGGGAACCAGTGAGTGTAGAACTGAACCCAGCCAGAGTCAGCACTTTCAGGGGAGGAGAGGGAGGGGAACCAGTGAGTGAGGAACTGAACGCAACCAGAATCGGTGGTGAAAACTGGGGGTGGAGGGGAAACTCTAGAACATAAGAAATAGGAGCAGGTGGAGGCCATTTGGCCCCTTGAGCCTGCTCCCCATTCAATAAGATCATGGCTGATCCGATCATGGACTCGGCTCCAATTCCCCGTCCGCTCCCCATAACCCTTTACTCCCTTATCGCTCAAAAATGTGCCTATCTTCACCTTAATTGTGTCACTCTCCATCTTAATAAAGAATTCTACCATGTTATGGTCACTCATCCCCAAGGGGCCTCGCACAACAAGATTGCTAATTAGTCCTCTCTCATTACAGCTCACCCAGTCTAGGATGGACAGCCCTCTAGTTGGTTCCTCGACATATTGGTCTAGAAAACCATCCGTAAAAGACTCCAGGAAATCCTCCTCCACCGCATTGCTACCAGTTTGGTTAGCCCAATCAATATGTAGATTAAAATCGCCCATGATAATTGCTGTACCTTTATTGCACGCATCCCTAATTGCTTGTTTGATGCTGTCCCCAACCTCACTGCTACTGTTTGGTGTTCTTTACATAACTCCCACTAGCGTTTTCTGCCCTTTGGTATTCCGTAGCTCCATCCATGCTGATTTCACATCATCCAAGCTAATGTCCTTCCTTACTATTGCGTTAATTTTCTCTTGAACCAGCAACGCCACCCCACCTTCTTTTCCATTCTATCTATTCTTCCTGAATTTTGAATACCCCTGGATGTTGAGTTCCCAGCCTTGGTCACCCTGGAGCCATGTCTCCGTGATGCCAATTACATCATATCCGTTTACAGCGATCTGTGCAGTTAATTCGTCCACCTTATTCCGAATACTCCTCGCATTGAGGCACAGAGCCTTCATAGAAACATAGAAAATAGGTGCAGGAGCAGGCCATTCGACCCTTCGAGCCTGCACCACCATTCAATAAGATCATGGCTGATCATTCCCTCAGTACCCCTTTCATGCTTTCTCTCCATACCCCTTGATCCCTTTAGTCGTAAGGGCCAGATCTAACTCCCTCTTGAATACATCCAATGAACTCCGACACTCCCTCAGTACTGCCCCTCCGACAGTGCGGCACTCCCTCAGTACTGCCCCTCCAACAGTGCGGGGCTCCCTCAGTACTGCCCCTCCGACAGTGCGGGGCTCCCTCAGTACTGCCCCTCCGACACTGCGGCACTCCCTCAGTACTGCCCCTCCGACAGTCACTCCCTCAGTACTGCCCCTCCCACAGTGCGGCACTCCCTCAGTACTGCCCCTCCGACAGTCACTCCCTCAGTACTGCCCCTCCCACAGTGCGGCACTCCCTCAGTACTGCCCCTCCCACAGTGCGGCACTCCCTCAGTACTGCCCCTCCAACAGTGCGGGGCTCCCTCAGTACTGCCCTTCCGACAGTGCGGGGCTCCCTCAGTACTGCCCCTCCGACACTGCGGCACTCCCTCAGTACTGCCCCTCCAACAGTCACTCCCTCAGTACTGCCCCTCCCACAGTGCGGCACTCCCTCAGTACTGCCCCTCCCACAGTGCGGCACTCCCTCAGTACTGCCCCTCCGGCAGTGCGGCACTCCCTCAGTACAGCCCCTCCGGCAGTGCGGCACTCCCTCAGTACCACCCCTCCGACAGTGCGGCTCTCCCTCAGTACTGCCCCTCCGACAGTGCGGCACTCCCTCAGTACTGCCCCTCCGACAGTGTGGTACTCCCTCAGTAGTGTACGGTACCCGCCCCTCCCCCACTCACTTCAGGCTTGTCTTTTGAACACACTTTGCCCTTTAGAATTTTGCTGTAATTTGGCCCTACACTTTAACCATCCTACACTTCAATCTATTTTTCCAGTCCACTTTTGCCCAATCTGCCCTCATACCTATGTAGTCTCCATCATTTAAGCTAAGAAAGCTAGTTTGAGATCCACATTTCTCGCTCTCCATCTCAATTTGAAATTCAACCATGCTATGATCACTCATTCCAAGGGACTCCTTTATTTGGAGATTGTTTATTAATCCTATCTCATTACACAGGACCAGATCTAAGTTAGCCAGCACTTAAGAGGAGGAGAGGGAGAGGAAACCAGTTATTGTAGAATTAAACCCAGCCAGTGTCAGCACCATCAGGGAAGGGAGAGGGAGGGGAACAAGTGAGTGTAGAACTGAACTCGCCAGATCAAGCTCATTCAGGAGAGGAGAGGGAGAGGAACCAGTGAGTGCAGAACTGAACCTAACCACAGTCAGCACCATCAGGGGAGGGGAGGAGAGGGAGGGGAATCAGTGAGTGTCGAACTGAACCCAGCCAGTGTCTGCACCATCAAGGAAGCAGAGGCTGGGGAACCAGTGAGTGTCGAACTGAGCCCAGCCAGAGTCAGCACCATCAGGGGAGGGGAGGGAGGGGAACCAGTGAGTGTAGAACTGAACCCAGACAGAGTCAGCATAAGAACATAAGAAATAATAGCAGGAGTAGGGCATACGGCCCCTCGAGTCTGCTCCACCATTTAATACGATCATGGTTGAGCCGATCATGGACTCAGATCCACTTCTCTGCCTGCTCACCCTAACCCCTTATTCCCTTATCGCTTAAGAAATTGTCTACCTCTGTCTTAAATTTATTCAATGACCCAGCTTCCACAGCTCTCTGAGGCAGCAAATTGCACAGATTTACAACCCTTTGAGGGAAGACATTCCTCCTCATCTCAGTTTTAAATGGGCGGCCCCTTATTCTAAGATTATGCCCTTTAGTTCTCGTCTCCCCTATCAGTGGAAACATCCTCTCTGCATCCACCTTGTCAAGCCCCCTCATAATCTTATACGTTTCAATAAGATCACCTCTCATTCGTCTGAATTCCAATGAGTAGAGGCCCAACCTTCTCAACCTTCCCTCATAGGTCAACCCCCTCATCTCCGGAATCAACCTTGTGAACCTTCTCTGAACTGCCTCCAAAGCAAGTATCTCCTTTCTTCGATATAGAAACCAAAACTGCACGCAGTATTCCAGGTGTGGCCTCACCAATACCCCGTATAACTGTAGCAATACTTCAATGTTTTTATACTCCATCCCCTTTGCAATAAAGTTCAAGATTCCATTGGCCTTCCTGTTCACTTGCTGTACCTGCATACTAACCTTTTGTGTTTCATGCAGCAGGAGTCCCCAGGTCCCGGTGTACTGCAAATTTTTATCCATTTAAATAATAACATGCTCTTCGAATTTTTTTCGCCAAACTGCAGAACCTCACACTTTCCAACATTATACTCCATCTGCCGAATTTTTGCCCACTCACTTAGCCTGTCTATGTCGTTTTGCAGTTTTTTTTGTCCTCGCACATTGCATTTCCTCCCATCTTGGCTACATTACACTCGGTCCCTTCATCCAATTCATTAATCTAGATTGTAAATAGTTTGGGGCCAAACACTGATTCCTGCAGCACCCCACTAGTTACTGATTGCCAACCCGAAAATTTATCTCGACTCTCTGTTTTCTTTTAGTTAACCAATCCTCTATCCATGCGAATATATTACCCCCAACCCCGTGAACTCTTATCTTGTGCGGTAACCTTTTATGTGGCACCTTGTCAGATACCTTCTGGAAGTCCAAATACACCACATCCACTGGTTTCCCTTCATTCACCCTGTTCCTCAAAGCCAGAGTCAGCACTTTTAGGGGAAGAGAGGGAGGAGAACCAGTGAGTGTAGAATTGAACCCAGCCAGAATTGGTGGTGAAAACTGGGAGTGGAGGAGAAACAGTCCAGAAATGTGCGATGGGTTTGGATTTCAGCACAGCAGGAGGGACAATGTGTGGGATAGGAATTTACAGCTTTGGAAGAACAAGAGAGGAAAGAATGTTCCATGGAAACTAGTTGTGTCTATCCTGAATTTCTGTCTTGTACTGACAGCGATGAGTTTTATTATCTCCTTTTACAGAATATTAGAAGGGGAGATTTTCAGAGAGGAAACACAAACCAAACATCACGTCAAGATCTGACGGAGTCAATTGATTCATCAGGACCTGAATATCATCGGCCTTTGAAAGTGGAAGGAGAAATGTTTGCCTGTTCTGCCTATTGGAAAAGATTTCAAACATCAGTGTGACTGGAAAGGCACCGAGACACACACACCCGAGTGAGTGTTCCAGTGCACTGCCTGCGGAAAGAGCTTTAACCAATTAAACAGCCTGAAAAATCATCGCACCATTCAAAGCGCGAAGAAACTGTAAACGTGTTGTGTGCGTGGGCGAGGCTTCAACCCATCGTCCAACCATGGAGAGTCACAAGGATACCCGCACCATGGAGAAACCGTGGAAATGTGGTGACTGTGGGAAGGTATTCAGATCACCGTCGATGCTGGAACTTCATCGACGCAGTCACACTGGGGAGAGGCCGTTCACCTGCTCCGAGTGTGGGAAGGGATTCACTGGGTCATCCCAACTTGTAGCTCACCAGCGAGTTCACACCGGGGAGAGGCCATTCACCTGCTCCGAGTGTGGGAAGGGATTCACTGGGTCATCCCAACTTGTAGCTCACCAGCGAGTTCACTCCGGGGAGAGACCGTTCACCTGCTCCGAGTGTGGGAAGGGATTTACTCAGTCATCCCACCTGCGGATACACCAGCGAGTTCACACTGGGGAGAGGCCGTTCACCTGCTCTGAGTGTGGGAAGGGATTCACTTGTTCATCCCAACTGCTGAAACACCAGCGAGTTCACACTGGGGAGAGGCCATTTACCTGCTCTGAGTGTGGGAAGGGATTCACTTGTTCATCCCACCTGCTGACACACCAGCGAGTTCACACTGGGGAGAGACCGTTCATGTGCTCAGAGTGTGGGATGGGATTCGTTACTTCAGCCACCCTGCTGACACACCAGCGAGTTCACACCGGGGAGAGGCCATTCACCTGCTCTGAGTGTGGGAAGGGATTCACTCGGTCATCTGAACTCCTGAAACACCAGCGAGTTCACACTGGGGAGAGGCCGTTCACCTGCTCTGAGTGTGGGAAGGGATTTACTCAATCATCCAACCGGCTGACACACCAGCGAATTCACACTGGGGAGAGGTCATTCACCTGCTCCGAGTGTGGGAAGGGATTCACTTGTTCATCCGACCTGGTGAAACACCAGCAAGTTCACACTGGGGAGAGGCCATTCACCTGCTCTGAGTGTGGGAAGCGATTCACTCGTTCATCCACCCTGCTGACACACCAGCGAGTTCACACTGGGGAGAGGCCATTCACCTGCTCTGAGTGTGGGAAGCGATTCACTCGGTCATCCACCCTGCTGAGACACCAGCGAGTTCACAAGTGACTGCAGGGTTTGGAATCTGCTGTTATTGCTGCTGTTAATCACATCCCGACTGAATCATGTTCATTCTGACAGTTGGGGTTTGTTTCTGCTGATGTTAATAACCCTATAACTGGGCTGGACTTTAATATTCTGGATATATTGCAGATTGTGTTCTCGGGGCTGCAGTGTCCATTTAAGAAACGCTGTGTGTTATCTTTCCCCTTAATTCAGCAACTCTCAACAGAAAGTTAGTTTGCAATAAAATTATGAACTTTTACTTTAATCCTAAATTGATTTTTGGTACAAAATCTGCAATAGTGTGTGAAAGTTTCTACTGAATAAAATGTCCAATTAGAAAGAGCTTGCTGATGATTCTTACTGACTTGCACATTGCACACAGTGGCCCCTCCATTATCCACCAGAAAGAAAGGGAATGGGAATTGGTGGGGAATCCGTGTCCCTAAATGTTGCTCCTCCCGTCTGGTGGAGCAATCCCCTCGGCACGGGAATAGAGACAAGTCCAGACCAAAACTATGCGCAGTACTCCAGGTGTGGTTTTACCAATGCCCTGTACAGGTGTAGCAGGACTTCCCTACTTTCATACTCCATCCCCCTTGCAATAAAGGCCAGCATTACATTTGCCTTCCTGATTACTTGCTGTACTTGCATGCTAACTTTTTGAGTTTCAGGTAC
Source organism: Pristiophorus japonicus (assembly GCF_044704955.1). Lineage (NCBI taxonomy): Eukaryota > Metazoa > Chordata > Chondrichthyes > Pristiophoridae > Pristiophorus > Pristiophorus japonicus. The sequence goes on from NW_027252757.1 coordinate 291,495, forward strand.
AAGAACCCCCAGATCCATCTGTACAACAGCATTTTGCAATAGTCCTCATTTAAATAATAATTTTGTTTTTTCTTTTTCCTACCAAAGGGGATAACCTGACATTTTACCACGTTATAGTCCAACTGCCAGATTTTTGCTCGCTCACAGAAACATAGAAAATAGGTGCAGGAGTAGGCCATTCGGCTCTTCGAGCCTGCACCACCATTCAATGCTTTCTCCCCATACCCCTTGATCCCTTTAGCTGTAAGAGCCACATCTAACCCCCTTTTGAATATATCTAACGAACTGGCCTCAACAACTTTCTGTGGTAGAGAATTCCACAGGTTCACAATTCTCTGAGTGAAGAAGTTTCTCCTCATCTCAGTCTTAATTGGCTTACCCCTTATCCTTAGACTGTGACTCCTGGTTCTGGACTTCCCGAACATCCGGAACATTCTTCCTGCATCTAACCTGTCCAATCCCCTCAGAATTTTATATGTTTCCATGAGATCCCCTCTCATTCTTCTAAATTGCAGTGAATATAAGCCTAGTCGATCCAGTCTTTCTTCATATGTCAGTCCTGCCATCCCAGGAATCAGTCTGGTGAACCTTCGCTGCACTCCCTCAATAGCAAGAATGTCCATCCTCAGATTAGGAGACCAAAACTACACAATATTCAAGGTGTGGCCTCACCAAGGCCCTGTACAATTGCAGTAAGACCTCACTGATATACTCAAATCCTCTCGCTATGAAGGCCAACATGCCATTTGCCTCCTTCACTGCCTGCTGTACCTGCATGCCAACTTTCAATGACTGATGTACCATGACACCCAGGTCTCGATGCACCTCCCCTGTTCCTTATCTGTCACCATTCAGATAATATTCTGCCTTCATGTTTTTGCCATCAAAGTGGATAACCTCACATTTATCTACATCATACTGCATCTGCCATGCATTTGCCCACTCATGCAACCTGTCCAAGCCACCCTGCAGCCTCTTAGCATCCTCCTCACAGCTCACACTGCCACCCAGCTTAGTGTCATCTGCAAACTTGGAGAGATTACATTCAATTCCTTCATCTAAATCATTGATGTATATTGTAAATAGCTGAGGTCCCAGCACTGAACGTTGCGGAACCCCACTAGTCACTACCTGCCATTCTGAAAAGGACCCATTTATGCCTACTCTTTGCTTCCTGTCTGCCAACCAGTTCTCTATCCACGTCAATACATTACCCCCAATACCATGTGCTTTAATTTTGCACACTAATCTCTTTTGTGGGACATTGTCAAAAGCCTTTTGAAAGTCCAAATGCACCACAGCCACTGGTTCTCCCTTGTCCACTCTACTAGTTACATCCTCAAAAAATTCAAGAAGATTTGTCAAGCATGATTTCCCTTTCATAAATCCATGCTGACTTGGACCAATCCTGTCACTGCTTTCCAAATGTGCTGCTGTTACATCTTTAATAATTGATTCCAACATTTTCCCCACTACTGATGTCAGGCTAACCGGTCTATAATTCCCTGTTTTCTCTCTCCCTTTTTTAAAAAAAATGGTATTACACTCGCTACCCTTAAATCCATAGGAACTGATCCAGAATCGATAGAATGATGGAAAATGACCACCAATGCATCCACTATTTCTAGGGCCATTTCCTTAAGTACTCTTGGATGCAGACTATCAGGCCTTGGGGATTTATCGGCCTTCAATCCCATAAATTTGTGTAACACAATTTCCTGACTAATAAGGATTTCCTTCAGTTCCCCCTTCTCGCTGGACCCTTGGGGCCCCTAATATTTCTGAAAGGTTATTTGTGTCTTCCTTAGTGAAGACAGAACCAAAGTATTTGTTCAATTGGCCTGCCATTTCTTTGTTCCCCATTATGAATTCACCTGATTCTGACTGGAAGCAATTTATGTTTCTTTTCACTAATCTTTTTCTCTTCACACATCAATAGAAGCTTTTGCAGTCAGTTTTTATGTTTCCTGCAAGCTTCCTCTCAGATGTTGCCTGACCTGCTGAGATTTCCAACAGTTTGTTATTATTTCAGATTTCAACATCTGCAGTATTTTGCTTTTGTATTAATAAAGAAAGACTTGCATTGATATAGCGCCTTTCATGTCCACCAAACGTCTCAAATGCTTTACAGCCAATGAAGTACTTTTGGAGTGTAGTCACTGTTGTTATGTGGGAAACGCGGCAGCCAATTTGAACACAGCAAGCTCCCACAAACAGCAATGTGATAAATGACCGGATACCCTGTCCGTGTTATATTGGAAGATTGGGGTATGTTATGGCAGGTCAGGGCCATAAAAGGAGCAGCATGTGGCCCAGGGAGCAGCATAGAGGCATGCAACTTCAGGGAGCAACGCAAGCTGCGAAGGCAGCAAAGAGTGACGTACGTCATCAAGGTCCAGGTTGATGATTGGACCGTGGGTCGGTGCAGCAGCAGCAGCAGCAGTGAGGTCGGGGCGAAGGAGCGGCGAGGGATGTGATTGGGGCCCAGGAGAGGTGTGAGTTAGGGGCCCAGGGGCAGCACGGGCCGGCCCAGGGGCAGCACGGGCCAGCCCACACTGATATGTGTGCGCACTAGGTCCATGCAGCAGAGCTGGTCTCCATTCGTCCTGGTTAATCCTTGCCACTGGACCAAGACCTAACTCTGTCAAGCCCGTGAGGTGGCTGGTGTGCAACGGCCACCACACGTTAAAAAAATCCATGCACAGGCATCTTCCTCCCTTCAGGATGTAGTTCGGGACATCCAGCATTTTGCCAATGACCGATGATTCCACATCATCCAAGCTAAGGTCCTTCTTACTATTGTGTTAATCTCCTCTTTAACCAGCAACACTACCCCACCTCCTTTTCCTTTCAGTCTAACCTTCCTGAATATTGAGTTACCAGCCTTGGTCACCCTGGAGGCATGTCTCCGTAATCCCAATTACATCATACCCGTTAACAGCTATCTTTACCTTATTATGAATGCTCCTCACATTGAGACACAGTCTTCAGGCTTGTTTTTTTTAACACTCTTTGTTCTTTTAGAATTATGTTGTAATGTGGCCCTTTTTGATTTTTGCCTTTGATTTCTCTGCCCTCCACTTTTCCTTATCTCCTTTCTACCTTTTGCTTCTGCCCCCATTTTACTCTGTCTCCCTGCATAGATTCCCATCCCCCTGCTGTATTAGTTTAAACCCACCCCAACAGCACTAGCAAACACTCCCCCTTGGACATCAGTTCCGGTCCTGCCCAGGTGCAGACCGGTTGTCATGGTCCCACCTCCCCCAGAACCGGTTCCAATGTCCTAGGAATTTGAATCCCTTCCTCTTGCACCATTCCTCAAGAAACGCATTCATCTTAACTATCCTGCTATTTCTACTCTGACTAGCACGTGGCACTGGTAGCAATCCTGAGATTACTACCTTTGAGGTCCTACTTTTTAATTTAACTCCTAGCTCCCTAAATTCAGCTTGTTGGACCTCATCCCATTTTTTACCTATAACGTTGGTACCTCATTATCCTATCCATATCCCTTTCTAGATTATTTGCATCTTCCTCACAACTTGGTTTCCCACCTATCTTTGTATCATCAGCAAATCTGACTGTGTTACACTTGATCCCTTCATCCAAGTCATTAATATAAATTGTAAATAGTTGAGGTCCCAGCACTGATCCCTGCAGCACCCCACTAGTTACAGTTTGCCAACCAGAAAACGACCCATTTATACCGATTTTCTGTTTTCTGTTACTTAGCCAATCCTCTATCCATTCTGATATATTACCCCCAATCCCGTGAGCTCTTAGCTTGTGCAGTAACCTTTTGTGTGGCACCTTATTGAATATTTTCTGGAAATGCAAATATACAACTTCAACTGGTATTCCTTTATGCACTCTGCTCATTACATCGCCAAGCAACTCCAGCAAATTTATCAACCATGATTTCCCTTTCATAAAACCATGCTGACTCTGCTTGACTGCAACATGATTTTCTAAATGTCCTGCTACTAATTCCTTAATGATGGATTCCAGTATTTTCCCAATGACCGATGGTAGGCTAACTGGTCTATGGTTTCCTGCTCTCTGCCTCCCTCCTTACTTGAATAGGGGTGTTACATTTGCAGTTTTCCAGTCTGCTGGGACCTCTCCAGAATTCAAGTAATTTTGGTAGATTATATCCACTATCTCTGCAGCCAGTTCTTTTAAGACCTTAGGATGCATGCCACCAGGTCCGGGGGATTTGTCCACCTTTAGTCCCATTTGTTTGCTGAGTACTTTATCTCTAGTGATAGTGACTGTTTTAAGTCCCCCCTCACCCCACCCTCACCACCGCAATAGCTCCTTGATTATGGGATGTTTTTAGTGTCCTCTACTGTGAAGAATATTACAAAATATTTGTTCAAAATCTCTGCCATATCCGTGTTTCCCATTATTAATTATTCAGTCTCATCCTCTAAGGGACCAACGTTTACTTTCGCTACTCATTTCCCTTTTATATACCTGTAGCTGCTCTTACTGCCTGTTTTTATATTTCTTGCTAGTTTGTTCTAATGCTATCTTTTCTGTCTTTATCATTTTATTGTCGTCCTTTGCTGGTTTCTAAAAAATTCCCAATCTTCTGGCCTTCCACTGTCTTTCACAACATTATATCAGACAGGAGGGGATTGGTGTCTGACTGTGAGGTTGGTTTATATCAGACAGGAAGGGATTGGTGTCAGTGACTGTGAGGTTGGTTTATATCAGACAGGAGAGGATTGGTGTCAGTGACTGTGGGGTTGATTTATATCCGACAGGAGAGGATTGGTGACATGGAATCATTGCAGTTTACAACACAGAATGAGGCCATTAGGCCCATCATGTCTGTGCGGCCGAAAAAGAGCTATCCAGCCTAATCACACTTTCCAGCTCTTGGTCCGTAGCCCTGTAGGTTAACACACTTCCGGTGCATATCCAAGTACTTTTGTAAATGCGATGAGGGTTTCTGCCTCTACTATTCTTTCAGGCAGTAAGTTCCAGACTCCCATCTCCCTCTGGAGGTTATGCTGGAACTGTGTAAAACACAAGTTAGGACACAGCTGGAGTACTCACACAGTTCTGGTCATTACATCACCCTATTGGGCCAGCCCGGGCTCACTCTATTGGGCCAGCCCTTGCTCACCCTATTGGGCCAGCCCGGGCTCATCCTATTGGGCCAGCAGAGAAAATCAGCAGCTCATTTAGTTTATTCTCACTCTGCGCACAGTGGGTGCAGAACTGAACCCAACCTTGTAAGCTGGCAATGCATCGTTACAGTCACACTGGGGAGAGGCTGTTCACCTGCTCTGAGTGTGGGAAGGGATTCACTCATTCATCCGACCTGCTGAGACACCACCAAGTTCATAAGTGACTGCAGGGGTTGGTTTCTACTGTTACTGCTGCTATTAATCACATCCTAACTGAATCATGTTCATTCTGTCAGTTGGGGATTGTTTCTGCTGATGTTAATAACCCCTATAACTGGGCTGGAGTTTAATATTTTGATATTTCAAATAACAGAGTGTGTCGATATTTGATGACTCCAAAATAAGAAGAGACTAATTGACATCCTGCTACTGACTGCTCCATTTTGTGCCGTATCTCCTCTCTAACTCTGGATTATTTCAGTTCTTATACCTTCAGTTACTCTCAGGGGCAAGTCCCAGTTTCCCATACCTTCCAGAGTTGATCTCCTAGCCTTGGTATCCAGGGAAGGTGTTGGTAACACGCCCAGGATCACTAAACATAAAACCCAGTCTGTTAATCACCTTCAGGTACTGGACTTAGCGTGTGTCCCACAGCATCTCTCTCACCTTCGATGTGTGAATGGAGCATCACGCCTGCAAACCTGGTTTCAATTTGTATTGAATCCACTCAGAAAACATATTTTTAAAAATACGTACATGTAAACCAATCACATCAAATAATTGGCAAAGATTTAGAGTCAACAAGATGAATAAGTAAACACATTACGGCCCAATAAACCAGCTCTATATTCACAGGAGAAAGTCTGTTATCTAATTCCTCAAATCTCTGTTGGTGAGATGAGCGACTGAATCACTTTCCATGTGCAACACCATCCATTCCCACTGTCCCCACATTTACAGTGTTGAGTCAGGTGGGTGCACGGGTCTCACAGGCTGAACGATTGGTTTCAGGTGCATCCACACACACAACATGTGTCCTGTTTCTCCCCGCTGTGATTGGTGTTTTTACAAAGGCTGATGAGAAGGTGGTCCTGATCAATCCGGGAATCTGTCAAATCTTGATGCAATGTTTGGTTTGAGTTTCCCAGCTGCAGATCATCCCCTTCTAATTCCCTGCAAATAAATGGTGCTTACAATCATTATTACTTTAAATACAGGATAGAAATTCAAAACAGACAATTCTAGATTCTACACAACATTCTGTCCCCTCCTGTCCCCCCTAAGCTGTAAATTCCTTATTCTAGACACTCTCCCTCCATCCTCACTGTCTAAATTCAACATTCCTTTCATCGTCTGAGATTTATTATCTCCAGAAAATGCTGAATCTGGCTGTGTGCAATTCTACAGACATTAGTTAACCTCTAGTGCCTCACCGTCAGTTGACTCAATGAGTGCCAGCGGATTTCCACTGTGGTAGGCATCACAGCTTCAAATCCTGTCCTCAAATGACACCCACACACTTCCCCAGTTGAGGTCACTGGATCGGTATGAACAGTAAGGACACTGGCTGATTTTTACTCATATTTAGCCCAGTGGTACTGAGGACAATTATAACCCCTGAACTGCTGCCTTGCCTGAGATCAACTCACAGCCCAGATCATGAATCGAACTTGGGAACTTCCCAGTCAGTATTGCAGTGTTCTAAAATTTGGGGGGTTGGGGGAGGGTTAGAACAGAATATTTTGAAACAAATTTGACTCCACCTCTAACCAATACCTTCATCACACTGCACAATTCGGAAATCTTTCCAAATTATACAAGTGGATCATCAAACACAGTGAGACATTTTAGAAAGGCTCAAGTCACTGAAATAGATAGCTTTACAATCTCTGCACAGTACAGAAAGGAGCGACTGTTGATGGGAGCTGTGTTAGTAAAGTCCTCCGACACCCCAAGATAAACTGGACTGTCCCTTTAACTATAATGAGGCAGAGAAAGGGGAGTCCCTACCCCTTTAAATATCTGCCCCATTCCCCCAGGCAGTGGGAGGAGGAACAGCGCGCGGTCTCTTTATATCCTGATCCACCAAGCACCGCCGGATGAGCTAAAGATCATAGAATGATGATCGCATCAGGTTACACAGAACAACTGAAATGAGCACACAAAGTCTATATATATATATATATATATATCATAGCATATATATATATATCGCATTTTTTTTCTATATATATATAGTGTTTGTGTATACAGAGCACATCATTTTTAATATTTGCTAGTCAATTCCAGAGATAAATTATCTTCACCAATTATTTTCCAGCATTTTATTTCCAATGTAATTGCAGAGTGTTTAATACCTTTACCATTTATTGATAACCCATTGTCTTGTGTGGTCTTGTTCAGAAAGTGATGTCACACTGACCATTCCATTACCAAGGTGACCATGTCTGTCCACAGTGTTCAGTGGGAAAGGGGACTAAATCACACTGGGGATAATGAGCTGCCCACCACCGGTCTCCGAGCTTTATTGTCCAGTGATCACCTCACCATCACACAGAAGCTCCTGATATTTACCTCCAGTGTGGATCATTGGTCGAAGTGATGGTCAAAATGAAATTGGATGTGTGAAATATGGGTTGGGGTGAAGGAGGGTTTGGTGTGAGGGGGCTTGGGGTGAGGGGGGTTGCAGAGTAGGAGTGAGGGGTGTTGGGGTGAGGGGGGTTGGGACGAGGGGTGAAGGAGAGGTTGGGGTGAGGGGAGTTGAAGTGAGGGGGGTTGGGGTGAGGCGGGTTGGGGTGAGGGGGTGAAGGAGGGGTTGAGGTGAGGGCGGTTGGGGTGAGGGGTGGAGGAGGGGTTGGGATGAGGGGGGTTGGGGTGAGGGGGTGAAGGAGGGGTTAGTGTGAGGGGGGTTGGGGTGAGTGGGTGGAGGAGAGGTTGGGGTGAGGGGGGTTCGGGTGAGGGGGTGAAGGAGGGTTTGGGGTGAGGGGGGTTGGGGTGAGGAGGTGGAGGAGGGGTTGGGGCGAGCAGTTGGAGAGTAGGGGTGGCTGGTGTGCAACCACATGTTAAAAAAATCCAGGCACAGGCATCTTCCACCCTTCAGGATGTAGTTCGGGATCCGGAATATTAGGTCCTTCATTGAAAAACCTGTGAACTCATCTCTTTTCGCATAGAAGCAAGTCATCCTCATTTCGAGGGACTGTCTATGATGATAATGATGATGATGATGATGGTGCAGATGGTGCAACGTTACCGAGAGGGTCCTTTAATTTGGAAATAACTTCAAGGTGTAAACGACCTTGATCTTTGCTGGAACAAAAAGAAGAACTCCAGTTATGTTCAACTTCTTATCTGCAGTAATGGATCTTGAATACCACAGCATGGTGACAAAATTGAATGTAAGACTTTTTGAAAAAAATGCCTGGAATGAATGATTTGGAATCATGTGTTATCTTCCACGACAGATTGCTCGAGAGGGAAGATAAAGAACTTGCAGCAAACACATTGTAGATACCTTTTGTATTGTTCAATCACAAAGGCTGGACATAGGTTTGTGTGAAAATAAAATTGACTATCTAAATAGATAGGAGTTGCTGCTCAAGCATTCGGGAATGGAAATGTAATCCATATAACCTAAGTTTGAGCTGTGGAGGGAAGACATCTCACAGAGCGGTGCTATTTTTTGTTTTGTTTTTTTCTTGCAGAAGCAAGTGGAAGCGAGGTCGCAGGATGAAATATCGCAGCCAGCAAGTTCCAGGTGAACGAGGGAAGGCCAGTGTGCCTAGAATGCTGGGGAAGCATCGTTGACCTACATTCTTCCTGGTTAAGTAACGCCTCGATTTCAAAATGTTCATCCTTGTTTTCAGATCCCTCCATGGCCTCGCCCCTCCCTATCTCTGTAATCTCCCCCAGTCCCACAACCGCTGAGATATCTGCTCTCCTCTAATTCTGCCTTCTTCAGCATCCCTGATGGTAATCGCTCAACCTTCTGTTGCCTCGACCCCAAGCTCTAAAACCTCTCCGCCTCTCATTCCTCCTTTAATCTGCTCCTGAAAACCTATGTCTTTGACCAAGCTTTTGGTCACCTGCCCTGATATCTGTTTATGTTCCTTGATGTCAAGTTTTTGTCTTATAATACTCTGTGAAAATCCTTTGGACGTTTTACACATTAAAGGCATTATATAAATACAAGTTTTTGTTTTTGTTTTTGCTGATTCCCTTGATTTAACCATTCATGGTATTTCATAGAACACAGCACAGAAACAGGCCATTCGGCCCAACTGGTCCATGTCAGGGTTTAAACTCCACACGACCCTCCTCCCACCCGATCAACATATCCTCCTATTCCTCTACAGTGAGGAGTTCCACAGTCACTGGTTGCCTTCTGGTGCCCATCCAAAGGGCCAATGTGTGAGGGTATGCAGTGATTGTTGGCAGCCTATTCAACCTTGGGGGCATCACAGTCCAAAACAACGCCCCCTTTGCAGACTTGGCCTTTGCTGCTGGGGTGAGTGGACAGTGATAAGTAGCAGGAGCCCAGGGCACTGAGGTTAACTGCAGTCTCCCCAACTGCAGCCCAGGCTGGGATCCGCTGACAACCCCCATAGTGAGCAGCTGGAATGTGCAACCTCTCCTGGTCTGCAGTGGGGAGCAAGGGAGGTCAAGGGTCAGCACAGAATCAAATCAACCTTGACCCGCAGCCTCCCTCACTCAGGAGAACCAAGTTGCATTGTATCATGAACCTGCTCGATGGCGGAGGAGCGGGCTGGATGGCGCCAGACACGCTGGCGCGGCGCCTAAACTCTGCCAACATCCGCCACGCGGCCGATGCCATCGAGTCGCTAAAAACAGCTCTGGGCCCTGACTCCGTTAGGTGCATTGAGGAGGCTCAAGCACGTGGGGAGATCCCGTCCGAACTGACCCCCGTCCGGACGGAATTCCTCATCGGCGCCAAACCCCGGAACCTCCCTCGGGGGCCGGCGCCTCACAACTTGAGCCGCCTCCGGGAAATCCCCTCCGTGCCTTTCAGTTCCGCGCGGAGGGGTTTCCTGTACGGGCTGCTCCTGCACACCCTCAACTTTGCCATCCTCGCCGGCCGTCCGGACACGCCATGGCGTACCATCTTGCCGTCCGGAGGAGGCGGGGGTCCCCGATGGAGGGCACTCTACGCAGGGGTCCTCCCACTATTCATCGGGGACTTGGCCTGGAGGGTGGTGCACGGAGCAGTGCCGTGCAACAAATTTTTAAGCCGGTTCACGGACTCCCAGGCCACCTGCAATTTCTGCGGTCTGGAGGAGTCCGTGTTCCATGTTTTTATTGAATGCACGAGGTTGCAGCCCCTGTTCCACTATTTGAAGGGGCTGCTCCTGAAATTCTGGCTGCACTTCAGTCCCACTCTCCTGATCTTTGGGCACCCTGTGCGGAGGGGAGCGGGTAGGTCCGAAGGCCTCCTCGTAGGACTGCTCCTGGGCACGGCCAAGGGTGCCATCAGCCGGTCCAGGCAGCGGGCGGTCGAGGGGGTCGTTCAACCTGACTGCCTGCCTCTCTTCCGCTCTTACATCCGGTCCAGGGTGTCCTTGGAGATGGAGCACGCGGTGTCCACCGGTACGCTCGCGGCCTTCCGCGAGAGGTGGGCACCGGAGGGACTGGAGTGCATCATCACGCCCGGCAACCAAATTTTAATTTGATTTTACGTTTTAAAGTTAATTTGTTTTAATTGCCGGTGCTTTTAGTGTCCCCTTCCCTTTTATAGGGGGCACTGGGGAAAAATTGTGATTTTAGTGCCCAAAAAAAAAAACAAAAAAAAAAAGAAAAAACACAAAAAAAACAAAAAAGGGGGGAAAAAAAGGGCCTTGTAAATGTCTGGAGTGTCACCCAGGTCGGGTGGCACCGTTTAATGTCTTTATGTTTTGCAGGTAAACTCAAAAGAGTTGCATTGTATCATGACGTCGGTACTCTTCATGACGTCAACACGTTCCAGCGCGCGTCACCCTCGGCCGCCCGCCCACTGTTCCCGCGTTCTCGCTCCCCATTGGTCGGATGCTCCTGTCAATCAGGACGTGGGCCCGGGTCACGTGCCGCTCGAGTGCGCGCGCCGCCCAACGGCCGGAGGCGGAGAGAAGGTTCCGGAGCGGTGAGGAGGAGGAAGTGGCGGCGGCGCAGGGGAGCCCCCGGAACCGGCGGGGAGGCTTTCTAAACACCCGGGGTAGGCCTCAGGCCCCGAACAATAACCTGCGGCTCCGGCGTTTGCCCCGAGCTCGAGTGGGTCAGACCCTTCGGGGAGGCGGGAGGAGATTGTGGGGGCGGCGGAGGGTGTGGACCCGCGGGTGGGCCGGGGAGCTTTACCCACACCCGCTGTAGGCCTCAGGCCCCTATCACAGCCCACAGGCTGAGCCCGGGTTTGTCCCCCCTCCCCGCCCCCCGCCCCGGCCCCGCGGTGACAGGCCCAGGGGCTGGCTCACTCTGGCTGCCTGCCTCTCCTCCACGGTCAGGGAAGGAGGGAGAGAGAAAACGGGCAACTCGGGGCCAGTTAGTCTGACATCCGTCCTTGGGGGAAATGCTGCAATCCATTACTACACAAGTGTAACAGGGCACTGAGAAAATCAGGCTCTCAGTCTGCACTCAACATGCTCTTGTGGGAGGGAAATCGTCTTTAATACATTTATTAAGCTTTTTGAGGATGTCAGCAGCAGGGTGGATGAAGGGGAACCAGTGGCTGTAATGTTGCAGGATTTCCAAAACACATTTGATGTGCCACATAAAATGCTAATTGAGAGCTCACGGAGTTGGGGGTAATATATTAGCACGGATAGAGGATTGGTTAACGGACAGAGAGTCGGGATACACGGGCCATGTTCCGGTTGGCAGGCTGTAACTAGTGGGGTACTGCAAGGATCGGTCAGCTTTGGTCTTAGCTTTGCTTTGGCCTCAGCTATTTACAATCTATATTAAAGACTTGGATGAAGGGATCAAGTACAATGTATCCAAGTTTGCTGACGATACAAAGCCAGGTGGGAAAGTACGCTGTGAAGAAGGATGCAAAGCGCCTGCAAAGGGATTATGGACAGGTCAAGTGAGTGGGCAATAAGGTGGCAGATGGAGTATAATGTGGGGAAATGTGAGGTTGTTCACTTTGGTAGGAAGAATAGAAAAACGGAATATTTTTTAAATGGTGAAAAACCAATAAATGTTGGTGTTCAGAGAGATTTAGGTGTCCTTGTACAGGAAACACAGAGCGCTGGCATGCAGGTACGGCAAGCAATCAGAAAGGCATGTTGGCCTTTATTGCCAGGGGGTTGGAGTACAAGAGTAAGGAAGTCTTGCTACAATTGTACAAGGCCTTGGTGAGACCACACCTGCAGTACTGTGCACAGTTTTGGTCTCTTTATCTGAGGAAGGATATACTTGCCTTAGAGAGAGTGCAATGCAGTTTCACCAGATTGATTCCTGGGATAGGGGGATTGTCCTATGAGGAGGGATTGAGCAGTATGGGCCTATACGCTCCGGAGTTTAGAAGAATAAGAGGGGATCTCATTGAAAAATGTAAAATTCTGAGGGGGACTGACAGGGTAGATGCTGAGAGGTTTTTTCCCCCGACTGGAGAGTCTAGAAATAGGGCCCACAGTCTCAGAATAAGGGGGTCGGCCATATAAGACTGAGATGAGGAGCAATTTCTTCACTCAGAGGTTTGTAAATCTTTGGAATTCTCCACCCCAAAGGACTGTGGGTGCTGAGGTATTAGTATATTCAAGACTGAGATAGATAGATTGTTGGACTCTGGGGGAATGAAGGGATATGGAGATCAGGCAGGAAAGTGGAGCTGAGGTTGAAGTTCAGCCATGATCATATTGAATGGCGGAGCAGGCCCGAGGGGCCGTATGGCCGATTCCTGCGCCTAATTCTTGTGGTCTTTCGTCTTGTCGGTGCCCAGATGGCCCTGGAGAGGGAATATGCGGTGTGCACTGGTTCCTTCATGCCTTGGTGACCGGTGGCACCTCAGGGTACGGAGTGTCTCATACACACTGGGAACAACATTCTGGTTTAGTTGGGAAGGTTCCCTTTGCTTTTGTTGCTTATTTTGCCGCCTTTTAATTCGATTGGATCACATGTTGTGGGAACAAGAGAGGAAAGAATATTCCATGGAAGCTGGAATTGTCTTTTGATTTTCTGCCCTGGACTTACAGTGATGACTTTTGTGAACTCTTTTACAGGGTATTAGAAGGGGAGGATTTGCAGACGGGAAATTCAAACCAAACATCACATCAAGATCTGACGTCGTCACTCGATTCATCAGGACCTAAATATCATCGGCCTTTGAAAGTGGAAGGAGAAATGTTTGCCTGTTCTGCCTGTGGGAAAAGATTTCAAACATCAGTGTGACTGGAAAAGCACCGAGACATACACACCCGAGTGAGATTGTTCCAGTGCACTTACTGTGGAAAGAGCTTTAACCAGTTACACAGTCTGAAAAAACATCGCACCATTCACCCTGGGGAGAAACCGTACACATGTTCTGTGGCGACCAGGCTTCAACTGATCGTCCAACCTGGAGAGACACAAGGACACCCCGCACCATGGAGAAACCGTGGAAATGTGGGGACTGTGGAAAGGGATTCAATTATCCATCCCTGTTGGAAACTCATTGCTGCAGTCACACCGGGGAGAGGTCGTTCTGCTCAGAGTGTGGGAAGGGATTCACTCGCTCATCCACCCTGTCGGCACACCAGTGTCACTGACACCACGTGGACTGGGAAAGTATGTTAAAGGGTAAGACTGTAGAAGCAGTGGCAAACATTTAAGGAGATATTTCATAACTCTCAGCAAAGATTTATTCGTGAGAAATAAAGATGCTTGGAGAAGGCTGAACCATCCCTGGCTAACTAAGGAAGTAAAGGATGGTATCAAATTGTAAAAAAGGCAAACAATGTTGTGAAGGACAGTGGAAGGCCAGAGGATTGGGAAATTGTTAGAAACCAGCAAAGGGCGATTAAAAAAAATGATGACCGAGAAGATAGCAGTTGAGAGCAAACTAGCAAGAAATATCAGTAAGAGCTTCGACAGGTATATAAAAAGGAACCGAGTAGCTAAAGTAAACATTGGTCCCTTAGAGGATGAGACTGGAGAATTAATATTGGGAAACATGGAAATGGCAGAGATTTTGAACAAATATTTTGTGCTGGTCTTCACGTTAGAGGACACTAAAAACATCCCAATGGTTGATAACCAAGGAGCTATTGTGGTGGGGAGGGGGGGACTTAAAACAGTCACTATCACTAGAGATAAAGTACTAAGCAAACTAATGGGACTAAAGGTGGACAAGTCCCCTGGACCTGATGGCTTGCATCCTAGGGTCTTAAAAGAAGTGGCTGCAAAGATATTGGATACATTGATTGTAATCTACCAAAATTCTCTGAATTCTGGAGAGGTCCCAGCGGACTGGAAAACCGCAAATGTTACATTCCTATTCAAGAGACGGAGACAGAAAGCAGGAAACTATAGACCAGTTAGCCTACCATGTCATTGGGAAAATACTGGAGCCCATCATTAAGGATGTAATAGCAGGACATTTCGAAAATCATATTGCAGTCAAGCAGAGTCAGCATGGTTTTATGAAAGGGAAATCTTGTTTGACAAATTTGCTGGAGTTGTTTGAGGATGTAACGAGCAGAGTGGATAAAGGAGAACCCGTTGATGTCATATATTTGGATTTCCAGAAATAATTCGATAAGGTGCCACACAAAAGGTTACTGCACAGGCTAAGAGCTCACGGGGTTGGGGGCAATATATTGGCATGGATAGAGGATTGGTTAACGAACAGAAAACAGAAAGTCAGGATAAATGGGTCATTTTCAGGTTGGCAAACTGTAACTAGTGGTGTGCTGCAGGGATCAGTGCTGGGACTTCAACTATTTATAATTTATATTAATGACTTGGATGAAGGGACTTGGTGTAATGTAGCCAAATTTGCTACAGATACAAAGATAGGTGGAAAGCAAGTTGTAAGGAGGACGCGAAGAATCTACAAAGGGATTTGGATAGGCTCAGTGAGTGGGCAAAAATCTGGCAAATGGACTATAATGTCGTAAAATGTCAGGTTATCCCCTTTGGTAGTAAAAATTAAAAAAATTATTATTTAAATGAGGACGATTACAAAATGCTGTAATACAAAGAGATCTGGGCATTCTTATACATGAAATGCAAAAAGTTAGCATGGAAGTACAGCAAACAATCTGGAAGGCAAATGGAATGCTGGCCTTTATTGCAAGGGGGATGGAGTATAAAAGTAGGGAAGCCCTGCTACACCTGTACAGGGCGTTGGTAAGACCACAGCTGGGGATTGCTACACCAGACGGGAGGGGCAACATTTGGGGACACTGATTCCCCACCAATTCCCATTCCCCTTGTGGATAATGGAGGGGCCACTGTGTGTAATGTGCAAGTCAGTAAGAATTGTCAGCCAGCTCTTTCTAATTGGAGATGTTCTTCAGTGGAAACTTTCATACTATTGTAGATTTTGTACCAAAGAGCAACTTCGGATTAAAGTAAAAGTTCATAATCTTATTGCAAACTAAATTTCTGTTGAGAGTCACTGAATTAAGGGGAAAGATAACATACAATGTTTCTTAAATGGAGACTGCAGCCCCAAGAACACAATCAGCAATATAAAGTCCAGCCCAGTTATAGGGTTATTAACATCAGCAGAAACAAACCCCAACTGTCAGAATGAATGTGGTTCAGTCGTGATGTGATTAACAGCAGCAATAACAACAGATTCCAACCCCTGCAGTCACTTGTGAACTCGCTAGTGTGTCAGCAGGTCGGATGACGGAGGGAATCCCTTCCCACACTCTGAGCAGGTGAACGGTCTCTCCCCAGTGTGAACTCTCTGGTGAGTTACAAGTTGGGAAGACCCAGTGAATCCTTTCCCACACTCAGAGCAGGTGAATGACCTCTCCCCAGTGTGAACTCGCTGGTGTGACAGCAGGTTGGATGACCCAGTGAATCCCTTCCCACAATCTGAGCAGGTGAACTGCGTCAATGAATTTCCAGCTCAGACGGTGATCTGAATACCTTCCCACAGTCCCCACATTTCCACGGTTTCTCCATGGTACGGATATCCTTGTAACTCTCCATGGTTGGACGATCAGTTGTGAATGGTGCGATGTTTTTTCAGGCTGTGTAACTGGATAAAGCTCTTTCCACAGGCAGTGCACTGGAACACTCTCACTAGGGTGTGTGTGTCTCGGTGCCTTTCCAGTCACACTGATGTTTGATATCTTTTCCCACAGGCAGAACAGACAAACATTTCTCCTTCCACTTTCAAAGGCCGATGAATCGATTGACTCCGTCAGATCTTGACGTGATGTTTGGTTTGTGTTTCCTGTCTGAAAATCTCCCCTTCTAATATTCTGTAAAAGGAGATAACAAAACTCATCACCGTCAGTACAAGACAGAAATTCAGGATAGACACATCTAGTTTCCATGGAACATTCTTTCCACTCTTGCTCTTCCAAAGCTGTAAATCCCTGTCCCACACATTGTCCCTCCTGCTGTGCTGAAATCCAAATCCATCGCACATTTCTAGACTGTTTCTCCTCCACTCCCAGTTTTCACCACCAATTCTGTCTGTGTTCAGGTCTACACTCACTGGTTCCCCTCCCCCTCATCCCCTAAAGGAACAGTGCAGATGGAGCTTTACTCTCTATCTTACCCTTGCTGTACCTGTCCTGGGAGTGTATGATGGGACAGTGTAGAGGGAGTCTTGCTGTATCAACATGGGAATGTTTGATGGGACAGTGTAGAGAGAGCTTTCCTCGATATCTAATCCTTGCTGTACCTGCCCTGGGGATGCTTGCTAGGACAATGTAGAGGGATCTTTGCTTTGTATTTAACACGAGCTGTCCCATCCCTGGGAGTTTTTGGATGGTACAGTGTAGAGGGAGCTTTACTCTCTATCTAACCCGTGCTGTACCAGCCGTGAGCGTGTTTGATGGACCAGGGTAGAGGGAGCTTTACTCTGTATCTAAATGATGCTATACTTGCCCTGTGAATTTTTGATGGTAATTACAGAGCAAGCTTTGCTCTATCTAACCCGTGCTGTACCTGCCCTGGGAGTGATTGATGGGAAGGTATAGAGGGAGATTTTCTCTCTCTAACCCGTGCTGTATCTGCCCTGGAAGTGTCTAATTAGTGAGTGTAGAACATAAGCACAAACGAATATAAGAAATAGGAGCAGCAACAGGCCATACGGCCCCTCGAGCCTGCTCTGCCACCCAACACGAACATGGCTGATCCGATCATGGACTCAGCTCCAATTCCCTGCGCTCCCTATAACCCTTTATTCCCTTATCAGTTAATAAACTGTCTATCTCTGTCTTAAATTTATTCAATGTCCCATCTTCCACAGCTCTCTGAGGCAGCAAATTCTACAGATTTACAACCCTCCGAGAAGAAATTCCTCCTCATCTCAGTTTTAAATGGGCGGCCCCTTATTCTAAGATTATGTCCCCTAGTTCTAGTCTCCCCTATCGGTGGAAACATTCTCTCTGCATCCACCTTGTCAAGCCCTGTCATAATCTTATACGTTTCGATAAGATCACCTCTCATTCTTCTGAATTCCAATGAGAAGAGGCCCAACCTTCTCAACCTTTCCTCATAAGTTAACCCCCTCATCTCTGGAATCAACCGAGTGAACCTTCTCTGAACTGCCTCCAAAGCAAGTATATCCTTTCGTAAATATGGAAACCAAAACTGTACGCAGTATTCTTGGTGTGGCCTCACCAATGCCCTGTACAACTGTAGCAAGACTTCCCTGCTTTTATTCTCCATCCCCTTTGCAATAAAGGCCAAGATTCCATTGGCCTTCCTGATCACTTGCTGTACCTGCATACTAACCTTTTGTGTTTCATGCACAAGTACCTCCAGGTACCACTGTACTGCAGCACTGTGCAATTTTTCTCCATTTAAATAATAACTTGCTCTTTGATTTTTTTTCTGCCAAAGTGCATAACCTCACACTTTCCAACATTATACTCCATCTGCCACATTTTTGCCCACTCACTTAGCCTGTCTATGTCCTTTTGCAAGTTTTTTGTGTCCTCCTCGCACATTGCTTTTCCTCCCATCTTTGTATCGTCAGTTACGTTACTTGGCTACGTTACGCTCGGTCCCTTCTTCCAAGTCATTAATATAGATTGTAAATAGTTGAGGTCCCAGCACTGATCCCTGCAGCACCCCACTAGTTACTGATTGCCAACCCGAGAATGAACCATTTATCCCGACTCTCTGTTTTCTGTTAGTTAGCCAATTCTCTATCCATGCTAATCATCATCATAGTCCTCGGAATCAAGGACGACTGGCTTCCACTCTTAGACTGAGTCCTTAGGTGGCTGAATAGTCCAATATGAGAGCCACAGTCCCTGCCACAGGTGGGACAGACAGTCGTTGAGGGTAAGGGAGGTAGGGACACGTTTGCTGCACATTCTTTCCGCTGCCTGCGCTTGATTTCTGCATCCTCTCGGCGATGAGACTCAAGGCGTTCATGCACTTCCTCAACTTAGGGTGGTCTTTGGCCAGGGACTCCCAGGTGTCGGTGGGGATGTTGGACTTTATCAGGGAGGCTTTGAGGGTGTCCTTGTAACGTTTCCTCTGTCCACCTTTGCCTTGTTTGCCATAAAGGAATTCCGAGTAGAGCGCTTGCTTTGGGAGTGTCATGCCTGGCATGCGGACAGTGTGGCCTGCCCAGTGGAGCTGATCAAGTGTGGTCAGTGCTTCAATGCTGGAGATGTTGGCCTGGTCGAGGACACTAATGTTGGTGCGCCTGTCCTCCCAGGGGATTTGTAGGATCTTGCAGAGGCATTTCTCCAGTGATTTGAGGTGTCTACTGTAGATGGTCCATGCCTCTGAGCCATACAGCAGACAAATACCCCAGCTATTTACAATATACATTAATGATTTGGATGAAGGAATTGAGTGTAATATCTCCAAATTTGCAGATGACACTAAACTGGGTGGCGGTGTGAGCTGTGAGGAGGACGCTAAGAGGCTTTGAGGATGACTTGGACAGGTTAGGTGAATGGCCAAATGCATGGCAGATGCAGTATAATGTGGATAAATGTGAGGTTATCCACTTTGGGGGCAAAAACATGAAGGCAGAATATTATCTGAATGGTGGTAGATTAGGAAAAGGGGAGGTGCAACGAGACCTGGGTGTCATGGTACATCAGTCATTGAAAGTTGGCATACAGGCACAGCAGGCGGTGAAGAAGGCAAATGGTATGTTGGTCTTCATAGCTCGGGATTTTGAGAATATGAGCAGAGTGGTCTTACTGCAGTTGTACAGGGCCTTGGTGAGGCCTCACCTGGAATATTGTTTTCAGTTTTTGTCTGCTAATCTGAGGAAGGATGTTCTTGCTATTGAGGGAGTACAACGAAGGTTCACCAGACTGATTCCCGGGATGGCTGGACTGACATATGAGAAGAGACTGGATCGACTGGGCCTTTATTCACTGGAGTTTAGAAGGATGAGAGGGGATCTCATAGAAACATATAAAATTCTGACGGGACGGGACAGGTTAGATGCAGGAAGAATGTTCCCAATGTTGGGGAAGTCCAGAACCAGGGGAAATAGTCTGAAGATAAGGGGTAAGCTATTTAGGACTGAGATGAGAAGAAACTTCTTAAGAGTTGTTAACCTGTGGAATTCCCTACCGCAGAGAGTTGTTGATGCCAGTTCATTGGATATATTCAAGAGGGAGTTAGATATGGTCCTTATGGTCCTTAGGGATCAAGGGGTATGGAGAGAAAGCAGGAAAGGGGTTCTGAGGTGAATGATCAGCCATGATCTTATTGAATGGCCTACTCCTGCACCTATTTTCTACATTTGTATGTTTCTATCCCATGCTGTACCTGCCCTGGAAGTGTAAGGGGTTTTCAGGGAGTGTTGTTGTGCCTTGGGTGTCTCTCTCTGGGCTTCTGCCCTCACAGCTTATGCCTGGCCTGTGAGGTACCCTGAGTGCTGCAAGAGCACCCCTGGAGAGACTGTGTCCACAGCTTATGAAGGGGGTTTTGAGACTCGTGCGCTCCCACAGCTTATGCCTAGATTGTGAGGCACCTGTGAGTGTCAAACATTCCTAACCCCTTCCCTAGCCTGTGACACACAGTTGAGCGTTTTCGAGGCGCTCCTATCTTCCCTTACACAGTTCTGACGTAAGTCTCGTGATCAGGAGATGTAATACAATAGAACTGAGACAAGGTGATTCCTAGAGGAACTTAGGCTTCCAATTTATTTGACAAGGTGTATCTCAACAAACAGCAATACACCAACAAAACAATCCCCCTAAATCCCACTAAACGGACACAACGAAAATCTTTACACAAGTTTAGCAGTACAATGCCCAACCTCCCACCTTTCCTGGCCTAACTGAGATGGGAGTTCCGGGGACCAGAGGTTATACTCACTACTGTGCCTTCTGCAAGTCTGGTGGTTTGTTTCTTCTATCTTCGGTGTCTTCGGACACTGGTTTTCCTTCAGTGTCGAGAGGCTTGCTGATTGTTGGATCACGAGGGCAGGGAACCACCCACACTACGTCAGAAACCCCTTTTTATAGCCAGATTATCCAGTCCGCCTCTCCTGCTGAAATCGATTCTTCCCATTGGTGGGCTTTGTGATTTTGAAAAATGCAGCAGTTTTAGATTATTGCGTGTTTTTTCCAGTGATGTTAACCTACTCAAGGTTTGAATGGGTGTTGATTGCGTTGGCCTCCTGTAGCCATTGTGTAGGTCCTTGGTTTGTTTTGGGTTCCCGAGTTTTCTGAAGATCTGCATAATTTCCTTTCATAGTGTAAACATGGGGAAGACAATAGTCCGATAATGGCTGTGAGTCAGTCCCACAGTTTTCGAGCAAGTGCTCTCCCATTGGCTTGAAAGCTTCGGGCTGACTCTCTCTCACCATTGGCCCTCCAGTGTCCTCCCCCGTTCAATCTCTGCTCTGCCAAGGTCAAACTGTATCGGTTTCAATTCACAGCACAGACTGATCCCACAGCCCTTTTCCTTCTGGGTAAAATGAGGGGGGTTTCGTCCTCCCCTACATAATTGTCTGATGGGAGAGTGTAGAGAGAGCTTACCTCTGTATCCAACCCTTGCTATACCTACCCTGGAAGTGTCTAATGGAAAGTGTAGAGGGAGCTTTGCTCTGTATCTATCCTTTCTGTACCTGCCCTGGAGTGTTTGAGGGAACAGAGTAGAGGGAGCTTTGCTCAATATCTTTCCCTTGCTGTATGTATCCATTATCCCTACTCTCTGTCTCCTGCCGTTTAGCCAATTTCCGAACCAGGTCAATAATTTGCCCCCAATTCTGTGACTTCTACCTTGACTAACAGTCTTTATGTGGGACTTTATCAAATGCCTTCTGGAAATCCATATCAATAAAATTACACCAAACTAATAGCGAATTATTTCTCCCATTGAATTATTTTTAGTATCGCTTCGCTCATTGGTATTTTCCCAATACCTTCCCTGCATCCCAAGGCTAGGAAAGGCACTCTGGAAGGTATGGGGAGCTGGGACTTGTCAAAGATAGTAACCTAATGTATAAAAACTGAGATAATCTAGAGTGAGAAAGGAGAAAAGGCCCCAAAATGGAGCAGTGGGTAACAGGACATCAATTAGTCTCCTATGTCTTACAGAAATAAAGAACATAAGAAATAGCAGCAGGAGTAGGTCATATCACCCCTCGAGCCTGCTCTGCCATTCAATAAGATCATGGTTAATCTTTTATCTCAACTCCACTTTTCTGCACGATCCCCATAGCCCTTGATTCCCCAAATATCCAAAAATCTATCCGTCTCTACCTTGAATATACTCAACGACTGAGCTTCCACACCTCTCTGGGGTAGAGAATTCCAAAGATTCACCGCCCTCTGAGTGAAGAAGTTTCTCCTCATCTCAGTCCCAAATGGCCGACCCCTTATTCTGAAAATGTAACACCTGGTTCTAGACTGCACAGCCAGGGGAAACATCCACCTTGTCAAGTCCTGTAAGAATTTTATATGTTGCAATGAGATCACCTCTCATTCTTCTACATTCATAAGAACATAAGAACATAAGAAATAGGAACAGGAGTAGGCCATACGGCCCCTCGAGCCTGCTCTACCATTTAATACAATCATGGCTGATCTGATCATGGACTCGGCTCCACTTCCCCGACCGCTCCCCATAACCCCTTATTGTTTAAGAAACTGTCTTAAATTTATTCAATGTACCAGCTTCCAGAGCTCTATGAGGCAGCAAATTCCACAGAATTATAACTCAGAGAAGAAATTTCTCCTCATCTCAGTTTTAAATGGCAGCCCCCTTATTCTAAGATCATGCCCTCTAGTTGTAGTCTCCCCCATCAGTGGAAACATCCTCTCTGCATCCACCTTATCAAGCCCCCTCATAATTTTATACATTTCAATAAGATCCCAGAGAAAAAGGCCCAGTCTGCTCAATCTCTCCTCATAGGGCAACCCCCCCCACCCCCACAATCCCGGGAAGCAGTCTGGTGAACCTTCATTGCACTCCCCTATGGCAAGTATGTCCTTTCCTCGGTAAGGGGACCAAAACTGTACACAATACTCCAGGTGCGGTCTCACCAGGGCCCTAAATAACTGCAGTAAGACATCTTTACTCTTATCCTCAAATCCTCTTGTAATAAAGGCCAACATACCATTTGCTTTCTTAATGTCTTGCTGTACCTGATAACTTTCAGTGATTTGTGTACAAGGACACCCAGGTCCCTCTGAACACCAACATTTCCCAATCTCTCACCATTTAAAAAGTACTCTGTTTCTCTATCTTTCCGACCAAAGTGGATAACTTCACATTTCTCCACATTATATGCCATTTTCCATGTTCTTACCCACTCACTGAGATTGTCAAAAAACCCTTGAAGCCTCTTTGCATCCTCCTCACAACTTATATCCCACCTAGCTTTGTGTCATCAGCAAACTTGGATATTCAGGTTGAACCTCCCTGGTCTGGCAACCTCCCTGGTCCGGCATCATTCCCGGCAAGGGGTCGCGACCCACACTGGGTCCCGGGGCTGGCCGCTTCTCCTTTCCCCCCATCCCCCACCTCCCGGTTGGAGAGCGAGTGAGAAGTGCGGTAGCCGACAGAGGCGCCGAAGCTGGGCCTGAAATGCTGTGCAGTGGGCTACTGCACAGCGCATGCGCAGAACGCAGCCGGGTCTTTGTGCAGCATTTCGGGCCCAGCTTCGGCGCCTTGGTCGGCCGGCACACTCCCGGCTCCCTCTCCGCGCTGATCTGACTGGGGAGAGGGCAGCGGCTGGCCCCAGGTTACAGCGTGCCCCCCCTGGGTCACAGGACACAGTGCGCCCCCCCCCCCCCACCTCTCCCAGGACACAGGACATATCATTCCCCCGCCATCCCGGGACACAGGAGACAACGTGCCCCCCCCCGGGACACAGGAGACAATGTGACAACATGCCCCCCCCCGGGACACAGTGTGCAACAGTGACACGTCACCTCATGTTAACTGGACTCTGATGTGGATTGCAGTGAATGGAGCAGAAACCTGTCCGGAAACATTGCTGACAATGGGATTTTTAAATCTGGGGTCGACATAATCTCCCGTGGTCTGGAAAATTCTCTGGTCCGGCAGGTTCCGAGGGTGCCGGACTGGAGAGGTTCAACCTGTGTTACATTGGGTCCCTTCATCCAAATCATTGATATAGATTGTGAATAGCTGGGGCCCAGGCACCGATCCATGCGGTACCCCACTAGTTACAGCCTGCCAACCTGAAAATGACCCGTTTATTCCTATCCTCCGTTTTCTCTCCATTAACCAATCCTCAATCCATGCTAGTATTTTACCCACAATCGCATGGGCCCTCATTTTGTTCAATAACCTGTGTGGCATCTTATCAAATGCCTTCAGTAAATCCAAATACACCCCATCCACTGATTCTCCCTTATCGAACCTACTAGTTACAACCTCAAAAACTGTATTCGCTGTTCACGATGTGGTCTCCTGTATATTGGGGGGACCAAATGCAGATTGGGTGAGCACTTTGTTCAGTCCGCAAGTATGACCCTGAGCTTCCGGTGTCCTGTCACTTTAATTCTCCACTCCCACTCTGACCTCTCTGTCCTTGGTGTCCTACACTATTCCAGTGCAGCTCAACGCAAGCCCAAGGAACAGTACCCCATCTTTCGATTAGGCACTTTACAGCCTTCTGGACTCAACATCAAGTTCAACAATTTCAGACCATAATCTCTCCTCATATTTTGTTCCCTTTCCTCCCTTTTTTTTTACAAACTTCTCCCAGTTTCCCATGGCAGCTGGTAATTATTCAGGCAGTCACACCGTATCTAGACTCACCTTTTGTTTCCTAACTTGTGCCATTACTTTATCAGTTTGGCCCATCATCGCTTTTGTCTCTTAAACCACTTCTGCCTCCCACCCGATCACAGATATTCTCTTTTGTTCTTTCCTCCTCTCCCCCTTTCAGGGCCCCAGCACTTCCTTAACAATCTGTTACATTTGAAACTTTTGCCAGTTCTGACGAAGGGTCACAGACCCAAAACGTTGACTCTGCTTCTCTCCACTGATGCAGCCTGACCCGCTGAGATTTCCAGCTTTTTCTGTTTTAAATTGATTTGTTAATTCATTCTTTATGATTTTAATTTTATTATTTATTGGTTTTATCTAATTTAGTCACTAATTAAAGAAAGTAGTTATAAATTAGATTGTTTGTCCGTCATCCAGTACCGGATGAGCAGAAATTTTCTCCAAATATTGGAAAGACCAAAGCCATTATTTTTGGTCCCCGTCACAAACTGCGTTCCCTAACCACTGACTCCATCCCTCTCCCGAGCATGAATTTGAGAGTGAACAAGACTGTTCACAACCTCAATGTTATATTTGACCCTGAAATGAGTTGAGCCACATATCCGCAGCATAACTAAAACTGCCTTTTCCCACCTCCGTGACATTGCCCACTTCAGGCCCTGCTTCAGTTCTTCTGCTGCTGAAACCCTCATCCATGCCTTTATTACCTCTAGACTTGACTATTCCAACTCACTCTTGGCCTCCCACATTCTACACTACATAAACTTGAGGTCATCCAAAACTCAGCAGCCCGTCCTAACTCGCACCAAGTCACGATCACCCACCACCCCTGTGCTCGCTGACCTACATTGGCTCTCGGTTAAACAGCACCTCGATTTCAAAATTCTCGTCCCTGTTTACAAATCACTCTTTTTCAGCCTCACAACCCCACGAGACGTCTGCGCTCCTCAAATTCTGCCCTCTTGAACATCCCTCATTATAATCGCTCCACCAGCGGTGGCCGTGCCCTCAGCTGCCTGGGCCCCAAGCTCGGGAACTCCCTCCCTAAACCTCTCCCTCTTTTTCCTCCTTTAAGACGCTCCTTAAAACCTGCCCCTTTAAACAAGTTTTTGGACATCTGCCTTAATTTCTCCTTTTGTGCCTGGGTGTTAACTGTATGTGTTGTGTCTGTAACGCTGCTGTGAAGCGCATGGGACGTGTTGCTCCGTTAAAGGCGCTATATAAATACAAGATGTGATTCCAGCAATGGACAGTTTGTCAGCCCGCGGAGGGACAAAGCCTGTCCGACTCACCAACCAATCAGCGGCCTGAAGCACCGTGACGTCATTGCCCCTCAGCAGATTCTGCCGCAAGATGGCGGCCGGTGCCGGGGGCCTGTCACCGGGAGAAAGCCCCGCAGCTGCCCCTCGGGGCAAACGCCGGAGACGTAGGTTTTGGTTTAGGGTCTGAGGCCTACCCCGGGTGTTTAGAAAGCCTCCGCGCCGGTTCCAGGGCTCCCCTGCGCCCCGCCGCCGCTTCCTCCTCCTCTCCGTTCCAGAGTCTTCTCTCTGCCTCCGGCCGTTGGGCGGCGCACGCACTCAAGGGGCACCTGACCCGGGCCCACGGCCTGATTGACAGGAGCTCCCGACCAATGGGGAATGAGATCGCGGGAACAGTGGGCGGGCGACGGAGGGTGACGCACGCTGGAACGTGCAGACGTCACAACTTGGTTCTCCTGAGTGAGGAATGGTGTGGGGGAGGGTCAAGGTTGATTTGATTCTGTGCTGACCCTTGACCTCCCTTGCTCCCCACTGCAGACCAGGAGTGGTTGCACATTCCAGCTGCTCACTGTGGGGGTTGTCAGCGGATCCCAGCCTGGGCTGCAGTTTGGGAGACTGCAGTTAACCTCAGTGCCCTGGGCTCCTGCTACTGATCACTGTCCACTCACCCCAGCAGCAAAGGCCAAGTCTGCAAAGGGGGCGTTGTTTTGGACTGTGATGCCCCCAAGGTTGAATAGGCTGCCAACAATCACTGCATACCCTCACACATTGGCCCTTTGGACAGGCGCAGAAGGCAATCAGTGACCGCGGAACTCCTCACTGTAGAGGAATAGGAGGATATGTTGATAGGGTGGGAGGAGGGTCGTGTGGAGTTTAAACCCTGACATGGACCAGTTGGGCCGAATGGCCTGTTTCTGTGCTGTGTTCTTTATAATACCATGAAAGGTCAAATCAAGGGAATCAGCAAAAACAAAAACTTGTATTGATATAATGCCTTTAATGTGTAAAATGTCCCAAGGATTTTCACAGAGTATTATAAGACAAAAACTTGACACCAAGCCACATAAACAGATATCAGGACGGGTGACCAAAAGCTTGGTCAAAGACATAGGTTTTCAGGAGCAGATTAAAGGAGGAATGAGAGGTGGAGAGGTTTTGGAGATTGGGATCTAGGCAACAGAAGGTTGAGTGATTACCATCAGGGATGCTCAAAAAGGCAGAATTAGAGGAGAGCAGATATCTCAGCGGTTGTGGGGCTGGGGGAGATTACAGATATAGGGAGGGACGAGGCCATGGAGGGATCTGAAAACAAGCATGAACATTTTGAAATCGAGGTGTTGCTTAACCAGGAAGAATGTAGGTCAACGATGCTTCCCCAGCATTCTAGGCACACTCGCCTTCCCTCGTTCACCTGGACCTTGCTGGCTGCGATATTTCATCCTGCGACCTCGCTTCCACTTGCTTCTGCAAAAAAAAACAAAAGGAAAAATAGCACCGCTCTGTGAGAGGTCTTCCCTCCACAGCTCAAACTTAGGTTATATGGATTACATTGTCTGATATAAACCAACCCCACAGTCACTGACACCAATCCCCTCCTGTCTGATATAATGTTGTGAAAGACAGTGGAAGGCCAGAAGATTGGGAATTTTTTAGAAACCAGCAAAGGACGACAAAAAAATGATAAAGACAGAAAAGATAGCATGAGAACAAACTAGCAAGAAATATAAAAACAGACAGTAAGAGCTTCTACGGGTATAGAAAAAGGAAATGAGTAGCTAAAGTAAATGTTGGTCCCTTAGAGGATGAGACTGAAGAATTAATAACGGGAAACATGGAAATGGCAGAGATTTTGAACAAATATTTTGTATTGTTCTTCACGGTAGAGTACACTAAAAACATCCCAACAGTTGATAATCAAGGAGCTATTGCAATGGCGAGGGTGGGGTGATGGGGGGACTTAAAACAGTCACTATCACTAGAGATAAAGTACTCAGCAAACAAATGGGACTAAAGATGGACAAATCCCCCGGACCTGATGGCATGCATCCTAAGGTCTTAAAAGAAGTGGCTGCAGAGATAGTGGATGCACTGGTTGTAATCTGCCAAAATTACCTGAATTCTGGAGAGGTTCCAGCAGACTGGAAAACTGCAAATATAACACTCCTATTCAAGTAAGGAGGGAGGCAGAGGGCAGGAAACCATAGACCAGTTAGCCTACCATCGGTCATTGGGAAAATACTGGAATCCATCATGAAGGAATTAGTAGCAGGACATTTAGAAAATCATGTTGCAGTCAAGCAGAGTCGGCATGGATTTATGAAAGGGAAATCATGGTTAATACATTTGCTGGAGTTGCTTGGCGATGTAATGAGCAGAGTGCATAAAGGAATACCAATTGAAGTTGTATATTTGCATTTCCAGAAAGCATTCAATAAGGTGCCACACAAAAGGTTATTACATAAGCTAAGAGCTCACGGGATTGGGGGTAAAATATCAGAATGGATAGAGGATTGGCTAAGTAACAGAAAACAGAGAGTCGGTATAAATGGGTCATTTTCCGGTTGCCAAACTGTAACTAGTGGGGTGCTGCAGGGATCAGTGCTGGGACCTCAACTATTTACAATTTATATTAATGCCTTGGATGAAGGGATCAAATTTGCTGATGATACAAAAATAGATAGGAAACCAAGTATTGAGGAGGATGCAAAGAATCTACAAAGGGATATGGATAGGATAATGAGGTACCAACATATAGGTAAAAAATGGGATGAGGTCCAACAAGCTGAATTTAGGGAGCTAGGAGTTAAATTAAAAAGTAGGACCTCAAAGGTAGTAATCTCAGGATTGCTACCAGTGCCACGTGCTAGTCAGAGTAGAAATAGCAGGATAGTTAAGATGAATACATTTCTTGAGGAATGGTGCAAGAGGGAGGGATTCAAATTCCTGGGATATTGGAACCGGTTCTCGGGGAGGTGGGACCAGTGCAAACGGTCTGCACCTGGCAGGACTGGAACCGATGTCCGAGGGGGAGTGTTTGCTAGTGCTGTTGGGGAGGGTTTAAACTAATACAGCAGGGGGATGGGAATCTTTGCAGGGAGACAGAGGAAATTAAAATGGGGGAGAAGCAAAAGGTAGAAAGGAGATAAGGAAAAGTGGAGGGCAGAGACATCAAAGGCAAAATTCAAAAAGGGCCACATTACAACATAATACTAAAAGAACAAAGAGTGTTAAAAAAACAAGCCTGAAGGATCTGTGTCTCAATGCGAGGAGCATTCATAATAAGGCGCAGTTAGCTGTTAATGGATATAATGTAATTGGGATGGCGGAGACATGGCTCCAGGGTGATCAAGGCTGGGAACTCAACATCCAGGGGTATTCAATATTCAGGAAGGATAGACAGAAAGGAAAAGGAGATGGGGTTGTGCTACTGGTTAAAGTGGAGATTAATGCAATAGTAAGGAACGACATTAGCTTGGATGATGTGGAATCTGTATGGGTAGGGCTGCAGAACACCAAAGGGCAGAAAACGCGAGTAGGAGTTGTGTGCAGACCACCAAGCTGTAGTTGTGAGTTTGGGGATGGCATCAAACAGGAAATTAGGGATGCATGCAATAAAGGTACGGCAGTTATCATAGGTGACTTTAATCTACATATAGAGTGGACTAACAAAACTGGTAGCAATACGGTGGAGGAGGATTGCCTGGAGTGTAAAAGGAATGGTTTTTTCGACCAATATGCCAAGGAACCAACTGAAGAGCTGGCCATCCTTGACTGGATGTTGTGTAATGAGGGAGGATTAATTAGCAATCTTGTTGTGCGAGGCCCCTTGGGGAAGAGTGACCATAATATGGTAAAATTATTCCTTAAGATGGAGAGTGACACAGTTAATTCAGAGACTAGGGTCCTGAACTTAAAGAAAGG
The DNA here is from genome assembly GCF_044704955.1 of Pristiophorus japonicus. Taxonomy (NCBI): domain Eukaryota; kingdom Metazoa; phylum Chordata; class Chondrichthyes; family Pristiophoridae; genus Pristiophorus; species Pristiophorus japonicus. Next base: position 321,160 of record NW_027252757.1, read on the forward strand.
TAACTTCGATGGTGTGAGATGTGAATTGGCGAGGATAGACTGGTGAATGATACTTAAAGCGTTAATGGTGGATAGGCAATGGCAGACATTTAAAGATCACGTGGATGAACTTCAACAATTGTACATCCCTCTCTGGCGTAAAAATAAAATGGGGAAGGTGGCTCAACAGTGCTAACAAGGGAAATTAGGGATAGTGTTAAATCCAAGGAAGAGGCATATAAATTGGCCAGAAAAAGCAACAAACCTGATGACTGGGAGAAATTTAGAATTTAGCAGAGGACAAAGGGTTTAATTAGGAGGGGGAAAATCATCATCATAGGCAGTCCCTCGAAATGAGGATGACTTGCTTCCACGCCAAAATAGGATGAGTTCACAGGTGTTTCATTAAAGGACCTAATATTCCAGGTCCTGAACTACATCCTGAAGAGTGGGAGATGCCTGTGCATGGATTTTTTTAACGTTTGATGGCCGTTGCACACCAGCCACCACATGGGCTTGACAGAGCTAGGTCTTGGTCCAGTGGCAAGGATTAACCAGGACGACTGGAGACCAGCTCTGCTGCATGGACCTAGTGCACACACATATCACAGTGTGGGCTGGCACGTGCTGACTCTGGGCCCCTGGCCCTGAACTCACACCTCTCCTGGGCCCCAATCACGTCCCTCCACAGTCTCTCGCCGCTTCTTCGCCCCGACCTCGCTGCTCCTGCTACACCGACCCATGGTCCAATCATCAACCTGGACCTTGATGACATCACTCTTTGCTGCCTTCACAGCTTGCGCTGCTCCCTGAAGCTGCATGCCTCCACGCTGCTCCCTGGGCCGCACGCTGCTCATTTTATGACCCTGACCTGCCATAACATATCCCGATCTTCCAATATAACATGGACAGGGTATCCGGTCATTTATCACATTGCTGTTTGTGGGAGCTTGCTGTGTTCAAATTGGCTGCTGCGTTTCCCACATTACAACAGTGACTACACTCCAAAAGTACTTCATTGGCTGTAAAGCATTTGAGATGTTTAGTGGACATGAAAGGCGCTATATCAATGCAAGTCTTTCTTAATACAAAAGCAAAATACTGCAGATGCTGAAGTCTGAAATAATAACAAACTGCTGGAAATCTCAGCAGGTCAGGCAACATCTGGGAGAAAAATTAGAGTGTGAGAGGAAGCTTGCAGGAAACATAAAAACTGACTGCAAAAGCTTCTATAGATATGTGAAGAGAAAAAGATGAGTGAAAACAAACGTAGGTCGCTTGCAGTCAGAATCAGATAAATTTATAATGGGGAACAAAGAAATGGCAGGCCAATTGAACAAATACTTTGGTTCTGTTGTCACTAAGGAAGACACAAATAACCTTTCAGAAATATTAGGGGACCGAGGGTCGAGCGAGAAGGGGGAACTGAAGGAAACCCTGATTAGTCAGGAAATTGTGTTACGGAAATTGATTGGATTGAAGGCCGATAAATCCCCAGGGCCTGATAGACTGCATCCCAGAGTACTTAAGGAAATGGTCCTAGAAATAGTGGATGCATTGGTGGTCATTTTCCATCATTCTATCGACTCTGGATCAGTTCCTATGGATTTAAGGGTGTAATACCACTTTTTTAAAAAGTGAGCGAGAAAACAAAATTATAGACCGGTTAGCCTGACATCAGTAGTGGGGAAAATGTTGGAATCAATTATTAAAGATGTAACAGCAGCGCATTTGGAAAGCAGTGACAGGATCGGTCCAAGTCAGCATGGATTTATGAAAGGGTCCAAGTCAGCATGGATTTATGAAAGGGATTTATGAAAGCATGCTTGACAAATCTTCGAGAATTTTTTGAGGATGTAACTAATAAGAGTGGACAAGGGAGAGCCAGTGGATGTGGTGTATTTGGACTTTCATAAGGCTTTTGACAAGGTCCCACAAAAGAGATTAGTGTGCAAAATTAAAGCACCTTGTATTGGGGGTAATGTATTGACGTGGATAGAGAACTGGTTGGCAGACAGGAAGCAAAGAGTAGGCATAAATGGGTCCTTTTCAGAATGGCAGGTAGTGACTAGTGGGGTACCGCAAGGTTCAGTGCTGGGACCTCAGCTATTTACAATATACATTAATGATTTAGACGAAGAAATTGAATGTAATCTCTCCAAGTTTGCAGATGACACTAAGCTGGGTGGCAGTGTGAGCTGTGAGGAGGATGCCAAGAGGTTGCAGGGTGGCTTGGATAGGTTGCATGAGTGGGAAAATGCATGGCAGATGCAGTATGATGTAGATAAATGTGAGGTTATCGACTTTGGTGGCAAAAACATGAAGGCAGAATATTATCTGAATGGTGACAGATTAGGAAAAGGGGAGGTGCATCGAGATCTGGGTGTCATGGTACATCAGTCATTGAAAGTTGGCATGCAGGTACAGCAGGCAGTGAAGGCGGCAAATGGCATGTTAGCCTTCATAGCGAGAGGATTTGAGTATAGCAGGGAAGTCTTATTGCAGTTGTACAGGGCCTTGGTGAGGCCACACCTTGAATATTGTGTACAGTTTTGGTCTCCTAATCTGAGGATGGACATTCTTGCTATTGAGGGAGTGCAGCGAAGGTTCACCAGACTGATTCCTGGGATGGCAGGATTGACATATGAAGAAAGACTGGATCGACTCGGCTTTTATTCACTGGAATTTAGAAGAATAAGAGTGGATCTCATAGAAACATAAAATTCTGATTACTTGCTGTATTTGCATGCTAACTTTTTGAGTTTCATGTAGAAGAACCCCCAGATCCCTCTGTACTACAGCATTTTGCAATAGTCCCCATTTAAATAATTTTTTTTTTCCTACCAAAGAGGATAACCTGACATTTAACCACATTATGGTCCATCTGCCAGATTTTTGCTCGTTATAGAAACATAGGAAATAGGTGCAGGAGTAGGCCATTCGGCCCTTCGAGCCTGCACCACCATTCAATGCTTTCTCCCCATACCCCTTGATCCCTTTAGCTGCAAGAGCCACATCTAACTCCCTGTTGAATATATCTAACGAACTGGCCTGAACAACGTTCTGTGGTAGAGAATTCCACAGGTTCACAATTCTCTGAGTGAAGAAGTTTCTCATCTCAGTCTTGGGATTGGACAGGTTAGATGCAGAAAGAATGTTCCCGATGTTGGGGAAGTCCAGAACCAGGTGTCACATTCTAAGGATAAGGGGTAAGCCAATTAAGACTGAGATGAGGAGAAACTTCTTCACTCAGAGAATTGTGAACCTGTGGAATTCTCTACCACAGAACGTTGTTCAGGCCAGTTCGTTAGATATATTCAACAGGGAGTTAGATGTGGCTCCTACAGCTAAAGGGATCAAGGGGTATGGGGAGAAAGCATTGAATAGTGGTGCAGGCTCGAAGGGCCGAATGGCCTACTCCTGCACCTATTTTCTATGTTTGTATAACGGGCAAGAATCTGGCAGATGGACCATAATGTGGTAAAATGTCAGGTTATCCCCTTTGGTAGGAAAAAGAAAAAACAAAATTATTTAAATGGGGACTATTGCAAAATGCTGTAGTACAGAGGGATCTGGAGGTTCTTCTACATGAAACTCAAAAAGTTAGCATGCAAATACAGCAAGTAATCAGGAAGGCAAATGGAATGCTGGCCTTTATTGCAAGGGGGATGGAGTATGAAAGTAGGGAAGTCCTGCTACACCTGTACAAGGCATTGGTAAAACCACACCTGGAGTACTGCGCACAGTTTTGGTCTGGACTTGTCTCTATTCCCATGCCGAGGGGATTGCTGCACCAGATGGGAGGGGCAACATTTGGGGACACGGATTCCCCACCAATTCCCATTCCCCTTCTTTCTGGTGGATAATGGAGAGGCCACTGTGTGTAATGTGCAAGTCAGTAAGCATTGTCAGCAAGCTCTTTCTAATTAGACATTTTATTCAGTAGAAACTTTCACACACTATTGCAGATTTTGTACCAAAGATCAATTTAGGATTAAAGTCAAAGTTCATCATTTTATTGCAAACTAACTTTCTGTTTAGAATTGCTGAATTAAGGGGAAAGATTACACACCGTGTTTCTTAAATGGACACTGCAGCCCCGAGAACACAATCAGCAGTATATCCAGAATATTAAAGTGCAGCCCAGTTATAGGGTTATTAACATCAGCAGAAACAAATCCCAACTGTCAGAATGAACATGGTTCAGTTGGGATGTGATTAACAGCAGCAATAACAGCAGATTACAACCCCTGCAGTCACTTGTGAACTCGCTGGTGTGTCAGCAGGTGGGATGACGTAGTTAATCCCTTCCCACACTCAGAGCAGGTGAATGGCCTCTCCCCAGTGTGAACTCGCTGGTGTTTCACCAGGTCGGATGAACAAGTGAATCCCTTATCACACACGGAGCAGGCGAATGGCCTCTCCCCAGTGTGAACTCGCTGGTGTCTCAGCAGGTCAGATGACCGAATGAACCCCTTCCCACACTCAGGGCAGGTGAACAGCCTCTCCCCAGTATGAAGTCGCTGGTGTGTCAGCAGGGTGGATGATGTAGTGAATCCCTTCCCACACTCTGAGCAGGTGAATGGCCTCTCCCCAGTGTGAACTCGCTGGTGTGTCAGCAGGTTGGATGATCGGGTGAATCCCTTCCCACACTCAGAGCAGGTGAACGGCCTCTCCCCAGTGTGAACTCGCTGGTGTGTCAGCAGGTGGTATGACTGAGTAAATCCCTTCCCACACTGAGAGCAGGTGAATGGCCTCTCCCCAGTGTGAACTCGCTGGTGTATCCGCAGGATGGATGAACAAGTGAATCCCTTCCCACACTCAGAGCAGGTGAACGGTCTCTCCCTGGTGTGAACTCGCCGGTGAGCTATAAGTTGGGATGACCCAGTGAATCCCTTCCCACACTCTGAGCAGGTGAATGGCCTCTCCCCAGTGTGACTGCGTCGATGAATTTCCAGCTCAGACGGTGATCTGAATGCCTTCCCACAGTCACCACATTTCCACGGTTTCTCCATGGTGCGGGTATCCTTGTGACTCTCCATGGTTGAAGCCTCGCCCACGCACACAACACGTTTACAGTTTCTTCGTGCTGTGAATGGTGCGATGATTTTTCAGGCTGTTTAATTGGTTAAAGCTCTTTCCACAGGTAGTGCACTGGAACACTCACTTGGGTGTGTGTGTCTCGGTGCTTTTCCAGTCACACTGATGTTTGAAATCTTTTCCAACAGACAGAACAGGCAAACATTTCTCCTTCCACTTTCAAAGACCGATGATATTCAGGTCCTGATGAATCGATTGACTACGTCAGATCTTGACGTGATGTTTGGTTTGTATTTCCTGTCTGAAAATCTCCCCTTCTAATATTCTGTAAAAGGAGAAAACAAAACTCATCGCTGTCAGTACAAGACAGAAATTCAAGATAGACACATCTAGTTTCCATGGAACATTCTATCCTCTCTTGTTCTTCCAAAGGTGTAAATCCCTATCCCACACACTGTTGTGCTGAAATCCAAACCCATCGCACATTTCTGGACTGTTTCTCCTCCACTCCCAGTTTTCACCACCAATTCTGGCTGGGTTCAGTTCTACACTCACTGGTTCCAGTTCTATACTCACTGGTTCCCCTCCCTCTCCACCCCTGAAGGTGCTGAGTCTGGCTGGGCCCAGTTCCACATTCACTGGTTTCCCTCCCTCTCTTCCCCTAAAAGTGCTGACTCTGGTAGTCGCCAGGACTGTCAGTGTTTACAGAGGATCCCCAGAAGTGTGTCTATATTTACAGGGGGTCCCCGGGAGTGTGTCAGTGTTTACAGAGGATCCCCAGGAGTGTGTCAGTGTTTATAGGAGGTCCCCGGGGGTGTGTCAGTGTTTAGAGGAGGTCCCCGGGGATGTGTCAGTGTTGAAAGGGGGTCCCCAGGGGTGTGTCAGCATTTACACGGACCCCCGCTATTATGTCGGTGTTTACGGGGGGTCCCTGGGAGATGTCAGCATTTATCGAGAGTTCCCGGGAGTGTGTCAGCATGTACGGGGATTTCTGTATTTACAGGTAGCCCCCGGGAGTGCGTCAGTGTTTACAGGGGGTCACCGGGAGTGACTAAGTTTTTACAGGGGTCCCCGGTAGTGTCTCAGTATTTACAAGGGGTCCCTATGACTGTGTCAGTATTTACGGGGGTACCCGGGAGTGTGGCAGTATTTACAGGAGGTCCCCGGGGAATATGTCAGTGTGTACAGGGGCTGCCCCCAAGAGTGTGTCTGTATTTACAGGGTGTCCCCGGGAGTTTGTCTGTATTTACAGGGTGTCCCTGGGTGTGTGTCAGTATTTAGAGGGTGTCCCCGGGTGTGTGTCTGTATTTAGAGGGTGTCCCCGGGTGTGTGTCAATATTTAGAGGATGTCCCCGGATGTGTGTCGATTTTTACAGGGAGTCCCCGGAGAGTGTGTCGGTATTCATAGAGGGTTCCCGTGAGTGAGTCAGTAATTAACAGGGGAAATCCCGGAGTGTCTGAATGTTAACAAGGGGTCCCCTTGGGTGTGTCGGTATTTACAGGGACCCCGGCAAGTGTGTCAGTATTTACCGGGAGTCCCTGGGAATGTGTCATATTTACAGGGGTCCTCGGGAGTTTGTCTGTATTTACAGGGGGTCCCCGGGAGTGTGTCAGTGTTTACAGCTGGTACCCAGGAGTGTGTCAGTATTTACAAGTGGTCCCAGTGAGTGTGTCAGTGTTTACGTGGGTCCCCGGAAGTGTGGCAGTATTTACGTTGGATCCCCGGGGAATATGTCAGTGTGTACAAGGGATGTTGCCAGGAGTGTGTTTGTATTTACAGGGGAACACCGGGAGTTTGTCTGTATTTACAGGGGATCGCCGGGAGTGTGTCGGTTTTTACAGGGAGTCCCCGGGAGTTTGTCTGTATTTACAGAGGGTCCCCGGGAGTGTGTTGGTTTTTACTGGAAGTTCCCGGGAGTGTGTCACTATTTACAGGGGATCCCCGTGAGTGTGTCACTATTTACAGGGGATCCTTGGGAGTGCGCCTGTATTTACAAGGACCCCCGATAGTGTGTTGGAATTACAAATAGTCGCCAGGACTGTGTCAGTATTTACAGAGGATCCCCAGGAGTGTGTCTATATTTACAGGGGGTCTCCAGAGGTGTGTCGATGTTTACAGGGGGTCCCGGGAGAGTATTGATATTCATAGAAGCTGCAGTGAGTGAGTCAGTACTTAGCAGGGGGTCCCCGGGAGTTTCTCAGTACTGACGGGAGTCACCAGGGGTGTGTCAGTATTTACCGGGAGTCCCCGGGAGTGTGTCAGTTTTTACAGGAGGTGTCCCTGGGAGTGTCTCAGTATTTACAGGAGGTCCCCGGGGGTTTATCTGTATTTACAGGGGTTCCCCGGCAGTTTATCTGTATTTACAAGCGGTCCCTGTGAGTGTGTCAGTTTTTACATGGGTCCTCGGGAGTGTCTCAGTATTTACAAGGGGTCCTGGTGACTGTATCAGCGTTTACGGGAGTCCCCGGGAGTGTGGCAGTATTTACAGAGGATCCCCGGGGATTATGTCAGTATGTACAGGGGCTGCCCGCAGGAGCGTGTCTGTGTTTACAGGGGGTCCCCAAGAGTGTGTCAGTACTTACAGGGGGTCCTCGGGAGTATCTGTGTTGACAGGGGGCCGCTGGGAGTGTGTCAGTTTTTACAGGGGTCCCAGGGAGTGTGTCAATATGCACAGGAAGTGTCTGTATTTACAGGGGATCCCCGGGAGTTTGTCTGTATTTACAGAGGGTCCCTGGGAGTGTGTCGATTTTTGCTGGGAGTTGCTGGGAGTGTGTCAGTGTTCACAGGGGATCCCCGGGTGTGTGTCAGTGTTTACATCAGGTACCCAGGAGTGTGTCAGTAATGACAGGGTGTCCACGGGAATGTGCCCAAATTTACAAGGACCCCCAATAGTGTGTCAGTATTTACAGGGGTTCCCCGGGAGTGTGTCAGTGTTTACAGGGGTTCCCCGGGAGTGTGTCAGTGTTTACAGGGCGTCACCGGGGAATATGTCAGTATGTACAGGGGGTGTCCCAGGAGTGTGTCTGTATTTACAGGGGATCCCCAGAAGTTTGTCTGTATTTACAGGGGGTCCCCCGGGTGTATGTCGGTTTTTACAGGGAGTTCCTGGGAGTGTGTCAGTATTTACAGGGGATCCCTGGGAGTGTGTCAGTATTTACAGGGAATCCCCAGGAGTGTGCACGTATTTACAAGGACCCCCGATAGTATGTCGGTATTTACAAGTAGTCGCCAGGACTGTGTCAGTATTTACAGAGGATCCCCAGGAGTGTGTCAGTGTTTACAGGGGGTCCCCAGGAGTGTGTCAGTGTTTACAGGAGGTCCCCGGGGATGTGACAGTGTTGACAGGGGATCCCCAGGAGTGTGTCAGTATTTACAGGGACCCCCGCTATTGTGTCGGTGTTTACGGGGGGTCCCTGGGAGATGTCAGCATTTATCGAGAGTTCCCGGGAGTGTGTCAGCATGTACGGGGATTTCTGTATTTACAGGTAGCCCCCGGGAGTGCGTCAGTGTTTACAGGGGGTCCCCGGTAGTGTCTCAGTATTTACAAGGGGTCCCTGTGACTGTGTCAGTATTTACGGGGGTTTCCAGAAATGTGGCAGTATTTACAGCAGATCCCCGGGGAATATGTCAGTGTGTACAGGGGTGTCCCCAGGAGTGTGTCTGTATTTACAGGGAATCCCCAGGGAATGTGTCAGTATCTACAGGGGTTGTCCCAGGGAGTATGTCTGTATTTAGAGGGTGTCCCCGGGTGTGTGTCAGTATTTAGAGGGTGTCCCCGGGTATGTGTCGATTTTTACAGGGGATATCCCGGAGTGTCTGAATGTTGACAGGGGGTCCCCAGGGGCGTGTCAGTATTTACAGGAACCCCTGCAAGTGTGTCGGTGTTTACAGGGGGTCGCTGGGTGTTTGTCAGTATTTACCGGGAGTCCCCGGGAATGTGTCAGTTTTTACAGGGGTCCCCGGGAGTATGTCAGCATGTACACGGGGTGTCTGTATTTTCAGGGGATCCCCGGGAGTTTGTCTGTATTTACAGGGGGTCCCCGGGAGTGTGTCGGTTTTTACTGAGAGTTTCCGGGAGTGTGTCAGTGTTTATAGCTGGTACCCAGGAGTGTGTCAGTATTTACAGGGGTTCCCCGGGTGTGTGTCAGTGTTTATAGGGGGTCCCCAGTAGTGTGTCAGTATTTACAAGTGGTCCCTGTGATTGTGTCAGCGTTTACGTGGGTCCCCGGAAGTGTGGCAGTATTTACATTGGATCCCCGGGGAATATGTCAGTGTGTACAAGGGGTGTTGCCAGGCGTGTGTCAGTATTTACAGGAGATCCCCGTGAGCGTGTCACTATTTACAGGGGATCCCCGTGAGTGTGTCACTATTTATAGGGGATCCCTGGGAGTGCGCCTGTATTTACAAGGACCCTCGATAGTGTGTTGGAATTACAAGTAGTCGCCAGGACTGTGTCAGTATTTACAGAGGATCCCCAGGAGTGTGTCTATATTTACAGAGGGTCTCCAGAGGTGTGTCGGTGTTTACAGGGGGGCCCGGGAGAGTGTTGATATTCATAGAAGGTTGCAGTGAGTGAGTCAGTACTTAGCAGGGGTCCCCAGGAGTTTATCTGTATTTACAGGGGTTCCCGGGAGTGTCTCAGTATTTACAAGCGGTCCCTGTGAGTGTGTCACTTTTTACAGGGGTCCCCGGGAGTGTCTCAGTATTTACAAGGGGTCCTGGTGACTGTATAAGCGTTTACGGGAGTCCCCGGGAGTGTGGCAGTATTTACAGAGGATGCCCGGGGATTATGTCAATATGTACAGGGGCTGTCCCCAGGAGTGTGTCTGTATATACAGGGGATCCCCAAGGAATGTGTCAGTATCTACAGGAGGTGTCCCAGGGAGTGTGTCAGTATTTACAGGGGGTCCTTGGGATTGTGTCGGTTTTTACTGGGAGTTCCCGGGAGTGTGTCAGTGTTTACAGGGGCTCCTCGGGAGTGTGTCAGTATTTACAGCAGATCCCCGGTTGTGTGTCAGTGTTTACAGCGGGTATCCAGGAGTGTGTCAGTAATAACAGGGTGTTGACAGGAGTGTTCCTGTATTTACAAGGACCCCCGATAGTGTGTCAGTCTTTACAAGTAGTCACCAGGATTGTGTCAGTATTTACAGGGGATCCCCAGGAGTGTGCCAATACTTATAGGGGGTCCTCGGGATTGTGTCAGTGTTTACAGGGGGTCCCCAGGTATGTGTGCATATTTACAAGGACCCCCGATGGTGCATCTGTATTTACAGGGGTCCCTAGGAGTGTGTCAGTGTTTACAGGGGGTCCCTGGGGGTTTGTCGATGTTTACAAGGGGTCCCGGGGAGTGTGTCAGTATTTACAGGGGTCCCAGGAATGTGTCTATTTACAGCGGTCCATGAGAGTGTCTGTGTTTACAGGGGGTCCCTAGGGATGTGTCGGTATTTACAAGGGTCCCTGAAACTGTGTCGATATTTACATGGGGTCCCTGGGAGTGTGTCAGTTTTTACAGGGTGTCTCCAGGGATTGTGCAAGTAGCACAGGGAGTCCCCAGGAGTGTGTCAGTATTTCCAGGGAGTTCACCATGGAGTGTGTCAGTATTTACATGGCGTCCCCGAGGAATGTGTCGGTATTTACTTACTTGGTGACTGAGCTGAACTCACCCCAGATGTTGGGGCACCCTCTGCTGGCTGTGAGCCCGGGCTGGGCCCAATGACAAGGGAGTGACATCTAGCCTGACATCTGTAAAAGATCGGACAGAGACTGGTGTCACAGAGGAGTCAGCAATAAATGTCTTCTTTTAATTAACCCTCGGTGTTCTCCAGTAATGTCCCAAGATCTCCTCCTTTTCGAGGCAATGACCCCCATACTATGATGTAAGATTTTGATAACAAGCTATTCACCTGTGAAGGGCTTCACAACCAACCCTAAACATTGCCTCTCCCGTGCACAGGCTCTAGGCACACATACATGCTTAACCCCTTCACAAGGGTCACAGAATCGTAGAAATTTACAACACAGAAGGAATTCATTTTGGCCCATCGTGTCCACGCCGGCAGACAAAGCGCTATCCAGCTAAATCACATTTTTCAGCCCTTGGTCCGTAGCTCTGTAGGTTACAGCACTTCAAGTGCACATCCAAGTACTTTTTAAATGTGGTGAGGGTTTCTGCCTCTACCACCCTTTCAGGCAGTGAGTTCCAGACCCCCACAACTCTCAAATTTCCCTACCAATTACTTTAAATCTATACCGAATGGTTGTTGACCCTCTGCTGAGGGAAATAGGTCCGTCCTATTCACTCTATCTAGGCCCCTCTTAATTTTATACATTTCAGAAAAGTCTCCCCTCAGCCTCCTCTGTTCCAAAGAAAACAAACCCAGCCTATCCAATCTTTCCTCATAGCTATAATTCTGCAATCCAGGGTAACATCTTCATAAATCTCCTCTGTACCCTCTCTAGTGCAATTATATCTTTCCTGTAATGTGGTGACCAGAACTGATCGCAGTATTCTGGCTGTGGCGTAACTAGTGTTTTATACATTTAAGCATAACCTCCCTGCTCTTGAATTCTTGAGCCGTTGGATAGCGAGTAGGAGCAGCGATCTCGGCTGATTTGCAAACCCCACCCCCCCAGCCCAGCCCTGCGACATCAAGCTCCAATCATGTCCCTATTCCTGCACACCGGCAGAGATCAGGTTAACTCAGATGGAGCCAGGGATGGAGACTGGGCCTTCCATGCGAGCGCTGTGTGGACAGGTCCCACATGTATCCCCTCCTCCCCCTCCACCAGTACCTGCGTTGCTGTCTTGTTGGGCTGGGGGGGGGGGGGGGGGGCGGTTGGGGTCAGGGTGACCCAAACGGGCAAACCGTTTGACAAGGGGTTTGGGTTGGTGACCTTCCTACCGGGCGGAGGCAGGAGTGGGATGGGACCTCGGTCACTCCTGTAGCGAGTGCAGCGAAGGTTCGCCAGACTGATTCCCGGAATGACAGGACTGACATATGAGGAGAGACTGGATCGATTGGGCCTTTATACATTGGAGTTTAGAAGGATGAGAGAGGATTTCATAGAAACATATAAAATTCTGACGGGACTGGACAGGTTAGATGTAGGAAGAATGTTCCCGATGTTGGGAAAGTCCAGAACAAGGGGACACAGTCTGAGGATAAGGGGTAAGCCATTTAGGACTGAGATGAGGAGAAACTTCCTGTGGAATTCCCTACCGCAGAGAGTTGTTGATGCCAGTTCATTGGATATATTCAAGAGGGAGTTACGGTCAAGGGATATGGAGAGAAAGCAGGAAAGGGGTACTGAGGGAATGATCTTACTGAATGGCGGTGCAGGCTCGAAGGGCCGAATGGCCTACTCCTGCACCTATTTTCCATGTTACTGCTGTGAGGTGAAGACGCGCCTGTTGCCCGGGTTACTGCTGTGAGGTGATGACGCGCCTGTTGCCCGGGTTACTGCTGTGAGGTGATGACGCGCCTGTTGCCCGGGTTACTGCGTCTCGCGGACACTGGGACCCTGAAGCCCCGCCATTCATTGTTCCTGGCCAAGGCGGCCGCGCATGCGCCGTGACCCCGCCCTGCCCAAGATGGCGGCCAGAGACCCCGCTGACCCGGGCCTGTCACCGCGGGGCAACCACGGGGCCTGCGGGCTCTTATTCTGCGCCTGAGGCCTACACCGGGTGTTTATGATGCTCGCCGGCCCACCCGCGGGTCCACATCCACCCCCGCGGCCACCATATCCTACCGCCTTCCCGAAGCGTCTATTCCACCAACATCCGGCTGCTCTGGCCACGCATGCTCAGTGAGCGAGATCCGGGCTCAGCCCCGCCCACTGAGGGGCCGCAAGCCCCGCCCCTCTCACACTCCAATTGATTGGAGGACCAACCGCCCGCCCGGTCCTCCAGCCCCACCCCCTGCTCTTTCTATTGGTCCGGAGCTGCTGTCAATCTCCCGGGCAGTGTGAGCTGAGCATGCGCAGAGCGAGCACCGGAGACATACGAACGCTGAGCCGAGCTCAGGCTGGAGCCGGACTCTGCACCGGGTGAGAATCAGCGGGGCGCAGGGGAGTCATCGATCGGCAAGTGGGCGGGGAAGCTTCATAAACATCTGGTGCAGGCCGCAAGCCCCGAGTAATAACCCGAAACTCCCGCGTTTGCAGCGACGGGCTTTTCTCCCGTTAACAGGCCCAAATTAACCGCCATCTTTGTGCAGGAAGGCGGGAAGGTTCAAAGTGCGGCCCGCTCGCTTCATGGCGTAACAGCGCATGCGCAGCCATCTTGCTACAGAATGGGTGGGGCTGCAGTGTGTGTTCCCAACCGGGTCCCAGTGCCCGGGAGTGAAATCGCATCATTTGTTTTATTCCCACTCTCCACACATCGTATTTCTCACCAGCTCTCCTGAAGGCGTTGGTAAGTGCCCAGCTTATGGTTTACATCCCACACAATTCTAACAGAAGAGCCAGCCGCAGAGCTGGGCCCCGTTCAACAGTCCTAGGATTAAAATCTGCACGTATATTCCCAGGGTTACAATCCCCTTGTACAGTCGCAGGGATAGAATCCCCCTGTAGTCCCAGGGTGAGGATCCCCATGTACAGTCCCAGGGTTAGAATCCCCATGTACAGTCCTAGGGTTAGAATCCCCATGTACAGTCCCAGGGATAGAATCCCCATGTACAGTCCCAGGGTTAGAATCCCCATGTACAGTCCCAGGATTAGAATCCCCATGTACAGTCCCAGGGTGAGAATCCCCTTGTGCAGTCCCAGGGTGAGAATCCCCTTGTGCAGTCCCAGGGCGAGAATCCCCATGTACAGTCCCAGGGATAGAATCCCCATGTACAGTCCCAGGGTGAGAATCCCCATGTACAGTCCCAGGGTTAGAATCCCCATGTACAGTCCCAGGATGAGAATCCCCTTGTGCAGTTCCAGGATTAGAATTCCCATGTACAGTCCTAGGTTTTGAATCCCCATGTACAGTCCCAGGGTTAGAATCACCATGTACAGTCCCAGGTTTGGAATCCGGTGCATGTAAGTGGAATTTCAGGCTCGGTGTTACAAGTTTCATCGGTTAGAGGCTGGAGAGATGAATAATTCACTGACATGCCCTTTTAAATTTATGTGGTCAAGTATTCAAATTCCCAGGAACTCTAATTCCTGGATTTAAAGGAGACGAGAGCTGTGTTTAAATCAAATAATCATTTTGGAGATTCTCTGAGAGAAAGATCTGGTCAGCTTGAAACTGAAGGTTACAAATTTACAATTTGTAGTTTTTGACCAATATCGACTCCCACCAGGGAGGGGTAATTCAGTAATAAGGAAGAAACCGGGCAAGATTTGAAATGTTTTAACAAAGAATTCGAGGGACTCTTGCATTTTGGATCTTTATTTTGTCCACTCGAGGAGTTAGATAACAGACTTTCTGCTATGAATATAGAGCTGTAATGTTAGGCCATGATCTGTTTACTTATTCATCTTCTATTCAATACATTTGCTGAGTAAATTGTAAACCAGATTTGCAGGCGCGATGCTCTATTCGCACATTGAAGGTGATAGAGATGCTGTGGGGTACACGTTAAGTTCAGTAGCTGAAAGCAATTAACAGACTGGGTTAAATGGTTCCGGGCGTGTGAAGAAACATTGTATAGAAACTAGAATTGTCTGTTGTGAATTTCTATCATGTACTTACAGTGATGACTTTTGTAAACTCCCTTTGCAGGGTATTAGAAGGGGAGGATTTACAGGCGGGAAACTCAAAACCAAACATCACATCAAGATCTGACAGAGTCACTCGAGTCATCAGGATCTGAATATCATCGGACCTGGAAAGTGGAAGGAGAAATGTTTGTTTGTTATGTCTGTGGGAAACGATTTCAAACATCAGTGTGACTGGAAAAGCACCGAGACACACACACACCCGAGTGAGAGTGTTCCAGTGCACTGACTGTGGAAAGAGCTTTAACCAGTTACACAGCCTGAAAAAAACATTGCACAGCGGGGAGATACCGTACATGTGTTCTGTGTGTGGATGAGGCTTCAACTGATCATCCAACCTGGACAAACACATGGACACCGACACCATGGAGAAACCGTGGAAATGTGAGGACTGTGGGAAGAGATTCAATTACCCGTCCAAGTTGGAAACTCATCGACGATTTCACACTGCGGAGAGGCCATTCAGCTGCTCTGTGTGTGAGAAGGGATTTGCTCAGTTATCCAACCTGCTGACGCACAAACGTGTTCACACTGGGGAGAGGCCGTTCACCTGCTCCATTTGTGGGAAGGGATTCACTCAGGCAGCTTCCCTGCTGAATCACCAGCGAGTTCACACCGGGGAGAGGCCGTTCACCTGCTCCGTCTGTGGGAAAGGATTCACTCAGTCAGCTACCCTGCTGAATCACCAGCGAGTTCATACTGGGGAGAGGCCGTTCACCTGCTCCGTCTGTGGGAAGGGATTCACTCAGTCATCCGGCCTGTTGGCACACAACAAGCGAGTTCACACTGAGGGGAGGCCGTTCACTTGCTCTGTGTGTGAGAAGGGATTCACTCGGTTATCCAACCTGCTGACACACAAACGAGTTCACACTGAGGAGAGGTTATTCCCTTGCTCTGAATGTGGGAAGGGATTCGCTTTGTCATCCACCCTTCTGAAACACCAGCGAGTTCACACTGGAGAGAGGCCGTTCAGCTGCTCTGTCTGTGGGAAGAGATTCACTCAGTTATCCAACCTCCAGACACACCAACGAGTTCACACTGGGGAGAGACCATTCAGCTGCTCCGTCTGTGGGAAGGGATTCGCACTGTTAGTCTGTCTCCAGATACACAAGCGAGTTCACACTGGGGAGAGGCCGTTCACTTGCACCAAATGTGGAAAGAGATTCACTCAGTCATCCCACCTGCTGGTACACAACAAGCGAGTTCACACGAAGGAGAGACCGTTCCCTTGCTCCGTGTGTGCGAAGGGATTCGCTGTATCATCCGACCTCCTGAAACACCAACACGTTCACAACTGACTGCAGAGGTTGGATTCTGCTGTTAATTACACCCAAGACAGAACTATGTTAATTCTGGAAGTTGGGATTTGTTTCTGCCTATAACTGGGCTATAGTTTGATAATCTGTATAAATGTCAAATAAATCAATCAGCTTTCTTTTAAACACCGTGTGCCTAGTCCTTGATACCTCAATGACAAGACAAGCTGATTGAGGACTTGTTACGAACTGGGTGGAATCCATCTTAGAACAGAGTTCCCACAACTTTTTAAAAGCTGAATCTACAAAATGTCCAAGTCTGACATTCGATTTCAAATTATGGGAAATATTCTGATAATCTGTTATTGTCACAGGGCAAAGCAGCATTGTTACTTTAACATCAGTTTAATCAAACTCAATGGGCAATACGATCTCCAAAGGGAAAGGCCTCCTTAAAGCTGACGGTGTCGGCAGTTCTGCAGCTCCGCAGCTCCTTTCTCACTGTGAGTTCATTCTTTATTTCTTCATTCATTCTCTGGATTTGGGCGAGCCAGGTCGGCATTTATTGCCCATCCTTAATTGCCCCTTTAGAAGGTGGTGGTGAGCCGCTGCCTTCTTGAACCATGCTGCAGTCTATGTGCTGAGGTCAGGATGGTGTGTGACTTCGAGGGGAACTTGGAGGTGCTGGTCTTTCTATTACATTTCTGGATTAACTCCAATGTTAAACTGGACCTGCTGTCCTTGTCCTTCTACACGGTGGAGATTGTGGGTTTAGAAGGTGCAGTCGCAGAAGCCTTGTTGACTTGCTGCTGTAGATGGTGACACAGTGGTCCTCATGTTTTCAATCCAAGACAGGCCTCAGTCCAGTCATTTGATCCCAATCTTGATGCAGTGGTTCAAGAGATGACAGGTATCTGGAGCAGTATCGAGAGGTGCTGGGTATCGGGAGCAGTATCAGGGATGGGTGGGACAGTAAGCTGTGAGGAGAACACAAAGCATCTGCAAAGGGATATGCACAGGTTAAGAGAGTGGATAATAAGGTGGCAGATGAAGCATAATGTGGGGAACTGTGAGGTTATTCACTTTATTAGGAAGGACAGAAAAACAGAATGTTTTAAGTTGTGAGAAAATGTTAAATGTTGGGTGTTCCGAGAGGCTTGGGTGTCCTCGTACAGGAAACACATAGTTGGCATGCAGGTACAGCAAGCAATTAGGAAGGTGAATGGCATGTTGGCCTTTATTGCAAGGGGGTTGGAGTACAAGAGTGAGAAAGTCTTACTACAATTGTACAGGGCTTTGGTGAGACCACAGAGGCGATCCAACAAAGGTTCACCAGATTGATCCCTGGGATGAAGGGGTTGTTCTATGAGGAGAGATTGAGTAGATTATATTCTCTGGAGTTTAGAAGAATGAGAGAGGATCTCATTGAAAAATATAAGATTCTGAGGGGGATTGACAGGGTAGATGCCGAGAGGTTGCTTCCCCTGGCTGGAGAGTCCAGAAATAGGGGGCATAGTGTCAGGATAAGGGGTATGCCTTTTCAGACCAAGTTGAGGAGGAATGTCTTCACTCAGAGGGTTGTGAATCTTGGGAATTCTCTACCTAAAAGGACTGTGGATGCCGAGTCATTGAGTATATCCAAGGCTAAGATAGATAGATTTATGGACTCGAGGAGAATCACGGGACTATGGGGAACAGGCCTGAAAGTAGAATTGAGGTCGATGATTAACCATGATCTTATCAAGTGACAGAGCAGGCTCCAAGTGCTGTATGGCCTACCCCTGCTTCCAATTCTTATGCTCTTATGTTCTCAACTAGTTTCCAGAGACTGAAGGGTGTGTAACCAGAGGACACAGATTTAACTAGCGAAAGAATCAGAGGCGAAATGAGGAAAGAAAGTACACAGTGAGCTGTTATGATCTGGAATACACGGCCTGAAAGGGTGCCAGGAGCAGATTCAGTAATAAGTTTCTAAAGGGAATTGAGCAAATACTTGAATTGGAAAAAATGCAGGGATATTGGGAAAGAGTAGGGGGAATGGGACTAATTGGGATATTGGGAAGGAGCCGGGGGAGTAGGACTAATTGTGATATTGGGAAGGAGCAGGTGGAGTGGGATAATTGGTCAGATCTTTCACATGAGTTCCGGCACAGGCACCAGTGGGCTGGATGTATACGATCTGAAATGTATCATTCTTCGACTCTGTGACTCAATAACTACATCATGTCTCTGTTCATATTACACTAGACCATGTCTCTGTTTATATTACACAGGGCCCTGTCTCTGTCTATATTACACTAGGCCTTGTCTCTGTTTAGATTACACTAGGCCCTGTCTGTGTTTATATTACACAGGGCCCTGTCTCTGTCTATATTACACTAGGCCTTGTCTCTGTTTAGATTACACTAGGCCCTGTCTGTGTTTATATTACACTAGGCCCTGTCTCTGTTCATATTACACTAGACCCTGTCGCTGTTTATATTATACTAGACCCTGCCTCTGTTTATATTACACTAGACCCTGTCTCTGTTTATATTACACTGGACCCTGTCTCTGTTTATATTACACTCGACCCTGTCTCTGTTTATATTACACTAGACCCTGTCTCTGTTTATATTACACTAGACCCTGTCTCTGTTTATATTACACTAGACCCTGTCCCTGTTTATATTACACTAGACCCTGTCTCTGTTTATATTACACTAGACCCTGTCTCTGTTTATATTACACTAGACCCTGTCCCTGTTTATATTACACTAGACCCTGTCTCTGTTTATATTACACTAGACCCTGTCTCTGTTTATATTACACTAGACCCTGTCTATGTTAATATTGCACCACACTCTGTCTCTGTATTTCACTAGACCCTGTCTCTGTTTACATCACTCTGGGCCCTGTATCAGTTATTACTGCACTAGACCCTGTCTGTGTTTATATTACACGAGGCCCTAACTCGTTTACTTGACACGATTCCCTTTCTCACTTTATATTGCAATAGAACATGTCTCAGCTAATACTGAACCAGACCTTGCATCTGTCAGATAGAGAGACAGTTGATAGATGGAGGAGTAGATAAATATTGATAATCGTAAAGATATGTATTTGCATGTGTGAGAGGATGCAATCATTTTGCTTTTTACTTAGAAGCAGGTTTATTCTTGTTAATAGCTATCAGCAGCTGTGGGCAATGTCCTGTTGATCTGGTATTGTGTGGGTAATATTTGTGTTGAGAGGATGGGGTGAATCTTGTAACAATCTCCCAGAGATGGACTGGGATTGAGGGACAGGACTGAAGGGGAACAATTCACTTTGCATTACTTAGTGGCACTCTGTGTGTTAAAGGTCACTAATTCACACTGTGTCCTGTGCCAACTGTTCACAGATTTTAATGCTAAGGATTGTTTTTCCTGCAGTGTTTTCCATTGAGCTTTGCCTGGCCCACTGATTGTGTCAGACAGAGCCTGGAACCGGGACCTTACAGCACCGCCGGATGGGCAGCCGCAGGGTCCTAATGTCCGCCTGGTTCATTTACTCTCATCTGGTTAAGAGGAACAACGGGGAAAAAAGCACACACCTCACTCTATATATGTGCGATGTGTGGGTGTACAAAGTACATCATTCTTAATGTTTGCAAGTGCATTCTGCAAAAATAAATGATTATCTTCACCAGTTATTTTTCACTATTTTATATCCATTTATTCAGAATGTAATTGCAGATAGTTTAATATCATTACCATTTATTGATAACCCATTGTCTTGTTTAGAAAGTGATGTCACACTGACCATTCCGTTACCAAGGTGACCATGTCTGTCCACAGTATTCAGTGGGAAAGGGGATTCAATCACACTGAGGATAATGAGCAGCACACACTGGTCTCTGCACTGATCGCCTCACCATCACACACAATCTCCTGATATACACCTGGAGTGTGTGATGATTGGTGTAAGTGATGGTAAAAATAAAACTACCTGTACGTGGCATGAAGTTAATAAACCTGTAATTCTCTGCCCAAATAGTTCGCTCATTTGAAAAGAATGAAACACTTGTTACTCTCGAGAGTGGGAGAGCTATAGTGGTAGGGGATTGAATTGTAAGGGGAATAGATAGATGTTTCTGCGGCCGCAATCGAGACTCCAGGATGGTATGTTGCCTCCCTGGTGCAAGGGTCAAAGATGTCTCAGAGCGGCTGCAGGACATTTTGGAGGGGGGTGGGGGGTGAACAGCCAGTTGTCGTGGTGCATATAGGTACCAACGATATAGGAAAAAGACGGGATGAGGTTCTACAAGCTGAATTTATGGAGCTAGGAGTTAAATTAAAAAGTAGGACCTCAAAGGTAGTAATCTCAGGATGGCTGCCAGTGCCACGTGCTAGTCAGAGCAGGAATCGCAGGATAGCTCAGATGAATATGTGGCTTGAAGAGTGGTGCAGAAGGGAGGGATTCAAATTCCTGAAACATTGGAACCGGTTCTGGGGGAGGTGGGACCAGTACAAACAGGATGGTCTGCACCAGGGCAGGATTGGAATCAACGTCCTCGGGGGAGTGTTTGCTAGTGCTGTTGGGAGGTGCTAAACTAATATGGCAGGGGGATGAGAACCTATGCAGGGAGACAGAGGGAAGTAGAATGGGGGCAGAAGCAAAAGAGAGAAAGGAGAATAGTAAAAGTGGAGGACAGAGAAACCCAAGGCAAAAATCAAAAAGGGCCATATTGCAACAAAATTCTAAAGGGGCAAAGTGTCTTAAAAAGACAAGCCTGAAGGCTCTGTGCCTCAATGCGAGGAGTATTCGGAATAAGGTGGACGAATTAACTGCACAGGCAGCAATTAATGAATATGATATCATGGGCATCACGGAGACATGGCTCCAGGGTGACCAAGGCTGGGAACTCAACATCCAGGGGTATTCGACATTCAAGAAGGATAGACAGAAAGGAAAAGAAGGTGGGGTAGCATTGCTGGTTAAAGAGGAAATTAACGCAATAGTAAGGAAGGACATTAGCTTGGATGATGTGGAATCTGTATGGGTGGAGCTGCGGAATGCCAAAGGGCAGAAAACGTTAGTGGGAGTTGTGTACAGACCACCAAACAGTAGCAGTGAGGTTGGGGACAGCATCAAACAAGAGATTAGGGATGCATGCAATCAACATACAGCAGTTATCATAGGCGACTTTAATCTACATATAGATTGGGCTAACCAAACTAGTAGCAATACAGTGGAGGAGGATTTCCTGGAGTGTATTAGGGATAGTTTTCTAGACCAATATGTCGAGGAACCAAGTAGAGGGCTGGCCATCCTAGACTGGATGATGTGTAATGAGAAAGGACTAATTAGCAATCTTGTTGTGCGAGGCCCCTTGGGGAAG
The DNA here is from genome assembly GCF_044704955.1 of Pristiophorus japonicus. Classification (NCBI taxonomy): domain Eukaryota; kingdom Metazoa; phylum Chordata; class Chondrichthyes; family Pristiophoridae; genus Pristiophorus; species Pristiophorus japonicus. The sequence continues at coordinate 342,509 of NW_027252757.1, forward strand.
AGTGACCATAATATGGTAGAATTCTTCATTAAGATGGAGAGTGATACAATTAATTCAGAGACAAGGGTCCTGAACTTAAGGAATTTAGACTGGCAGATGATACTTAAAGGGTTGACGGTGGATTGGCAATGGCAAACATTTAAAGATCACATGGATGAACTTCAACAATTGTACTCCCTGTCTGGAGTAAAAATAAAACGGGGAAGGTGGCTCAACCATGGCTAACAAGGGAAATTAAGGATAGTGTTAACACCAAAGAAGAGGCATATAAATTGGCCAGAAAAAGCAGCAATTTTGAGGGCTGGGAGATATTTAGAATTCAGCAAAGGAGGATAAAGGGTTTAATTAGGAGAGGGAAAATGAGAGGAAGCTTGCCGGGAACATAAAAACTGACTGCAAAAACTTCTATAGATATGTGAAAAGGAAAAGATTAGTGAAGACAAACGTAGGTCCCTTGAAGTCACATTCAGGTGAATTTATAATGGGGAACAAAGAAATGGCAGACCAGTTGAACAAATACTTTGGTTCTGTCTTCACGAAGGAAGACACAAATAACCTTCCGGAAGTACAAGGGGACCGAGGGTCTAGTGAAAAGGAGGAACTGAAGGATATCCTTATTAGGCAGGAAATTGCGTTCGGGAAGTTGATGGGATTGAAGGCCGATAAATCCCCGGGGCCTGATAGTCTGCATCCCAGAGTAATTAAGGAAGTGGCCCTAGAAATAGTGGATGTATTGGGGATCATTTTCCAACAGTCTATCGAATCTGGATCATTTCCTATGTACTGGAGGGTAGCTAATGTAACACCACTTTTTAAAAAAAGGAGGGAGTGAGAAAACGGGTAATTATAGATCAGTTATGCTGACATTAGTGGGGAAAATGTTGGAATCAATTATTAAAGATGAAATAACAGCGCATTTGGAAAGCAGTGACAGGATCGGTCCAAATCAACATGGATTTATGAAAGAGAAACCATGCTTGACAAATCTTTTAGAATTTATTAAGGATGTAACTAGTAGAGTGGAAAAGGGAGAACCAGTGGATGTGGTGTATTTGGACTTTCAAAAGGCTTTTGACAAGGTTCCACACAAGAGATTGGTGTGCAAAATTAAAGCACATGGTATTGGTGGTTATGCACTGACGTGGATAGAGAACTGGTTGGCAGACAGAAAGCCGAGAGTCGGGATAAACGGGTCCTTTTCAGAATGCCAGGCAGTGACTAGTGGTGTGCCGCAGGGCTCAATGCTGGGACCCCAGCTATTTACAATATACATTAATAATTTGGATGAAGGAATAAGAACATAAGAACATGGAACAGGAGTAGGCCATCGAGCCCCTCGAGCCTGCTCCGCCATTCAACAAGATCATGGCTGATCTGGCCGTGGACTCAGCTCCACTTACCCGCCCGCTCCCCATAACCCTTAATTCCCTTATTGGTTAAAAATCTATCTATCTATGACTTGAATACATTCAATGAGCTAGCCTCAACTGCTTCCCTGGGCAGAGAATTCCACAGATTCACAACCCTCTGGGAGAAGAAATTCCTTCTCAACTCGGTTTTAAATTGGCTCCCCCGTATTTTGAGGCTGTGCCCCCTAGTTCTAGTCTCCCCGACCAGTGGAAACAACCTCTCTGCCTCTATCTTGTCTATCCCTTTCATTATTTTAAATGTTTCCATAAGATCACCCCTCATCCTTCTGAACTCCAATGAGTAAAGACCCAGTCTACTCAATCTATCATCATAAGGTAACCCCCTCATCTCCGGAATCAGCCTAGTGAATCGTCTCTGTACCCCCTCCAAAGCTAGTATATCCTTCCTTTAGTAAGGTGACCAAAACTGCACACAGTACTCCAGGTGCGGCCTCACCAATACCCTGTACAGTTGCAGCAGGACCTCCCTGCTTTTGTACTCCATCCCTCTCGCAATGAAGGCCAACATTCCATTCGCCTTCCTGATTATCTGCTGCACCTGCAAATTAACTTTTTGGGATTCATGCACAAGAAGCACTGGGGAAAATTGTGATTTTAGTGCCCAAAAAAAAAACCAAAAAAGAAAAACACAAAAAAAAAAAAAAAAAAGGGGGGGGGGAAAAAAGGGCCTTGTAAATGTCTGGAGTGTCACCCAGGTCGGGTGGCACCGTTTAATGTTTTATGTTTTCGCAGGTAAACTCAAAAGAGTTTCATGCACAAGAACCCCCAGGTCCCTCTGCACCGCAGCATGTTGTAATTTCTCCCCATTCAAATAATATTCCCTTTTACTGTTTTTTTTTCCAAGTTGGATGACCTCACATTTTCCGACATTGTATTCCATCTGCCAAACCTTAGCCCATTCGCTTAACCTATCTAAATCTCTTTGCAGCCTTTCTGTGTCCTCTACACAACCTGCTTTCTCACTAATCTTTGTGTCATCTGCAAATTTTGTTACACTACACTCTGTCCCCTCTTCCAGGTCATCTATGTATATTGTAAACAGTTGTGGTCCCAGCACCGATCCCTGTGGCACACCACTAACCACTGATTTCCAACCCGAAAAGGACCCATTTATCCCGACTCTGCTTTCTGTTAGCCAGCCAATTCTCTATCCATGCTAATACATTTCCTCTGACTCCGCGTACCTTTATCTTCTGCAGTAACCTTTTGTGTGGCACCTTATCGAATGCCTTTTGGAAATCTAAATACACCACATCCATCGGTACGCCTCTATCTACCATGTTCGTTATATCCTCAAGGAATTCCAGTAAATTAGTTAAACATGATTTCCCCTTCATGAATCCATGTTGCGTCTGCTTGATTGCACTATTCCTATCTAGATGTCCCGCTATTTATTCCTTAAATGATAGCTTCAAGCATTTTTCCCAATACAGATGTTAAACTAACCGGCCTATAGTTACCTGCCTTTTGTCTGCCCCCTTTTTTTAAACAGAGGCGTTACATTAGCTGCTTTCCAATTCGCTGGTACCTCCCCAGAGTCCAGAGAATTTTGGTAGATTATATAACGAATGCATCTGCTATAACTTCCGCCATCTCTTTTAATACCCTGGGATGCATTTCATCAGGAACAGGGGACTTGTCCACCTTGAGTCCCATTAGCCTGTCCAGCACTACCCCACTAATGCTGGTGATTATCTCAATTGAGTGTAATATGTCCAAGTTTTCAGATGAGATTAAACTGGATGGCGCTAAGAGGCTGCAGGGTGCATGGCAGATGCAATATAATGTGGATAAATGTGAGGTTATCCACTTTGGGGGCAAAAACACAAAGGCAGAATATTATCTGAATGGCAGATTAGGAAAAAGGGAGGTGCAACGAGACCTGGGTGTCATGGTACATCACTCATTGAAAGTTGGCATGCAGGTGCAACAGGCGGTAAAGAAGGAAAATGGTATGTTGGCCTTCATAACTCGGGCTTTTGAGTATAGGAGCAGGGAGCTCTTACTGCAGTTGTACAGGGCCTTGGTGAGGCCTCACCTAGAATATTGTGTTCAGTTTTGGTCTCCTAACCTGAGGAAGGAAGTTCTTGCTATTGAGGGAGTGCAGCGAAGGTTCACCAGACTGATTCCCGGGATGGCAGGACTGACACATGAGGAGAGACTGGATCAACTGGGCCTTTATACACTGAAGTTTAGAAGGGTGAAAGGGGATCTCATAGAAATGTCTAAGATTCTGACGGGACTGGACAGGTTAGATGCAGGAAGAATGTTCCCGATGTTGGGGAAGTCCAGAACCAGGGGACACAGTCTAAGGATAAGGGGTAAGCCATTTAGGACTGAGATGAGGAGAAACTTCTTCATTCAGAGTTGTTAACCTGTGAAATTCCCAACCGCAGAGAGTTGTAGATGCCAGTACATTGGATATATTCAAGGGGGAGTTAGAGACGGCCCTTATAGCTAAAGGCATCAAGGGGTATGGAGAGAAAGCAGGAAAGGGATATTGAGGTGAATGATCAGCCATGATCTTATAGTGGTGCAGGCTCGAAGGGCCGAATGGCCTACTCCTGCACCTATTTTCTATGTTTCTATGTACAGAAGAATCTGGGGGTTCTTCTACATGAAACTCAAAAAGTTAGCATGCAAGTACAGCAAGTAATCAGGAAGGCAAATGGAATGCTGGCCTTTATTGCAAGGGGGGGGTGGAGTATAAAAGTAGGGAAGTCCTGCTGCAACTGTACAGGGCGTTGGTAAGACCACACCTGGAGCACTGCGCACAGTTTTGGTCTGGACTTGTCTCTATTCCCATGCCGAGGGGATTGCTGCACCAGATGGGAGGGGCAACATTTGGGGACATTGATTCCCCACTAATTCCCATTCCCCTTCTTTCTGGTGGATAATGGCGGGGCCACTGTGTGTAATGTGCAAGTCAGTAAGAATTTCAGCAAGCTCTTTCTAATTGGACATTTTATTCAGTAGAAACTTTCACACACTATTGCAGATTTTGTACTAAAGATCAATTTAGGATTAAAGTAAAAGTTCATCATTTTAAACTAACTTTCTATTGAGAATTGCTGAATTAAGGGGAAAGATAACACACAGCGTTTCTTAAATGGTAACTGCAGCCCCGAGAACACAATCAGCAATATATCCTGAATATTAAAGTCCAGCCCAGTTTTCGGGTTATGAACATCAGCAGAAACAAACCCCAACTGTCAGAATGAACATGGTTCAGTCAGGATGTGATTAACAGCAGTAATAACAGCAGATTACAACCCCTGCAGTCACTTGTGAACTCGCTGGTGTGTCAGCAGGGTGAATGACTGAGTAAATCCCTTCCCACACTCAGAGCAGGTGAACGGCCTCTCCCCAGTGTGAACTCGCTGGTGATTTACAAGGTCGTGTGACACATTGAATCCTTTCCCACACTCAGGGCAGGTGAATGGCCTCTCCCCAATGTGAACTCGCTGGTGTGTCAGCAGGTTGGATGAACAAGTAAATCCCTTTCCATACACGTAGCAGGTGAATGGCCTCTCCTCAGTATGAACTCGCTGGTGTTTCAGCAGGGTGGATGAACAAGTGAATCCCTTCCCACACTCAGTGCAGGTGAATGGCCTCTCCCCAGTGTGAACTCGCTGGTGTTTCAGCAGGTCAGATGACTGAGTGAATCCGTTTCCACACTCAGTGCAGGTGAATGGCCTTTCCCCAGTGTGAACTCGCTGGTGTTTCAGCAGGGTGGATGAACAAGTGAATCCCTTCCCACACTCAGTGCAGGTGAATGGCCTCTCCCCAGTGTGACTGCGTCGATTAATTTTCAGCTTAGACAGTGATCTGAATAGCTTCCCACAGTCACCACATTTCCACGGTTTCTCCATGATGCGGGTATCCTTGTGACTCTCCATGGTTGGACGATGGGTTGAAGCCTCGTCCACGCACACAACACGTTTACAGTTTCTCCGCGCTGTGAATGGTGCGATGTTTTTTCAGGCTGTGTAATTGGTTAAAGCTCTTTCCACAGGCAGTGTACTAGAACACTCACTTGGGTGTGTGTGTCTCGGTGCTTTTCCAGTCACAGTGATGTTTGAAATCTTTTCCCACAAACAGAACAGACAAACATTTCTCCTTCCACTTTCAAAGACCGATGATATTCAGGTCCTGATGAATCAATTGACTCCGTCAGATCTTGACGTGATGTTTGGTTTTCGTTTCCTGTCTGAAAATCTCCCCTTCTAATGTTCTGTAAAAGGAGATAATAAAACTCATCACAGTCAGTACAAAACAGAAATTCAGGATAGACACATCTAGTTTCCATGGAACATTCTTTCCTTTCTTGTTCTTCCAAAGCTGTAAATCCCTGTCCCACACATTGTCCCTCCTGCTGTGCTGAAATCCAAACCATCACACATTTCTACACTGTTTCTCCTCCACTCCCAGTTTTCACCACCAATTCTGGCTGGGTTCAGTTCTACACTCTCTGGTTCCCCTCCCTCTCCACCCCTGAAGGGTGCTGAGTCTGGCTGCGTTAAGTTCCACATTCACTAGTTTCCCTCGCTCTCTTCCCCTAAAAGTGCTGACCCTGGCTTTGATGAAGGGGACCAGTGGATGTGGTGTATTTGGACTTCCAGAAGGTATTTGACAAGGTGCCACATAAAAGATTACTGCACAAGATAAAAGTTCATGGGGTTGCGGGTAATATTTTCACATGGTTAGAGGATTGGCTAACGAACAGAAAACAGAGAGTCGGGATAAATTCTCGGGTTGGCAATCAGTAACTAGTGGGGTGCCGCAGGAATCAGTGTTGGGACCCCAACTATTTACAATTTATATTAACGACTTGGGTGAAGGGACCGAGTGTAATGTAGCCAAGATGGGAGGAAAAGCAATGTGCGAGAACACAAAAAACCTGCAAAACGACATAGACAGGTTAAATGAGTGGGCAAAAATTTGGCAGATGGAGTATAATGTTGGAAAGTGTGAGGTTATGCACATTGGCAGAAAAAAAGTGAAGAGCAAGTTATTATTTAAATGGAGAAAAATTTGCAGTACAACAGAATCTGGGGGGTCCTGCTGCATGAAACACAAAAGGTTAGTATGCAGGTACAGCAAGTGAACAGGAAGGCCAATAGAATCTTGGCCTTTATTGCAAAGGGGATGGAGTATAAAAGCAGGGAAGTCTTACTACAGTTATACGGGGTATTGGTGAGGCCACACCAAGAATAATGCGTACAGTTTTGGTTTCCATATCTAAGAAAGGATATACTTGCTTTGGAGGCAGTTCAGAGAAGGTTCACGAGGTTGATTCCAGAGATGAGGGGTTGACCTATGAGGAAAGGTTGAGAAGTTTGGGCCTCTGCTCATTGGAATTCAGAAGAATGAGAGGTGATCTTATCGAAACGTATAAGATTATGAGGGAGCTTGACAAGGTGGATGCAGAGAGGATGTTTCCACTGATAGGGGAGACTAGAACTAGGGGCATAATCTTAGAATAAGGGGCCGCCCATTTAAAACTGAGATAAGGAGGAATGTCTTCCCTCAAAGGGTTGTAAATCTGTGCTATTTGCTGCCTCAGAGAGCTGTGGAAGCTGGCTCATTGAATAAATTTAAGACACTGGTTCCCCTCCCTCTCCTCTCCTGATGGTGCTGACTCTGGCTGGGTTCATTTCTACACTCACTGGTTCCTCTCCTGATGGTGCTCATTCTGACTGTGGTCAGTTCTACACTCACTGGATCCCCTCCCTCTCCTCCCCTGAAGGTGCTGACTCTGGCTGAGTTCATTTCCACACTCACTGGTTTCCCTCCCTCTCCTCCACTGAAGGTGCTGACTCTGTCTGGGTACAGTTCTATACTCACTGGTTCCCTTCCCTCTCCTCCCCTGATAGTGCTGACTCTGGCTGGGTTCAGTTCCATACTCACTGGTTCCCCTCCCTCCCCTGATGGTGCTGACTCTGGCTGGGTTCAGTTCTGCACTCACTGGTTCCTCTCCCTCTCCTTTCCTGAATGAGCAAGATCTGGCCGAGTTCAGTTCTATACTCATTTGTTCCCCTCCCTCTCCCTCCCCTGATGGTGCTGACTCTGGCTGGGTTTAATTCTACAATCACTGGTTTCCTCTCCCTCGCCTCCTCTGAAGTGCTGACTATCTTAGATCTGGTCCTGTGTAATGAGATAGGATTAATAATCAATCTCCGAGTAAAGGACCCCCTTGGAATGATCATAGCATGGTTGAATTTCAAATTCAAATGGAGGGCGAGAAAATTGGATCTCAAACCAGCGTTCTAAGCTTAAATGATGCCGATTACAAAGATATGAGGGAAGATTTGGCGAATGTGGACTGGGAAAATAGATTAAAATGTAGGACAGTTGATGAACAGTGGCGTCCATTTAAGGAAATATTTCGCAACTCTCAAGAAAAATATATTGCAGTGAGGAGGAAAAGGTGTAAAAGAAAAGATATCCATCCGTGGCTAACTAAAGAAATAAAGGGCATACAAAGTGGCCAAAACTATTGGGAGGACAGAAGATTGGGAAGCTTTTAAAAGCCAGCAAAGAATGACTAAAAAAATGATTAAGAAAGGGAAGATAGACTATGAAAGTAAACTAGCACGAAATATAAAAACAAATAGCAAGAGTTTCTACAGGTATATAAAAAGTAAAAGAGTGGCTAAAGTAAATGTTGGTTCCTTAGAGGATGAAACCAGGGAATCAGTGATGGGGAACATGCAGATGGCAGAAAATCTGAACATATATTTTGTATCAGTCTTTATGGTTGAGGACACCAAAAATATCCCAACAATGGATAGTCAAGGGGCTATAGCGGGGGAAGGAACTTACCACAATCATAAAGGAGGTAGTATTCGGACTAAAGGCGGACAAGTCCCCTGGACCTGATGCCTTACATCCTAGAATCCTAAGAGAAGTGGCTGCAGAGATAGTGGATGCATTGTTTGTAATCTACCAACGTTCCCTGGATTCTGGGGCGGTCCCAGCAGATTGGAAAACTGCAAATGTAATGCCCCTATTTAAAAAAGGAGTCAGACAAAAAGCAGGAAACTATAGACCATTCGTCTAACATCTGTGGTTGGGAAAATCCTGGAGTCCAAAATTAAGGAAGCAGTAGCGGATCATTTGGAAAAGCATGATTCGATCAAGCAGAGTCAGCATGGTTTTATGAAAGGGAAATCATGTTTGACAAATTTGCTGGAGTTCTTTGAAGATGTAACGAGCAGGGTGGATAAGGGGGAACCAGTGAATGTGGTGTATTTGGATTTCTAGAAGGCATTTGATAAGGAGCCACATGAGAGGTTACTGCACAAGATAAAAGCTCACAGGGTTGAGGGTAATATATTAGCATGGATAGAAGATTGGCTAACTTACAGAAAACAGAGTCGGGATAAATGGGTCATTTTCTGGTTGGCAAACAGTGACTAGTGGGATGCTGCAGGGATCGGTGCTGGGTGCCCAACTATTTACAATCTATATTAATGACTTGGATGAAGGGACCGAGTGTAATGTAGCCAAGTTTGCTGACTACACAAAGATGGGTGGCAAAGTAAATCTGCAAAGGGATATAGACAGGCTAAGTGAGTGGGAAAAAACTGGCAGATGGAGTATAATGTGGGAAAATGTGAGGTTATTCACTTTGGCAGAAATAATAGAAAAGCAAATTATAATTTAAATCGAGAAATATTGTAAAGTGCCTGCAGTACAGAGGGACCTGGGGGTCCTTTTGCATGAAACACAAAAAGTTAGTGTGCAGGTACAGCAAGTAATCAGGAAGGCAAATAGAATGTTGGCCTTTATTGCAAACGGGATAGAGTAGAAACATAGAAAATAGGTGCAGGAGTAGGCCATTTGGCCCTTCGAGCCTGCACCGCCATTCAATGAGTTCATGGCTGAACATGCAACTTCAGTACCCCATTCCTGCTTTCTCACCATACCCCTTGATCCCCCTAGTAGTAACGACAACATGTAACTCCTTTTTGAATATATTTAGTGAATTGGTCTCAACAAGTTTCTGTGGAAGAGAATTCCACAGGTTTACCACTCTCTGGGTGAAGAAGTTTCTCCTCATCTCGGTCCTAAATGGCTAACCCTTATCCTTAGACTGTGACCCCTGGTTCTGGACTTCCCCAACATTGGGAACATTCTTCCTGCATCTAACCTGTCTAAACCCATCAGAATTTTAAACGTTTCTATGAGGTCCCCTCTCATTCTTCTGAACTCCAGTGAATACAAGCCCAGTTGATCCAGTCTTTCCTGATACGTCAGTCCCGCCATCCTGGGAATCAGTCTGGTGAACCTTCGCTGCACTCCCTCAATAGCAAGAATGTCCTTCCTCAAGTTAGGAGACCAAAACTGTACACAATACTTCAGGTGTGGCTTCACCAAGGCCCTGTACAACTGTAGCAACACCTCCCTGCCCCTGTACTCAAATCCCCTCACTATGAAGGCCAACATGCCATTTGCTTTCTTAACTGCCTGCTGTGCCTGCATGTCAACCTTCAATGACTGATGTACCATGACACCCAGGTCTCGTTGCACCTCCCCTTTTCCTAATCTGTCACCATTCAGATAATAGTCTGTCTCTCTGTTTTTACCACCAAAGTGGATAACCTCACAGTATAAAAGCAGATAAGTCCTGCTACAACTGTACAGGGTATTGGTGAGGCCACACCTGAAGTACTGCGTACAGTTTTGGTCTCCGCATTTAAGAAAGGATATACTTGCATTGGAGGCGGTTCAGAGAAGGTCACTGGGTTGATTCCGGAGATGAGGGGGTTGACTTATGAGGATAGGTTGAGTTGGTTGGGCCTATACACATTAGCGTTCAGAAGAACGAGGGGTGATCTTATTGAAACTTAAGATTATGAGGGGGCTCGACAAGGTGGATGGAGAAAGGATATTTCCACTCATCAGGGAACCTAAGACTAGGGGACATAGTCTCAGAATAAGGGGCCACCCATTTAAAACTGAGATGAGGAGAAATTTCTTCTCTGAGGGTTGGAAATCCATGGAATTCCCTGCCCCAAAGGGTCATTGAATATATTTAAGTTGAAGATAGACACATTTTTGAGCGATAAGGGAGTAAAGGGTTATGGGGAGCAGACAGGGAAGTGGAGACGAGTCCATGATCGGATCAGCCATGACCTTATTGAATGGGGAGCAGGCTCGAGGGGCCAAATGGCCTACTCCTGCTCCTATTTTTTATGGTCTAACCTGTTTCCCCTCCACTCCCAGTTTTCACCACCGATTCTGGCTGCGTTCAGTTCGACACTCACTGGTTCCCCTCCCTCTCCTCCCCTGAAGGTGCTGACTCTGGCTGCGTTCAGTTCCACACTCACTGGTTCCCCTCCCTCTCCTCCCCTGAAGGTGCTGACTCTGGCTTGGATCAGTTCTAAACTCACTGTTTCCCCTCTCTCCCATCAATATGCTGACTGTGGCTGGGATCAGTTCCACACTCGCTGGTTCCCCTCTCCTCGCCTGAAGACGCTGATTCTGTGTGGGTTCAGTTCCACACTCACTGGTTTCCCCTCCCCTGAAGGTGTTGACTCTCAGTTCTCTTTATTCACTTCGTCCCTGCACAAAGATGGCCACGCATGCGCTGTGCTACTCACAGAATCAAGATAGCGGAGCACTGATTCTGCCTTCCTCCACCAAGATGGCCGCCGTTAGCCTGGGCCTATGACCGGTAGAAATCCCAGAAGCTGCAACCACCGATATTCCGGTAAACATTCCGGGCTTGCGGCGGGCACGGGTTGTTTATGAAGCCTCCCCTGCTCCCCGCTGGTCAATTACTCCGCTCCGTACCGCTGAAAAAGACACTTCTGAGGAGCTTGTCCAAAACGTGTCACCTCCTCCAAAGCCAGGCAGGGCCCGCGCCTGCGCATTGAGCTCCTGTAGTCTGGGTGCGACACATTCTTCCCCGCGGGGCATGCTGGGTAGATAAGACCATGAGACATTGGAGCAGGAGTGAGCCACCCGGCCCCCCCGAGCCTGCTCCCCATTCAATAAGATCATGGCTGATCTGATCAAAGACTCAGCTCCACTTTCCTGCTTGCTCCCCATAACCCTTTACTCCCTTATCGCTCAAAAATCTGTCTATCTCCGCCTTAAATATATTCAGTGACCCAGCCTCCATGGGCCAGAGAATTCCACAGATTTACAACCCTCTGAGAGAAGAAATTCCTCCTCAGCTCAGTTTTAAATGGCCTGAGGAGATAGGCTGCATTTGTAAATAGAACAGGATTTATTGTGATTGCATTGGGCACTGAACCATATTCATTCTGGCAGCTTTTGTTTGTTTCTGATAATCTTAATAACCCCTATACCTGAGCTGGAAATTAATACCCTGTATAAAAGTTGAATAAATTATCTTTGTTTCAAACACAGCGTGTCGAATATTTGATTCCTCCATGATCAGAGGAGACCAATCGGTGTTCCATTTTAGTGATTTTTCTGAATCTAACTTTTAGCAATTCTCACCTAGTTCACCTTCTATCATAACAAACCCCAAACTTGTTCCGTTTGAGTACATGAGTTGTGGTTGTAGTAGACTTAACTGCAGTTTCTCACTTTAAACACAGCTGAAATCCTTTGAATCACCCCGTTATTGAACTGTCTTGCATAAGATTTGAAATCCGTTACTTTCTGTGTCAATTAACCCAGTTTTGGAACCGATTGAATTTAAAAAACTCATCCACACATTTTACACGTGATAGCCTGTGAAATATTCTAATATTTGTAATTGTCTTTTCCACAAACTCCTTTCCCAAGCCACTGACTCCATCCCTCACCCCAACTTCTTTCTGAGGCTGAACCAGACTGTTCACAGCCTTGGTGTCATACTTAACCCTGAAATAAGTTTTTGACCACATATCCACAACATAACTAAGATTGCCTATTTCCACTTCTGTAACATCGCCCGTCTTCGCCCCTGCCTCAACTCATCCACTGCTGAAGCCCTGATCCATGCCTTTGTTACTTCTGGTCTTGACTATTCCAATGCACTTCTCCCACATTCTACCCTACATAAACTAGAGTTGATCCAAAACTCAGCTGCCCATGTCCTAACAAGTCCAGCTCACCCATCACCCCTGTGCTCGCTGACTGACATTGGCTACTGGTTAAGCAACGCCTTGATTTAAAAATTCGAATACTTATTTTCAACTCCCTCCATGGCCTCGCCCCTCCCTAGCTCTGTAAACTCCTCCAGCCCCACATCTGCTCCCCCCCATCCCGCCCATGAGATATCTGTCTTCCTGAGCATCCCTAATTCTAATTGTTCAACCATTGGTGGTTTTGTTTGCTGTACCTTCTGTTGCCCAGGCCCCAAGTTCTGGAATGCCTAGCTTAAACCTTCCTGTCCAACCCGTGCTGTACGTGCCCAGGCAGTTTTTGATGGGATAGTGTAGAGCAAATTTTTCTCTGTATCTAGTGGACATAGTCTCAGAAAAAGGGGCCGCCAATTTAAAACTGAGATGAGAAGGAATTAATTTTCTCAGAGGGTTGTAAATCTGTGAATTTTCTACCCCAAAGAGCTGTGGAGGCTGGGTCATTGAATATATTTAAGGCCGTGATAGACAGATTTTTGAGCGATAAGTGAGTAAAGGGTTCTGGGGAGCGGGCAGGAAAGTGGAGCTGAGTCTATGATCAGACCAGCCATGATCTTATTGAATGGGGAGCAGGCTCGGGGTCCGGGTGGCCCACTCCCGCTCCTATTTCTCATGGTCTCCACCCACCGAGCCTGTATTTTTTCCTTGTCTCCAGTGCCCACTGATCATTATCCCACCATTCACACCCTATCCTGACTAATGTTGTTCTAACTCCTGCCAGTACCATTTGAATTCGGCCCATCCTCCCTTTTGTCTCTCTAATCTCTCCCTTTCCCCCTATCACAGACCTTCCCTGTTGTCCTTTCTCCCCCTCCCCCTTTCAGTGCTCCCTCAGGATCTGTTCTTTCCCAGCACTCTCCAGTTGTGACGGAAGGCCGCGGCCCCGCCCCCTCTGACGCTGCCTGAGCCGCGGACACTTCCAGCATCTTCTGTTTGTGTCGCCAGAGACACTTTCCCTTCAGCACCGCGCGCCCTGGATTGTTCGCCAATTGATTGATTGGTGCCGCGGCCCCGCCCGCACTGATTGGCGCGGAGCAGCGCGCGCTGGGTGGGCTGGTGCCCCGCGCCGCCTCGCCATTGGCTGCGGGCTGAGTGCTGCGCGCGCGCGGGCGGTTGGCCGTTTGTTGGTGGGCTCCGCTCGCGACCTTTGAGCTCGGGGCGGAGTTGTGCGCAGGCGCGGGCCAGCCTATTGGCCGCGGATGAACGGACGTTTCGCCGCTGCTGTGAAGGATGGAGGAGCGGCCCGAGCAGCGCGCCCGGTCTCCCTGTGGACTCACGGACACACGCGGGCAGCGAGATTTGGCCGCCGAGTCGGCGAGTGGCGGCTGCGGGACACCTTCGGGTGGGGACGGGCCTTGGTTACTGTCGGGGGTTGCGGGGAGTTCGGCCGCCATCTTTGGGTAGCGCGGGACTGCTCACCGCAGGGAGCGACAGCAGCGGGGCTTCCTCGACGTCACAATGCTTGCCATTGTCCCACTGCAGGGCAGGGAGCATGCGTGGCGGCCATCTTACTGCAGGGAGGCCATCAGGTGCAGGATGGGGACCAGTGACATGAATACATGAGAACATCCGATATAGGAGATGAATCGGCTTTTGGTCCCGCCATTCAATAAGATGATGGCTGCAACATCTAAAGTGGTTCTCCTTGGAGCTGTGAAGGTGCAGGGCAGGTTTAACAGAGGTGCTCACAATCAGGAACGCTTTAGATTGAGTCAGGGACCAGACTTATGTGTTCTGCTCACACAATCAGAATGGTTACTGCACGGAAGGCCATTCCAGCCCTTGCTGGCTCCCAGCTAGTCCCACTGCCCCGCCCTTTCCTCCGGCCCTGCAAATGTTTTCTTTCAGATAATTATACAACTCCCTTTTGAAAGCAGTGATTGAGTCTGCCTCCACCACCTTTTTCAGGCCGTGCATTCCAAATCGTAACCACTTGCTGCATAAATAAGATTTTTCTTACATCACCTTTGGTTCTTCTGCCAATTCGCTCATGTACCAGCAGGTTGGATGAACGAGTGAATCCCTTCACATACTCAGGGCAGTTGAACGGCCTCTCTCCATTGTCACGGCGTCGATGAGTTTCCAGTGCAGAGGGGCAATTGAATCCCTTCCCACAATCCCCACATTTCCACGGTTTCTCCGTGGTGCGGGTGTCCTTGTGTCTCTCCAGGTTGGACGATCAGTTGAAGCCTGATCCACACACAGAACATGTGTACGGTTTCTCCCCACTGTGAATGGTGCGATGTTTTTTCAGGCTGTGTAACTGGTTAAAGCTATTTTCACAGGCAGTGCACTGGAACACTCACTCGGGTGTGTGTGTGTCTCGTTCACCCCACCTACTGGTACACGAGCGAATTCACACTGGGGAGAAGCTGTTCAACTGTCCTGTGTGTAGTTTCTTTGTGTGCCTTACCCGCAGTCTACCAAAGAGTGCACCATCGGAGCAGGCTGGGGAGCAGAAGGAGCAGCATAGCGGCCTGGCCCAGCAGTCTGTGCAGACCCTAGCCTGCGACCACCATTGGAGCACGCCGGGGAGCAGAAAGAGAAGCATGGCAACCTAGCCCAGCAGACTGAGCGGCCCCCGGCCTGCGAGCACCATCGGAGCAGGCCAGCGAGCGGATGCAGCAGCATGGTGGCCTAGACCAGCAGTCTGAGCGGCCCCCGGCCTGCGACCACCATTGAAGCAGGCCGGGGAGCGGAAGGAGCAGCGTGGCGGCGTACCACTCCAGGGAGCAGAATGTGCTGCAGCAGGTGAGCAATGGCAGTGAAAAGGGCCGTCACCAAGGTCCAGCTCAGTGATTGGAGCGTGGGCAGGTACAGCAGGAGCGGCGAGGTCGGGGTGAAGGAGCGGCGAGAGATTGTAGAGGGACGTGATCGGGGCCCAGGAGAGGTGCAAGTTCAGGGCCTAGAAGAGGTGAGGACCCAGGTGCAGCATGGACCAGCCCACACTGCGATTTGTGTGCGCACTAGGTCCGTGCAGCAGAGCTGGTCTCCAGTCGTCTTGATTAATCCTTGCCACTGGACCAAGACCTAGCTCTGTCAAGGCTGTGGTGGCTGGCATGCAATGGTCACCACACGTTAAAAATTCCACGCACAGGCATCTTCCACCCTTCAAGATTTAGTTTGGACCTGGAATTTTAGGTGCTTCATTGAAACACCTGTGAACTTTTTAACATGGAAGCAAGTCATCCTCGATTCGAGGGACTGCCTATGATGATGATGATCTTCTGCCAATCACCATAAATCTGTCTCCTCTGGTTCTCAACCCTTCTGCCAGCGGGAACAGTATTTCTCTATCTAATCTGTCTGGACCACTCATGATTTGGAACACCTCTATCAACTCTGCTCTCAACCGTCTCTGCTCAAAGAAGAACAACCCCAGCTTCTCCAGTCTATCCACGTAACTGAAGTCCCTCATCTCATGAATCATTTTTGTCAATCTTTTCTGCACCCTCTCTAAGACCTTCACATCCTAATGTGCGGTGCCCAGAATTGGACACAATGCTCCAGTTGAGGCTGAACTAATGTTTTACAAAGGTTCATCATAACCTCCTTGCTTTTGTACGCCATGCCTCTGTGATGCACAGGATCCTGTAAATTTTTTAACTGCTTTCTCAACCTGTCCTGCCACCTTCAGCGATTTGTGTGCGTAAACCCGCTCACTGTTCATGCACCCCCTTTAGGATTGTACCCTTTAGTTTATGTTGCCTCTACTCATTCATTTATTCATGCTTCTCTAATTTTATTTCTTAACTCAGATTCACGGCCTCAATTTATTACCTCCTCTGAGCCCCTCAACTTAATCTGGCAGCATAATGTTGGCGAGTGGTGATTGATTGCCCTGGGAATCAACAGGAAGAGAGCTCAGAGATCGGTGGTGTTATGCTCATAATAAAGTAATGCAACTGAATAATGTAGACAATGAGTAAGTGTGACCTGAGCTCCTTTATTCAGACTCCAAAGTGTTGGTACAGTGTGGGAGGCCAGCTTATATGTAGTGCTCCCAAGGGATGCTGGGATCCAACAGGTAAGCCCTCTGGTGGCAGTATTATACAGGTTGCCTGGGGTTGCATACATGACATCACTCCCTCCCAAAGTCAATAGTACTCTTATTTACAGGGTGAGACGATTTGGGGCTTTTCACTCCCTTGTCGATTGTCTCGGTACAAATGCAGTTGTGGGTGAGTTGGTTGGTTCTTCGCTGGACAGCTGGACAGCTGCCCTTGCCGGGCTGCTGGGGATGGTGAGTTCAGTTTCGTGGTAAACCGTGATGTCGGTTGTCGCTTGTGTATATGTTGGAGGGTCGAAGTTGGTGGTGTCCTAATCAGGTTGCTCGTGGCTGTTTGTGAATCGCAGTTTGGTTTGGTCCAAATGATTTCTGTACATTAGTCCATTGGCAAGTTTGACCTGAAACACCTGACTCCCTGCTTTGGCTATGACAGTGCCAGCAAACCATTTGGGACCATGTCCACAATTGTGTACTAATACAGGGTAATTGACCTCAATATCACGTGATAAGTCTGCATGATCATGGTACCTGCTTCATTGATGCCATCTGTCCTCGATGTGATCATGGAGATCAGGGTGGACAAGAGAGAGCCTTGTTTTGAGCGCCCTTTTCATGAGCAGTTTGGCTGGGGGAACCCCCATGAGTGAGAGGGGTCTGGTGCAGTAGCTGAGCAGGACTTGGGACAGGCGGGTCTGCAGGGAGCCTTCCGATAAGCATTTCAAACTTTGCTTGATGGTCTGCACTGCCCGTTCTGCCTGACCGTTGGATGTGGGCTTGAACGGGGCAGATGTGATGTGCTTGATCCCATTGCGGGTCATGAATTCCTTGAATTCAGCACTGGTGATATACGACCCATTGTCGCTGACAAGGACATCGGGCAGACTGTGTGGCAAATATGGCTTGAAGGCTTTCGATGGTGGCAGTGGATGTGCTTACAGACAATATTACACATTCAATCCATTTTTAAGCATCCACAACAACCAAAAACATTTTGCCTAGGAACGGGCCTGCAAAGTCATTGTGGATCCTCGACCATGGTTTGGAGGGCCATGACCACAAACTTAGCGGTGCCTCTCTGGGTGTATTGCTCAGTTGAGAGCAAGTGTTGCATTGGCGCACGCATGACTCTAAGTCTGCGTCGATGCCGGGCCACCACACATGGGATCTGGCTATAGCTTTCATCATTACTATGCCTGGGTGGGTACTGTGTAGATCGTGTATGAACATTTCCCTGCCTTTCTTAGGCAAAACCACGCGATTACCCCACAAAAGAGAGTCCGCCTGTATGGACATTTCGTCGTTGCACCGCTGGAAAGGCTTGATCTCTTCATGCATCTCCGCTGGGATGCTCTACTAGCTCCCATGGAGGACACTGTTTTTTACAAGGGACAGTAAAGGATCCTGGCTGGTCCAGGTCCTGATCTGGCAGGCGGTAACATAGAAACATAGAAACATAGAAAATAGGTGCAGGAGCAGGCCATTCAGCCCTTCCAGCCCGCACCGCCATTCAAGGAGTTCATGGCTGAACATGAAACTTCAGTACCCCCTTCCTGCTTTCTCGCCATACCCCTTGATCCCCCGAGTAGTAAGGACTTCATCAAACTCCCTTTTGAATATGTTTAGTGAATTGGCCTCAACTACTTTCTGTGGTAGAGAATTCCACAGGTTCACCACTCTCTGGGTGAAGAAGTTTCTCCTCATCTCGGTCCTAAATGGCTTACCCCTTATCCTTAGACTGTGACCCCTGGTTCTGGACTTCCCCAACATTGGGAACATTCTTCCTGCATCCAACCTGTCCAAACCCGTCAGAATTTTAAACGTTTCTATGAGGTCCCCTCTCACTCTTCTGAACTCCAGTCAATACAAGCCCAGTTGATCCAGTCTTTCTTGATAGGTCAGTCCCACCATCCCGGGAATCAGTCTGGTGAATCTTCGCTGCACTCCCTCAATAGCAAGAACGTCCTTCCTCAAGTTAGGAGACCAAAACTGTACACAATACTCCAGGTGTGGCCTCACCAAGGCCCTATACAACTGTAGCAACACCTCCCTGCCCCTGTACTCAAATTCCCTCGCTATGAAGGCCAACATGCCATTTGCTTTCTTAACCGCCTGCTGTACCTGCATGTCAACCTTCAATGACTGATGTACCATGACACCCAGGTCTCACTGCACCTTCCCCCTTACTAATCTGTCACCATTCAGATAATAGTCTGTATCTCTGTTTTTACCACCAAAGTGGATAACCTCACATTTATCCACATTATACTTCATCTGCCACGCATTTGCCCACTCACCTAACCTATCCAAGTCACTCTGCAGCCTCATAGCATCCTCCTCGCAGCTCACACTGCCACCCAACTTAGTGTCATCCGCAAATTTGGAGATACTACATTTAATCCCCTCGTCTAAATCATTAATGTACAATGTAAACAGCTGGGGCCCCAGCACAGAACCTTGCGGTACCCCACTAGTCACTGCCTGCCATTCTGAAAAGTACCCATTTACTCCTACTCTTTACTTCCTGTCTGACAACCAGTTCTCAATCCACGTCAGCACACTACCCCCAATCCCATGTGCTTTAACTTTGCACATTAATCTCCTGTGTGGAACCTTGTCGAAAGCCTTCTGAAAGTCCAAATATACCACATCAACTGGTTCTCCTTTGTCCACTTTACTGGAAACATCCTCAAAAAATTCCAGAAGATTTGTCAAGCATAATCTCCCTTTCACAAATCCATGCTGACTTGGACCTATCATGTCACCATTTTCCAAATGCGCTGCTATGACATCCTTAATAATTGATTCCATCATTTTACCCACTACTGAGGTCAGGCTGACCGGTCTATAATTCCCTGCTTTCTCTCTCCCTCCTTTTTTAAAAAGTGGGGTTACATTGGCTACCCTCCACTCGATAGGAACTGATCCAGAGTCAATGGAATGTTGGAAAATGACTGTCAATGCATACGCTATTTCCAAGGCCACCTCCTTAAGTACTCTGGGATGCAGTCCATCAGGCCCTGGGGATTTATCGGGTTCAATCCCATCAATTTCCCCAACACAATTTCCCGACTAATAAAGATTTCCCTCAGTTCCTCCTCCTTACTAGACCCTCTGACCCCTTTTATATCCGGAAGGTTGTTTGTGTCCTCCTTAGTGAATACTGAACCAAAGTACTTGTTCAATTGGTCTGCCATTTCTTTGTTCCCCGTTCTGACTTCCCCTGATTCTGACTGCAGGGGACATACGTTTGTCTTTACTAACCTTTTTCTCTTTACATACCTATAGAAACTTTTGCAATCCGCCTTAATGTTCCCTGCAAGCTTCTTCTCGTACTCCATTTTCCCTGCCCTAATCAAACCCTTTGTCCTCCTCTGCTGAGTTCTAAATTTCTCCCAGTCCCCAGGTTCGCTGCTATTTCTGGCCAATTTGTATGCCACTTCCTTGGTTTTAATACTATCCCTGATTTCCCGAGATAGCCACGGTTGAGCCACCTTCCCTTTTTTATTTTTACGCCAGACAGGAATGTACAATTGTTGTAATTCATCCATGCGGTCTCTAAATGTCTGCCATTGCCCATCCACAGTCAACCCCTTAAGTATCATTCGCCAATCTATCTCAGCCAATTCATGCCTCATACCTTCAAAGTTACCCTTCTTTAAGTTCTGGACCATGGTCTCTGAATTAACTGTTTCATTCTCCCTCCAAATGCAGAATTCCACCATATTATGGTCACTCTTCCCCAAGGGACCTCGCACAATGAGATTGTTAATTAATCCTCTCTCATTACACAACACCCAGTCTAAGATGGCCTCCCCCCTAGTTGGTTCCTCGACATATTGGTCTAGAAAACCATCCCTTATGCACTCCAGGAAATCCTCCTCCACCGTATTGCTTCCAGTTTGGCTAGCCCAATCTATGTGCATATTAAAGTCACCCATTATAACTGCTGCACCTTTATTGCATGCACTCCTAATTTCCTGTTTGATGCCCTCCCCAACATCACTACTACTGTTTGGAGGTCTGTACACAACTCCCACTAACGTTTTTTGCCCTTTAGTGTTCTGCAGCTCTACCCATATAGATTCCACATCATCCAAGCTAATGTCTTTCCTAACTATTGCATTAATCTCCTCTTTAACCAGCAATGCTACCCCACCTCCTTTTCCTTTTATTCTATCCTTCCTGAATGTTGAATACCCCTGGATGTTGAGTTCCCAGCCCTGATCATCCTAGAGCCACGTCTCCGTAATCCCAATCACATCATATTTGTTAACATCTATTTGCACACTTAATTCATCCACCTTATTGCGGATACTCCTTGCATTAAGACACAAAGCCTTCAGGCTTGCTTTTTTAACACCCTTTGTCCTTTTAGAATTTTGCTGTACAGTGGCCCTTTTTGTTCTTTGCCTTGGGTTTCTCTGCCCTCCACTTTTCCTCATCTCCTTTCTGTCTTTTGCTTTTGCCTCATTTTTGTCTCCCTCTGTCTCCCTGCATAGGTTCCCATCCCCCTGCAATATTAGTTTAACTCCTCCCCAACAGCACTAGCAAACACTCCCCCTAGGACATTGGTTCTGGTCCTGGCCAGGTGCAGACCGTCCGGTTTTTACTGGTCCCACCTCCCCCAGAACCGGTTCCAATGCCCCAGGAATTTGAATCCCTCCCTGCTGCACCACTGCTCAAGCCACGTATTCATCTGTGTTATCCTGCGATTCCTACTCTGACTAGCATGTGGCACTGGTAGCAATCCCGAGATTACTACTTTTGAGGTCCTACTTTTTAATTTAGCTCCTAGCTCCTTAAATTCTTTTCGTAGGACCTCATCCCTTTTTTTTACCTATGTCGTTGGTACCAATGTGCACCACGACAACTGGCTGTTCTCCCTCCCATTTCAGAATGTCCTGCACCCGCTCCGAGACATCCTTGACCCTTGCACCAGGGAGGCAACATACCATCCTGGAGTCTCGGTTGCGGCCGCAGAAACGCCTATCTATTCCCCTCATCATCGAATCCCCTATCACTATCGCACTCCCAATCTTTTTCCTGCCCTTCTGTGCAGCAGAGCCAGCCACAGTGCCATGAACTTGGCTGCTGCTGCCCTCCCCTGATGAGTCATCCCCCCCAACAGTACTCAAAGCAGTGTATCTGTTTTGCAGGGGGATGACCACAGGGGACCTCTGCACTATCTTTCTTGCACTACTCTTCCTGCTGGTCTTCCATTCCCTATCTGGCTGTGGACCCTTCTCCTGCGGTAAGACCAACTCACTACACGTGATACTCACGTCATTCTCAGCATCGTGGATGCTCCAGAGTGAATCCACCCTCAGCTCCAATTCCGCAACGCGGACCATCAAGAGCTCGAGGCGGATACACTTCCCACACACGTAGTGCCCAGGGACACCGGAAGTGTCCCCGAGTTCCCACATGGTAGAGGAGGAGCATATCACGTGACCGAGCTCTCCTGCCATGTCTTAACCGTTAGATACACTTAAATTGGTAGTAACAATGCTAAAGTTCACTTACTGATATAAAAAAGAAAAAGAAAAGCTACTCACCAATCACCAGGCAATCACTTACCCCATTGGCTGTGATGTCACTTTTTGATTCCCTTCCACTTCTATTTTGCTTTCTCTCCCGCTGTAGCTGCACCGGTATGCTTTTGATAGGTCGCGCCCCTCTCACCAACTGCCGCTGGCTCTCGATCTCCCGCTGGGCTTTTGATAGGTCGCTCCCCTCTCACCAACTGCCGCTGGCTCTCGATCTAACGGGTGACTTTTCATTTTCAAATGCATCCATCACCAAGAGCAAGTTGCAGGCTTTGCCATTTCCACCCCGGTGGTGGGCAATAGTAGCTGACTGAGAGCATCAGCGCATTTCTCTGCTTGGTCTGTGGTGGATTACATAGTTGTATGCAGCCTGCATGAGTGCCCATGTTTGGATGCGGGCAGAGGCAATGGTATTAATCCCTTTGCTCTCTGAGAATAGCGATATGAGCGGCTTATGGTCAGTTTCCAGCTCAAACATGAGACCAAACAAATACTGGTGCATTTTTTTCACCCCGTAAATGCATGCCAGAGCTTCTTGTTCAATCATGCTATAGACCCTTTCGGCCTTGGACAAACTCTTGGATGCATAGGCGACCGGTTGCAATGTTCCCGATTTGTTAGCTTGTTGTAACACACACCCGATCCTGTAAGAAGATGCATTGCAAGCTAGCACTAAGCGTTTACATGGGTTATACAAGACAAACAGTTTGTTGGAACATAACGATTTCTGGCTTTCTCAAAAGCAGCCTCTTGTGATTTACCCCATACCCAGTCATCTCCCTTGCATAGCACATGTAGAGGTTCTAGCAAGGTGCTTAACCCAGGTAGGAAATTACCGAAATAGTTGAGGAGTCCCCTGAATGACGGCAGCTCTGTCATGTTCTGTGGTCTTGTCGCATTCTTGATGGCCTCCGTCTTGGCGTCGGTGGGTCTGATGCCATCTGCCGTAATTCTTCTCCCTAAGAACTCGACCTCTGGTGCCAGGTAAACACACTTTGCGCATTTCAACCTGAGTCCCACATGATCTAGCCGACTTAGAACCTCTTCCATGTTCTGCAAGTGTTCGACGGTGTCCCGACCTGTGACCAGTACGTCGTCCTGGAAAACCACGATGTGTGGAACCAACTGTAGCACACTTTCCATGTTCCTTTGGAAAATTGCTGCGGCCGATCGAATCTCAAATGGGCACCTATTGTAGATGAACAAACCTTTGTGCGTGTTGATGCAGGTGAGGCCTTTCGAAGATTCCGCCAGCTCCTGCGTCATGTAGGCTGAGATCAGGTCCAACCTGGCGAACTTCTTTCCTCCAGCCAGAGTCACAAATAGGTCATCTGCCTTGGGTAGCGGGTACTGGTCCTGTAGCAAAAAACAGTCAATCGTTACTTTCTAGTCCCCACAAATTCTGATCGTGCCGTCGCCTTTGAGAACCAGAATAATAGGGCTGGCCCACTCATTGAACTCTACCGGCGCAATGATGTCTTCTCATTGCAGCCTGTCCAGCTCAATTTCCACTTTCTCTCGCATCATATATGGTACCGCCTGTGCCTTTTGGTGGATGGGTTGTGTACCGGGTACCAAGTGGATCTGTCCCTTTGACCCCAAGAAACTTCCGATGCCTGGCTCAAACAATGACAGGAACTTGCTCAGAACCTGGGCACATGAGGCGTCATCAACAGATGAGAGCGCTCGGATGCTGTCCCAGTTCCAGCGGATTTTTCCCAGCCAGCTTCTGCCGAACAGCGTGGGGCTATCTCCTGGTGCAATCCATAGTGACAGTTCGTGCACTGCTCCATCATAGGAGACTTTTACTGCTGCGCTGCCAATTACAGGGATCAGCTCTTTAGTGTAAGTTCTTACCTTGGTATGAATGGAGCTAATCTTGGGCCTGTGTGCCTTGTTGCACCACAGCCTGTCAAAGGCCTTTTTGCTCATGATAGACTGACTCGCACCCGAGTCCAGTTCCATGGATACTGGAATTCCATCCAGTTTGACTTTTAGCATGATCGGTGGCCATTTCCTGGTGAAGGTGTGTACCCTGTACACTTCTGCCTCCTTGGTTCTAGTCTCTAGTTCAGCCTGATCCACCATGGATCTGTTCTCCTCCGCAACATGGTGGTTTGCAGGGTTTGCAGCTCATCTGCACATTCGCTGGAGGTGTCCCATTGTTCCACAGCCTTTGCACACATAGTGTTTGAAGCGGCATTGATGGGCTCGATGATCACCTTCACAGCAACATCAAGGTGTTAACTGCCTTGCATTAATGATTGATGGCAGACTCTGGGTCATCTGAGGTCGTGCAGCTGCAGGCGTGTACATTCTGCCATATCCATTTCTGCCTGAAAAGGACATTACTTTGTGTACAGTACTTGCCAAAACTCTTTATGCTGTGAAATTCGTTTAGTGTTATCATTGGTGGCCATAAATGCCTGGGCTATCGTTATGGCTTTGCTCAGATTCGGTGTTTCAACAGTCAACAGTTTGCGAAGGATAACCTTATGGCCAATGCCAAGCACAAAAAGTCTCTAAGCATTTGCTCAAGGAATCCATCGAATTCCAATGTCCTGCAAGGCGCCTTAAAGGTTCGGCGATGTAGCTTGCCACTTCCTGGCCTTCAGACCACTGACACATGGAGAATTGATACCTTGCCATCAGAACGCTTTCCTTCGGATTTAGGTGCGTTCGGACCAGCGTACACAGTTCTTCATAGGATTTGGTTGTTGGTTTCACCGGAGCGAGAAGATTCTTCATGAGGCCATAGGTTGTTGCCCCGCAGACGGTGAGGAGGATCGGCCCTCGTTTGGCAGTGTTATTATCTGCTTCTAGCTCGTTGACTACAGAGTATTTGTCGAGTCACTCCATGAAGGCCTCTCAATCATCCCCTTCTGAGAATTTCTACACGAGACCAACAGTGTTCCATGATTGTTCGCGTGGTTGTTCATTATCTCGTCGCCAATTGTTATGCTCATAATAAAGTAATGCAACTGAGTACTGTAGACATAGAAACATAGAAAATAGGTGCAGGAGTAGGCCATTCGGCCCTTCGAGCCTGCACAACCATTCAATAAGATCATGGCTGATCATTCCTTCAGTACCCCTTTCCTGCTTTCTCTCCATACCCCTTGATCCCTTTAGCCGTAAGGGCCATATCTAACTCCTTCTTGAATATATCCAATGAACTGGCATCAACAACTCTCTGCAGTAGGAAATTCCACAGGTTAACAGCTCTCTGGGTGAAGAAGTTTCTCCTCATATCAGTCCTAAATGGCCTGCCCTTTATCCTAAGTCTGTGTCCCCTGGTTCTGGACTTCCCCAACATTGGGAACATTCTTCCCGCATCTAAGCTGTCCAGTCCCATCAGAATCTTACATGTTTCTATTAGATCCCCTCATCCTTCTAAACTCCAGTGTATAAAGGCCCAGTTGATCCAGTCTCTCCTCATATGTCAGTCCAACCATCCCTGGAACCAGTCTGGTGAACCTTCGCTGCACTCCCTCAATAGCAAGAACATCCTTCATCAGATTAGGAGACCAAAACTGAACACAATATTCCAGGTGGAGCCTCACCAAGGCCCTGTAGAACTGCAGTAAGACTTCCCTGCTCCTATACTAAAATCCCCTTGCTATGACGGCCAACATACCATTTGCCTTCTTCACCGCCTGCTGTACCTGCATGCCAACTTTCACTGACTGATGAACCATGACACCCAGATCTCGCTGCATCTTCCCTTTTCCTAATCTGCCGCCATTCAGATAATATTCTGCCTTCGTGTTTTTGCCCCCAAAGTGGATAACCTCACATTTATCCACATTATACTGCATCTGCTATGTACTTGCCCACTCGCCTAACCTGTCCAAGTCACCCTGCCGCCTCTTAGCATCCTCCTCACAGCTCACACCGCCACCCAGTTTAGTGTCATCTGCAAACTTGGTAATTTTGCACTCAATTCCATCATCTAAATCATTAATATATATTGTAAAGAGCTGGGGTCCCAGCACTGAGCCCTGCGGCACTCCACTAATCACTGTCTGCTATTCTGAAAAGGACCCGTTTATCCCAACTCTCTGCTTTCTGTCTGCCAATCAGTTCTCTATCCTCATCAGTACATTACCCCCAATACCATGTGCTTTAATTTTGCACACCAATCTCTTGTGTGGGACCTTGTCAAAGCCTTTTGAAAGTCCAAATACACCACATCCACTGGTTGTCCCTTGTCCACTCTACTAGTTACATGCTCAAAAAAATCCAGAAGATTTGTCAAGCATGATTTCCCTTTCATAAATCCATGCTGACTTGGACCAATCTATCACTGCTTTCCAAATGCACTGCTATTTCATCCTTAATGATTGATTCCAACATTTTCCCCACTACTGATGTCAGGCTAACTGGTCTATAATTACCCGTTTTCTCTCTCCCTCCTTTTTTAAAAAAAAGTGGTGTTACAGTAGCAACCCTGCAGTCCATACGAACTGATACAGAGTCGATAGACTGTTGGAAAATTACCAATGCATCCGCTATTTCTAGGGACACTTCCTTAATTACTCTGGGATGTAGACTATCAGGCCTTGGGGATTTATCGGCCTTCAATCCCGTCAATTTCCCAAACACAATTTCCCGCCTAATAAGGATATCCTTCAGTTCCTCCTTCTTTAGCCCCTCGGTCCCCTGGTACATCCAGAAGGTTATTTGTGTCTTCCTTTGTGAAGACAGAACCAAAGTATTTGTTCAATTGGTCAGCCATTTCTTTGTTCCCCATTATAAATTCACCCGAATCCGACTGCAAGGGATCTACGTTTGTCTTCACTAATCTTTTTCTCTTCACATATCTATGGACGCTTTTGCAGTCAGTTTTTATGTTTCCAGCAAGCTTCCCCCTCTTAATTAAACCCTTTATCCTCCTCTGCTGAATTCTAAATTTCTCCCAGTCCTCCAGTTTGCTGCTTTTTCTGGCTAATTTATATGACAATGAGTAACTGTGACCTAAACTCCTTTATTCAGACTCCAGAGTGCTGGTACAGTGTGGGAGACCTGCTTATATACAGTGCTCCTAAGGGATGCTGGGATCCCTTAGGACTCCAACAGGTAAGCCGTCTGCTGGTAGTATGCAACCCCAGGCAACCTGTATAATACATGACAGGTGGGCCAAGGCAGCAGCGTGTTCTGCGACCAATCGCGCTGATTGAGGGTTGGATCCTGAGTCGGACTGTCAGGTGAGTCAGTGTGAACCCCTCTTAAAGAATTTATCTTTTCACAGTTAAATCGAGGTTTGTTTTGACAACATAAGAGGTGAACATTTGTCAGTATTTTGTTTCCCTGGAGTTCCTATTATGAGTTCCAGGCACTTCAATGCCAAGTCGAATAAAAATTGAAATGATCATTCATTTCCCTCTTAGCATGTCAGTGTTAGTTAAAGGAACAGAGATTGATTTCCCCTCATTATGCATTCGTAGTAAAGTAACAGCCTTCCTATTGGTAGTGAGTCACATTCTGTGCTGGAGGAGATGGCTGGTGGTTTCAGCCTTTAAAATACTCCTCCACTTGTTGAAATTCCTCCAAAGTATCACCCCTGTCTATCTCTGTAGCCTCCTCCAGCCCAGCAATCCTCTTAATAGTTTGGGTTTGTTTTCTTTGGAACAGAGGAGACTGAAGGGAGACGTTATTGAGGTGTATAAAATTATGAGGGGTCTAAATAGAGTGCATAGGAAGGACCTATTTCCGTTTGCAGAGGGGGGTCAACAACCAGGGGGCATAGATTTAAAGTAATTGGTAGGAGGATTAGAGGGGAAATTTCTTCACCTAGAGAGTGGTGTAGGGTCTGGTACTCACTGCCTGAAAGGTTGGTAGAGGCAGAAACCCTCATCACATTTAAAAAGTACTTGGATGTATACTTGAAGTACTGTAACCTACAAGGCTACGGACAAAGAGCTGGAAAGTGGGATTAGGCTGGATAGCTCTCTGTCGGCCTGCGCAGACACGATGGGCCTAAATGGCCTCTTTCCATGCTGTAAATTTCTATGCTTCTATAATGAGAAACAATTTACAGTGTCGGGGGTCTGTGTTGCTGTTAGTTAAAAGGTACAGAGATTGATTTACCCTCATTATGCATCTTTAGTCATTAAACAAAAACCTTTCCTGTTAGCAGTGAGTCACATTCTGCACTGGGAGAGACAGCTGGTGGCCTCAACCTTTAAAATACTCTATGTCCAAGTCCCATCAAGGCCTCGCCCCTCACTATCTCTGTAACCTCCTCCAGCCCATCAACTCTCTTAATAAGGAGAAACAATTTTCAGTGTCAGAAGGCTCGGTAACCAGAGGACACCGATTTAAAGTGATTGGCAAATGAACCAGATGCTACACGAGGGGGAAAAATTAAGCAGCCAGATGTTATGGCCTGTAACGCACTGCCTGTAAGGGTGATGGAAGCAGATTCACATGTTACTTTCAAAAGAGATAAATATTTGAGTTGGAAAGATTTGCAGGGTTATGAGGCAAGAGGAGTGGTTTGCATCCTCGTGTCTGAAGAGAAGTAGCGGCAGGGATAGTGGATGCACTGGTTGTAATTTACCAAAATTCCTTGGATTCTGGGTAGGTCCCAGCAGATTGGAAAACTGCAAATGTAACGCCCCTATTTAAAAAAGGAGGCAGACAAAAAGCGGGAAACTACTTAGCCTAACATCTGTAGTTGGGAAAGTGTTGGAGTTCATTATTAAAGAAGCAGTAGCAGGACATTTGGAAAAACAAAGTTCGGTCAAGCAGAGTCAGCATGGATTTATGAAGGGGAAGTCATGTTTGACAAATTTGCTGGAATTCTTTGAGGATGTAATGAACAGGGTGGATAAAGGGGAACCAGTGTATTTGAACTTCCAGAAGGCATTTGACAAGGTGCCACATAAAAGGTTACTGCACAAGGTAAAAGTTCCTGGGGTTGGGGGTAACATATCAGCATGGATAGAGGATTGGCTAACTAACAGAAAACAGAGAGGTGGGATAACTGGTTCATTGTCTGGTTGACCATCAGTAACTAGTGGGGTGCCGCAGGGATCAGTGCTGGGGCCTCAACTATTCACAATGTATATTAGTTACTTGGATGAAGGGACCGAGTGTAACGCGGCCAAATTTTCTGATGATACAAAGATGGGTGGGAAAGCAAGTTGTAAGGAGGACACAAATAATCTACAAAGGGATATAGATAGGCTCAATGAGCTGGCAAAAATCTGGCAGATGGACTATAATGTGGTAAAATGTCAGGTTATCCTCTTTGGTAAGAAAAATAAAAAAGTAAATTATTATTCAAATGTGACAATTACAAAATGCTGTAGTACAGAAGGATCTGGGGGTTCTTGGACATGAAACTCAAAAAGTTAGTATGCAGGTACAGTAAGTAATCAGGAAGGCAAATGGAATGCTGGGGGATGGTATAAAAGTAGGGAAGTCCTGCTACAACTGCACAGGGCATTGGTAAGACCACACCTGGAGTACTGCGCACACTTTAGGTCTGGACTTGTCTCCATTCCCGTGCCAAGGGGATTGCTGCACCAGACGGGAAGGGCAACATTTGGGGACACGGATTCCCCACCAATTCCCATTCCCCTTTCTGGTGGATAATGGAGGGATCACTGTGTGTAATGTGCAAGTCAGTAAGAATTGTCAGCAAGTTCTTTCTAATTGGAGATTTTATTCAATGGAAACTTTGACATGATTGTAGATTTTATACCAAAGATCAATTTAAAATTAAAGTAAACGTTCATAATTTTATTCCAAACTGAATTTCTGTTGAGAGTCGCTGAATTAAGGGGAAAGATAACACACAGCGTTTCTTAAATGGACACTGCAGCCCCGAGAACACAATCAGTAATATATCCAGAATATTAAAGTCCAGCCCAGTTATAGGGTTATTAACATCAGCAGAAACAAACCCCAATTGTCAGAATGAACATGGTTCAGTCAGGTTGTTATTAACAGCAGTAATAACAGCAGATTCCAACCCCTGCAGTCATTTGTGAACTCGCTGGTGTGTCAGCAGGATGGTTGACCGAGTGAATCCCTTCCCACACTCAGAGCAGGTGAACGGCCTCTCCCCAGTGTGAACTCGCTGGTGTCTCAGCAGGGTGGATGACTGAGTGAATGCCTTCCCACACTCAGAGCAGGTGAATGGCCTCTCCCCAGTGTGAACTAACTGGTGTGTCAGCAGGTGGGATGACTGAGTGAATGCCTTCCCACACTCAGAGCAGGTGAATGGCCTCTCCCCAGTGTGAACTAGCTGGTGTGTCCGCAGGTGGGATGACTGAGTGAATCCCTTCCCACACTCAGAGCAGGTGAATGGCCTCTCCATAGTGTGAATTCGCTGGTGTTTCAGCAGGGTGGATGGCTGAGTGAATGCCTTCCCACACTCAGAGCAGGTGAACGGCCTCTCCCCAGTGTGAACTCGCTGGTGTGACTGTAGATGGGATAATCGAGTGAATCCCTTCCCACACTCACAGCAGGTGAATGGCCTCTCCCCAGTGTGACTGCGTCGATGAACTTCCAGCTCACATGGTTTTCTGAATCCCTTCCCACACTCACCACATTTCCACGGTTTCTCCGTGGTGCGGGTATCCTTGTGACTCTCCATGTTTGGACGATCAGTTGAAGCCTCACCCACGCACACAACACGTTTACAGTTTCTCTGCAATTTGAATGGTGCAATGTTCATTCAGGCTGTGCAACTGGCTAAAGCTCTTTCCACAGTCAATGCACTGGAACACTCACTCGGGTGTGTGTGTCTCGGTGCTTTTCCAGTCACACTGATATTTGAAATCTTTACCCACAGGCAGAACAGACAAACATTCCTCCTTCCACTTTCAAAGGCCGATGATAGTCAGGTCCTGATGAATCGATTGACTCCGTCAGATCTTGACGCAACGTTTGATTTGTGTTTCCTGTCTGAAAATCTAACCACCTAAAAAGCTGTGAAAGGAGATAACAAAACTCATCACTGTCAGTACAAGACAGAAATTCAGAATAGACACATCAAGTTTCCATGGAACATTCTTTCCTCTCTTGTTCTTCCAAAGCTGTAAATGCCTGTCCCACACATTGTCCCTTCTGCTGTGCTGAAATCCAAACCCATCGCACATTTCTAGACTGTTTCTCCTCCACTCCCAGTTTTCACCACCAATTCTGGCTGGGTTCAGAAATACACTCACTCACTGGTACACTTCCTTCTCCTCACCTGCAGCTGCTGACACTGGCTGGGTTCAGTTCTACACTCACTGGTGCCTCTCCCTCTCCTGCCCTGAAGGTACAGACTCCGGCTGGGTTCAGTTCTACACTCACTGGTTCTCCTCTCCTAAAGGAGCTGACTCTGGCCGTGTTCAGGTCTACACTCATAAGAACATAAGAATTAGGAACAGGAGTAGGCCATATTGCCCCTCGAGCCTGCTCCGCCATTCAACAAGATCATGACTGATCTGGCCGTGGACTCAGCTCCACTTACCCGTCCGCTCCCCATAACCTTTAATTCCCTTATTGGTTAAAAATCTATCGATCTGTGACTTGAATACATTCAATGAGCTAGCCTCAACTGCTTCCTTGGGCAGAGAATTCCACAGATTCACAACCCTCTGGGAGGAGAAATTCCTTCTCAACTCGGTTGTAAATTGGCTCCCCCGTATTTTGAGGCTGTGCCCCCTAGTTCGAGTCTCCCTGACCAGTGGAAACAACCTCTGTGCCTCTATCTTGTCTATCCCTTTCATTATTTTAAATGTTTCCATAAGATCACCCCTCATCCTTCTGAACTCCAACGAGTAAAGACCCAGTCTACTCAATCTATCATCATAAGGTAACCCCGCCTCATCTCCGGAATCAGCCTAGTGAATCGTCTCTGTACCCCCTCTAAAGCCAGTATATCCTTCCTTAAGTAAGGTGACCAAAACTGCACGCAGTACTCCAGGTGCGGCCACACCAATACCCCATACAGTTACATAGAAACATAGAAAATAGGTGCAGGAGTAGGCCATTCAGCCCTTCTAGCCTGCACCGCCATTCAATGAGTTCATGGCTGAACATGCACTTCAGTACCCCCTTCCTGCTTTCTCGCCATACCCCTTGATCCCCCGAATAGTAAGGACTTCATCTAACTTCCTTTTGAATATATTTAGTGAATTGGCCTCAACTACTTTCTGTGGTAGAGAATTCCACAGGTTCACCACTCTCTGGGTGAAGAAGTTTCTCCTCATCTCGGTCCTAAATGGCTTACCCCTTATTCTTAGACTGTGACCCCTGGTTCTGGACTTCCCCAACATTGGGAACATTCTTCCTGCATCTAACCTGTCTAAACCAGTCAGAATTTTAAACGTTTCTGAGGTCCCCTCTCATTCTTCTGAACTCCAGTGAATACAAGCCCAGTTGATCCATTCTTTCTTGATAGGTCAGTCCCACCATCCCGGGAATCAGTCTGGTGAATCTTCGCTGCACTCCCTCAATAGCAAGAATGTCCTTCCTCAAGTTAGGAGACCAAAACTGTACACAATACTCCAGGTGTGGCCTCACCAAGGCCCTGTACAACTGTAGCAACACCTCCCTGCCCCTGTACTCAAATCCCCTCGCTATGAAGGCCAACATGCCATTTGCTTTCTTAACCGCCTGCTGTACCTGCATGCCAACCTTCAATGACTGATGTACCATGACACCCAGGTCTCGTTGCACCTCCCCTTTTCCTAATCCGTCACCATTCAGATAATAGTCTGTCTCTCTGTTTTTACCACCAAAGTGGATAACCTCACATTTATCCACATTATACTTCATCTGCCATGCATTTGTCCACTCACCTAACCTATCCAATTCACTCTGCAGCCTCATAGCATCCTCCTCGCAGCTCACACTGCCACCCAACTTCGTGTCATCTGCAAATTTGGAGATACTACATTTAATCCCCTCGTCTAAATCGTTAATGTACAATGTAAACAGCTGGGGCCCCAGCACAGAACCTTGCGGCACCCCACTAGTCACTGCCTGCCATTCTGAAAAGTACCCATTTACTCCTACTCTTTGCTTCCTGTCTGACAACCAGTTCTCAATCCACGTCAGCACACTACCCCCAATCCCATATGCTTTAACTTTGCACATTAATCTCTTGTGTGGGACCTTGTCGAAAGCCTCCTGAAAGTCCAAATATACCACATCAACTGGTTCTCCCTTGTCCACTTTACTGGAAACATCCTCACAAAATTCCAGAAGGTTTGTCAAGCATGATTTCCCTTTCACAAATCCATGCTGACTTGGACCTATCATGTCACCATTTTCCAAATGCACTGCTATGACATCCTTAATAATTGATTCCATCATTTTACCCACTACTGAGGTCAGGCTGACCGGTCTATAATTCCCTGTTTTCTCTCTCCCTCCTTTTTTAAAAAGTGGGGTTACATTGGCTACCCTCCATTCCATAGGAACTGATCCAGAGTCAATGGAATGTTGGAAAATGACTGTCAATGCATCCACTATTTCCAAGGCCACCTCCTTAAGTACTCTGGGATGCAGTCCATCAGGCCCTGGGGATTTATCGGCCTTCAATCCCATCAATTTCCCCAACACAATTTCCCGACTAATAAAGATTTCCCTCAGTTCCTCCTCCTTACTAGACCCTCTGACCCCTTTTATATCCGGAAGGTTGTTGGTGTCCTCCTTAGTGAATACCGAACCAAAGTACTTGTTCAATTGGTCTGCCATTTCTTTGTTCCCAGTTATGACTTCCCCTGATTCTGACTGCAGGGGACCTACGTTTGTCTTTACTAACCTTTTTCTCTTTACATACCTATAGAAACTTTTGCAATCCGCCTTAATGTTCCCTGCAAGCTTCTTCTCGTACTCCATTTTCCCTGCCCTAATCAAAACCTTTGTCCTCCTCTGCTGAGTTCTAAATTTCTCCCAGTCCCCGGGTTCGCTGCTATTTCTGGCCAATTTGTATGCAATTTGCAGAAGGACCTCCCTGCTTTTGTACTCCATCCCTCTTGCAATGAAGGCCAACATTCCATTCGCCTTCCTGATTGCCTGCTGCACCTGCAAACTAACTTTTTGGGGTTTCATGCACAAAGAGTTTCATGCACAAGGAGGCACCGGAGGGACTGGAGTGCATCATCACGCCCGGCAACCAAATGTTAATTTGATTTTATGTTTTTAAGTTAATTTGTTTTAATTGCCAGTGCTTTTAGTGTCCCCCTCCCCTTTAAAAGGGGCACTTGGAGAAAAAAAAAGGGGGAAAAAAAGCCTTGTAAATGGTTGGTGTTTCCCCCAGATCGGGGGGGCACGGTTTAATGTTTTTTGTTTACTCCCAAAAAGAGTTTCATGCACAAGGATCCCCAGGTCCCTCTTTACCGCAGCACATTGTAATTTCTCCCCATTCAAATAATATTCCCTTTTACTGATTTTTTTTCTCAAGGTGAATGACCTCACACTTTCCGACATTGTATTCCATCTGCCAAACCTTAGCCCATTCGCTTAACCTATCTATATCTCTTTGCAGCCTCTCTCTGTCCTCTACACAACCCGCTTTCCCACTAATCTTTGTGTCATCTGCAAATTTTTTTACACTACACTCTGTCCCCTCTTCCAGGTTATCTATGTATATTGTAAACAGTTGTGGTCCCAGCACTGATCCCTGTGGCACACCACTAACCACCGATTTCCAACCCGAAAAGGACCCATTTATCCCGACTCTCTGCTTTCTGTTAGCCAGCCAATTCTCTATCCATGCTAATACATTTCCACTGACTCCGTGTACCTTTGTCTTCTGCAGTAACCTTTTGTGTGGCACCTTATCGAATGCCTTTTGAAAATCTAAATACACCACATCCATCGGTATACCTCTATCCACCATGCTCGTTATATCCTCAAACAATTCCAGTAAATTAGTTAAACATGATTTCCCCTTCATGAATCCATGCTGCGTCTGCTTGATTGCACTATTCCTATCCAGATGTCCCGCTATTTCTTCCTTAATGATAGTTTCAAGAATTTTCCCTATTACAGATGTTAAACTAACCGGCCTATAGTTACCTGCCTTTTGTCTGCCCCCTTTTTTAAATAGAGGCGTTACATAAGCTGCTTTCCAATCCGATGGTACCTCCCCAGCGTCCAGAGAATTTTGATAGATTATAACGAATGCATCTGCTATAACTTCCGCCATCTCTTTTAATATCCTGAGATGCATTTCATCAGGACCAGGGGACTTGTCTACCTTGAGTCCCATTAGCCTGTCCAGCACTACCCCCCTAGTGATAGTGATTGTCTCAAGGTCCTCCCTTCCCACATTCCTGTGACCAGCAATTTTTGGCATGGTTTTTGTGTCTTCCACTGTGAAGACTGAAGAAAAATAATTGTTTAAGGTCTCAGCCATTTCCATATTTCCCATTATTAAATCCCCCTTCTCATCTTCTAAGGGACCAACATTTACTTAAGTCACTCTTTTCCGTTTTATATATCTGTAAAAGCTTTTGGTATCCGTTTTTATGTTTGCGCAAGTTTACCTTCGTAATCTATCTTTCCTTTCTTTATTGCTTTCTTAGTCATTCTTTGCTGTCGTTTAAAATGTTCCCAATCTTCTATTTTCCCACTAACCTTGGCCACCTTATACGCATTGGTTTTTAATTTGATATTCTCCTTTATTTCCTTGGTTATCCACGGCTGGTTATCCCTTCTCTTACCGCCCTTTTTCACTGGAATATATTTTTGTTGAGCACTATGAAAGAGCTCCTTAAAAGTCCGCCACTGTTCAATTGTGCCACCGTTTAGTCTGTGTTTCCAGTCTACTTCAGCCAACTCTGCCCTCATCCCACTGTAGTCCCCTTTGTTTAAGCATAGTACGCTCATTTGAGACACTACTTCCTCACCCTCAATCTGTATTACAATTTCAACCATACTGTGATCACTCATTCCGAGAGGATCTTTTACTAGGAGATCGTTTATTATTCCTGTCTCATTACACAGGACCAGATCTAAGATAGCTTGCTCCCTTGTAGGTTCTGTAACATACTGTTCTAAGAAACAATCCCATATGCATTCTATGAATTCCTCCTCCAGGCTACCCCGTGCGATTTGATTTGACCAATCGATATGTAGGTTAAAATCCCCCATGATTACTGCTGTTCCTTTTTCACATGTCTCCATTATTCCCTTGATTATTGCCCGCCCCACCATGAAGTTATTATTTGGGGGCCTATAAACTACGCTCACCAGTGACCTTTTTCCCCTTACTATCTCTAATCTCCACCCACAATGATTCAACATTTTGTTCATTAGAGCCACTATCGTCTCTCACAACTGCCCTGATATCATCCTTTATTAACAGAGCTACCCCACCTCCTTTCCCTTCTTGTCTATCTTTCCGAATCATCAGATACCCCTGTATGTTTAATTCCCAGTCTTGGCCACCCTGCAACCACGTTTCTGTAATGGCCACCAAATCATACCCATTTGTAATGATTTGTGCCGTCAACTCATTTACTTTATTTCGAATGCTGCGTGAGTTTAGGTAGAGTGTTTTAATACTAGTTTTTAAACCATGATTTTTAGTTTTGACCCCTCCTGCAGCCCCTTTATATTCAGTGGCCCTTTTTGTTTTTTGCCTTGGGTTTCTCTGCCCTCCACTTTTACTCATCTCCTTTCTGTCTTTTGCTTTTGTCTCCTTTTTGTTTCCCTCTGACTCCCTGCATTGGTTCCCATCCCCCTGCCATATTAGTTTAACTCCTCCCCAACAGCACTAGCAAACACTCCCCCTAGGACATTGGTTCCGGTCCTGCCGAGGTGCAGACTCACTGGTTCCCCACCCTATCCCTCCCCTGAAGATGTTGGCTCTGACTGCGTTCAGTTCTACACTCACTCGCTCCCCTCAAGATGCTGACTCTGGCTGGGTTCAGTTCTACATTCACTGGTTCCCCTGCTGCTCCTTCCCTGTCGGTACTGATTCTGGCTGGGTTCAGATATAGACGCACTGGCTCCCCTCTCCTCCATTGAAGATGCTGACTCTGTCTGGAATCGGTTTTGCACTCACTGGTTCCAATCCATCCCCGTCCCCTGAAGATGCTGACTCTGGCTGGGTTCAGTTCCACAGTCACTGGTTCCCCTCCCCTGAAGGTGCTGACTCTGGCTGGGTTTAGTTCTACACTCACTGATTCCCCTCCCTCTTCACCCCTAAAGCTGCTGACTCTGTTTGGGATCAGTTCTACAATCACTGCTTCCTCTCCCTCTTCTCCCCTTAAGGTGCTGACTGTGGCTGGCTTCACTTCCATGCTCACTGGCTCCCCTCTCCTCTGCTAAAGGTGCTGACTCTGTCTGGGTTCAATTCTATACTCACTGGTTCTCCTCCCTCACAATTCTCTCCTCCCCTAAAGCTGCTGACTCAGGCTGTATTCAGTTCTACACTCACTGGTTCCCCTCCCTCTCCTTCCCTGAAGATGCTGACTCTGCCTGGGTTCAGATATAGACTCGCTGGTTACCTTCGCTCGCAGCTCTCTCCTCCTATGATGTTGCTGAGTTTGACTGAGCTCAATTCCGCACTCACTTGTTCCCCTCCCTCTCCTTTCGTGAAGGTGCTGACTGACTGGGTTCAGTTCCAAACTCACTGGCTACCCTCTCCTCCCCTAAAGATGCTGTCTCTGGCTGGGTTCAGTTCTGCATTCACTTGTTCCCCTCTCTCTTCTCCCCTGAAAGTGCCGACTCTGTCTGGGTTCAGTTCCACACTCACTGGTTCCCCTCCCCTAAAAGATGCTGACTCTATTTGGGATCAGTTCTACAATACCGGTTCCCCTCCCCTCCATCTTTCTCCTCCCCTGAAGATGCTGACTCAGGCTGGGTTCAGTTCTGCACTCACTGGTTCCCCTCCCATGAAGGTGCTGACTCTGTCTGGGTTCAGTTCTGCACTGACTGGTTCCCCTCCCCTGAAGGTGCTGACTCTGGCTGAGTTCATGGCCGCGCATGCGCTGTGCAACTCACTGAATCAAGATGGCGGAGCGCTGACCCTGCCTTCCTGCACACAAATGGCCGCCGTTAGCCTGAGCCTGTGACCGGGAGAAAGCCCCGAACCTACAACCGCCGATATTCCGGTTATTATTCCGGGCTTCCGGCGAGCACCAGTTGTTTATGAAGCCTCCCCGGCTCCCCGCTGGTCCATTACTCCGCTCCGTCCCGCTGAAAAGAACACTTCCGAGGAGCCTGTCCAAAATGTGTCTCCTCCGCCATTATACGCACCGCGCATGCTCCAAACCCAGTGTCTGCGCCTGCGCACTGAACTCTTGTAGTCTGGGTGCGGCACATTCTCCCCCGCGGGGCATACTGGGTACATAAGACCATGAGAAATAGGAGCAAGAGTGGGCTATCCGGACCCCCGAGCCTGCTCCCCATTCAATAAGATCACGGATGGTCTGATCATTGACTCAGCTCGACTTCCCCGCCAGCTCCCCAGAACCCTTTACTCCCTTACCAAACCTGGAGTACCGTGCACAGTTTTGGTCTCCTTATCTAAGGAAGGATGTATTTGCCTTGCTTAGATACACAGAGTAAAGCTTCCTCAAAACTGTCTCACCAGACATTCCAAAGGCAGGCAATAGGAGCGGCGTGGGAGGATGAAGGGCAGCGGCAGCAGCAGCGACTGAGAGTGACGGCAGTCCGAGGGGCCAGCATCGCAAGAGGAGCCACGCAGGAGGATGAAGGCTAGTGGCAGAGATTGAGAGCGGCAGCAGTCTGAGGGGCTAGTATCGCAAGAGGAGGATGAAGGGCGGCGGCAGCAGCGACTGAGAGTGACAGCAGTCCGAGGGGCCAGCATCGCGAAAGGAGCGGCATGGTAGGATAAAGAGCGGCAGCAGCGACTGAGAGTGGCGGCAGTCCGAGGGGCTAGTATCGCGAGAGGAGGATGAAGGGCGGTGGCAGCGACAGAGTGGCAGCAGTCCGAGGGGCTAACATCGCAAGAGGAGCCACGGAGTGGCAGCGACTGAGAGTGGCAGCAGTCCAAGGAGCTAGCATCGCAAGAGGAGCCACGCAGGAGGATGAAGGGTAGTGGCAGAGAATGAGAGTGGCGGCAGTCCGAGGGGCTAGTATCACGAGAGGAGCCACGCAGGAGGATGAAGGGCGGTGGCAGCGACTGAAAGTGGCAGCAGTCCGAGGGGCCAGCTGGTCCAGAGACGGAAGGTAAAACAAAGAAGTAGAAAGAAATCAAAGGGTGACGTCACAGCCAAGTGGGTAAGTGATTGGCTGGTGGATTGGTGAGTATTTAATCTTTTTTTTAAATTTCTTTATCAGTAGGTAACCTTTGCATTGTTGTCAAATTAAGTTAATCTAATGGTTAAATCATGGCAGGATAGCCCAGACCCATGTTATGCTCCTCCTGTGCTATGTGGGAAGTCATGGACGCTTCCAATGTCCCTGATGACTACATGTGCAGGAAGTGTATCCAGCTGCACCTCCTGATGGATCGCATTGCAGCACTGGGGCTGTGCATGGATTCGCTCTGGAGCATCCGCGATGCTGAAGCTGTCATGAATAGCACGTTTAGTGAGTTGGTCACACCGCAGGTAAAGGTTATTCAGGCAGATAGGGAATGGGTGACCATCAGGCAGAGCTGCGGAAGGAAGGTAGTGCAGGGGTTCCCTGCAGTCATCCCCCTCCAAAACAGATACACCGCCTTGGGTGCTGTTGGGGAGATGAATCATCGCAGGGTGGTGGGGGTGGGGTGCGGGTAGCAGCAGCCAAGTTCATGACACCAACGGTGGATCTGCTGCACAGGAGGGCAGGAAAAATAGGGGAGAGGTATAGTGGTAGGGGATTCTATTGTAAGGGGAATAGATAGGTATTTATGCAACCGTAATCGAGACTTCAGGATGGCATATTCCTTCCCTGGTGCAAGGGTCAAGGATGTCTCGGAGTGGCTGTGGCACATTTTGGAAGGGGAGGGTGAACAGCAAGTTGTCATGGTGCATATAGGTACCAACAATATAGGTAAAAAAATGGGATGAGGTCCGACAAGCTGATTTTAGGGAGTGAGAAGTTAAATTAAAAAGCAGGACCTCAAAGGTAGTAATCTCAGGATTGCTACCAGTACCACGTGCTAGTCAGAGTAGAAATAGCAGGATAGCTCAGATGAATATGTGGCTTGAGGAGTGGTGCAGAAGAGAGGGATTCAAATTCCTGGGACTTGGGGAGGTGGGACCAGTACAAACCGGATGGTCTGCACCTGGCAGGACTGGAACCAATGACCAAGGGGAGTGTTTGCTCGTGCTGTTGGGGGGGCAGGGGGGTTAAACTAATATGGCAGAGGGATGGGAACATATGCAGGGAGACAGAGGGAAGTAAAATGGGGGCAGAAGCAAAAGATAGAAGAAGCAAAGTAAAACTGGAGGGCAGAGAAACCCAAGGTAAAAATCAAAAAGGGCCGCATTACAGCAAATTTCTAAAGGAACAAAGTGTGTTAAAAAGACAAGCCTAAAGGCTCTGTGCCTCAATGTGAGTATTCATAATCAGGTGGACGAATTAACTGTGCAGGCAGCTATTAATGAATATGATATAATTGGGATTATGGAGACATGGCTCCAGGGTGACCAAGGCTGGGAACTCAACATCCAGGGGTATTCAACATTCAGGAAGGATAGACAGAAAGGAAAAGGAGTTGGAGTAGCATTGCTGGTTAAAGAGGAAATTAACGCAATAGTAAGGAAGGACATTAGCTTGGATGATTTGGAATCTGTACGGTTAGAGCTACGGAATACCAAAGGGCAGAAAACGCTAGTGGGAGTTGTGTACAAACCACCAAACAGTAGTAGTGAGGTTGGGGACAGCACCAAACAAGAAATTAGGGATGCGTGCAATAAAGATACAGCAGTTATCATGGGCGACATTAATCTACATATAGATTGGGCTAACAAATTGGTAGCAATACGGTGGAGGAGGATTTCCTGGAGTGTATCAGGGATGTCCGGATATAAAAGGGGTCGGAGGGTCTAGTAAGGAGGAGGAACTGAGGGAAATCCTTATTAGTCGGGAAATTGTGTTGGGGAAATTGATGGGATTGAAGGCCGATAAATCCCCAGGGCCTGATGGACTGCATCCCAGAGTACTTAAGGAGGTGGCCTTGGAAATAGTGGATGCATTGACAGTCATTTTCCAACATTCCATTGACTCTGGATCAGTTCCTATGGAGTGGAGGGTAGCCAATGTAACCCCACTTTTTAAAAAAGGAGGGAGAGAGAAAACAGGGAATTACAGACCGGTCAGCCTGACAGCGGTAGTGGGTAAAATGATGGAATCAATTATTAAGGATGTCATCGCAGTGCATTTGGAAAGAGGTAATATGATAGGTCCAAGTCAGCATGGATTTGTGAAAGGGAGATCATGCTTGACAAATCTTCTGGAATTTTTTGAGGATGTTTCCAGTAGAGTGGACAAGGGAGAACCAGTTGATGTGGTATATTTGGACTTTCAGAAGGCTTTCGACAAGATCCCACACAAGAGATTAATGTGCAAAGTTAAAGCACATGGGATTGGGGGTAGTGTGCTGACATGGATTGAGAACTGGTTGTCAGACAGGAAGCAAAGAGTAGGAGTAAATGGGGACTTTTCAGAATGGCAGGCAGTGACTAGTGGGGTACCGCAAGGTTCTGTGCTGGGGCCCCAGCTATTTACACTGTACATTAATGATTTAGACGAGGGGATTAAATGTAGTATCTCCAAATTTGCGGATGACACTAAGTTGGGTGGCAGTGTGAGCTGCAAGGAGGATTCTATGAGGCTGCAGAGCGACTTGGATAGGTTAGGTGAGTGGGCAAATGCATGGCAGATGAAGTATAATGTGGATAAATGTGAGGTTATCCACTTTGGTGGTAAAAACAGAGAGACAGACTATTATCTGAATGGTGACAGATTAGGAAAAGGGCAGGTGCAAAGAGACCTGGGTGTCATGGTACATCAGTCATTGAAGGTTGGCATGCAGGTACAACAGGCGGTTAAGAAAGCAAATGGCATGTTGGCCTTCATAGCGAGGGGATTTGAGTACAAGGGCAGGGAGGTGTTGCTACAATTGTACAGGGCCTTGGTGAGGCCACACCTGGAGTATTGTGTACAGTTTTGGTCTCCTAACCTGAGGAAGGACATTCTTGCTATTGAGGGAGTGCAGCGAAGGTTCACCAGACTGATTCCCGGGATGGCGGGACTGACCTATCAAGAAAGACTGGATCAACTGGGCTTGTATTCACTGGAGTTCAGAAGAATGAGAGGGGACCTCATAGAAACGTTTAAAATTCTGACGGGGTTAGACAGGTTAGATGCAGGAAGAATGTTCCCAATGTTGGGGAAGTCCAGAACCAGGGGACACAGTCTAAGGATAAGGGGGAAGCCATTTAGGACCGAGATGAGGAGGAATTTCTTCACCCAGAGAGTGGTGAACCTGTGGAATTCTCTACCACAGAAAGTTGTTGAGGCCAATTCACTAAATATATTCAAAAAGGAGTTAGATGAAGTCCTTACTACTAGGGGAATCAAGGGGTATGGTGAGAAAGCAGGAATGGGGTACTGAAGTTGCATGTTCAGCCATGAACTCATTGAATGGCGGTGCAGGCTAGAAGGGCCGAATGGCCTACTCCTGCACCTATTTTCTATGTTTCTATGTTTCTATGTTCTAGACCAATATGTCGAGGAACCAACTAGAGGCTGGCCATCCTAGACTGGTGATGTGTAATGAGAAAGGACTAATTAGAAATCTTGTTGTGCGAGACCCCTGGGGGAAGAGTGACCATAATATGGTAGAACTCTTTATGAAGATGGAGAGTGACACAGTTAATTCAGAGACGAGGGTTCTGAACTTAAGGAAAGGTAACTTCGATGGTATGAGATGTGAATTGGCAGGAACAGATTGGCGAATGATACTTAAAGGGTTGATGGTGGATAGGCAATGGCAGACATATAAAGAGCACGTGGATGAACTTCAACAATTGTACATCCCTGTCTGGAATAAAAATAAAACGGGAAGGTGGCTCAACCGTGGCTAACAAAGAAAATTAGGGATAGTGTTAAATCCAAGGAAGAGGCATGTAAATTTGCCAGAAAAAGCAGCAAACCTGAGGACTGGGAGAAATTTAGAATTCAGCAGAGGAGGACAAAGGGTTTAATTAGGAGGGGGAAATAGAGTATGAGAGGAAGCTTGCTGGGAACATAAAAAACTGACTGGAAAAGCTTCCATAGAGATGTGAAGATTAGTGAAGACAAACGTAGATTCCTTGCAGTCAGAATCAGGTGAAAGAAATGGCAGACCAATTGAACAAAGACACTAAGGAAGACACAAATAACCTTCCGGAAATACTAGGGCACTGAGGGTCTATCGAGAAGGAGGAACTGAAGGAAATCCTCATTAGTCAGGAAATTGTGTTAGGGAATTGATGGGATTGAAGGCCGATAAATCGGCAAGGCTTGATAGTCTGCATCCCAGAGTACTTAAAGAAGTGGCCCTAGAAATAGTGGATCCATTGGTGATCATTTTTCAACAGTCTATCGATTCTGAATCAGTTCCTATGGACCGGAGGGTAGCTAATGTAACACCACTTTTTAAAAAAGGAGGGAGAGAAAACGGGGAATTATAGACTGGTTAGCCTGACATTGGTGGTAGGGAAAATGTTGGAATCAATTATTAAAGATGAAATAGCAGGATACACACCAACAACCTCGGGGTCACCACTGACCAGAAACTTAACTGAACCAGCCACATCAATATTGTGGCTTAGTAACTGATTCAAAGTGATGCATTTCTCAATGATATGGAACAATATTTCACCAGGTAATAAGATGCTACTCAACAAACATTCTTTGTGAGGACTAGTAAAGGTTTAGAATAAAACAGACGCTTAGCCTAAATCTGATGTTTCAACTTCTGACAGTAATTTATTCTGTAAATCTGTGGCTCAAATGTCATCATTAATAATTTTATTCTAAATAATTCTTGTTTCACATTCATTATTGCATTTATTTGGAAGACTGACAACAGAATATCTATATTATTGATCCTGATTCCTTTAGCCACAAGCGACTGCCAATCAAGTTCAGCCTTCATTTTCCAATGATACATTTAATTTAAGTAATTATCTGTAAACATAGATGCGTAACATCACACTGACGTGTTATGTCCCTACCGTCCCCATCACTAGAGCACTTTGAAGAGAGGAGCCCTGTCAATTGGTACAGGAGACAATGGGATCTGTTGGGGAGACCGCAGTCTGCAACATTCTTACTGAAATTCCAGAACAGTGACAAATTACCACGACTGAAAGACTCCTGTAATGTTGCAGCATTAACGGGAGTTATCAATTTAACTAACCAGTCCCATTCTAGCACCTGT
The DNA here is from genome assembly GCF_044704955.1 of Pristiophorus japonicus. Taxonomy (NCBI): domain Eukaryota; kingdom Metazoa; phylum Chordata; class Chondrichthyes; family Pristiophoridae; genus Pristiophorus; species Pristiophorus japonicus. The sequence continues at coordinate 386,944 of NW_027252757.1, forward strand.
GCTGTAAAACATAGGAACAAGGCTAACCCCTCGAACCTGTTCCACCATTCAATGAGATCATGGCTGATCTCTGACCAAACTCCATATACCCGCCTTTGCTCCGTATCCCTTAATACATTTGGTTAACAAAAATCTATCAATCGCAGATTTAATATTAACAACTGACACATCACCAACTGTCATTTGGGGAAGAGTTTCAAACTTCTACCACACTTTGTGTGTGTAAGTGGTTCTTAACTTCACTCCTGAAAGGCCTGGCTCGAACTTTTAGGCTATGTCACCTGCTCCTAAACTCTCCAACCAGGACATACGGTTTCTCTCTTATGTAACCTATCAATTCACCTTATAGGCCCTGAAATTCCGATGTCCCGGGTCCGTACGAAGTGTGTACGGACCCGGGAAGGCATCTGAAAAGCCGGTTTTCAGCCCACAATGCGCATACGATGAAAACCGGCTTTTCCGACCTGGCCAACTGGACCTGGACGGGTCTTGCCCGTGCGATGATTTCTCACGCAGAATTCAGAGTTTTAGAAATCTTCTGTCCAGGATTAGGGCACGAATGTTCTGCGCGAGATAAAGCCTTTATTCTGTGCACATCTGTCTGAAACTTTGCTTCAAACAGCTCAATAGCCTTCAGCATAAGCAGCAGTCAGTCGATGCTGAGGCGTTCTGCAGAGTAAAAGCTTAATACAAACTAAATAAACAGCAGGAAATGGAAACAAGCAGCTTCCTCTCAAAGTAATGAGAGATTCAAATCTTCCAACTTTTATAACATTTGAGGTACCGTGTTGTCTATTGCAGTTTGGAAAGTCGGACATTCAGTACCTAGCTCAGTAATTGTGTTGAGATAGAATGCTTTCCAAGGGGAATACAGAATGTAGACGAAGGCTTCTTGAGAATAATAATGCAAAGGCTTTCCAGCAATTGTAGTGAGTCCCAAAATATGGCCAAAAGTTCCCACAAACAATCTCAGTTGAACAGCGTACTTTCAACCACCTTGGTGAATGGGTCCTGACACACCTTTTACATAGAGGCTCAGCTTCTCGGGAACGGATGGGAGGGCAGGAGTTTTGGAATTTAGGACAAGTGCAGTCATCCCATCCTAACTCCATCATCTTTATGCTGCTGCACTAGGAGAGCAGTTGCTTCATCAGTGTGTTGTGTCATACATCGGCCCAGCCAACAATTCCTGTCCTCGCCAACTTACACCCTCCCCCAAACCAGAAATGTGGTCATCATTCTTATAAACATTTTCTCCTCCTTTCATTTGTACATGCAGTTTAGAAGTCGCTATTTTTTATTTGCTGGCCATGCTATTACACACTGCACAACCACGACCCGTTCAGAAATGCAAGACATTTTTATAGTCTTTATATTGCTTTAATTAACTTTTAAAACTGTTAAAATGTTTAAAATAAATTAGAAAATCTTTAAAGTATTCTAAAAGATAAAAAAATCATCGAAAAATCTCACCTTTCAAAGCCGTGTAGTGATCTCGAACCAAATCCAGAACTGAAGGTAAAAAGAAAATCGGGGGCGTGGCCTATGTAAATGAGCTCCTGTGGGCGGGGACAGAATCCACAGGCATCGCACGCGCTGCGTTCCCGGGCGGCGTGACGTCAGACGCTGCCCGGGAATCTTCAACAAAAAGTCAAAAGAGAAAGGTGAGTGCGCTTTTTTATTTGAGCAGATTGCCCGCGGGAATGTCTTACAGGAATTTCAGGGCCAATGTTTCCATTTGTGAGGAAGAGCATAACTAGAGGTTTTTTCCTCACTAGTTCTCGATAGTGAGGAATTAATTTTGGTTATCAGGGGTGCAGCGCAGATTCATCAGAATGATACCAATGCTTGAAAGGTTAAATTGAGTACAGGCTGCATAAACTTACTTCTATTGCCTTGTGTTCAGAAGGTTGAGTGGGCGGTCTAATTAAGGCCTTTAAAATGATAAAGGGATTTGATGGGGAAGATGCGGAGAAACTATTTCCTCTGGTGGGAGAATCCCGGACAAGAGGTAGGCAATTTAGGAGTGAAATCAGGAAACACTTTTTTTCTCTCAAAATTTAGTGAAAATCTGAAACTGGTTGCTGAGTCAATTGACATTTTCAAGATTGGTCAATTAATTTTGTTGGGAAAGGGTATGAAAGGATATTGAGCAAAGGTCCAAAACCAGGGGTCACAGTCTAAGGATAAGGGGTAAGCCATTTAGGACCGAGATGAGGAGAAACTTCACCAGAGTGGTGAACCTGTGGAATTCTCTACCACAGAAAGTTGTTGAGGCCAATTCACTAAATATATTCAAGAAGGGTTAGATGTAGTACTAGGGGGATCAAGGGGTATGGTGAGAAAGCAGGAATGGGGTACTGAGGTTGCATGTTCAGCCATGAACTCATTGAATAGCAGTGCAGGCTCGAAGGGGCGAATGGCCTACTCCTGCAACTATTTTCTATGTTTCTATGAGGCCATCAATATAAGATAGTCACCAAGAAATCCAACAGGAAATTCAGAAGAAACTTCTTTACCCAAAGAGTGGTGAGAACGTGGAACTCGCTAACACAGGGAATGTTTGAAGCGAATAGAGTAGGAGCTGGAGGAGGTTACAGAGATAGGGAGGTTGTCGGGGCTGGAAGAGGTTACAGAGATCAGTAGGAGTGTAGGAGCTGGAGGATGTTAGAGATAGGGAGGGCTGTAGGCCTTGGATGAGGTTACAGAGATTAGTAGGAGCTGGAGGAGGTTATAGAGATAGGGAGCTGAGTAAGGCTGGAGGAGGTTTTAGAGATAGGTAGGGGTTGGAGGAGGTTAGAGATAGGGAGGTGTGTAGGGGCTGGAGGAGGTTATAGAGATAGGGAGGCCAGTAGTGGCTGGAGGATGTTAAGAGATAGGGAGGGGTGTAGGGTATGGAGAAGGTTACAGAGATAGGGAGGGGTGTAGGCCTTGGAAGTGGTTACAGAGATCAGTAGATGTGTAGGAGCTGGAGGAGGTTAGAGATAGGAAGGTGTGCAGGGGCTGGAGGAGGTTACAGAGATAGGGAGCTGTGTGTAGTGGCTAGAGGCGGTTATAGTGATAGGGAGGAGTGTAGGGCCTGGTGGAGATTATAGAGCTAGGGAGGGTTGTAGGGGCTGGAGGAGGTTACAGAGATAGGGAGGGGTGTAGAGGCTGTGGGTTACAGAGGTAGGGAGGGGTGTAGGGAAGGGTGTAGGGGCTGGAGAAAGTTACAGATATAGGGAGGGGTATAGGCCTAGGAAGAGGTTTCAGATATAGGGAGGGTTGTAGGAGCTGGAGGAGGTAACAGAGATAGGGAGGGGTATAGGGGCTGGAGGAGATTACAGCTAGGGAGGGGTATAGGGGCTGGAGGAGATTACAGCAAGGGAAGGGTGTCGGGGCTGGAGGATGTTAAAGAAAACGACGGTTGAAGTGCTGGAGGAGATTACAGAGAAAGGCAGGTGTGTAGGGGCTGGAGGGAGTTACAGAGATAGGGAGGGGTGTAGAGTCTGGAAGTGGTTAGAGAGATAGGGATGGGTGTAGGTGCTGAAGGTTACAGAGATAGGAAGGGGTGCAGGGGCTGGGGGAGGTTACAGAGATAGGGGGGGGCTGTAAGGCTGGAGGATGTTAGAGAATGGGACGGGTGTAGGGGCTGGAGGTTACAGAGGGAGAGGTGTAAGAGCAGCAGGAGGTTACTGAGATAGGGAGGGTTGTAGGGGCTGGAGAAGGTTACAGAAATAGTGAGGCCAGTAGTGGCTGAAGGTTAGAGATAGGGATGGGTTTAGGGGCTGGAGGTTATAGAGATAGGGAGGTGTGCAGGGATGGAGGAGGTTACAGAGAGTGGAGAAGAGTACAGAGATAGGGAGAGGTGTAGGCCTTCGAACAGGTTACAGAGATCAGTAGGGGTGTAGAAGCTGGAGGCGGTCACAGAGATAGGGAGGAGTCTAGGGGCTGGAGGAGGTTACAGAGATAGGGAGGTGTGTAGGGACTGGAAAAGGTTACAGAGATAGGGAGGGGTGTAGGGGCTGGAGGAGGTAACAGGGATAAGGAGGAGAGTAAGAGCTGGAGGATGTTACAGAGATAGGGAGGGCTGTAGGGAATGGAGAAGAGTACAGAGATAGGGAGGGGGTAGGCTTTCGAAGAGGTTACAGAGATAAGGAGGGTTGTAGGGGGTTACAGACATGTGGAGGGGCTGGTGGAGGTTAGAGATAGGGAGTTGAGGAAGGCTGGAGGAGGTTGTAGAGATAGGGAGGGTTGTAGGGGCTGGAGGAGGTTACAGAGATAGGGAGGTTTGTAGGAGCTGCTGGATGTTACAGATGGGGAGGGGGTTTCGGGGCTGGAGGTTAGAGATATGGAGTGGTATTGGGGCTGGAGGAGCCTACAGAAATAGGGAGGGGTATAGGGGCTGGAGGAGCCTATAGAAATAGGGAGGGGTGTAGGGGCTGGAGGTTACAGAGATAGGGAGGGTGTAGGGGCTATAGGTTACAGACAGGGTGGGATATAGGGTCTGGAGGAGGTTACAGAGATAGGGAGGGCTGGAAGAGGTTACAGAGAAAGAGAGTGGTGTAGTGCTGGAGGAGATTACAGAGAAAGGCGGGGGCCAGTGTCGGGGCTGGAGGAGGTTATCGAGGTAGGGAGGGATGTAGGGTGGCAGGAGGCTAGTGAGATAGGAATTGATGGAGTGGTTGGAGGTTACAGAAATAGAGAGGGGTGTAGGGGCTGGAGTAGGTTACAGAGATAGGGAGGGGTGTAGGGCTGTAGGAGAATACAGAGATAGGAAGGGGTTGAGGGGCTGGCGGAGGCTACAGAGATAGGGAGGGGTGTAGTGCTGGAGGAGGTTCCAGAGATAGGGAGGGTTGTAGGGGCTGGAGTAGGCCATACGGCCCCTCGCGCCTGCTCCGCCATTTAATACGACCATGACTGATCAGATCATGGACTCGCGTCCACTTCCCTGCCCGCTCCCCATAACCCCTTAGTCCCTTATCTGTTAAGAAACTGTCTATCTCTGTCTTAAATTAATTCAATGTCCCAGCTTCCACAGCTCTCTGAGGCAGCAAATTCCACAGATCCACAACTCTCAGAAGAAATTTCTCCTCATCTCAGTTTTCAAATGGGCGGCCCCTTATTCAAAGATAATGCCCCCTGGTTCTAGTCTCTCCGATCAGTGGAAACATCCTCTCTGCATGCACCTTGTCAAGCCTCCTCATTATCTTATACGTTCCGATAAGATCACCTCTCATTCTTCTGAATTCCAATGAGTACTCAAACTTTCCTCATAAGTCAACCTCCTCATCTCTGGAATCAACTTAGTGAACCTTCCCTGAACTGCCTCCAAAGCAAGTATATATTTTTGTAAATATGGAAACCAAAACTGCACACAGTATTTCAGGTGTGGTCTCACCAATACCCTGTACAACTGTAGCAAGACTTCCCTGCTTTTATACCCCATCCCCTTTGCAATAAAGGCCAAGATACCATTGGCCTTCCTGATCACTTGCTGTACCTGCACACTATTCTTTTGTGTTTCATGCACAAGTACCCCCAGATCCTGCTGTACTGCAGCACTTTGCAATCGTTCTCCATTTAAATAATAACTTGCTCTTTGATTTTTTTCTGCCGAAGTGCATGACCTTACACTTTCCAACATTATACTCCATCTGTCAAATTTATGCCCACTTCGCCTGTCTATGGTCTTTTGCAGATTTTTTTGTGTCCTCCTCACACATTGCTTTTCCTCCCATCTTTGTATCAACGACAAACCTGGCTACGTTACACTTGGTCCCTGCCTCCAAGTCGTTAATATAGATTGTAAATAGTTGGGGTCCCAGCACCGATCCCTGCGGCACCCCACTGGTTACTGTTTGCCAACCCGAGAATAAACCATTTATCTCTATTCTCTGTTCTCTATTAGTTAACCAATCCTCTAACCATGCTAATATATTACCCCCAACCCCGTGAATATTTATATTGTGTTGTAACCTTTTATCTGGCACCTTGTCAAATGCCTTCTGGAAGTCTAAGTATACCACATCCACTGGTTCCCCTTTATTCATCCTGTTTGTTACATCCTCTATTCTAGCAAATTTGTCAAACATGGAGATAGGGAGAGGTGTAGGGGCTGGAGGAGGTTATAAAAGATTGGGACGGTTGTAGGGGCTGGAGGTTACAGAGATAGGGAGGGGTGTAGAGGCTGAAGGTTACAGAGATAGGGAGGGGTGTAGGGGCTGGAGGTTACAGAGATAGGGAGGAGTTTAGGGGCTGGAGGAGATTACAGTTGGGAGGGGTTTAGGGTCTGGAGGAGGCTAGCGAGATAGGGAGGGGTGTAGTGGCTGGAGTTACAGAGATAGGAATGCTTGTAGGGGCTGGAGGAGGTTACAGAGATAGGGAGGGGTGTAGTGGCTGGAGTTAGAGAGATAGGAATGCTTGTAGGGGCTGGAGGAGGTTACAGAGATAGGGAGGGGTGTAGGGGCTGGAGGAGTTTGTAGAGATAGGGAGGGTTGTAGGTGTTGTGTATCTGTAAAGCATGCACTCCCATGTTCCGCCACCAGGGAGCGCATACCCTGGTGTCCCAAGGGCTCCCAGCATCCCTTGGGAGCACTGTATAAGCTGGCCCCTAAGGCCTGTTCCTCACTCGAGTGTCTTAATAAAGACTGAGGTCACTGTTACTTTAACCTCCCTGTGTGCAGTCTCATCTGTGTAAGGAACACAATAGTCGGGACTGGAGGAGGTTAGAGATTTGGAGGGTTCTGAGGGCTGGAGGAGGTTACAGAGATAGGGAGGGGTGTAGAGGCAGGGGGACATTATAGAGATGGGGGGCTGTAAGGCTGGATGAGGTTACAGAGATAGGGAGGGGTGTAGGGGCTGGAGGAGGGTACAGAGATTGGGAGAGGTGCAGGGGCTGGAGGAGGGTACAGAGATAGGGGTGCGTATGGTGGGAGGAGGTTGCAGAGGTAGGGAGGGTGTAGGGGCTGGAGGAGGTTAGAGATAGGGGTGCGTATGGTGGGAGGTGGTTGCAGAGGTAGGGAGGGTGTAGGGGCTGGAGGAGGTTACAGAGATAGGGAGGGTGTAGGGGCTGGAGGAGGTTACAGAGATAGGGAGGGGTGTAGAGACTGGAGGAGGTTACAGAAATGTGGAGGGGTGTAGGGACTGGAGGAGATTACAGAGATAGGGAGGGGTGTAGGGACTGGAGGAGATTAGAGATAGAGAGGGTTGTAAGGGCTGGAGGAGATTAGAGATAGGGAGGGGTGTAGGGGCTGGAGGAGGTTACAGAGATAGGGAGGGGAGGGGCCATCGAGGGATTTGAACACGAGGCTGAGAATTTTAAATCAGTGCCTCGCTGGGGCCGAGGGTGGGACCAGGGCAGGAACACAACCCCCACACTACCTAACTCTGCACTAACCCCCATCATCTGTTAAATCACCTGGAGTTCCAGCGACACTCCTCCCCCTCTCTCTTGGTATTTATCTACTCACTGCCTCACTCAAAGCTTATCTCGCATTGATAGTCCATGTGAGGGCCTTCATTGTCCCAGAATTGCTCCCCGTGGACTGACCTTCCCCGTGCCTCCGTCGCCCTCCTCCTGTTCTGTGACGGCCGACAAATTCAGGTTGTGTTTGAGTCAGCAAGCGAAAGATAGGGGGCATAAAAATTAAATCACATGGTGGGCCAGAGGAAGGGGCTTTGGAGGCCATGTCCGTCCCGTGGGCCGTATGTTTCACGCCCCTCATCGACCCTGTCAGAATTTTATGTTTCAATGAGATCACCTCTCATTCTTCTAAACTCTAGAGAATATAGGCCTAGTCCACTCAATCTCTCCTCATAGGACAATCCCCGCATCCCAGGAATCAGTCTGGTGAACCTTCATTGCCATCCTCAATGGCAAGTACATCTTTCCTTAAGTCAGCAGCCAAAACTGTACACAATTCTCCAGGTGTGGTCTCACCAGGGTCCAATATAATTGCGGTAAGACATCAAAGAGCAAGTAATTATTTCAATGGAGAAAAATTGCAAAGTGCCGCAGTACAGCGGGTCCTGGGGATACTTGTGAATGAAACACAAAAGGATAGTATGCAGGTACAGCAAGTGATCAGGAAGACCAATGGTATCTTGGCCTTTATTGCAAAGGGGATGGAGTATAAAAGCGGGGAAGTCTTGCTACAGTTATATAAGGTATTAGTGAGGCCACACCTGGAATACTGTGTGCAGTTTTGGTTTCCAAATTTACAAAAGGATATACTTGCTTTGGAGGCAGTTCAGTGAAGGTTCACTAGATTGATTCTGGAGATGGGGGGGGTTGACTTTTATGAGGAAAGGTTGAGTAGTTTGGGCCTCTACTCATTGGAATTCAGAAGAATGAGGTGATCTTATCGAAACGTATAAGATTATGAGGGGGCTTGACAAGGTGGATGCAGAGAGGATGTTTTCACTGATGGGGGAGACTCGAACTAGAGGGCATGATCTTAGAATAAGGGGCCACACATTTAAAATAGAGATGAGGAGGAATTTCTTCTCTCTGAGGGTTGTAAAACTGTGGAAGCTGGGACATTGAATAAATTTAAGACAGAAATAGACAGTTTCTTAAACGATAAGGGGATTTGGGGAACGGGCAGGGAAGTGGACCCGAGTCCATGATCAGATCAGCCATGATCTTCTTGAATGGTGGAGCAGGCTCGAGGGGCCGTATGGCCTACTCCTGTTCCTATTTCTTATGATCTTATGTTTACTCTTATCCTCAAATCCTGTGTTAATAAAGGCCGACATACCATTTGCTTTCTTAATTGCATGCTGTGCCTGCATACTAACTTTCAGTGATTCGTGTACAAGGACACCAAGGTTCCTCTGAACACCAACATTTCCCAATATCTCACCATTTCAAGTAGCTGTTTCCAGTCCACTTTGGCTAAATCACATCTCAGCTGAGTAAAATTGGCCTTTCCCCAATTGAGAACCTTTATTCCTGGTCTATCTTTGTCCTTTTCCATAATTACCCTAAATCTAACTGAATTATGATCACTAGAACCAAAATGCTGTCCCATCGATACCCGTTCCACCTGCCCAGCTTCAGTCCCTAATACTAACCCAGAACTTCCCCCTCTCTTGTTTGGCTTCCGACGTACTGGCTAAAAAGATCCCCTGGTTGCTGACCCCTCTGTGAAGGGAAATAGGTCCTTCCTATCCACTCTATCTAGGCCCCTCATAATTTTATACACCTCATTAAGGTCTCCCTTCAACCTCCTCTGTTCCAAAGAAAACAAACTATTAAGAGGGTTGGTGGGATAGAGGAGGTTAGAGATAGGGAGAGGCGAGGCCCTGGAGAGATTTGAACAAGAGGATGTGTATTTTAAAGGCTGAAGCTACCAGCCATCTTGCCCAGCACAGAATGTGACTCACTACCAACAGGAAGGATGTTACTTAACTACTACAAATGCACAATGAGGGGAAATCAATCACACTACCTTTTAACTAACAACGACATGGAAAGAGGGAAATGAATGACCTTTAAACACCTGGTCCACTTGGCAATGAAGTGTCTGAAACTCATAATAGGAAATCCAAGGAAATAAAATATTGACAGAAATTAAACTGTTTTGCTGAAAAAAGAAATCTCGATTTAACTTTTAAAAGATGAATTGTTTAACAGGGGTTTACACTGACTGACCTGACAGGCCGACTCAGGATCCACCCCTCAAACACCACGATTGGTTGCAGAACACACTGCTCCCTGGTCCCTCCGGCCTCTGAGCTCTCTTCCTGTTGGTTCCCAGGGCAATCAATCACCACTCACCAACATTACGCTGCCAGATTAAGTTGACGGGCTCGGAGGAAGAAATAAAATGAGGCCGTGAATCTGAATTAAGAAATAAAATTATAGAAACATGATTAAATGAATGAGGAGAGGCAATATAAACTAAAGGGTACAATCCTAAAGGGGCTGCATGAACAGTGAGACCTGCGGGTATATGTGCACAAATCACTGAAGGTGGCAGGACAGGTTGAGAAAGCGGTTAAAAAAGCTGACAGGATCCTGGGCATCATAGAGTACAAAAGCAAGGAGGTTATGATGAACCTTTGTAAAACACTGGTTCAGCCTCAACTGGAGCATTGTGTCCAATTCTGGTCACCGCACATTAGGATGTGAAGGCCTTAGAGAGGGTGCAGAAAAGATTGACAAGAATGATTCACGAGGTGAGGGACTTCAGTTCCGTGGATAGACTGGAGAAGCTGGGGTTGTTCTCCTTGGAGCAGAGAAGGTTGAGAGCAGAATTGATAGAGGTGATCAAAATCATGAGGGGTCCGGACAGAGTAGATAGAGAGATACTGTTCCCACTGGTGGAAGGGTCGAGAACCAGAGGAGACGGATTTAAGGTGATTGGCAAAAGAACCAAAGGCGACCTAAGAAAAATCTATTTTATGCAGCGAGTGGTTGGGATCCGGAATGCACGGCCTGAAAGGGTGGTGGAGGCAGACTCAATCACAGCTTTCAAAAGGGAGTTGGATAAGTATCTGAAAGAAAACATTTGCAGGGCTCAGGGAAAGGGCGGGGCAGTGGGACTAGCTGGGAGCTGGAAAGGGCTTGACAGGCCAAATAGAAACAAAGAAAATAGGATCAGTAGTAGGCCATTCGGCCCTTCGAGTCTGCACCACCATTCAATAAGATCATGGCTGATCCTCTATCTCAACACCATATTCCAGCTTTTTCCCCATACCCATTGATGCCTTTTGTTTCTAGAAATCTATCTATCTCCCTCTTAAATATATTCGGTTACTTGGCCTCCACAGCCTTCTGTGGTAGAGAATTCCACAGGTTCACCACCCTCTGAGTGAAAGAAATTCTCCTCATCTCGGCCCTAAATTTCCTACCCCATATCGTGAGACTGTGACCCCTTGTTCTAGACTTCCCAGCCCAGGGGAAACATCCTCCCTGCATCCAGTCTGTCCAACCCAGTCAGAATTTTATACGTTTCAATGAGATCCCCTCTCATTCTTCTAAACTCGAGAGAATACAGGCTCAGTCGACCCAATCTCTCCTCATACGACAGTCCTGCCATCCCAGGAATCAGTGTGGTGAACCTTCGCTGCACTCCCTCTATGGCAAGCATATCCTTTCTTAGGTAAGGAGACCAAAACTGCACACAATACTCCAGGTGCGGTCTCACCAAGGCCCTGTATAACTGTAGTAGGACATCCTTGCTCCTGTACTCAAATCCTCTTGCAATGAAGGCCAACATGCCATTTGCCTGCCTAACTGCTTGCTGCACCTGCATGTTTGCTTTCAATGACTGGTGTACAAGGATACCCAGGTCCCTCTGTACATCGACACTTCCCAAGCCATCATCATTTAAATAATACTTTGTCCATATGTTTTTCCTAACAAAGTGGATAATTTCACATTTATCCACGTTGTACTGCATCTGCCATGTGTTTGCCCACTCACTCAACCTATCGACATAAGAACATAAGAAATAGAAGCAGGAGAAGGCCATACAGCCCCTCAAGCCTGCTCCGCCATTTAATATGATCATGGCTGACCCGATTATGGACTCAGGTCCACTTCCCTGCCCACTCTCCATAAACATCTTATTCCCTTGTCATTTAAGAAATTGTCTTTTTCTGTCTTAAATTTATTCAATGTCCCAGCTTCCACAGCTCTCTGAGGCAGTGAATTCCACAGATCCACAATCCTCTGAGAAGAAATTCCTCCTCATCTCAGTTTTAAATGGGTGGCCCCTTATTCTAAGATTATGCCCTCTAGTTCTAGTCTCCCCTATCAGTGGAAACATCCTTTCTGCATCCACCTTGTCAAGCCCCCTCATAATCTTATACATTTCGATAAGATCACCTCTCATTCTTCTGAATTCCAATGAGTAGAAGCCCAACCTCCTCAACCTTTCCTCATAAGTCAACCCCCTTATCTCCGGAATCAATCTAGTGAACCTTCTCTGAACTGCCTCCAAAGCATGTATATCCTTTCGGAAATATGGAAACCAAAACTGCACGCAGTATTCCAGGTCTGGCCTCACCAATACCATGTACAACTATAGCAAGACTTCCCTGCTTTTATACTCCATCCCCTTTGCAATAAAGGCCAAGATTCCATTGGTCTTCCTGATCACTTGCTGTACCTGCATGCTAACCTTTTGTGTTTCATGCACAAGTACCCCCAGGTCCCGCTGTACTGCAGCACTTTGCAATCTTTCTCCATTTAAATAATAACTTGTTCTTCAATCTTTGATTTTTTTTGCCAAAGTGTATGACCTCACACTTTCCAACATTATACTCCATCTCCACTCACTTAGCCTGTCTATGTCTTTTTGCAGATTTTGTGTGTCCTCCTCAAATTGCTTTTCCTCCCAACTTTGTATAATTGGCAAACTTGGCTATGTTCCACTCAGTCCCTTCCTCCAAGTCGTTAATATAGATTGTAAATAGTTGGGGTCCCAGCACTGATCCCTGCAGCATCCCATTAGTTACTGATTGCCAAACCGAGAATGAACCATTTATCCCTACTCTCTGTTTTCTGTAAGTTAGCCAATCCTCTATCCATGCTAATATATTACCCCCCAACCCCGTGAACTTTTATCTTGTGCAGTAACCTGCTATGTGGTACAGAAAAACATAGAAAATAGATGCAGGAGTAGGCCATTCGGCCCTTCGACACTGCACCACCAGTCAATAAGATCATGGCTGATCATTCACCTCAGTACCCCTTTCCTGCTTTCCCTCCATACTCCTTGATCCCTTTAGCCGTAAGGGCCATATCTAACTCCCTCTTGAATATATCCAACAAACTGGCATCAACAACTCTCTGCTGTAGAGAATTCCACAGGTTAACAACTCTGAGTGAAGAAGTTTCTCTCATCTCAGTCCTAAATGGCTTACCCCTTATCCTTAGACTGTGTTCCCTGGTTCTGGCCTTCCTCAACATTGGGAACATTCTTCCTGCATCTAACCTGTCCAGTCCCGTCAGAATTTTATATGTTTCTATGAGATCCCCTCTCATCCTTCTAAACTGAAGTGAATACAGGCCCAGTTGATCCAGTCTCTCCTCATATGTCAGTCCTGCCATCCCAGGAATGAGTCTGGTGAACTTTCACTGCACTCCCTCAATAGCAAGAACGTCCTTCCTCAGATTAGGCGACCAAACTGAACACAATATTCCTGGTGAGGCCTCACCAAGGCCCTGTACAACTGCAGTAAGATCTCCCTGCTCCTATACTCAAATCCCCTAGCTTTGAATACTAACATACCATTTGCCTTCTTCACCACCTGCTGTACCTGCATGCCAACTTTCAATGACTCATGTACCCAGGTCTCATTGCACCTCCTCATTTCCTAATCTGCCGCCATTCAGATAATATTCCGCCTTCGTGTTTTTGTCACCAAAGTGGATAACCTCACATTTATCCATGTTATACTGCATCTGCCATGCATTTGCCCACTAACCTGTCCAAGTCACCCTGCACCTTCTTATCGTCCTCCTCACAGCTCACACCACCACCCAGCTTAGTGCCATCTGCAAATTTGGAGATATTACACTCAATTCCTTCATCTAAATTGTTAATGTATATTGTAAATAGTTGGGGTCCCAGCACTGAGCCCTGCGGCACCCCACTAGTCACTTCCTGCCATTCTGAAAGGACCCGTTTATCCCGACTCTCTGCCAACCAGTTTTCTATCCACATCAGTACATTACCCCCAATACCATGTGCTTTAATTTTACACACCAATCTCTTGTGTGGGACCTTGTCAAAAGCCTTTTGAAAGTCCAAATACACCACATCCACTGATTCTCCCTTGTCCACTCTACTAGTTACATCCTCAAAAAATTCTAGAAGATTTGTCAAGCATGATTTCCCCTTCATAAATCCATGCTGACTTGGACCAATCCTGTCACTGCTTTCCAAATGTGCTGCTATTTCATCTTTAATAATTGAGTCCAACATTTTCCCCACTACTGATGTCAGGCTAACCGGTCTATAATTACCCGTTTTCTCTTTCCCTCCTTTTTTAAAAAGTGGTGTTACATTAGCTACCCTCCAGTCCATAGGAACTGATCCAGAGTCGATAGACTGTTGGAAAATGATCACCAATGCATCCACTATTTCTAGGGCCACTTCCTTAAGTACTCTGGGATGTAGACTATCAGGCCTTCAATCCCATCAATTTCCCCAAGACAATTTCCTGCCTAATAAGGATTTCCTTCAGTTCCTCCTTCTCACTAGACCCTCGGTCCACTAGTATTTCCGGAAGGTTATTTGTGTCTCCCTTCGTGAAGACAGAACCAAAGTATTTGTTCAACTCGTCTGCCATTTCTTTGTTCCCCATTATAAATTCACCTGAATCTGACTGCAAGGGACCTAAGTTTGTCTTCACTATTTTTCTCTTCACGTATCTATAGAAGCTTTTGTAGTCAGTTTTTATGTTCCCAGCAAGCTTCCTCTCATACTCTATTTCCCCCCTCCTAATTGAACCCTATGTCCTCCTCTGCTGAATTCTAAATTTTTCCCAGTCCTCAGGTTTGCTGAGTTTTCTGGACAATTTATATGCCTCTTATTTGGATTTAACACTATCCTTAAGTTCCCTTGTTGGCCACGGTTGAGCCACCTTTCCCATTTTATTTTTATTCCAGACAAGGATGTACAATTGTTGAAGTTCATCCATGTGATCTTTAAATGTTTGCCATTGCCTATCCACTGTCAACCCTTTAAGTATTATTCGCCAGTCTATTCCAGCACCTTGTCAAATGCCTTCTGGAAGTCCAAATACACTACATTCCCTGGTTCCCCTTTATCCACTCTGTTCATTACATCCTCAAAGAATTCTAGGCAATCTAAATTGCCTTGCAGAGTCTTTGCATCCTCCTCACAACTCACAACCCCACCTAGTTTTGTATCGTCAGCAAACTTGGAAATATTACATTTGGTTCCCTCATCCAAATCATTTATATTGTGAATAGCTGGGGCGCAAGCACTGATCCCTGTGGTACCCCACTAGTCACTGCCCGTTACCCCGAAAAAGACCCGTTTATTCCTACTCTCTGTTTCCTGTCAGTTAATCAATTTTCAATCCATGTCAGTACATCATCCCCAATCCCATGTGCTTTAATTATGTTCCATAATCTATAGAATGTTGTAAGATGACAACCAATGCATCTACTATTTCCATGGCTACCTCTATTAGTACTCTGGGATGCAGATCATCAGGCCCTGGGGATTTATCCACCTTCAGTCCCATTAGTTTCTCCAGCACTATTTTCTTACTATTAATCATTTCCTTTAATTCCTCTTGCTCACTGGACCCTTGGTTCCCTCGCATTTCTGGGACATTATTTGTGTCCTCTTCTGTGAAGACAGAACCAAAGTATTGATTTAATTGTTCTGCCATTTCCTTGTTCCCCATTACACATTCTCCCGTTTCTACTGTAACTGACTGGTTTCTCTCCCTCACCTCCTCTGAAGGTGCTGGCTATGTTAGATCTGGTCCTGTGTAATGAGACAGAATTTATCAACAATCTCCTAGTAAAGGATCCCCTTGGAATTAGTGATCATAGCATGGTTGAATTTCAAATTCAGATGGAGGGTTAGAAAATTGCATCTCAAACCAGCGTACTGAGCTTAAATAAAGGAGACTACAAAGGTATGACGGCAGAGTTGGTTAAAGTGGACTGGGAAAATAGATTGAAGTGTAGGACGTTTGATGAACAGTGGCGTATATTTTGGAGATAGTTCATAACTCTCAAGACAAATATTTCCAGTGAGGAGGAAAGGGTGTAAAAGAAAAGATCGCCATCTGTGTCTAACTAAAGAAATAAAGGATGGTATCCAATTAAAAACAAGGACATACAAAGTGGCCAAAACTACTGGAAGGACAGAAGATTGGGAAGCTTTTAAAAGCCAGCAAAGAATGTCGGTGGATAGTCAAGGGGCTATGGGGGGGGGGGGCCGAGGAACTTATCACAATCACTTAGGAGGTGGTACTCAGTAAGATAATGGGACTAAAGGCGAATAAATCCTCTGGACCTGGTGGCTTGCATCCTAGGGTCTTAAGAGAAGTAGCGGCAGGGATAGTGGATGCATTGGTTGTAATTTACCAAAATTCCCTAGATTCTGGGGATGTTCCAGCAGATTGGAAAACTGCAAATGTAATGTCTCTATTTAAAAAAAGGAAGCAGCCAAAAAGCAGGAAACTTTCGACCAGTTAGCTTAACATCTGTGGTTGGAAAAATGTTGGAGTCCATTATTAAAGAAGTAGTAGCAGGGCATTTGGAAAAGCATAATTCAGTCAGGCAGAGTCAGTATGGATTTATGAAGGGGAAGCCATGTTTTACAAATTTTCTGGAGTTCTTTAAGGATGTGCTGAACAGGGTGGATAAAGGGGAACCAGTGGATGTGGTATATTTGGACTTTCAGAAGGCATTTGACAAGGTGCCACATAAAAGGTTACTGCACAAGATAAAAGTTCACGGGGTTGGAGGTAATATATTAGCATGGATAGAGGATTGGCTAACTAACAGAAAACAGAGAGTTGAGATAAATGGTTCATTCTCTGGTTGGAAACCAGTAACTAGTGGAGTGCCGCAGGAACCAGTGCTGGGACCCCAACTATTTACAATCTATATTAACGACTTGGATGAAGGGACCAATTGTAAGTAGCCAAGTTTGCTGATGATACAAAGATGGGAGAAAAAGCAATGTGTGAGAAGGACACAAAAAACCTGCAAAAGCTCAAACAGGCTAAGTGAGTAGGCAAAAATTTGGGAGATGGAGTATAATGTTGGAAAGTGAGGTTATGCACTTCGGCAGAAAAAAAAAATCGAAGAGCAAGTTATTATTTAAATGGAGAAAGATTGCAACGTGCAGCAGTACAGCGGGACCTGGGGGGGTCCTGGTCCATGAAACACAAAAGGTTAGTATACAGGCACAGCAGGTGATCAGGAAGGCCAATGAGATATTGGCCTTTATTGCAAAGGGGATGGAGTATAAAAGCAGGGAAGTCTAGCTACAGTTATACAGGGTATTAGTGAGGCATCACCTGGAATACTGCGTGCAGTTTTGGTTTCCATATTTAAGAAAAGATATATTTGTTTTGGAGGCAGTTCAGAGAAGGTTCACTTCTTGACAAGGTGGATGCAGAGAGGATGTTTCCACTGATGGGGGAGACTAGAACTAGGGGGCATAATCTTAGAATAAAGAGCCGCCTATTTAAAACGGAGACGAGGAGGAATTTCTTCTCTGAGGGTTGTAAATCTGTGGCATTCGCTGCCTCAGAGAGCTGTGGAAGCTGGGACATTGAATAAATTTAAGACACAAATAGACAGTTTTTTAACCAATAAGGGAATAGGGGGTTATGGGGAGCGGGCAGGGAAATGGACCTGAATCCATCAGCGGATCAGCCATGATCTTATTGAATGGTGGAGCAGGCTTGAGGGGCCATACGGCCTAATCCTGCTCCTAGTTCTTCTGCTGACTCTGTCTGGGTTCAGTTCTACACTCACTGGTTCTCCTCCCCTGAAGGTGCTGACTCTGGCTGGGTTCAGTTCTACACTCACTGGTTCCCCTCCCCTGAAGGTGCGGCTCTGTCTGGGTTCAGTTCTACACTCACTGGTTCCCCTCCCCTGAAGGTGCTGATTCTGTCTGGGTTCAGTTCCACACTCACTTGTTCCCCTCCCCTGAAGGTGCTGACTCTGTCTGGGTTCAGTTCGACACTCACTGGTTCCCTCCCCTGAAGGTGCTGACTCTGTCTGGGTTCAGTTCTACACTCACTGGTTCCCCTCCCCTGAAAGTGCTGACTCTGGCTGGGCTCAGTTCTACACTCACTGGTTCCCCTCCCCTGAAGGTGCTGACTCTGGCTGGGTTCAGTTCTACACTCCCTGGTTCCCTTCCCCTGAAGGTGCTGACTCTGGCTGGGTTCAGTTCTATAGTGACATCATTCACTTTGTTCCTGCACCAAGATGGCCGCGCATGCGCTTTGCTACTCACTGAATCAAAATGGCGGAGCGCTGAACCTGCCTTCCTGCATGAAGATGGCCGCCGATAGCCTGAGCCTGTGACCGGGAGAAAGCCCCGAAGCTGCAACCGCCGATGTTCCGGTTATTATTCTGAGCTTACGGCGGGCACCGGTTGTTTATGAAGCCTCACCGCTGGTTCATTACTCCGCTCCGTCCCGCTGAAAATGACACTTCTGTGAAGCCTCTCAAACACGAGTCTCCTCCGCCATTACACGCACCGCGCATGCTCCAAACACAGCCAGGACCCGCGCCTGCGCACTGAGCTCCTGTGGTCTGCGTGCGGCACGTTCTCCACCGCGGAGCATGCTGGGTACATAAGACCATGAGAAATAGGAGCAGGAGTGGGCCATACGGCCCCTTTCCCCATTCAATAAGATTTGATGGGACAGTGTAAGGGCAACTTTACTCCAGCCAACCCGCGCTGTACCTGTTCTGCAGTGTTTGATGGGACAGTGTACAGGGAGATTAACTCTGTGTCTAACCAATGCAGTACCTAACCTGGGAGTGTATGGGACAGGCTGGAGGGAGATTTAATCTTTATATAACCCATGCTGTACCTGCCCTGGGAATGTCTGGTGAGACAGCGTAGAGGGACTTTTACTCTGCGTCTAACCTGTGTTGCATCTTACCTAGGAATAGTTGATGGGACAGTGTAGAGGGAGAAATGACTCTGCATTTATCCCGTGCTGTTCCTGCCCTGGAGTGTTTGGGGGAGATAGACTCCATGTCTAACCTGTACTGTACCGGCCCTGGCAGTGTTTGATGGGACAATGTTGAGGGGGCTTTACTCTATATCTAATCTGTGCTGTGCATGCGCTGGGAATGTCTCGTGGGATAGTGCAGAGGAATCCTTGCTGTGTTTTTAATATGTGCTGTCCTGCCCTTGGACTGTTTAATGGGACAGTGTAGAGAAACATTTACTCTGTGTTTAAACCATGCTGTACTTCACGTGAGAGTGATGCAGCAGAGTGGAGGGACCTTTACTCTGTATCTATCCCGTGCTGTACCTGCCCTGGAAGTGTTTGATGGGACAGTGTAGAGTGTGCTTTACTCATTATCTAACCCCGTGCTGTACTTGCCCTGGCAGTGTTTGATGGGACAGTGCAGAGGGAGCTTTATTCTGTATCTAACCAATGCAGTATCTACTCTGGAATGCTTGGGACAGTGTAGAGGGGGATATACTCCGTATCTAACCTGTGTTGTATCTGCCCTTGGACTGTCTAGTGGGACAGTATTGAGGAAGCTTTACTTTGTATCTAAACAAGGCAAGTATATCCTTCCTTAGATAAGACGACCAAAACTGTGTACAGTACTCCAGGTGTATTCTCACCAAGGCACTGTACAATTGTAGAGCGAGGTTTGATAGGGTTACCCTTTATCTAAATTATGCTGTACCTGCCCTAGGATGTTTATTTGGAAAGTGTAGAGGGTGCTTTACTTAGTACCTAACCAATGCAGTACCTGCCCTGGAAGTGTTTGTTGGGACAGTGTAGAGTGAGCTTTACTCTGTATCTAATTCCTGCTGTACCTGCCCTGGGAATATTTGATGGGATAATGTAGAGAGAGCTTTACGCTGTACCCAACCCGTGCTGTACCTGCCCTGTGAGTGTTTGATGGGGCAGCGTAGACGGAGCTTTACTTTGTATCTAACCTGTGCTGTACCTGCCCTGCGAGTGTTTGATGGGACAGTGTAGACGGAGCTTTACTTTGTATCTAAGTGTGGATAAATGGGTAATTTTCCGGTTGGCAAACAGTGACTAGTGGGGTGCTGCAGGGATCGGTGCTGGGTCCTCAACTATTTACAATCTATATTCATGACTTGGATGAAGGGGCCAAGTGTAATGTAGCCAAGTTTGCTGATTACACAAAGATGGGTGGGAAAGCAAATTGTGAGCAGGACACAAAAAAATCTCCAAAGGAATACAGACAGGCTAAGTGAGTGGGCAAACATTTGGCAGATGGAGTATAATGTGGGAAAATATGGGGTTATTCACTAGGCGACAGTCTTAGAATAAGGAGCCATCCATTTAAAACTGAAATGAGCAGAAATTTCTTCTGAGGTTTGTAAATCCATGAAATTCTCTGCCCCAGAGAGTTGTGGTGGCTAGCTCATTGAATAAATTAAAGGCGGTGATAGACGGATTTTTGAGTGATAAGGGAATAAAGTGTTATGGGGAGCGGGCAGGAAAGTGGAGCTGACCCCAAGATCAATCAGCCATGATCCAATTAAATGGCAGAGCAGTGTCGAGGGGCCAAGAGGCCTACTCCTGCTCCTATTTCTTATATTATAATCTACCCTGTGCTGTACCTGCCCTGAGAGTGTTTGATGGGACAATGTAAATGGACTTCAGTCTGTATCTAACCTGTGCTGTACCTGCCCTGGGAGTGTTGTTGGGACAATATAGAGGGAGCTTTACTCTGTATCTAACCCGTGCTGTATCCACCCGGGAATGCTTTGGACAGTGTTTTGTGGGGGCAGTGTAGAGGGAGCTTTATTCTGCATCTAACAAATGCTGTATCTGCCCTTGGAATGGTTGGGACAGTGTTGAGGGAGCTGTGCTCCGTGTCTAATCTGTGCTGTACCTGCCCTGGGAATGTCTGATGGAACAGTATAGAGTGAGCTTTACTCGATATTTAAACTATGTTGTACCTCCCCTGGGTGAATTTGATGGGACAATTCAGAGGGAGCTTTACTCTGTACCTAACCCGTGCTGTACCTGCCCTGGGAGTGTTTGATGGGGTAGTGCAGTCAGAGCTTTACTTTGTATCTGAGTTGGGATAAATGGGTCATTTTGCTGCTGGCAAACAGTGACTAGTGGGGTGCTGCAGGGATTGGTGCTGGGTCCTCAATTATTTACAATCTATATTAATGACTTGGATGAAGGGAGAGTGTAATGTAGCCAAGTTTGCTGATGATACAAAGATGGGTGGGAAAGCAAATTGTGAGGACACAAAAAATCTGCAAAGGGATATAGACAGGGTAAGTGAGTGGGCAAAGATTTGGCAAATGGAGTATAATGTGGGAAAATGTGAGATTATCCACCTTGGCAGAAACAATAGAAAAGCAAATTATAATTTAAATGGAGAAAAATTGCAAAATGCTGCAGTACAGAGACACCTGGGGGTCGTTGTGCATGAAACACAAAAGGTTACTATGCAGGTACAGCAAGTAATCAGGAAGGCAAATGGAATGTTGGCCTTTATTGGAAGGGGGATAGAGTATAAAAGCAGAGAAGTACTTCTACAACTGTACAGGGTATTGGTGAGGCCACACCTAGAGTACAGCGTACAGTTTTGGCCTCCGTATTTAAGGAAGGATATACTTTCACTGGAGGCTGTTCAGAGAAGGTTCACCAGGTTGATTCCGGAGATGAGGGAGTTGACTAATGAAGATAGGTTGTGTAGGTTGGACTTATATCCATTGGCATAGAGAAGAATGAGAGGTGATCTTATCGAAACAGAGTCTCAGAATAAGAGGCCGCACATTTAAAACTGAGATGAGCAGGAATTTCTTCTCTGAGGGTTGTCAATCTATGGAATTCTCTGCTCCAGAGAGCGGTGGAGGATGGGTCATTGAATAAATTTAAGGTGGAGATAGATAGATTTTTGAGCGATAAGTGTTATGGGGAGTGGGCAGGAAAGAGGAGCTGAGTCCATGATCAAATCAGCCAGGATCCTATTAAATGGTGGAGCAGGCCCGAGGGGCCAAGTGGGCTACTCCTGCCCTTGGAATGTCTGGTGGGACAGTGTTGAGGGAGCTTTACTCTGTATCTAAGCAAGGTAACTATAGCCTTCCTTAGATAAGGATGCCAAAACTGTGTACAGTACTCCAGGTGTGGTCTCACCAAGGCCATGTACAATTGTAGAGCGAGGTTTGAGAGTGGATTACCCTGTATCTAAATTATGCTGTACCTGCCCTAGGAGTGTTTATTTGGACAGTGCAGAGGGAGCATTACTTAGTGTCTAACTGATACAGTACTTGCTCTGGGAGTGTTTGAGGGGACAGAGTAGAGGGAGCTTTACTCTGTATCTAACCCCATGCTGTACCTGCCCTCGGATTGTTTGTTGGGACAGCATGGAGGAAGAAATTACTTAGTATTTATCCCGTGCAGTACATGTGGTGGGCATGTTTGATGGGACAGCATAGAGTGAGCTTTACTCTGTTCCTGACCCGTGCTGTACATGCCTGGGAGTATTTGATGGGACATTGTAGAGCGAGCTTTACTCTGTATATATTCCTGCCTTGTGAGTTGATGCGACAGCGTAGAGGAAGCTTTATTCTGTATCCAGCCAATGCAGTATCTACCCTGGAATATTGGGACAGGTTAGAGGGAGATATACTCTGTATCTAACCTGTGTTGTACCTGCCCTTGGAATGTCTGGTGGGACAGTATTGAGGAAGCTTTACTCTGTATCTTAGCAAGGCAAGTATATCCTTCCTTAGATAAGGAGACCAAAACTGTGCACAGTATTCCAGTTATCTCACCAAGGCCATGTACAATTGTAGAGCGAAGTTATAGAGAGAATTACACTTTATCTAAAGAGGGATGAGGTCCTACGAAACGAATTTAAGGAGCTAGGAGCTAAATTAAAAAGTAGGACCTCAAAAGTAGTAATCTCGGGATTGCTACCAGTGCCACGTGATAGTCAGAGTAGGAATCGCAGGATAGCGCAGATCAATACGTGGCTTGAGCAGTGGTGCAACAGGGAGGGATTCAAATTCCTGGGGCATTGGAACCGGTTCTGGGGGAGGTGGGACCAGTACAAACCGGACGGTCTGCACCTGGGCAGGACCGGAACCAATGTCCTAGGGGGAGTGTTTGCTAGTGCTGTTGGGGAGGATTTAAACTGATATGGCAGGGGGATGGGAACCAATGCAGGGAGACAGAGGGAAACAAAAAAGAGGCAAAAGCAAAAGACAGAAAGGAGATGAGGAAAAGTGGAGGGCAGAGAAACCCAAGGCAAAGAACAAAAAGGGCCACTGTACAGCAAAATTCTAAAAGGACAAAGGGTGTTAAAAGAACAAGCCTGAAGGCTTTGTGTCTTAATGCAAGGAGTATCCGCAATAAAGTGGATGAATTAACTGTGCAAATAGATGTTAACAAATATGATGTGATTGGGATTACGGAGACGTGGCTCCAGGATGATCAGGGCTGGGAACTCAACATCCAGGAGTATTCAACATTCAGGAAAGATAGAATAAAAGGAAAAGGAGGTGGGGTAGCATTGCTGGTTAAGGAGCAAATTAAGGCAATAGTTCGGAAGGACATTAGCTTGGATGATGTGGAATCTATATGGGTAGAGCTGCAGAATACCAAAGGACAAAAAACGTTAGTGGGAGTTGTGTACAGACCTCCAAACAGTAGTAGTGATGTTGGGGAGGGCATCAAACATGAAATTAGGGGTGCGTGCAATAAAGGTGCAGCAGTTATAATGGGTGACTTTAATATGCACATAGATTGGGTTAACCAAACTGGAAGCAATACGGTAGAGGAGGATTTCCTGGAGTGCATAACGCATGGTTTTTTAGACCAATATGTCGAGGAACCAACTAGGGGGGAGGCCATCTTAGACTGGGTGTTGTGTAATGAGAGAGGATTAATTAGCAATCTCGTTGTGCGAGGCCCCTTGGGGAAGAGTGACCATAATATGGTGGAATTCTGCATTAGGATGGAGAATGAAACAGTTAATTCAGAGACCATGGTCCAGAACTTAAAGAAGGCTAACTTTGAAGGTATGAGGCGTGAATTGGCTAGGATAGATTGGCGAATGATACTGAAGGGGTTGACTGTGGATGGGCAATGGCAGACATTTAGAGACCGCATGGATGAACTACAACAATTGTACATTCCTGTCTGTCGTAAAAGTAAAAAAGGGAAGGTGGCTCAACCGTGGCTATCAAGGGAAATCAGGGATAGCATTAAAGCCAAGGAAGTGGCATACAAATTGGCCAGAAATAGCAGTGAACCCGGGGACTGGGAGAAATTTAGAACTCAGCAGAGGAGGACAAAGGGTTTGATTAGGGCAGGGAAAATGGAGTACGAGAAGAAGCTTGCAGGGAACATTAAGACGGATTGCAAAAGTTTCTATAGATATGTAAAGAGAAAAAGGTTAGTAAAGACAAACGTAGGTCCCCTGCAGTCAGAATCAGGGGAAGTCATAACGGGGAACAAAGAAATGGCGGACCAATTGAACAAGTACTTTCGTTCGGTATTCACTGAGGAGGACACAAACAACCTTCCGGATATAAAAGGGGTCGGAGGGTCAAGTAAGGAGGAGGAACTGAGGGAAATCCTTATTAGTCGGGAAATTGTGTTGGGGAAATTGATGGGATTGAAGGCCGATAAATCCCCAGGGCCTGATGGACTGCATCCCAGAGTACTTAAGGAGGTGGCCTTGGAAATAGTGGATGCATTGACAGTCATTTTCCAACATTCCATTGACTCTGGATCAGTTCCTATGGAGTAGAGGGTAGCCAATGTAAGCCCACTTTTTAAAAAAGGAGGGAGAGAGAAAACAGGGAATTACAGACCGGTCAGCCTGACAGCGGTAGTGGGTAAAATGATGGAATCAATTATTAAGGATGTCATCGCAGTGCATTTGGAAAGAGGTAATATGATAGGTCCAAGTCAGCATGGATTTGTGAAAGGGAAATCATGCTTGACAAATCTTCTGGAATTTTTTGAGGATGTTTCCAGTAGAGTGGACAAGGTAGAACCAGTTGATGTGGTATATTTGGACTTTCAGAAGGCTTTCGACAAGGTCCCACACAAGAGATTAATGTGCAAAGTTAAAGCACATGGGATTGGGGGTAGTGTGCTGACATGGATTGAGAACTGGTTGTCAGACAGGAAGCAAAGAGTAGGAGTAAATGGGGACTTTTCAGAATGGCAGGCAGTGACTAGTGGGGTACCGCAAGGTTCTGTGCTGGGGCCCCAGCTGTTTACACTGTACATTAATGATTTAGACGAGGGGATTAAATGTAGTATCTCCAAATTTGCGGATGACACTAAGTTGGGTGGCAGTGTGAGCTGCAAGGAGGATTCTATGAGGCTGCAGAGCGACTTGGATAGGTTAGGTGAGTGGGCAAATGCATGGCAGATGAAGTATAATGTGGATAAATGTGAGGTTATCCACTTTGGTGGTAAAAACAGAGAGACAGACTATTATCTGAATGGTGACAGATTAGGAAAAGGGCAGGTGCAGCGAGACCTGGGTGTCATGGTACATCAGTCATTGAAGGTTGGCATGCAGGTACAGCAGGCGGTTAAGAAAGCAAATGGCATGTTGGCCTTCATAGCGAGGGGATTTGAGTACAAGGGCAGGGAGGTGTTGCTACAATTGTACAGGGCCTTGGTGAGGCCACACCTGGAGTATTGTGTACAGTTTTGGTCTCCTAACCTGAGGAAGGACATTCTTGCTATTGAGGGAGTGCAGCGAAGGTTCACCAGACTGATTCCCGGGATGGCGGGACTGACCTATCAAGAAAGACTGGATCAACTGGGCTTGTATTCACTGGAGTTCAGAAGAATGAGAGGGGACCTCATAGAAACGTTTAAAATTCTGACGGGGTTGGACAGGTTAGATGCAGGAAGAATGTTCCCAATGTTGGGGAAGTCCAGAACCAGGGAACACAGTCTAAGGATAAGGGGGAAGCCATTTAGGACCGAGATGAGGAGGAATTTCTTCACCCAGAGAGTGGTGAACCTGTGGAATTCTCTACCACAGAAAGTTGTTGAGGCCAATTCACTAAATATATTCAAAAAGGAGTTAGATGAAGTCCTTACTACTAGGGGAATCAAGGGGTATGGTGAGAAAGCAGGAATGGGGTACTGAAGTTGCATGTTCAGCCATGAACTCATTGAATGGCGGTGCAGGCTAGAAGGGCCGAATGGCCTACTCCTGCACCTATTTTCTATGTTTCTATGTTTCTATGCTGTACCTGCGCTAGGAGTTTTTATTTGAACAGTGTAGAGGGAGCTTTACTTAATATCTAACCAATGCAGTACCTGCCCTGGGAGTGTTTGATGGGACAGTGTAGAGGGAGCTTTACTTAATATCTAACCAATGCTGTACCTGCCCTGGGAGAGTTTGATGGGACAGTGTAGAGGGAGCTTTACTGTGTAACTAATCCGTGTTGTACCTGCCCTAGGAGTGTTTGGGATATTGTCGACTGAGATTTACTCTGCATCAACCCTGGTAGTGTTTGGGACAGGATGGAATGAGACTTGCTCTGTATCTAACCCGTGCAGTACCGGTAGTCCTGACATCAGTAGCAGGGAAAACGCTAGAATCTCATATTAAGCACATGATATCTGCACACTTCAGAAGTAATAACAGGATTGGGCAGAATCAACACGGATTTATGAAAGGGAAATTGTACTTGACAAAACTGTTAGTGTTTTTTGAGGTTGTAACTAGCATGATAGATAAGGTGGAACCACTGGATGTGGTGTACTTAGATTTACAGAAGGCATTCGATGAGGTGCCATACAAGAGTTTAGTAAACAAAATTAGGGCTCATGGGATTGGACGTAACATACTAGCAAGGTTGAGGGATTGGTTAACGGACAGAAAACAGAGAGTAGGAATAAACGGGTCCTTCCGGGTTGGCAGGCTGTAACTGGTGGGGTGCTGCAAGCATGCAAAGCTAGTTGGGAATGTAAGTTGTGAGGAGGATAAAAAGATGTTTCAAGGGGATATATACAGGCTCAGTGAGTGGGCAAGAACATGGCAAATGGAATATCATGTGAATAAATGTTAAGTTATACACTTATAGTAAAAATAGAAAGGCAGAGTATTTTTTTTAAATGGTGAGAGATCGGGAAATGTTGGTGTTCAGAGGGACCTGGGACACAAATTGCTAAAAGTTAATATGCAGGAACAGCAAGCAATTAAGAAAGCAAATGGTATATTGGCCTTTATTACAAGAGCATTTGAGTATAAGAGTAAAGATGTCTTGCTGCAATTATACAGGGCCCTGGTGAAATCGCACCTGGAGTATTGTGCACAGTTTTGGTCTCCTTACCTAAGGAAAGATAAACTTGCTATAGAGGGAGTGCAACGAAGGTTCACCGGACTGATTGCTGGGATGGGGGGGATTGTCCTATGAGAGATTGAGTAGACTAGGCCTATATTCTCTAGCATTTAATGAGTGGCAATGCCCACATCCCATGAACTAATTTTAAAAAGAGATGAGTGAAGTGTTTAAATTTGATCAAGGACACCAGCCAAATTATTAGAGACACTCCCTGTCCTCAGGACCTGTGTCCAGGGGAGAAGCTGATGGGTTTAGCTGATCATCTTTGGGCTAAATGTTGTGCTCATCGAGTTGAGCACCTCATGCCCAGCATCAAACACTCTTCAATCAGGCACAGTACGGGTTAGATATGGAGTGAACCCATCGGTCGCTCCCTGACACAGATACTGAGGGACAGGGAGTGTCCGGGACAATGACATTTCTCACTCAATAAGATATAAATTGATCCTGCACCTCTCCCCATTAATCCTGGGCTCCACATGGGTTGAATACTGCTCCTGTTTCTCTTCCTGTAACAGCAATGAGCTCAACCCAGCCCATAATGAGCAGGGCTCAGGGAGGTTGGTTGCTGGGCACTGCAGTGATGTCATAAAGCAGGGCCATTCCTTGCCCCTTTAAAGGTGGAGAGCTGGGACATCCTGTCTCAACACACATCCCCCTCTGTTCATACTGAGAATCCCCGGGGAAGGCCCAAGATCCAGAGTGTGGAACACAACCAAGGGGGAAAGAGGAGGAGAGAAGGGGAGGTAAATCAAGGAGTTGGGACTGAGGGACACCAAGCTTCAGTTTTAGAGCCTGTAGACTTCCGGAGGGGAAGAGCGAGTTCTGTAGTTTTCAGGATCCAGGGAGAGAACAAGGAACAGATGGGGAAACTGGTGTGGATTCCAGCACAGTGAGGATGTAGGGGGAGGGAGATTGTGTCGGGCTGTGTATTAGGCGTGTAGGAGGGACAAGAGAGGAAAGGTCAGAGGAGCAATTACTGCAGCAGTGTCCATCAATAGTGAGAGAGAGAAGGTGGGGGTCAGAGTGGGCCCTGGACAGGCCGGTAAACTGTTTGTTTGTTGTGACCAGCTTTTCTTCTGTCACAAATAGCCTCCTGTAGCCCAGTGACACAAACAGCCCATTAAACGCCACCAAAGGTCTCCCTTTGTGAAACATTGGCTGTTGTTAAAGCTTCTCATTCTGACTCGCTCGCAGTGAGACAGTATTCACTGTCCCTTTTATTTTATGGGCTTCATCTTTGCTGGTATTGGTAACAAGCCCGGGATCACTAAACACAAAACCCAGTCTGTTAATCACTTCCAGCTACTGGACTTAACGTGTACCCCACAGCATCTCTCTCTCCTTCAATGTGTGAATAGAGCATCACGCCTGCAAAGCTGGTTTAAGTTTATATCCAGGCAGCAAATCTATTTAAGAAAAGCCTGCAGGCCGATGAGATACTGTTCAGGTGCCAGTGTACAGCTGGTTTGCCCGGCATTTTGCCTGTAATGGAACATAACTGAACATTTCTCCCAGTGTAACCTTTGCTGTAATGAAATGTGTCTTTTAATAAGCCTCACGTTCTTGCTCATGTCTGCTGCAATTGTGTAGAAAGGGGGTGTGTGAAGTGATGGTTTTTGTATGGAGATGTGAAGCAAGGAAACGCTATCTGTGTATGGCAGTGACACAGCCTTGTGGTCACAGGCAGAACAATGCAGCGATATCCTTGTGGTTATTGTTTGAGCAGGGTCAGTTCATGAATGCTCAAGCTAAGAGGTGCCAGGGATGGGGAGCAGCAGCAGTAAATAAAAGCTAAATGTAAATTCTGATGTAGTTTATCTTCATTTATTCCTATATTAATAGCTTTTGCTGAATGTGGCCCATGCCAAGTGCCAGGATATTGGATAAGGCCCACCATAGAAAATGAGTTTGACACCCTGAGGTAGACAATGTCAACTGGATTCCCCCATCCACCAACCTAACAGCTTCTTTACAAACTCAAGTTAGTTTGTAAGACATGACCATGTTTACCAGAATCCGTGTTCAGTATCTCTAATGGCCCCTTCCCTTTCCCCATGATCGAAAACAGCATCTCTCAGGATCCCTTCAAGCACCTTCCCATAATCGAGGTCACGTTGATGGGCCTTCAGTTCACGAGTTCTGACTTGTGCCCAATTTGGAAAATGGGAACTACGTGTGCTACCTTCCAATCTCAGGGAACAATCCCTGACTCTACTGAGCTGTTGGAGATATGGGCAAAGGACTGACAGAGCACCTGTCCCATCTCTTTAAACACCCGTCCCATCTCTTTAAACACCCTTGTCTGGATATCATCCACACCTTGCACGCATCAAGATTAACCCACATGGCGACTTTGCTGTCAGTGAAGAGAGATGAGAATGACCAAAGTGCCATTTGGCCCTCTCAGTGTGACCCTAAAGGACTGTGTCCAGACCCCCCCCATACGATGCTCTCCCCAGATTGTCCTCTCTGAGCTCCAGCCAGCTGATGCTAAACACTCCGGTGGGAAAGACAAAAAATCCACAGCAATGTGTTGAAAGCAACACTAATTTATTTGTATATATCCCAAATATTAAACTCCAGTCCAGTTACAGGCATTATTAACATCAGCGGAAACAAACTCCAACTGTCAGAATGAATACGATTCAGTCGGGATGTGATTAACAGCAGCAATAACAGCAGAATCCAACCCCTGCAATCACTTGTGAACTCGCTGGTGTGTCAGCAGGTTGGATGACTGAGTGAATCCCTTCCCACACTCCGAACAGGTGAATGGCCTCTCTCCAGTGTGAACTCGCTGGTGTTTCAGCAGGTCAGATGAATAAGTGAATCCCTTCCCACACTCAGAGCAAATGAACGGCCTCTCCCCAGTGTGAATTCGCTGGTGTCTCAGCAGGTCGGCTGACCAAGTGAATGCTTTCCCACATTCGGAGCAGGTGAACAGCCTCTCCCCAGTGTGAACTCGCTGGTGTTTCAGCAGGTCAGATGAATAAGTGAATCCCTTCCCACACTCAGAGCAAATGAACGGCCTCTCCCCAGTGTGAACTCGCTGGTGTCTCAGCAGGGCGGCTGACCAAGTGAATCCTTTCCCACATTCGGAGCAGGTGAACAGCCACTCCCCAGTGTGAACTCGCTGGTGCCTCAGTAGGTCGGCTGACCAAGTGAATCCCTTCCCACAATCGGAGCAGGTGAATGGCCTCTCCCCAGTGTGAACTCGCTGGTGTGTCAGCAGGTTGGATGACCGAGTGAATCGTTTCCCACAATCGGAGCAGGTGAATGGCCTCTCCCCAGTGTGAACTCTCCGATGTGTTTCAAGCTGGGATGGGTAGTTGAAACATTTCCCACAGTCCCCACATTTACATGTTTTCTCCCCATTGTGACTGCACTTGTGTCTCTCCAGGCTGGATGATCGGCTGAAGCCTTGTTCACACACGGAGCACGTGTACCGTTTCTCCCCGCTGTGAACGGTGCTTTTTGCTTCCATGGTCAAAGGCCGATGATATTCCATTCCCGATGAATCGAGTGACTCCGTCAGATCTTAATGTGATGTTTGGTTTGAGCCTCCGGTCGACAAATCCTCCCTGTTTAATACCCTGTAAGTGAATTTCAAACAGGAAAAAGGGTGGGTGAGAGAGAACCCACAAAAACACAAAGGCAGGTTGTGAAATTGAGCTGAATGAACCTGGTTATTTGTGCAGCCGTCAGCAGAAAAAAAGTGACCATGAAAGCTGTCGGATTGTCGTAAAAACCCAACTGGTCACTAATGTCCTTCAGGGACGGGAACCCACCACCCGGTCTGGGCCTACACAAGACTCTGGCCTCTATGGGAGGAGAGAGAGGTGGGCGGGGCGAAGAGGAGGGACTTTATACATCTGCAAATCAACCAGAACTTTGACAGAACCTCCCAAACCCGCAACCTCTCCCACCTAGATGGACCAGGGCAGCAGGTGCATGGGAAATCCATCACCTCCAAGTTCCCCTCCAAGACTCTCACCATCCTGACTTGGGCTTATATCACCGTTCCTACATCGTTACTGGGTGAAAATCCTGGAACTCCTCACCTAACAGCATGGTGGGAGGACCTTCACCACACGGACTGCAGCGGTTCGAGAAGGCCCACCATCACCTTGTCAATGAGCAAATGGAAATTGGAAATATATTCTGACCTTACTAGCGACACCCACATCCCAAGAATGGGTTAAAACAAATCTGCATATTGAACGCCTGTACAGAAATACTTGTTCCTAAACCAATACTCTTCTACATTGTGCGGGCAGTGTGTGTTTCGCAGCTTAATCTCCCCTAGAATCCACCGCCGTTGACAGGCTCTCATCGGAAATTGTTGGGCCCGACTGGGCTCAGAGGTACTGGGGGTGAAACCCAGCAGTTTCTCCCCCCCCCTCTCCACTCCAGCTCAAACTGATGCAACAAACAGACCCACACAGGAGGCCAGGGAGCGACTTCCGCATCCAATGCCCACCCTGATACAGAGCGGCTCTGGATTGGTCGCTCTGTGTTTCCAGTATCGATGCACTTCAGATCAGCCTGTGAGGGAGAAGGGAATAGAGGCTTATGCTGATAGAGTTAGAACCATCGAATCAGAGAATGGTTACAGCACAGAAGACCGTTCGGCCCATCGAGCCCGTGCCAGCTCTCTGCAAGAGCACCTCAGCTAGTCCCACTGCCCCGCCCTTACCCCACAGCCCTGCAAATGTTTTTCTTTCAGAAACTTATCCAACTCCCTTTTGAAAGCCGTGATTGAGTCTGCCTCCACCACCCTTTCAGGCCGTGCATTCTAGATATTAACCATTCACTACGCAAAAGGCTTTTTTCTTGTGTTGCCTTTGGTTCTTTTGCCAATTGTCTTAAATCTGTGTCCTCTGGTTCTCGACCCTTCTGCCAATGGGAACAGTATCTCGCTATCTACTCTGGCAAGACCCCTCTTAATTTTGAACACCTCTATCAAATCCCCTCTCAATCTTCCCTGCTCTAAGGAGAACATACGAACATAAGAAATAAGAGCGGGAGTAGAACATTTGGCCCCTCGAGCCTGCTCCATCATTCAATAAGATAATGGCTGATCTGATCATGGACTCAGCTCCACTTCCCTCCCACTCCCCATAAACCTTTACTCCCTATTGCTCAAAAATCTGTCTATCTCCGCCTTCCAGCAGGAAGAGCAGTGCAAGGAATATAGTGCAGGGGTCCCCTGCGGTCATCCCCCTGCAATACAGATACACCGTTTTGAGTACTGTTGAGGGGGATAACTCATCAGGGGAGGGCAGCAGCAACCAAGTTCATGGCACCGTGGCAGGCTATGCTGCACAGGAGGGCAGGAAAAAGAGTGGGAGAGCGATAGTGATAGGGGATTCAATTGTAAGGGGAATAGATAGACATTTCTGCAGCAGCAACCGAGACTTCAGGATGGTATGTTGCCTCCCTGGTGCAAGGGTCAATGATGTCTCGGAGCGGGTGCAGGACATTCTGAAAAGGGAGGGAGAACAGCCAGTTGTCGTGGTGCACATTGGTACCAACGATATAGGTTAAAAAAAAGGGATGAGGTCCTACGAGGCAAATTTAAGGAGCTAGGAGCTAAATTAAAACGTAGGACCTCAAAAGTAGTAATCTCGGGATTGCTACCAGTGCCACATGCTAGTCAGAGTAGGAATCGCAGGATAGCGCAGATGAATAAGTGGCTTGAGCAGTGGTGCAGCAGGGAGGGATTCAAATTCCTGGGGCATTGGAACCGGTTCTGGGGGAGGTGGGACCAGTACAAGCCGGACGGTCTGCACCTAGGCAGGACCGGAACCAATGTCCTAGGGGAAGTATTTGCTAGTGCTGTTGGGGAGGAGTTAAACTAATATGGCAGGGGGATGGGAACCAATGCAGGGAGACAGGGAAACAAAAAGGAGACAAAAGCAAAAGACAGAAAAGAGATGAGTAAAAGTGAAGGGCAGAGAAACCCAAGGCAAAAAACAAAAGGGCCACTGTGCAGCAAAATTCAAAAGGGTCAAAGTGTAATAAAAAGGCAAGCATGAAAGCTCGGTGCCTCAATGCAAAGAGCTTTCGGAACACAGGAGAGGGCTCTATGCTAGTTAGAATGGGTGAGAGCTCAGATGAACAGGATCCCAAGAAAGAATGCAAAAGGCAGGAGGCAACAGAGCAGAGTAGCACTGGGATAAGTGTAAACCACAAGGTGATAGGAAGGGACAATATGTATGAATATAAAGGGGCTGCAGGAGGGGTCAAAACTAAAAATCATGGTTTAAAAACTAGTATTAAAACACTCTACCTAAACGCACGCTGCATTCGAAATAAAGTAAATGAGTTGACGGCACAAATCATTACAAATGGGTATGATTTGGTGGCCATTACAGAAACATGGTTGCAGGATGGCCAAGACTGGGAATTAAACATACAGGGGTATCTGACAATTCAGAAAGATAGACAAGAAGGGAAAGGAGGTGGGGTAGCTCTGTTAATAAAGGAAGATATCAGGGCAGTTGTGAGAGACGATATTGGCTCTAATGAACAAAATGTTGAATCATTGTGGGTGGAGATTAGAGATAGTAAGGGGAAAAAGTCACTGGTGGGCGTAGTTTATAGGTCTCCAAATAATAACTTCATGGTGGGGTGGGCAATAATCAAGGGAATAATGGAGGCTTGTGAAAAAGGAACGGCAGTAATCATGGGGGATTTTAACCTACATATCGATTGGTCAAATCAAATCGCACGGAGTAGCCTTGAGGAGGAATTCATAGAATGCATACGGGATTGTTTCTTAGAACAGTATGTTACAGAACCTACAAGGGAGCAAGCCATCTTGGATCTGGTCCTGTGTAATGAGACAGGAATAATAAATGATCTGCGATTAAAAGATCCTCTCGGAATGAGTGATCACAGTATGGTTGAATTTGTAATACAGATTGAGGTTGAGGAAGTAGTGTCTCAAACCAGCGTACTATGCTTAAACAAAGGGGACTACAGTGGGATGAGGGCAGAGTTGGCTAAAGTAGACTGGAAACACAGACTAAACGGTGGCACAATTGAGGAACAGTGGAGGACTTTTAAGGAGCTCTTTCATAGTGCTCAACAAAAATATATTCCAGTGAAAAAGGGCGGTAAGAGAAGGGATAACCAGCCATGGATAAGCAAGGAAATAAAGGAGAGTATCAAATTAAAAACCAATGCGTATAAGGTGGCCAAGGTTAGTGGGAAACTAGAAGATTGGGAAAATTTTAAACGACAGCAAAGAATGACTAAGAAAGCAATAAAGAAAGGAAAGATAGATTACGAAAGTAAACTTGCGCAAAACATAAAAACAGATAGTAAAAGCTTTTACACATATATAAAACGGAAAAGAGTGACTAAAGTAAATGTTGGTCCCTTAGAAGATGAGAAAGGGGATTTAATAATGGGAAATGTGGAAATGGCTGAGACCTTAAACAATTAAATTGCTTCGGTCTTCACAGTGGAAGACACAAAAAACCATGCCAGAAATTGCTGGTCACGGGAATGTGGGAAGGGAGGACCTTGAGATAATCACTATCACTAGGGGGGTAATGCTGGACAGGCTAATGGGACTCAAGGTAGACAAGTCCCCTGGTCCTGATGAAATGCATCCCAGGGTATTAAAAGAGATGGCGGAAGTTATAGCAGATTCATTCGTTATAATCTACAAAAATTCTCTGGACTCTGGGGAGGTACCAGCGGATTGGAAAGCAGCAAATGTAACGCCTCTGTTTAAAAAAGGGGGCAGACAAAAGGCAGGTAACTATAGGCCGGTTAGTTTAACATCTATAGTGGGGAAAATGCTTGAAGCTATCATTAAAGAAGAAATAGCGGGACATCTAGATAGGAATAGTGGAATCAAGCAGACGCAACATGGATTCATGAAGGGGAAATCATGTTTAACTAATTTACTGGAATTCTTTGAGGATATAACGAGCATGGTGGATAGAGGTGTACCGATGGATGTGGTTTATTTAGATTTCCAAAAGGCATTCGATAAGGTGCCACACAAAAGGTTACTGCAGAAGATAAAGGTACGCGGAGTCAGAGGAAATGTATTAGCATGGATAGAGAATTGGCTGGCTAACAGAAAGCAGAGAGTCGGGATAAATGAGTCCTTTTCGGGTTGGAAATCGGTGGTTAGTGGTGTGCCACAGGGATCGGTGCTGGGACCACAACTGTTTACAATATACATAGATGACCTGAAAGAGGGGACAGAGTGTAGTATAACAAAATTTGCAGATGACACAAAGATTAGTGGGAAAGCGGGTGTGTAGAGGACACAGAGAGGCTGCAAAGAGATTTAGATAGGTTAAGCGAATGGGCTAAGGTTTGGCAGATGGAATACAATGTCGGAAAATGTGAGGTCATCCATCTTGGGAAAAAAAAACAGTAAAAGGGAATATTATTTGAATGGGGAGAAATTACAACATGCTGCGGTGCAGAGGGACCTGGGGGTCCTTGTACATGAATCCCAAAAAGTTAGTTTGCAGGTGCAGCAGGTAATCAGGAAGGCAAATGGAATGTTGGCCTTCATTGCGAGAAGGATGGAGTATAAAGGCAGGGAGGTCCTGCTGCAACTGTATAGGGTATTGATAAGGCCGCACCTGGAGTACTGCGTGCAGTTTTGGTCACCTTACTCGCTTTGGAGGGGGTACAGAGACGATTCACTAGGCTGATTCCGGAGATGAGGGGGTTACCTTATGATGACAGATTGAGTAGACTGGGTCTTTACTCGTTGGAATTCAGAAGGATGAGGGGGGATCTTACAGAAACATTTAAAATAATGAAAGGGATAGACAAGATAGAGGCAGAGAGGTTGTTTCCACTGGTCGGTGAGACTAGAACTAGGGGGCACAGCCTCAAAATATGGGGGAGCCAATTTAAAACCGAGTTGAGAAGGAATTTCTTCTCCCAGAGGGTTGTGAATCTGTGGAATTCTCTGCCCAAGGAAGCAGTTGAGGCTAGCTCATTGAATGTATTCAAATCACAGATAGATAGATTTTTAACCAATAAGGGAATTAAGGGTTACGGGGAGCGGGTGGGTAAGTGGAGCTGAGCCCACGGCCAGATCAGTCATGATCTTGTTGAATGGCGGAGCAGGCTCGAGGGGATAGATGGCCTACTCCTGTTCCTAATTCTTATGTTCTTATGTTAAATATATTCAATGACCCAGCCTCCACAACTCTCTGGGGCAGAGAATTCTACAGATTTACAACCCTCAAGAGAAGAAATTCCCCCTCATCTCAGTTTTAAATGGGTGACCCCTTATTCTGAAACTATGCCCCCATCAGTGGAAACATCCTCTCTGCATCCACCTTGTCAAGCCCCCTCAGTATCTTTTATGTTTCAATAAGATCACCTCTCATTCTTCTGAACTGCAATGTGCAGAGACCCAAACTACTCAACCTTTCTTCATAAGTCAACCCCCTCATCTCAGGAATCAACCTCGTGAACCTTTTCTGAACTGCCTCCAATGAAAGCATATCCTTCCTTAAATACGGAGACCAAAACTACACGCAGTACTCCAGGTGTGGCCTCATCAATACCCTGTACAGTTGTAGTAGAACTTCTCTGTTTTTGTACTCTATCCCCCTTGCAACCCCAGCTTCTGAAGTCCCTCATCCCTGGAATCATTCTCGTAAATCTTTTCTGCATCCTCGCTAAGGCCTTCACATTATTCCTAAAGTGCGTTGCCCACAATTGGGCATAATACTCCAGTTGAAGCCGAACCAGTGCTTTGTACAGGTTCAGCATAATATCCACACTTTTGTACTCTATACTTCTATTTATAAACAAAGTACTGTCTAATGTAATATAAACAGGAACAGAGTCTAGTGTAATATAAACAGAGGCAGGGTCGAATGAAATATAAACCGAGACAGGGTCTTGTGTAATTATAAACAGTGACATGGTCTCGAGTAATATTTAAAATTAGTCCCGGTGCCACAAGCTAGTGAGTACAGAAATCGGAGGAAAGAGCAGATGACTGCGTGGCTGGAGAGATGGTGCAGGAGGGAGGGCTTTAGATTCCTGACACATTGGGACCGCTTCTGGGGGAGGTGGGACCTGTATAAGCCGGACGGGTTGCACCTCAACAGAGCCGGGACCAATATCGTCGCGGGGGGGTTTGCCAGTGCTGTTGGGGAGGGTTTAAACTAGCTTGGCAGGGGGATGGGAACCTGAAAATAGATTCAGTAGGGAGGGAAGTAAAGCTAGAATTAGAAAGCAAAAATGTAGAAAGTGAGTTTGAAGGACAGAGTAAAAAAGCAGGAAAAAAGGGTAAAAAAACAAATTTAAAAGATCTTTGTCTAAATACACATAACATTCGTAACAAAATAGATGAGTTGACGGCAGAAATAGATATGATTGGATAGCCATGACAGAGACGTGGTTGCAAAGTGACCAGGACTGGGAACTGAATATTCAGGGGTATTTGACAATTCGGAAGGACAGACAGAAAGGAAAAGGAGGTGGGGTAGCGTTGTTGTTAAAGGATGGGATCAGTGCATTAGTGAGAAACGATATTTGCTCAGAAGATCAAGATATTGAATCAGTTTGGGTGAAGATAAGGAATAATAAAGGGAAATAGTCGCTGGCGGGCAGAGTCTGTAGGCCCCCTAACAGTAGCTACACTGTTGGACGGAGTATAAATCAAGTAATAATGGAGGCTTGTAATAAAGGAATGGCAATAATTATGGGTGATTTTAAACTTCATGTTAATTGGACAAAGCAAATTGGTCAGGGTAGCCTTGAGGAGGAGTCCATAGAGTGTATCCGGGATAGTTTCCTTGAACAGTATGTTGCGGAACCAACCAGGGAGCAGGCTATCTTAGATCGAGTACTGTGTAATGAGTAAATAATCTTGTAATAAAAGATCCTCGAGGAATGAGTGACCATAATAAGGTTGAATTTCAAATTCAGTTGGAGGGTGAGAAAGTTGGTCCTCAAACCAGTGTCCTAAATAATGGAGACAACAATGGTATGACGGCAGAGTTGGCTAAGGTGGACTGGGAAAATAGACGAAAGAATGGGACGGTTGATGAGCAGTGGCAGACATTTAAGGAGATATTTCATAACCTGCAACAAAAATATATCCCAATGAGAAGGAAAGATGGTAAGAGAAGGGATAACCATCCATGGCTAACTAAGGAAATAAGGGACGGTATTAAATTGAAGACAAAGGCATACAATGTGGCCAAGACTAGTGGGAGACCAGAGGTTTATGAAATTTTTAAAAGCCAGCAGAGCACGACTAAAAAAATGATTAAGAGGGAAGATAGATTATGAAAGTAAACTAGCACAAAATATAAAAACAAATCGTAAGAGTCCTTCATGGAAGAAGACACTAAAAACATCCCAATAGTGGATAATCAAGGGGCTGTAGGTAGGGAGGAAAGTAATACAATCACTATCACTAATGACGTAGTACTAAATAAAATAATGGGATTAAAGGCGGACAAGTCCCCTGGACCTGATGGCTTGCATCCCAGGGTCTTAAGAGAAGTGGCTGCAGAGATAGTGGATGCATTGGTTGTAATCTACCAAAATTCCCTGGATTCTGTGGCGGTCCCAAAAGATTGGAAAACCGCAAATGTAACGCCCCTATTTGAAAAAGGAGGCAGACAAAAAGCAGGAAACTATTTCCTAGTTAGCTTAACATCTGTCGTTGGGAAAATGCTAGAGTGCATTATTAAGGAAGCAGTAGCAGGACATTTGGAAAAGCATGATTCAATCAAGCACATTCAGCATGGTTTTAAGAATGGGAAATCATGTTTGATAAATTCGCTGGAGTTCTTTGAGGATGTAATGAGCAGGGTGAATAAGGTGGTGTATTTGGATTTTCAGAAGGCATTCGATAAGGTGCTATATAAGAGGTCACTGCACAAGATAAATGTTCACAGGGTTGGGGGTAATATGTTATGGCATGGATAGAGGATTGGCTAAACAGAAAAGAGAGTCGGGATAAATGGGTCATTTTCCAGTTGGAAAACATGACTAGTGGAGTGCCGCAGGGATCGGTACTGGGTCCTCAACTATTTACAATCTATATTAATGACTTGGACGAAGGGACCAAGTTTGCTGTTGATACAAAAATTGTGAGGACACAAAAAAATGTTCAAAAGGATATAGACAGGTTAAGTGAGTGGGCAAACATTTGGCAGATGGAGTATAATGTGGGAAAATGTGAGGTTATCCACTTTGGCAGAAATAATTGAAAAGCAAATTATAATTTAAATGGAGAAAAATTGCAAAGAGCTGCATTACAGAGAAACCTGGGGGTCCTTGTGCATGAAACACAAAAAGTTAGTGTGCAGGTATAGCAAGTAATCAGGAAGGCAAATGTAATGTTGGCCTTTATTGCAAGGAGGATAGAGTATAAAAGCAGAGAAGTCCTGCTACAACTGTACAGGGTATTGGTGAGGCCACACCTGGAGTACTGCGTACAGTTTTGGTCTCCGTATTTAAGGAAGGATATCCTTCCATTGGAGGCTGATCAGAGAAGGTTCACTAGGTTGATTCAGGAGATGAGGGGGTTGACTTATGAGGATAGGTTGAGTAGGTTGGGCCAATACTCATTGGAGTTCAGAAGAATGAGGGGTGATCTTATTGAAACTTAATGATAATGAGGGGGCTCGACAAGGTGGATGCAAAGAGAATATTTCCATTCATAGGGGAAACTGAAACTTGAGGACATCGTCTTAGAATAAGGGGCTGCCCATTTAAAACTGAGACGAGGAGGAATTTCTTCTCTCAGAGGGTTGTAAATCGGTGGAATTCTCTGCCCCAGAGAGCAGTGGAGGCTGGGTCATTGAATATATTTAAGGCAGAGATAGACAGATTTTTGAGCGATAAGGGAGTAAAGGGTTATGGGGAGCGGGCAGGGAAGTGGAGCTGAGTCCATGATCAGACCAGCTATGATCTTATTGAAGGGCGGAGTAGGCTCGAGGGGCAAAATGACCTACTCCTGCTCATATTTATGTTCTTATGTAATTGTGTGAACATAAACCGTAAGCTCAGAACTGAGCATCGTCTTTAGGGGAGATGGTGAGAAATCCGAGGTGTGGAGAGTGAGAATAAATTATCTGTGACATTCCTTTGCCCACTCGGACCCGGTTGGAAATAGACAATGACATCATTCACTTTGTTCCTGCACCAAGATGGCCATACATGCGCTGTGCTACTCACTGAATCAAGATGGCGGAGTGCTGAAACTGTCTTCTGTTAGACTGGGCCTGTGACCGGGAAAAAGCCCCGAAGCTGCAACCGCCGATGTTCTGGTTATTATTCCGGGCTTGCGGCGGGCACCGGTTGTTTATGAAGCCTTCGCGGCTCCCCGCTGGTCCATTGCTCCCCTCAGACCCGCTGAAAATGACAATTCTGAACAGCGTATGCGAAACGTGTCCGTTCCGCCATTACACGGACTGCGCATGCTCCAAACCCAACCAGGATCCGCGCCTGCGCACTGAGGTCCTGTAGTCTGGGTGCGGCACATTCTCGCTCGCGGGGCATGCCGGATAAAAGCCTCGCCATTGACAGATTGAATTTGTGAATGGAACAGGATTTACTGTGATTGCATTGGGCACTGAACCATGTTCATTCTGGCAGTTACTGTTTGTTTCTGATGATCTTAATAACCCCTATATATGAGCTAGAGATTAATATTGTGTATAAATATGAAATAAATCAGCTTTGTTTCAAACACAGTGTGTCGAATATTTGAAGCAAAGGATAAAAAGAAGAAAAGTAAAAGTGGAGGGCAGAGAAACCCAAGGCAAAAATCAAAAAGGGCCACATTGCAGCAAAATTCTAAATGGGCAAAGTGAGTTAAAAAGACATGCCTCAATGCGATGAGTATTCGTAATAAGATGGACGAACTAACTGCGAAGGCAGCAAGTAACGAATATGATATAATTGGCATCACAGAGACATGGCTCCAGGGTGACCAAAGCTGAGAACTCAACATCCAGGGATATTCAGCATTCAGGAAGGATAGACAGAAAGGAAATGGAAATGGAGCTGGATAAAGAGGAAATTAACACAATAGTAAAGAAGGACATTAGCTTGGATGATGTCGAATCTGTATTGGTGGAGCTGCGGAATACCAAAGGGCAGAAAACGCTAGGGGGAGTTATGAACAGACCACCAAACTGTAGTAGTGAGGTCGGAGACAGCATCAAACAAGAAATTAGGGATGCGTGCAATAAAGGTACAGCAGTTATTATAGGCGACTTTAATCTACATATAGATTGGGCTAACCAAACTGGTAGCAATACGGTGGAGGAGGATTTCCTGGAATGTATTAGGGATGGTTTTCGAGACCAGTATGTCGAGGAACCAACTAGAGGGCTGGACTTCCTCGACTGGGTGATGTGTAATGGGAAAGGACTAATTAGCAATCTTGTTGCGCGAGGCCCCTTGGGGAAGAGTGACCATAATATGGTAACATTCTTTATCAAGATGGAGAGTGACACAGTTAATTCAGAGACTAGGGTCCTGAAGTTAAGGAAAGGTAACTTCGATGGTATGAGGCGTGAATTGGCTATAAATAAACTGGCAAATGATACTTAAAGGGTTGACGGTGAATAGGCAATGGCAAACATTTAAAGATCACATGGATGAACCTCAACAATTGTACATCCCTGCCTGGAGCAAAAAATAAAACGGGGAAGGTGGCTCAACCGTGGCTAACAAGGGAAATTAAGGATAGTGTTAAATCCAAGGAAGCGGCATATAAATTGGTCAGAAAAAGCAGCAAACCTGAGGACTGGGAGAAATTTAGAATCCAGCAGAGGAGGACAAAGTGTTTAAGTAGGAGGGGGGGGAAATAGAGTATACGTGGAAGCTTGCTGGGAACATAAACACTAACTGTAAAAGCTTCTATAGATATGTGAAGAGAAAAAGATTAGTGAAGACAAACGTAGGTCCCTTGCAGTCAGAGTCAGGTGAATTTATAATGGGGAACAGAGAAATGGCAGACCAGTTGAACAAATACTTTGCTTCTGCCTTCATGAAGGAAGACACAAATAACCTTCTGGAAATACCAGC
Organism: Pristiophorus japonicus; assembly: GCF_044704955.1. Lineage (NCBI taxonomy): Eukaryota > Metazoa > Chordata > Chondrichthyes > Pristiophoridae > Pristiophorus > Pristiophorus japonicus. Next base: position 429,033 of record NW_027252757.1, read on the forward strand.
TGACAGAGGATCTAGTGAGAAGGAGGAACTGAAGGAAATCCTTATTAGGTGGGAAATTGTGTAAGGGAAATTGATGGGATTGAAGACCAATAAATCCCCGGGGCCTGATAGCCTGCAGCTCAGAGTACTTAAGGGGTCTACAGTGGGATGAGGGCAGAGTTGGCTAAAGTAGACTGGAAACACAGACTCCACGGTGGCACAATTGAGGAACAGTGGAGGACTTTTAAGGAGCTCTTTCATAGTGCTCAACAAAAATATATTCCAGTGAAAAAGAAGGGCGGTAAGAGAAGGGATAACCAGCCGTGGATAACCAAGGAAATAAAGGATAGTATCAAATTAAAAACCATAGCGTATAAGGTGGCTAAGGTTAGTGGGAAACTAGAAGATTGGGAAAATTTTAAACAACAGCAAAGAATGACTAAGAAAGCAATAAAGAAAGGAAAGATAGATTACGAAAGTAAACTTGGGCAAAACATAAAAACAGATAGTAAAAATGGAAAAGAGTGACTAAAGTAAATGTTGGTCCCTTAGAAGATGAGAAGGGGGATTTAATAATGGGAAATGTGGAAATGGCTGAGACCTTAAACAATTATTTTGCTTCGGTCTTCACAGTGGAAGACACAAAAACCATGCCAAAAATTGCTGGTCACGGGAATGTGGGAAGGGAGGACCTTGAGATAATCACGATCACAAGGGAGGTAGTGCTGGACAGGCAAATGGGACTCAAGGTAGACAAGTCCCCTGGTCCTGATGAAATGCATCCCAGGGTATTAAAAGAGATGGCAGAAGTTATAGCAGATGCATTTGTAATAATCTACAAAAATTCTCTGGACTCTGGGGAGGTATCAGCGGATTAGAAAGCAGTTAATGTAACGCCTCTGTTTAAAAAAGGGGGCAGACAAAAGGCAGGTAACAATAGGCCGGTTAGTTTAACATCTGTAGTGGGGAAAATGCTTGAAGCTATCATTAAGGAAGAAATAGCAGGACATCTAGATAGGAATAGTGCAATCAAGCAGACGCAACATGGATTCATGAAGGGGAAATCATGTTTAACTAATTTTCTGAAAAACTGATCTCACTTCACATCCCATTGCACGGCCTCATGCTGGATAATTGTGCTCGGTGGTTAGTCTGTCCCGGTCTCATTTCCTGTCTTGCCTTGTAACCTGTGTGTACTGTCTACAGGACCGGTGTGTATCTGAGTAAATGGCACTTTCTCTTACCTTTCTCCCCAGTCAATCGATTGAAGCGCTTTCAATCGGAAGAGGCTCACTGGTTGGTGCTCTCTCAATCCTGTGCTGGTTCACCTGCTGTTGTTCCTCAGTCCACAATCCCTGTTTCCTTCCAGCTGTGGAACTTTCTCAATCACTCCGCCATTCACTGGGATCTAATTATCACAGGGCAGAAAGTTAGAAGATTAATGTTGTGAAGTGGAATGTAATGTAAAGTGTTTTTCCAATGTTTCAGAAAAGTATATGTCCAGTATTTCTGTTTGATTTTATCCTTTTCCTCAGATCTCCCGCCCGTCTGGACTTACAGAAAATCACCAGAATTCTCCCCGGGTTACACACTGTCTGATCTCACCGGGCCCCCGGGTTACACGCTGTCTGATCTCACTGGGCCCCCGGGTTACACACTGTCTGATCTCACTGGACCCTCTGGTTACACACTGTCTGATCTCACTGGGCCCCCGGGTTACACACTGTCTGATCTCACTGGACCCCTGGGTTACACACTGTCTGATCTCACTGGGCCCCCGGGTTACACACTGTCTGATCTCACTGGACCCCTGGGTTACACACTGTCTGATCTCACTGGGCCCCCGGGTTACACACTGTCTGATCTCACTGGGCTCCCGGGTTACACACTGTCTGATCTCACTGGGCCCCCGGGTTACACACTGTCTGAAATCACTGAGCCCACTCCCAGGTTACACACGGTCTGATCTCACTGGGCTCCCGGGTTACACACTGTCTGATCTCACTGGGCCCCCGGGTTACACACTGTCTGATCTCACTGGGCCCCCGGGTTACACACTGTCTGATCTCACTGGGCCCCCGGGTTACACACTGTCTGATCTCACTGGGCCCCCGGGTTACACACTGTCTGATCTCACTGGGCCCCCGGGGACGGGCGGTGGTGACGAGGGGCCGAGGGGAGGGGGAAGAGGAGAAGAGAGACAATTACAGAAGTTCCTCAGCTTTCCTCATCCCCCATCTGTCTCCTCCCTCCCCAGTCATTCTGGGGGTGTGCCTGTGTCAGTCTGTGTGCGTGTGTGGGTCTCTTTTGCCCGCTCCCCCGGGACACTCTCCCTCGGCCCCCTCTCTCTCCCCCCGGGACACTCTCCCTCGGCCCCCAGTGCCGCTCAGCTCCGCTCACTTTCCGCCATCTTGTTTACCTTCACCAACGGCCGGCCTCCGGGAATCCTGGATATGCGCAGTGCCGCCTCCCAGCACGCTCAGGGAGGCGTTGTCCGCCCCTGCAATTGGCTGTTTGACCTGATTGACAGGCCGCCCACCAATCGCGGCCCTGTATCTGCCATTTACTCCGCCCACTCCCACAGTCCGAGGCGGCTCGCTCCGGGTCACGTGGCTGCGATTCGAACTCGCGCCGCCGTTCACTCAGCACCAGTGACGTCATCAACCCGGCAAGAAGGGGTGTGTGACGTCAAAACCCCAGCAAGGTGAGGTGTGTGACATCATGAACCTGGCAACGCAGTCTATGTGACGTCATGTAGCCTGGCAAGGTCGATACCGACCCCACAGGATGGCATATAACAAGCCTAGCACCAGGGGAGGGCACCGGCCCCACAGGATGGGCGTATACCGAGCCTGGCACCAGGGGAGGGCACCGACCCCACAGGATGGCCGAGTATTGAGCCTGGCACCAGTGGTGCTGGGGGGAGCGGGGGAGAGGAGGGCACAAACCTCACAGGATGGCCGAGTATTGAGCCTGGCACCAGTGGTGCTGGGGGGAGCGGGGGAGAGGAGGGCACAAACCTCACAGGATGGCCGAGTACCGAGCCTGGCACCAGGGGCGGAGAGGGCACCAGGAAAACCATTGGCCCATTGGTTGTCACGTGTGTGTCCAGCGGGGCGGGAGCTGCGGGTTTTACCATCAGTGACATGCCCAGATTACCCAGGTGTATCGGCGCTGCATGACCCATGGGACAGGAACAAGAAGGAGAGAATGTTCTGAAGTTCTATCCTGTACTTACAGTGATGACTTTTGTAAACTCCTTTTACAGGGTGTTAGAAGGAGAAGATTAGCACACGGGAAGCTCAAACCCAAAGATCACATCCCAATCTGCCAGAGTCAGTCGATTCATCAAGGGCTGATTATCATCGGCCTGTTACATAAGAACATAAGAAATAGGAGCAGGAATAGGCCGTACGGCCCCTGGAGCCTGCTCCGCCATTTAATACAATCATGGCTGATCTGATTATAGACTCAGGACCACGTTCCTGCCTGCTCCCAATAACCCCTTAATCCCTTATCGGTTAAGAAACTGTTGACCTCTGTCTTAAATTTATTCAATGTCTCAGCTTCCACAGTTCTCTGAGGCAGCGAATTCCACAGATTTACAACCCTTTGAAAAAAGCAATTTCTCCTCATCTCAGTTTTAAATGGGCGGCCCCTTATTCTAAGATTATGCCCCCTAGTTCTAGTCTCCCCTATCAGTGGAAACATCCTCTCTGCATCCACCTTGTCAAGCTCCCTCATAATCTTATACTTTTCCATAAGATCACCTCTCATTCTTCTGAATTCCAATGAGTATAGGCCCATTCTACTCAACTTTTCCTCGTAAGTCAACCCCCTCATCTCCGGAATCAACCTAGTGAACCTTCTCTGAACTGCCTCCAAAGCAAGTACATCCTTTCATAAATATGGAAACCAAGGCAGTATTCCAGGTGTGGCCTCACCAATACCCTGTACAATTGTAGGAAGACTTCCCTGCTTTTATACTCCATCTCCTTTGCAGTAAAGGCCAAGATACCATTGGCCTTCGTGATCACTTACTGTACCTGAATACTAACCTTTTGTGTTTCATGCACAAATACCCCCAGGTCCCACTGTACTGCAGCACTTTGCAATTTTTCTCCATTTAAATAATAACTTGCTCTTTGATTTTTTTTTGCCAAAGTTATGGCAACTTTCCAACATTATGCCAAATTTTTGCCCACTCACTTAGCCTGTCTATGACATTTTGAAGGTATTTTGTGTCCTCCTCACACATTGCTTTTTATCCCATCTTTGCATAGTCAGCAAACCTGGCTACATTGCACTCGGTCCTTTCTTCCAAGTTGTTAATATAGATTGTAAATAGTTGGGGTCCCAGCAGCACCCCACTAGTTACTGATTGCCAACCCGAGAATGAACCATCTATCCCTACTCTCTGTTTTCTGTTAGCCAATCCTCTATCCATGCTAATATAATTACCCTTAATCCCGTGAACTTTTATCTTGCGCAGTAACCTTTTATGTGGCACCTTGTCAAATGCCTTCTGGGAGTCCAAATACACCACATCCACTGGTTCCCCTTCATCCACCATGTTCGTTACAGCCTCAAAGAATTCCAGCAAATTTGTCAAACATGACTTCCCCTTCATAAATCCATGCTGACTCTGCCTGACCAAATTATGCTTTTCCAAATATCCTGCTACTGCTTCTTTAATAATGGACTCCAACATTTTCCCAACCACAGATGTGAGGCTAACTGGTCTAGTTTCCTGCTTTTTGTCTGCCTCCTTTTTTAAATAGTGGTGTTACATTTGCCGTTTTCCAATCTGCTGGGACCGCCCAGAATCCAGGGAATTTTGGTAAATTATAACCAATGCATCCACTATCCCTGCCATTACTTCTCTTAAGACCCTAGGATGCAAGTCATCAAGTCCAGGGGATTTATCCGCCTTTAGTCCCATTATCTTACTTCTTCGTGATTGTGATAAGGTCCTCCGCCCCCCCCCCCATACCCCCTTGACTATCCACTGTTGGAATATTGCTTGTGTCCTCTACTGTAAAGACTGATACAAAATATTTGTTCAGAGTTTCTGCCATCTCCATGTACCCCATCATTAATTCGCGATATCGTCCTCTAAGGGACCAACATTTACTTTAGTCACTCTTTTCCTTTTTATTACCGAGAGAAACTCTTGCTATCTGTTTTTATATTTTGTGCTAGTTTACTTTCATAGTCTATCTTCCCTTAATTATTTTTTTAGTCGTTCTTTGCTGGCTTTTAAAAGCTTCCGCATCTTCTGTCCTCCCACTTGTTTGGGTAACTTTGTATGCCCTTGTTTTAAATTGGATACCGTCCTTTATTTATTTAGTTAGCCACGGATGGCTATCTTTTCTTTTACACCCTCAATGGAACTGGAACTGGATTGCAGTGGGACTTCCGGGAGAATATTAAAGTTGGGCACCACAGAAATAATTACAACGAGCGTCAATATCAGGCCAACTTATTCCCGGGGCATTCATTCATCGTGTGCCACCCTGACCTGTGAGAGGTCACCACCGCAGGTCAGGAGGATAAAAGAACAGCGTGGGTCCTGGGACATCGTGGGTCACCTTGACCTGTGAGAGGACATATTCTCATCCGTTCCGTGTACTGCTTTCATCTGCATAGTGCTACATCTAACGAGATTCATGATCGGTATTGAAGTGTATCCTGGAATGTAATGTAAACCTGTTATTATCTGCTCCATGTAATACCCTTATTTGCACAGTACTACATGTAACTTGATTTATGGATTGTACTAAACTGTACCTTGAAATGAAATGCACGCTAGTGCATCATATGGAACTGCTGTCAGCATCCAAACGAATTGTATGGAATTGCTGACTGCAAGGTACTGAACTACTTTCCAATGTATTGAGAAAATTTTATTTGAATAAAGTACATTTTTGAAGAAAAAAAAGCCACCGCGGGTTGGGAGGATAAAAGAGCATACCACTGCAGCTTCCAGAGTGAGCTGCTACAAGTGAGCGACGGCTTCGAGGTGGGCAACTGGATGACATCATCAAAACCCAGGTCACAGTTTGGAGTGTGGGCAGGAACATCGGCGGGGTCCAGGTACAGCGGGGGAGCGGGAAGGTCGGGGTGGAGGATCGGCGAGAGATCGTGGCGGTGGAACGGTGAGAGATCGTGGCGGAAGTGCGGTGAATGAGGGTACGGGCCCAGAAGAGCCGAGAGCCCAGGGGCAGCACGGACCTGCCCACACTACGATATGTGTGCGCACTAGGTCCTTGCATCAGAGCAGGTCTCCTGCCGTCCTGGTTAACCCTTGCCACTGGATAAAGGCCGAGCTCTGTCAATCCCATGTGGTGGCTGGTGTGCGACGGTCACCACATGTTAAAACAATCCAGGCACAGGCATCTTCCACCCTTTAATTGAAGTTCAGGACTGGAATATCGGCTCCTTCATTGAAACATCTGCGAACCCATGTGGAAGCAAGTCATCCTGGTTCCAGGGACCGCCAATGATGATGAAGACCATTCTCGGGGAGGTTGCGGGTATTCCCGGGATTCTGTAGATATTGTGGGAGGCAGATTAGTTCGGTGACAATCACAGATCCGCCCCGGAATAGACAAAACAATCTGTGACTCTCCTGTGAAGCGCCTGGGGACCTTTTACTGCGGTAAAGGCACTATATAAACACAAGTTGTTGTTGTTGTCCCGCCAATCCCTCTTTTTTTTCATAGGCAGTCCCTCGGAATCGAGGAAGGCTTGCTTCCACTTCGAAAATGAGTTTTTTTTGTGGTTGAACACTCCAATATGAGAGCCACAGACCCTGACACAGGTGGGACAGATATTCGTCGGAGGAAGGTGGGGATGGCACTGATTTATCACACGCTCCTTCCGCTGCCTGCGCCTGACCTCTTCACGCTCGTGGCGTTGAGATTCGAAGAGCTCAGCAACCTCCCGATGCACTTCCTCCACTTCGGGCGGTCTTTGGCCAGGGACTCCCAGGTGTCAGTGGGGATGTTACACTTTACCAGGGAGGCTTTGAGGGTGTCCTTGTAACGTTTCCTCTGCCCACCTTTGGCTCGATTGCCGTGACAGTGCTCTGTGTAGAGCGCTTGCTTTGGGAGTCGCGTGTCGGGCATGTGGACAATGTGGCCTGCCCAGCGGAGCTAGTCGAGTGTAGTCAGTGCTTCAATGCTGGGGATGTTGGCCTGGTCGAGGACGCTAACGTTGGTGCGTCTGTCCTCCCAGGGGATTTACAGGATCTTGCGGAGACATCGTTGGTGGTATTTCTCCAGCGACTTGAGCTGTCTGCTGTACATGGTCCATGTCTCTGAGCCATACAGGAGGGCGGCTATTACTATAGCCTGTAGACCATGAGCTTGGTGGTAGGTTTGAGGGCCTGGTCTTCAAACACTCTTTTCCTCAGGCGGCCGAAGGCTGCACTGGTGCACTGGAGGCGGTGTTGGATCTGGTGGTCAATGCCTGCCCTTGTTGATAAGAGACTCCCGAGGTTTGGGGAATGGTCCCCGGTGTCCAGGGCCGCACCGTGGACCTTGCTGACTGGGGGGCAGTGCTGTGCGGCGGGGACAGGTCACTGGAGGACCTTTGTCTTACGGATGTTTAGTGTAAGGCCCAAGCTCTCGGCCGCCTCAGTAAATACGTCACAATGTCCTGGAGTGGAACACAGGGGCAAAGGTCACCGCCCGTTAAACATTCAAATATTTCAACCCAACCGCCAAGCCCCGAGCGCGAGCCTCGCTCAACCCAAATCATGGCCGCAAACCCCGCCTCCCGGCGGCGCTGATTGGCCAGGGACGGCCCAGTGAGGAGCTCCCGGGGAGCGAATTGGTCGGAGCGACTGTCACCCAGAGTGAGGGAGGCGGGCGCAGGCCTGGGCCTCAGTGGGACTCGGAGCTCGGGCAGTGTGTTTGGGCCGGGCGCGACGCGGCGCTGGGCCCTTGTGTCGGTGAGTTGGAGCCGGTGGGAGCGGCTGCCTGGTTTTATACCCGGGGGGCTGGGGTGAGGAGGAGGAGGAGGAGGAGGAGGAAGAGGAAGAGGAAGATGATGAAGAAGAAGAAGAAGGTTGGAGCAGGATGTGGGGTGGGAAGTGAGGATAGGTGTAAGGAGGCAGAATGGGAGTGAGGAGGAGGGAGGATGCGGGGCAGGATGTGGGTGGTGTGTGAGGAGGGGGACAGTGTGGTTGAGGGGAGGATGGGGGTGAGGATGTGGGTGGTGTGTGAGGAGGGGGACTGTGGTTGAGGGGGAGATGTGGGTGGCGTGTGAGGAGAGGGACTGTGTGGTTGAGGGAAGGATGGGGGTGAGGAGGTGGGTGGGGGGTGAGGAGGGGGACAGTGTGGTTCAGGGAAGGATGGGGGTGAGGAGGTGGTGGTGTGTGAGGAGGGGGACAGTGTGGTTGAGGGGAGGAAGGGGGTGAGGATGTGGGTGGGGGGTGAGGATGTGGGTGGGGGGTGAGGAGGGGGACAGTGTGGTTGAGGGAAGGATGGGGGTGAGGAGGTGGGAGAATGTGGGTTAAGATGTGGGGAGGAGATGGGGGAAGAGGATGGGGCAGTGAGGAGGAGGGGGTGGGATGTGAGGAGGAGATGGCACAGGAATGTGGAGGTGAAGGAGGGGTCACATTGTCCAGTTTAACACTTTGCCGATTGTACAAACTATAAATTTACTTTTAATTTGTTTAATTTTAGCAGCGCCGTGGCTCTCTTGTCAGCTCCTAGAATCATAGACGCACACAGCACAGGAGGAGGCCATTAGGCCCATCGTGCCTGTGAAAGAGCTGTCCCATTAGTCTCACTCCCCTGCTCTTACCTAAGAGCCCTGCGAATGTCTCCTATTTAACAATTTAGCCAATTCTCTTTTGAAAGTTACTATTGAATCTGCTTCCACCACCCTTTCAGGCAGGGCACTCCAGATCACCATAACTTGCTGTTTAAAAATGTATCCCCTCATTTACCCCCTGGATTGTTTTTTGCCATTTGCCATTTATCTTCAGATCTTGGAGTTTCAATCCCAGGAGAAAATGAAGACAATCCTACATTCTCTGAGGCAGAAGAAAACCTCTTGACGATTTTGAGTTTGAGCAGCAAGAGAGCATCTCTGAAATGACGGTGAATTCTCAGTGGGCTGATGTGGGCTGTGCCTGTACAGTTAGCGTGTTATGTATCCCATGCTGGCTAACAGAACTCTATCCCTGTGCATTTTCAGCAGCGTGGCTTGGCGTTTATTAAGCATTGTGATCAATGTGCTGGTGACCTGCAATAGTTTTGCTTCCTCCTTGAACTCTTTTTGTCTACACAGGAACAGTCGAATCAATCGCAGGCTCTCATCGACTCTGAATTTTCTACATTGCGCAATATTTTGGATGAAAAGGAACAGAATTTGGTCGAAGAACTGAATGAGGAAAAGGATGATATTTTATTCAGAATGGAGACAAATCTGTGAGAAATCTGAGACAATTCACGATAAGCTTTCCTTGCTGTAGATAAAGAACCTGAACTTGGGGATAGAAAATACAATTTTGAAGTTTGCAGACGAGTCAAAACTTGGCAACGTAGTGAATAGTGAGCAGGATAGAAGCAGACTTCAGGAGGACAAAGACAGACTGGAGAAATGGGCAGACACATGGCAGGTACAGTTTAACGTGGCTGAGTGTGAGGTGATGCACTTTGGGAAGAACAACATGGAGAGGCAGTGTAATCTAAATGGTGCTATTTTGAGCGTTGTGCAAGAACAGAAGGAACTGGGGTAAATGTTCACAAATCTTTGAAGGTGGCAGAGCAAATTGATAAGACAGTGAAGAAAGCTTGTGGGATACTTGGCTTTGTAAACGGGGGCATTGAATTCAATACAAGGAAGTCATGCTGAACCTTTACATATCACTGGTTAGGCTGCAGCTGGAGTATTGTGTAGAATTCTGGGAACCAGACTTGAGGAAGGATGTCAAGGTCTTGGAGAGAGTAAGGAGGAGGTTTATTGGGATGAGAGTAGGAATGAGGGACTTCAGTAAAGTGGAGAGATAGCAGAAGCTGGGATTGTTCTCCTTGGAGCAGCAAAGGTCAAGGGGACACCTAATGGAGATAATCAAAATTCTGAGGGGTTTTGATTGAGCAAACGGGAGAAACTGTTTCTTCTGGCAACTGGACCGGTAGCCCGAGGTCACAGATCTAAAATAATTGGCAAGAGAACTAGAGGGGAAATGTGGAGATATGTTTTCAGATTTGGAACCTGAAAGGGTGGTGGAAGCAGATTCCATCGGGACGTTCAAAGGGCAATGGGAAATGTAGCTGGAGAGAACTAATTTGCAGGGTTATGGGGAAAGGATTGGGTGTGGGAATAAATTGGACAGCTCTTTCACAGGATCAACAGCTTTAATCTCCTCGTGTCTTTGACATTCAGGCCCACATCACATCCCTGCTGTCTACTCTGCTGTGCCTGAATACTTTTACAAAAATTATTCATTCACAGAGTTGTGGAAATCTGGAACACTCTCCCTCAAAAGACTGAATGTGAGAATCAAACAAATCACCATTTTCCAGACTGAGATGGGTATATTTGTGTTGGTTAAGGGCATCAAGGGATATGGAGCAGAAGTGGGTAAATGCAGTTGAGGTACAGATCGAACTGAATGGTGGAACAGGCTCCTCCTGTCCCTGTGCACCATCCTCTGCAGTCAGCCATGTTTATAATATTCCCACAACACTGGAGTTCCCGAGTGCTGCAGTAACCTCGTGCTTTGGAATTGCTTATTCCGAATGCATTCAGCATTCACGTCTATACAGCTTACTGTAGATGTTCCATCTTTTGGCCCCTAGTTTACCCTTGTTAATGTTACCTGGTTCTTGTATATCACCCACCTGCTGTTCAGATTCCACTCTGTAATCAATGTCATGTGGATCACCTTTCCTCCTGGCCTTCTCCCTCCTCCAATGAAAATGCTTCTTGTAGTTACTTCACCGTTCCTGACCAGTTCCATGGTTTTTATTTGGTCATCTCTCTCCCATTTTTTGTCACAGGAACAGCGCCATTTACGTTTCAACGTCCCAGTATTATTTTCGCAGCAGATTTACATAATTTGCGATTTTCTTTGCAAACATCTTTGTCACCCAGAACAGGAAGTATAACACAGGGAATTGCCTTGATTTTCTCGGCCATCCTTGCATGGGAGGGTTCAGTACCCTTACAGGATTTCATACATTGTCATTTAACGCCCCCCCCTGCTCCTCCAGTACCTTTTGTCATTTATCTTCAATGTGCACAGACCTATCCCTGGGTAACCAACTCATCATCATTACCACACTCATCGCCACCCATCTCCCGACAGCCAGAATCTCCATGCACATTAACAGACTGCAGGAAGATATCAGTGAACTGGTCACGTGGGCAGAACAGTGGCAAATAGAATTCAATCTGCAGAAGTGTGAGGTCATGCATTTGGGGAGGGTTAACAAGGCAAGGGAGTACACATTAAATGATGGAACACTGAGCAATGTAGAGGAGATGACACTGAGACACACATGGACTTTACAGTAGCAGACGGGATTTATGAGGATGTTGCCTGGACTGGAGAATTTTAGCTTTGAGAAAAGACTGATAGGCTGGGGTTGTTTATTCTTTGGCAAAGAGGAGGCTGAGGAGAGACCTGAGTGAATAGGAAGGAGCTATTTCTCTTAGCAGTGGGGTCAACAAGCAGGTGGCATAGATTTAAAGTAATTGGGAGGAGGTTTAGCGGGTATTTGAGGGGAAATGTTTTCACCCAGAGCTTGGTTGGGGTATGGAACTCACTTACCGAAAGGTTGGTAGAGGCAGAAAACCTCACCACGACTAAAACGTACTTGAATGTGCACTTGAAGTGTCATAACCTACAGGGCTAGGACCGAGAGCTGGAAAGTGGGATTAGGCCGGATAACTCTTCGTCGGCCGGCACGGACACAATGGGCCGAAATGGCCTCCTGCCCTGCTGTAAATTTCTATGATTCTATGAACTGCATCTTTGTCCTAACTATGTTCTCTGGCTTCTGAACTACTTGTTCCTCCATTACTTGGTCTTCTGCATTCGGAGTTAGTGCTTGATCTAATTAAATGGTGGAACAGTCTTGAGGGGCTGAATAGCCTACTCCTGTTGTAAGACCAACTCGCTACACGTGCTACTCACGTCATTCTCAGCATCGTGGATGCTCCAGAGTGAATCCATCCTCAGCTCCAATTCCACAACGTGGTCCGTCAGGAGCTGGAGGCGGGTACACTTCCCGCACACGTAGTTGTCAGGGACACCGGAAGTGTCCCTGAGTTCCCACATGGTACAGGAGGAGCATATCACTTCAGATTTTGGGCAGCTGAGATCAGTGAGTTGCTCCACACTTTACTATTGACTCTCTAGCTCTCTCATGCTGCAAAGTCGAGCCTTGTTTAGTCTGTTTGAGCACTGCCAGCGGTCTGCTGTGCGTTAACATTTGTGTTTCTGTCTATTTCAGGAGAGTCCGCCAGAGGAGCAGAGGTACGACACGCTCCAAAAATAACTGAACAACATTATAAAGTAGGATATTGAAGAGCGGTTTTATTTTCTGCTGTTCAATATTTCATAGTACACTTCACTAATAATGTAAATATTAGCCAAACATAGCGGGAGGCAGCCTGTCTCTGGGAGCATTTAAGGGACCCACCCAGTATAGAGTGTGGAGACATGTAATGGACATTCTCAACCCTGGTACGGAGGGCCTTTCCTGGTTTCTAACTTAACCCGTAAAATCCTCAATAAGTGGGCACATCTTAAGAATACCAGACACGAGTAAAAGAATATAAATATTATCCATATCTCTTCAAATAAGAAAATAGATGAAATGGCAGCATTTGATGTCTGATTCATGATTTATAATGCAACAATCTAATAATCACAACTATTTTAGAAGCAATCAGCCATTAGAATTCATTCATTAGTAAACAAAAACAGTAATCTAAATCATTAACCTGTTACACTGGGTTCTCTCATGGTTTAAAACTGGAAAATTAATGCACGAGTATATTCACAACTGATTTGGTCAAATCACTTTTAATCACCTCCTGACTCTCCAAAGCCTTTCCCCCATCTCAAAGGCATAAGTCAGGAGTGTGATGGAATACTCTCCACTTTCCTGGATGAGTGTAGCTCCAACAAAGTTCAAGAAGCTCGACACCATCCAGGACAAAGCATCCCGCTTGATTGGCACCCCATCCACCACCTTCAACATTCACTCCCTCCACCACCGGCGTACCGTGGCTGCAGTGTGTACCATCTACACGTTGCACTGCAGCAACTCCCAAACCCGCGACCTCTACCACCCAGAGGGACAAGGGCAGCAGTTGCAGGGGAACACCCTCACCTGCAAGTTCCCCTTCACGTTGCACACCATCCTCACTTGGGAAATATATCAGCTGTTCCTTCATCGCTGGGTCAAAATCCTGGAACTCCCTCCCTAGCATCCCTGTGGAAGCACCTTCACCACACGGACTGCAGTGGTTCAAGAAGGTGGCTCACCACCCCCTTCTCGAGGGCAATTAGGGATGGGCAATAAATGCTGGCCTTGCACCACCATATCCCAGTAACGAATGAAAAAAATACAGAAGAGACTTTCAACATGAAATGTTCACACTTTCATGGACAAAGATGAAGGAGCGGCCTTGAAGGGAGTGGAACACGGGGAAGGTTGAAAATATTTGTGAACAAAATGAAGTAAATCAGAAATATAATGGTTGCGATGTCAGGAATGTGTTTGTTTTTAGGAAAGAGATCTGTTTTATAAAAAATATTTCTGAGCCGCCTCCAGCGAGTGTTTGAAGAGCAGCTGGTTCGGCCGCTCAACGTGCCCTCACTCTGCCCATTTGTACCTCAGAATTGCAGTCAGGGTCCTCTGTACATCACGGGACCCCGGTTTGATGAGGTTTCCCCCCTGAAACAGGCAGACTTTCCCGCTGTCCATCTCAGGACCCCACCCACAGTGACGATGGCTGAAGCACCAGCGTAAATTTTAGTGCCATTTCCAGGCGACTATCGCTCCGGTTACACCAGGCGGGGTCCCTTAAAATCAGTCCTGTTAGTTCAGGATAGGAGCAGGAGGAGGCCATTCTGCCCCTGGAGCCTGTCCCACCATTCAATGAGATCACGGCTGATCTGTGACCTGTCTCCATAAACCCGCCTTTGGCCCATATCCCACAATCCCTTTGGTTAACGAAAATCCATCAACCTCCGGTTTAAAATTAACAATTGAAGCTGCATCAATTGTGGTTTGCAGAAGAAAATTCCAAACTTCTCCCACCCTTTGTGTGTCGAAGTATTTTCTAACTTCACTTCTGAAAGGCCTGGCTATAATTTTTAGATGATGCCCCTAGTCCTTGACAACCCACGCAGCGGAAAGACTTACTCTCGGTTCTTAATATCTTGAAAACTTCGATCAAATCACGTCTTAAACTTTTAAATTCCAGGGATGGGTAAGGTGAAAATTTAAAATAAGAACGTTTAGTACATGACTCTGGGATGTAGTTAAGCCCCCAATTCACTTAAAAAAAAAATCAATGTTGCTTCTGTTGTGTAGTTTAATAACAGGCTTGCCAGAAGAGGTGTTGCACTAATTCATCTCAAACACCGCCATGTAGTGTCATCTTCTGCCTGTGGAGCAACATTACAGGCAGGAAGATCACCGGATTCTTGTGTTACACAGCTCATTCCACCCAGTAACTCCCCGTCTACAATTCACCATCGATTTGTTTCTTCTCTCTTCCCCGCACCCCCCCCACCACCCCCCTCCGCGCACGCGCTTTCTCTCCCTCGCTCCCTCGCTCCCCAGCTCCCTCCCCGCACCACCTGTGACTGGGACCAATGGCCAGCAGGTGGCAGATTGAAATTTTGGGATGGGCCTGTTGGTGAACTTTAACCCCACAGATTGTCAGTGGTGTGGAGTTTTTCCTGCCATCATTCAGCCCCGGGGAGAATCTCTCAGTGAAAGTGTGGAGATGGGACATGATGGGACAAGTTGTCTGCATTGTAAAATAACATCTGTACACCCTCATAGTCCAGGTACACCCTGATCGTCAGGGTCTTCACACTCTGGGTGAGGTGGGTTAGTGAGGGGAAGGTGCCGGCAAAATAGCCTCTTCCGGGATCCAGCCCCACAATCCAGTATCCGGTCTCTGTGCTCGGGGTGAATGGCCCTTTTCTCCCGGCAGACTCTCTGACCACTCCCAGACCCCACCTTGTTCCACACCTCCACCTCTGATCCCAGGACACAGCCCCAGGGATCAAACCTCCCCAGGGTGTCAGGGAGCGGCTGCCGTTTGTCTCCATGTCTCACACGGGTCCGGTCCTCAGATAGGATGAGCCGGGGATTCGCTGTGTTCGGATCCAGAGTCATCGAGGCTGGAGCTTGGGTAAAGTTCAAATACAACAGTCAGTGATTCAGTTTCTTGCTGTGATTTATTCAAACACTTTCCTGTTTAAAGTGCCGACTCGGGCTCTGGCTTGTTATCATAGAATCAGCTACTGCTCCAGGGTTTACGCCCTGGGGGGGCGATTTACGTCGATTTCGGGCCCGAATCAGCGCCCGGAGATAAAGACCCGAAAACCGCTGGAGAGAGCGGGGGAGGAACATAGAAACATAGAAATTGGGTGCAGGAGTAGGCCATTCGGCCCTTCGAGCCTGCACCACCATTCAATAAGATCATGGCTGATCATTCACCTCAGTACCCCTTTCCTGCTTTCTCTCCATACCCCTTGATCCCTTTAGCCGTAAGGGCCATAACTAACTCCCTCTTGAATATATCCAGTGAACTGGCATCAACAACTCTCTGCGGTAGAGAATTCCACAGGTTAACAACTCTGAGTGAAGAAGTTTCACCTCATCTCAGTCCTAAATGGCTTACCCCTTATCCTTAGACTGTGTTCCCTGGTTCTGGACTTCCCCAGCATCGGGAACATTCTTCCTGCATCTAACATGTCCAGTCCCGTCAGAATTTTATACATTTCTATGAGATCCCCTCTCATCCTTCAGTGAATACAGTCCCAGTTGATCCAGTCTCTCCTCATTTGTCAGTCCTGCCATCCCGGGAATCAGTCTGGTGAACCTTCGCTGCACTCCTTCAATAGCAAGAACGTCCTTCCTCAGATTAGGAAACCAAAACTGAACACAATATTCCAGGTGAGGCCTCACTAAGGTCCTGTACAACTGCAGTAAGACCTCCCTGCTCCCATACTCAAATCTATTAACGAGGAAGGCCTTCTTCACCTCCTGCTGTACCTGTATGTCAACTTTCAATGACTGATGTACCGTGACACCCAGATCTCATTGCACCTCCCCTTTTCCTAATCTGCCACCATTCAGATAATATTTTGCCTTCGCGTGGGGGGAGGGGGAGAGAGAGCGGGTGGTGTGGGGGAGGGCGCGCAAAGAGAGAGAGCATGGGGGACAGAGAGCGGGGAGGGGGAGAGAGCGCAGGGGGGGCAAGAAAGTGGAGGGGTGGAGAGAGAAAGGGGGGGAGAAAGAGCAGGTGGGGGTGAGGGGAGAGAGCAGTGGGAGGGGAGAGAGCGCGGGGGGAGGGGGAGAGGGGTGGGGGCAGCTGTTTCCAAAGGCCACAAGGAAAGTGGTGTTGTGAATAAAATATTTCACAGGTAAGACAGCGTCCAGTATAAGGAATGCGATGGAAATAAACACATTGTAATTACATCTGAAGGAGAAACTTACATTTCCAATGTTCCTGACAAATATCTCAAACCACTTCCCATACCCTCTGCATAAAGTAGTTGGGAGTGATTTACGTCTCACTATTGTCCGGATTTACACCATAAACAGACCAGTAACGAGACAAAAATCACCCGCAGTGGTTCCCACTAAGGGCCGCCGGGAAATTATGCCACAGCCGCAAAATAGGAATCCAGCGTTCCCCCAGAGGGAATGATGCAAGGAGTTAGTTCCCTCCGGTATCCTGGACAATATTTATCCATCAACCAACATCATGAGAACTGGTTATCTGGTCATTATCACTTTGCTGCTTGTGGGAGCTGGCTGTGCACAAATTGCAACAGTGACTACACTTTAAAAACTCTTCGTTGTCTGTAAAGAGCTTCGGGACGTCCCGAGGTCGTGAAAGGTCGGATATAAAAACAGGTTCTTTCTATTTATTCTGTGTAACAATTTCTCTGTGGCCGGGAGGTGCAGGAATTGTCCTGTCCGCTGCTGGCTGTTCCTCGACTTTTCCCCTCCGCCCCCCACCCCACCATCCTATCTCCTTCCCCCTCCCCCCGCTATATTTTCCCGCCATTCTCTGAGTTCGAGACTATCGCTACTTTGTTGTCGACTCTGACTGTGTTAAACCTCTGGATGTTTATCTTCTCTCTGTGGCTAAGGATCTTGAATACTTCAGTAAGATGACCCCAAGCCCTCCCTTATCCAATGCAAAGACTCCTGACTTCCAGACTAGATACGGACATCAGCGATCTTTTAATCCAGGGTCTGGAAGTCGGTTTAGGCCTTTCTCATCTGGATTGAGAAATGCGAGAGAACAGGTCGGCAAGTATAAGTGCTGGAGCGGTGGGCCTAAGACATCGTGGCCCCCACCCCCCAGCCTGCGAGAGAACAGCTCCGCAGGTCGGCAAGTATAAGAGCTGGACCACTCCAACCTCCAGCGTGAGCTGCTCCAAGTATGCAATGATTTTGAGATGGGCGACTGGGTGACGTCATCAAAATCCTGGTTGCCGTTTTGGCGCGTGGGCAGGAACATCGGCAGGACCCAGGTACAGAGGAGTGGGAAGGTCGGGGCGGATGAGTAGTGAGTGTTTGTGGCGAGATGCGGTGAACGTTTATGGCGGAGGAGCGGCGAGAGATCGTGGCGGAGGTGCGACAGATGAGGGTACGGGGCCCAGTGGTAGCACGGGTCAGCCCACACTACGATATGTGCGCGCACTAGGTCCGTGCAGCAGAGCAGGTCTCCAGTCCTGGTTAATCCTTGCCTCTGGATAAAGGCCTGGCTCTGTCAAGCCCGTGTGGTGGCTGATGTGCAACGGTCACCACACGTTTTTTTTTAAATCCAGGCACAGGTATCTTCCACCCACTCAATTGGAGTTCAGGACTGGAACCTCGGGTCCTTTATCGAAACACCTGTGAACTCGTGGAAGCAAGTCATCCTCGTTCAAGCGACCACCTTTGATATAAAGCAGGAAAAGGAATATAGGAGATTTACTGGGGTTAATGTCGTCTATCATGTCTCTCCACATTGTGTATTGTAAAGTGCCATTGAACTTTCTGATAGGCAGGGTGTCATCTGCTACTGACAGCTTGATATAGTCCTCACTAATCCTGTAAATATTACACAGTTGATGTTATAAATTGACCATAAACACTTTACCAAACTGCAGAGTTTCAGTAAAGAACATGTCCTACCTACTCTTCCGACAAGCTTCCTCCTGAAATAAATAAAACACAAACAGTGAGGAGGTTAGTAAAAGACTTCAGGAGGCCATCGACAGGCTGGTGAAATGAGCAGATACAGGGTGGATAAAATTTTAAACAGAGACGTGTGAAGTGATGCATTTTGGAAGAAAGAATGAGGAGAGGCAATATAAACTAAATGGTACAATTTTAAATGGGGTGCAGGAACAGAGACCTGGGGGTCACATACACAAATCTTGAAGGAGCGTGGGGATTGGTTTTAACAGTGAATCTCAAATGTACAGCACGGCAGGAAGCCATTCAGCCCATCGTGTCCTTGCCGGCCGACAAAGCGCTATCCAGCCTAATCCCACGCTCCAGCTCTTGGTACATAGGTTTAAAGGCTACGCCGCTTCAAATACATATTCAAGTATTTTTAAATGTGATGAGAGTTTCTGCCTCTACCACCGTTTCAGGCAGTGAGTTCCAGATCCCCACCACCCTCTGGGTGAAGCATTTCCCACTCAAATCCTCTCTAAACCTGCTAGGAATTGATTTAAATCTACGCCCCCTGATTGTTGACCCCTCTAAGGGAAATAGGCCCTTCATATTCACTCTATCTAGACCCCTCATAATTCGATACACCTCAATATGGTCTCTATCAGTCTCCTCTGTTCCAAAGTAAACAACCCCCAGCCGATTGAATCTTTTGTCATAGCTAAAATTCTCCAGTCCAGGCAACATCCTCGTAAATCTCCTCTGCACCCTCTCTAGTGCAGTCACATCTTTCCTGTAATGTGGTGACCAGAACTGTACGCAGTACTCCAGCTGTGGCATAACTCGTGCTTTATGCAGTTCAAGCGTAATCTCCCTGCTCTTGTATTCAATGCCTCAGTGAATGAAGGCAAGTATTCCATATGCCTTCTTAACAACCTTATCTACCTGTCCTGCTATCTTTGGGGATCTGTGGACATGCATTCCAAGGTCCCTCTGTTGGGTCTCTGTTGGCTCAGAGACATAGACCATGTACAGTCGACACCTCAAGTCGCTGGAGAAATACCACCAACGATGCCTCCGCAAGATCCTACAAATTCCCTGGTAGGACAGGCACACCAACATCAGTGTCCTCGTCCAGGCCAGCATTGAAGCACTGACCACACTTGATCAGCTCCGCTAAGCAGGCCACATTGTTCGCATGCCAGACACGAGACTCCGAAAGCAAGTGCTCTACTTGGAACTCCTTCATGGCAAATGAGCCAAAGGTGGACGGAGGAAATGCTACAAGGACACCCTCAAAGCCTCCCTGATAAAGTGCAACATCCCCACTGACACTTGGGAGTCCCTGGCCAAAGACCGCCCTAAGTGGAGGAAGTGCATCTGGGAGGGCGCGGAGTGCCTTGAGTCTCATTGCCGATTACATGCAGAAGACAAGCGCAGGCAGCGGAAAGAACATGCAGCAAACCTGTCGCACCCTCCCTTACCCTTAACGACTGTGACAGGGACTATGGTTCTCGTATTGGACTATTCAGCCACCTAAGGACTCATTCTAAGAGTGGAAGCAAGTCTTCCTCGATTCCGAGGGACTGCCAATGTTGATGATGTTCCACAATGACTTGTGATGATCAGGAATGCATGAATGACAGCGTGGAGCAAGCAGATTCCATAGTAATTTTAAAAAGGGAATTGGAAATACACTTGAAAAGGAAATAAATGCAAGACTGTGGGGAAAGAGGAGTGGGACTAATTGGAAAGCTCTTTCAAAGAGCCGCACAGACACAATGGGCCATTTATGCTGTGGGATTCTATGATTGTAAGTAGTTGAACATTCCGATTCGTGTGTCAGATACTGGAACTATACATCAGTGCCACTCACACACACAGTGACTGTCACACCCACCGTACCAGACACACCCACACACTCACAACATGGAACTGTAACTGGATTGCAATGTGAGTTCCGGCAGATATTAATCAATGGGGCAGCACACAAATAATTATAAGCAAAGTACTGTGATCACTCTGTGCTCGGACTCGGTGCCGGGGAGCTCTCGGACTCTGCGCTCGGTGCCGGGGGACGCTCGGACTCTGCGCTTGATGCCGGGGGTTGCTCGGACTCTGCGCTCGGTGCCGGGGGTTGCTCGGACTCTGCGCTCGGTGCCGGGGGTTGCCCGGACTCTGCGTTCGGTGCCGGGCGTTGCCCGGACTCTGCGCTCGGTGCCGGAGGGCGCTCGGACTCTGCGGTTTGTATTTTATTTATTTCCCCGCCCGCGCTTCACTCCGTTATTTATTTTTTAAAACCCTCATAAAACTCACTTTCCGCCGGTGATCCGGGCTCTCGGGTGGTGTTTGTGCCGAGCATGCGCGGTACGGGCCGGGCGCTTGTGTGTGTGGTGTTGTCGGGGGTGCAGGGGGCGCTTGCGCGGTGTCAGCCGCAACTCAGCGCGGGGGCCGGAGCGCTTTCTGTAGCGCGGGGGTATGTGGGTAGCCTAGCCACCATTACTGATCGTCATTTCAACCAACCTGTGCGGCAGCTGGGCATGAAAATCAGCTTCACTACCCCAGTGCTGGGAAAGAGCGACAAGAGACAACATTTTTAAAGTTTCTGCTGATGGGTTGTTTGGCTATTTGCAAACCCCCCCCCCCCCGAAAAAAAATTAATATTTTTTAAAATAAAAATAGAGCAACTTTTGAGAAAGCAACATGATATTGGGTGGGAGGATAGAAACAGTCAAGAAAGCCCTCTGGTTTCTTGAGCATCTCTTTGTCCCAACACACTATTCACCAGCTGAGAGGATATAGATATGATTCAGTTGGTGGGTCCCACAGGCTAGCTTTCGTTCAAATATTGGAATATGTGTTGGTCTTTTTCTCTTTCCTCCCCTCCCGTGTGTGTGCGAGCCAGCCGTGGCTCAGTGGGTAGCACTCTCACACCTGAGTCAGAAGGTTGTGGGTTGAAGTCACACTCCAGAGACTTGAACACAAAATCTAGGCTGACACTCTAGTGCAGTGCTGAGGGAGTGCTGCTCTGTCGGAGGTGCCGTCTTTTGGATGAGATGTTAAACCAAGGTCCTTTCTGCTCTCTCAGGTGGACGTAAAAAATTTCATGACACAATTTTGAAGATGAGCAGGGGAGTTATCCCTGGTTCCCTGGCCAATATTCATCGCTCAATCAACATCATTAAAACAG
Source organism: Pristiophorus japonicus (assembly GCF_044704955.1). NCBI lineage: Eukaryota > Metazoa > Chordata > Chondrichthyes > Pristiophoridae > Pristiophorus > Pristiophorus japonicus. The sequence continues at coordinate 450,594 of NW_027252757.1, forward strand.
ATTATCTAGTCATTCTTATATTGTAGATATTGGCTGCTGCATTTCCCACTTTATATCAGTGACTGCACTTGAAAATTGGGTGCAAGCACTTTGGAACGTCCAGTGATCATGAAAGCCGCTATATAAATGCAAGTCTGTCTGTCTCAATCGATGTTTAAAGAGGCCATTAATGGCCCTTTAGAATCATAGAATCGTTACAGCACAGAAGAAGGTCATTCAGCCCGCCGAGCCCGTGCCGACTCTCAGCTCAGCCCACTCCCCTGCCCTTTCCCTGTAGCCCATATCTTTCCCACTATTTGGTGGTCTATAGAATACGCCTAGTAGTATAATGGATGAGGTAGAAAGAATGAGGAGAGGACATATAAACTAAATGGTACAATCCTGAAAGGGGTGCACGAAGAGAGAGAGACCTGGGAGTAAATGTGCATAAATCGTTGATGGTGGCAAGGCAGTTTGAGAAAGCAATTAAAAAGGCTTACAAGATCCTGAACATGAGTGTGGAAATTATGATGAACCTGTATAAAACACTGGTTCGGCCCCCAACTGGAGTGTTGTGTCCAATTCTGGGCACCGCACTTTAGGAAGGCTGTGAAGGCCTTAGACAAGGTGCAGAAAAGATTTATGAGATGATTCCAGGAATGAGGGCCTTCAGTTACATGGATAGACTGGAGAAGCTGGGATTGTTCTCATTGAAGCTGAGACGATGGAGAGGAGATTTGATCGAGGTTTTCAAAATCATGAGGGGTCTGGACATGTAGCTAGAGGGAAACTGTTCCCATTGGCAGAAGGGTCGAGAACCAGAAGACATATAGAGTAAGGTGATTAACAAAAGAACCAAAGGTGACCTAAGAAAAAACTTTTTTTATGCAGCGAGTGGTTCAGATCGGGAATGCAGAGCCTGAAAGGGTGGTGGAGGCAGACTCAATCTTATCTTTCAAAAGGGAGTTGGATAAATATCTGATGGAAAATAATTTACAGGCGGGGAAGAGGGACTAATTGAGAGTCGGCATAGGCTCGACGGGCCGAATGGCCTTCTTTGTGCTGTAACCATTCTATGGTTCTAATTTGTTGTTTCTCTGCTAGTCACTGGGACCCTGAAGCCCAAGAGATGTCAGGGCACATGAGATTGGGCGAGGAGAACATAAGAAATTGGAGCAGGAGAGGCCATTTGGCCCCTCGAGCCTGCTCTGCCTTTCAGTAAGATCATGGCTGGTCTTCTACCTCAACTCCACTTTCCTCCACTATCCCCATATCCATTGATTCACTTAATATCCAAAAATCTATTGATCTCTGTCTTCAATATACTCAACAACTGAGGTTCCAAAGCTCTCTGGGGTAGAGAATTCTAAAGATTCAACACCCTCTGAGTGAAGAAATTTCTCCTCATCTCAGTCCTAAATGGCTGACCCTTCATTCTGAGACTGGTTCTAGACTCCCCAGCCAGGGCAAACATCCTCCCTGCATCTACCCTATCAAGCCCTGTAAGAATATAGGCTGAGTCTACTCAATCTCTCCTCATAGGTAAATTCCCCTATCCCAGGAATCAGTCTGGCGAGCCTTCAGGTAAATTTATAATGGGGAACAAGGAAATGGCAGACGAATTGAACAAATATTTTGGTTCTGTTTCATGAAAGAAGACACATATGAGCATATAACCTTCCGGAAACACGAGGGAACCGAGGGTCTAGTGAGAAGGAAGAACTGAAGGAAATCCTTATTAGTCAGGAAATTGTGTTAGGAAAATTGATGGGATTGAAGGCTGATAAATCCCCAGAGCCTGATAGTCTGCATCCCAGAGTACTTAAGGAAGAGGCCCTAGAAATAGCGGATGCATTGGTGATCATTTTCCAACAGTCTATCGACTCTGGATCAGTTCCTATGGACTGGAGGGTAGCTAATGTAAGACTACTTTTTTAAAAAGGAGGGAGAGAGAAAACGGGGAATTATACAGCGGTTAGCCTGACATCAGTAGTGGGGAAAATGTTGGAATCAATTATCAAAGATGAAATAGCAGCGCATTTGGAAAGCATTGACAGGATTGGTTCAAGTCAGCATGGATTTATGAAAGGGAAATCATGCTTGAAAAATCTTTTAGAATTTTTTGAGGATGTAACAACTAGAGTGGACAAGGGAGAACCAGTGGATGTGGTATATTTGGACTTTCAAAAGGCTTTTGACAAGGTCCCACACAAGAGATTAGTGTGCAAAATTAAAGCACATGGTATTGGGGGTAATGTATTGACGTGGATAGAGAACTGGTTGGCAGACAGGAAGCAGAGAGTAGGGATAAACGGGTCGTTCTCAGAATGGCAGGCAGTGACTAGTGGGGTGCCACAGGGCTCAGTGCTGGGACCCCAGCTATTTACAATATACATGAATGATTTAGATGAAGGAATTGAGTGTAATATCTCCAAGTTTGCAGACGACACTAAGCTGGGTGGCGATGTGAGCTGTGAGGAGGATGCTACGAGGCTGCAGGGTAACTTGGACAGGTTAGGTGAGTGGCCAAATGCATGGCAGATGCAGTATAATGTGGATAAATGTGAGGTTATCCACTTTGGTGGCAAAAACATGAAGGCAGAATATTATCTGAATGGCGGCAGATTAGGAAAAGGGGAGGTACAACGAGACCTGGGTGTCATGGTACATTAGTCACTGAAAGTTGGCATGCAGGTACAGCAGGTGGAGACGAAGGCAAATGACATATTGGCCTTCATAGCTAGGGTATTTGAGTATAGGAGCAGGGAGGTATTAATGCAGTTGTACAGGGCCTTGGTGATGCCTCACCTGGAATATTGTGTTCAGTTTTTTGTCCTCCTAATCTGAGCAAGGACGTTCTTGCTATTGAGGGAGTGCAGCAAAGGTTCACCAGATTGATTCCTGGGATGGCGGGACTGACATATGAGGAGAGACTGGATCGACTGGGCCTGCATTCACTGGAGTTTAGAAGAATGAGAGGGGATCGCACAGAAACATATAGAATTCTGACGGGACTGGACAGGTTAGATGCAGGAAGAATGTTTCCGATGTTGGGAAGTCCAGAACCAGGGGTCACAGTCTAAGGATAAGGGGAAAGCCAATTAGGAACGAGATGAGGAGAAACTTCTTCACTCAGAGAGTGTTAACCTCTGGAATTCTGTACTGCAGAGAGATGTTGATGCCAGTTCGTTAGATATATTCAAGAGGAAGTTAGATATGGCCCTGATGGCTAAAGGGATCAAGGGATATGGAGAGAAAGCAGGAAAGGGGTACTGAGGTGAATGATCAGCCATGATCTTATTGAATGGTGGTGCATTCCTAGTTTCTATGTTTCTATGCTTCATTATATTCCCTCTATGGCAAGTGTATCCTTCTTTAGGTAAGGAGACCAAAATTGTACACAATACTCCAGGTGCGGTCTTACCCAGGGCCCTATATAATTGCATTCGGATGGCTTTACTCTTGTACTCAAATCCTCTTGTATTAAAGGCCAACATATCATTTGCTTTTCTAATTGCTTGCTGTGCCTTCATGTTAGGTAGGTTTTAAAGAACACTTAAAAGGTGGAAAGTGAAGTTAAATGGAGACGTGAAATGATTTAAGTAGGGAATTCCAGAGCTTAGGACTGAGGCAGCTGAAGGCGCGATCGTCAATGGTGGAGCAATTAAAATCGGTCAAAAGGCCAGAATAGGCGGAGTATTGAAATCTGGGGGATTATAGGGCAGGAGGAAATTCCAAAGCTTTGGAGGAGCAAGCCCATGGAGGGATTTGAAAACAAGGATGAGAAGTTTGAAATTGATGTGCTGCTTAACTGAGAGCCAATGTAGGTCAGAAAGCACAGGAGTGATGGGAGAACGGGACTTGGTGAGAGTTAGGACCACGGGCAACCGAATTTTGAATGGCCTCAACTTTATAGAGGGTAGAACTAGGTAGGCCAGCCAGGAGTGCATCGGAATAGTCAAGTCTAGAGGTGATGGATGAGGCTTTCGGCAGCAGATAAGTTGAGTTAGGGCAGAGACGGGCGATATTATGAAGGGCGGTATTCGTGATAGAATGGATATGAGACGGGAAGCACAATTTGTGATCAAATATCACACCAAGGTTGCGAACAGACTTGGTCAGCCTCAGACAGTTGCCAGCAAGATAGATCAAATCAGTGGAAAGGGACCGGAGGTTGTGGCATGAACCAAAGACAATGGCTTCAGTCTTCCCGATATTTAATTGGAGGACATTTTTACCCATCCAGTGCTGGATGTTGGTCAAGCAGTCCGATAGTATATATAGTACATATTCACGTAGCAGAATGGATAGAAAGATTGCTACAAAACAGAAATAAAAGTGTAGAAGATTAAGGACGTTTCTCAGACTGGTGGAAAGTGAGAAGTGGTGTCCCACAGGGATCTGTGCTGCTGGGACCAGTGCTGTTTACCATGGTTTAGACTCAGAACTTCGAGTATGATGTCAGAATTTGAATTACTAATAGTGTTGGGAATGCACCAAAATACAGGAAGACATCAACAGACTTGCAAAGTGGGCAGAGGAATGGGGAATGCAATTCAACATTGTGAAATGTGAGCTGGTTCATTTTGGTAGAAGGAATAAGGAGACCACTTATTCCTTAGAAGGGAAGAAATTAAATGAACGAGAGGTATAAAAAGACCTGGGAAAAAAGACACAAAAAATTAGCAACACAATTTGGACAGGCCATAAACAGTGCAAAGAAAATACTGGACTCATTTCTAGAACAGAATACAAATACAAAAGCAGAGAGGTAACATTTACTCTATATTTAACGTTGGTTAGACACAGTTGAAGCACTGAGAGTAGTTCTGGGCTTCACACTATAAAAGAATATTGATGCACTGGAGAAAATGCTGAAAAGATTTACAAGAATGTTACCAGAATTGAGAGGATGCAACTCGCAGGCAAGATTGAGCGGGCTGGGGCTTGGGTTTTCTCTGGAAAAGGGGAGACTAAGAAAAGACCAGAAAGATATGAAGGAGTTTGATAAGGTAGATGTGGATAAACTGTTTCCAATTGAGTCAGAACAAGGAGATAGAAACATAAGATAGTCACTGACAGATCAAATAAAGAATTAGGAGCAATTTATTTACTCAGAGGGTGGTGAGAATGTGGAACTTGTTGCCACAAGGAGTGGTTGAAGCAGATAGCATTTAAGGGGAGGTTTGGTGTATCCATGAGGGAGAAGGGAATAGAGGGATATGGGAACAGGATGGGATAAGATCATTAGAGTGAGAAGAGGTTCGTATGGAGTATAAACACTGGCACAGACCAGTTGGGCTGAATGACCTGTTTCTATGCTGTAAATTCTATATCTGTATGGCAGGGGTGGTTTAATACTTGGGTTGACGGGACCCTGGGGTGGATGAATGCTCAGAACTATGTGGCCCTTGCCCATGAGGTCGTTTAATGCTTGGGCTGATTGGCCCTCCCCAGACTGGCTCAGCAATTAGGGTTTTCAATGGTGGAATCGTTACCGAGAGTCCCCCGCACGGCAGAAAGTGCCCTATCAATGACAACGGGAGCCCAGTGCTCAGGCGCAGGACTGAGCTGTACTCTGACCATGTGCAGTGCCAGTGGTGGAGATGGTCTCGGGCGGAAGAGACGGTTCCCCGAGGTGGTAGGAGCTTGTGGGTGCAGCGGAGTAATTGGACCCGAGTGGGCTGAGCAGCTTCATAAACTCTCGGTAAAGGCCTCAGGTCCTGAATAAAAGACCACAGGCCCCGAATAAGAGCCCACTGGTCCCGAGTTTGCAACGTAGTGATAGGCCCCGTCGCTCCAGGTAACTGGCCGCCATGTTGGACAGGGAGGGATCAAGGCTCCTGCGTGGCCATCTTGCTAGTGACTTTCTCCCCGGAGACAGGCTATAGTGCATGTGCGGCCATCTTCGTACAGGAGCAGAGGGTGGGCGGGGCTTCAGGGTCCCAGTGACCAGGAGAGAAAATCATTGCCTCATTGATTTTATTCTCACTCTGCACGCAGCGGGTGTAGAACTGAACCCAACCAGAGCAAAGGGAGGGGGAAAACTGGGGATGGAGGAATGAAATGATGGAGATGTTATGATTGGGTTTGGATTTCAGCACGAGCAGGGAGGGAGAGTGAGTGGGAAAGGGATTTACAGCTTTGGGGGAACAAGAGAGGAAAGAATATTCCATAGAAACTAGGATTGCCTGTCAATTTCTATCCTGTGCTGACCTTTGTAAACTCCTTTTACAGGGTATAAGAAGGGCAGGATTTACAGACGGGAAACGTGAACCAAACATCACATCAAGATCTGACAGAGTCACACGATTCATCAGGACCTGACTATCTGCGGCCTTTCAAAGTAGGAGAAATGTTTATCTGTTTGGTCTGTGGGAATAGATTTCCAACATCAGTGTGACTGGAAAAGCACCGAGACACACACACACCCGAGTGACAGTGTTCCAGTGCAATGACCGTGTAAAGAGCTTTAACCAGTTACACAGCCTGAAAAACATCGCACCATTCACAGTGGGGAGAAACTGTACACGTGCTCTGTGTGTGGTCGAGGCTTCAACTGATCATCCAACCTCCATAGACACAAGGACACCCGCACCATGGAGAAACCGTGGGAATGTGGAGACTGTGGGAAGGGATTCAATTACCCATCTGAGCTGGAAACTCATCGACGCAGTCACACCGGGGAGAGGCCATTCACCTGCTCCATGTGTGGGAAGGGGTTCACTCGGTCATCCACTCTGCTGACACACCAGCGAGTTCACACTGGGGAGAGGCCGTTCACCTGCTCTGAGTGTGGGGAATGATTCACTCAGTCACCCACCTGCTGAGACACCAGCAAGTTCACACTGGGGAGAGACCATTCACCTGCTCGGTGTGTGGGAAGGGATTCACTCAGTCATCCAACCTGCTGACACACCAGCGAGTTCACAAGTGATTGCAGAGTTTGGATTCTGCTGTTGTTGCTGCTGTTGTTCACATCCTAATGAACTGTGTTCATTCTGTTAGTTGCCGTTTGTTTCTGCTGATGTTAATAACCCTTCAACCACGCTGGAGTTTAGTATTTTGATACTTCAAATAACAGTGTTGATATTTATGTCTCCAAGATAAGAGGAGATTAATTGATGTCCTCATTCTGATCGGGGCGCAGGAGCAGTGAGAGATCGGGGCCCAGGAGCGAGGTTTTGGGGCCCAGGAGAGGCAAGGGCCCAGGGGCAGCACAGACCAGCCCACACTGCGATCCATGGATAGTAGGAGCATGCGTGCGCACTAGGTCTGTGCAGCAGAGCTTGGTCTCCAGTCATCTTGGTTCACCCTTGCCACTGGATCAAGACCTAGCTCTGTCAAGCCCGTGTGGTGGCTGGTGTGCAACAGCCACCCCACATTAAAAGAATCCATGCACAGGCATCTTCCACCCTTCACTATGTAGTTCGGGACCTCGAATGTCAGGTCCCTCATTGAAACACCTGTGAACTCATCCCTTTTTGGTGTGGAAGCAGGACATCCTCAATACGAGGGATGGCCTAATACTATACAACCATTTTTTAGCCTTTTCTCCTTTCTGACTCGAGATTAGTTCAGTTCTCATACCTTCGGTTACTCAGGGACAAATCCCAGCTCCCCATACCTTCCAGAATGCCTCTCCTAGCCTTGGTATCCAGGGAAGGTATCGGTAACACGCCCGGGATCACTAAACACAAAACCCAGTCTGTTAATCACTTTCAGTTACTGGACTTGGTGTGTGCCCCACAGTATCTCTCTCACCTTCGATGTGTGATTGGAGCATCACGCCTGCAAACCTGGGTTCAATTTAAATTTGAATCCACTCCATGTATTTAAAAAAAAATGCATACAAGTATACAGATCACATCAAATAATTGGCAACGGTTTAGAGTCAACAAGATGAAGATGAAGCCACACCAAGGCCCAATAAACCAGCTCTGTATTCACAGGAGAAAGTCTGTTATCTAACTCCTCGAGTGACAGAGAAAGATCGGGACCCTAAGAACATCTAGAATCTGTTGTAAATATGTTTCAAATCCTCACTGGTACAACCTGTCTATTTCTTTTCAATTGAAGTGAATGGAAGATGAGGAGGGGTTGGAGAGGAGTTAGGGTGGGGGGGAGGTTGATGGAGAGGAGTTGTAATGGAGTAAATGCAGCAGCCAGTTTGTGCACAGCCAGATCCCACAAACAGCAATGTAATGATGACAAGTTAATCCATTCTCAGTGATGTTAGTTGAGGGATACACGTTGTGCAGGACACCATGGAGAACTCCACCTGTTCTTCTTCAGAATCATGGCCATGGGATCCTTTATGTCCAACTTAGGGACTAGACAGGTCATCAGTTCAATGTCTCATCTGAAAGACAGTACCTCTGACTATGTAGCACTCCCTCTGTACTGGCACCTGGAGTCTCGGCCTAGATTATGTGCTCGGGTCTCTGGATTGGGAATTGAACCCCGACCCCCTGACTCAGGGCCGAGAGTACTACCACTGAGCCAAGGCTGACATGGTCTGATCCCTGTTCCCATTACACTAGACCGTGCCTGTGTTATTACACTAACCCCACCATTCATACTGCAGTGGGCCTTCACTCTGTTATTAGACATTCGGCAAAGCATTTGCTGCAACAACAAAACAACCAGAACTTACATTAATATAGCGCCTTTAACTCAGTGAAATTTCTCACGGCGCTTAACAAGATCGATATCAATAAAAAAACATTTTTGACACAGAGCCACAGAGAAAGATATCAGGACAGATTCCCAAAAGGTTGATCGAAGAGGTAGTTTTTAAAAAGAATCTTGAAAGAGAAGGTGGAGGTTTCGGGGAATTCCAAAACTTGGAGCCTCGGCAGCTGAAGGCACGGCCGCCAATGGTGGAGCGATTAAAATCGGGGATGCTCAAGAGGACAGATTTGGAGGAGCGCAGGGAACTCGGAGGGTTGTGGGGCTGGAGGAGATTACAGAGATAGGGAGGGGCGAGGCTATGGAGAGTTTTGAAACCAAGGATGAGAATTTTTAAATTGAGGCGTTGCTTAACTGAGAGCCAGTGTAGGTCAGTGAGCACAGGGGTGATGGGTGAATAAGATTATAGCAATAGGCCCTGACTTGCACACACTATTAGATGAGACCCAATCTTTGTTTTGTTGCACTAGATACTGGCTGTATGACCATCACACTAGATCCAGCATTGTGTTCAGTACAACACTCGAGTCTGCCTCTGTTATTATTGGATCAAACACTATCTTTGTTACTCTCACAGTGGGCCATGCATTTGCTGTTATTACTCTGGACCCTGTCTCTACTCTTATTGTATGGGCCCCTGTCTCTGGAATTGTTACACTAGACCCGGCCTCTGCTATGATTGGAAAATAACCTGCCCCTGTTATTCCAGTTCTAGTGCACGCCTCTATTATTATAACTATAGATCTTGTCTCTGTTGTATTCAATGGAGTATGTTTCTGATATTGTTAAAGTAGACCCGGCTTCTGTTAGTGTGACACTATCACCTCTTTCAGTTATTATTGCAAAAAAACTTTAGATTCTTAAAGACTTGTTTCTAGTGTAAAACAAGGCCTTGTTTCAGTTATTAATGCACTATACCCTGTCTCTGTTTATATTACACTCGACCCTGTCTCTGTTTATATTACACTAGACCTTGTCTCCGTTCATATTACACTAGACCCTGTCTCTGTTTATATTACACTAGACCCTGTCTCTGTTTATATTACACTCGATCCTGTCTCTGTTTATATTACACTAGACTCTGTCTCCGTTTATATTACACTAGACTCTGTCTCTGTTTATATTATACTAGACACTGTCTCCGTTCATATTATACTAGACCCTGTCTCTGTTTATATTACACTAGACCCTGTCTCTGTTTATATTACACCAGGACCTGTCTCTGTTTATATTACACTAGACCCTGTCTCTGTTTCTATTACACTAGACCTTGTCTCTGTTTAGATTACACTAGATCCTGTCTCTGTTTATATTACACTAGACCCTGTCTCTGTTTATATTACACTAGGCCCTGTCTCTGTTTATATTACATTAGACCCGGTCTCTGTTTATATTACACTAGGCCCTGTCTCTGTTTATATTACATTAGACCCTGTCTTTGTTTATATTACACTAGACCCTGTCTCTGTTTATACTGCACTCGACCCTGTCTGTTTATATTACACGAGACCCTGTCTCTGTTTATATTACACGAGACTGTCTCTGTTTCTATTACACTAGACCCTGTCTCTGTTTATATTATACTAGACCCCGTCTCTGTTTATACTGCACCAGAGCCTGTCTCAGTTTATTGAACCTCGACCATGTCTTAGTTATTGCGGCAATAAACAACATCCACAAATATTGGAAAAGGTTGGAGAGGAAACAGTGAAAGTAACAGTCAGAAAATAGAAGACTGGAGACAGAAACAGAGCAAATTTCACTGGATAGTTGCAAGTGTTTCATTCCTTTCCAAGCGAAGGACATAACCAGTGAGAGAATGAGATATTTATTAACCTCATGGCAGGTATAGGTACAGAAACATAGAAACATAGAAACAAAGAAAAATAGGTGCAGGAATAGGCCATTCGGCCCTTCTAGCCTGCACCGCCATTCAATGAGTCCATGGCTGAACATGCAACTTCAGTACCCCCTTCCTGCTTTCTCACCATACCCCTTGATCCCCCTAGTAGTAAGGACTTCATCTAACTCCCTTTTGAATACAGTTTCACTGTTGCCATCACTGGCACCAATTATCACACACGGGGGTAAATCTCAGGAGCTTGTGTGTGATGGTGAGGTGATCACTGGACAATAAAGCTACGAGACTGGTGGAGGGCTGCTCATTATCCCCAGTGTGATTTAGTCCCCTTTCCCACTGAATACTGCGGACAGACATGGTCACCTTGGTAACAGAATGGTCAGTGTGACATCACTTTCTAAACAAGAGCACACAAGACAATGGGTTATCAATAAATGGTAAAGGTATTAAACACTCTGCAATTACATTGTGAAGAAAATGGAAATAAAATGCTGGAAAATAATTGCTGAAGATAATAATTTATCTATGGTATTGACTAGTAACCTTTAAGAATGATGTGTTTTGTTTACACACACACAAACATATATATATATATATATATAGCAAAGGCTCTGTGTGTGCGCTTTTCAGTTGTTCTGCAACACCCGATGTATAAATTTTCTGTGGACTTTTGGACCCTGCGGCAGCCTATCCGGCGGTGCTTGCTGGGTCAGGATAGAAAGAGACCGCGCGCTGTTTCTCCTCCCACTGCCTGGGGGAATGGGGCAGATATTTAAAGGGGCAGCGACTCCCCTTTCTCTGCCGATTTATAGTTAAAGGGACAGTCCGGTTTATCTTGGGGTGTCGGAGGACTTCACTAACAGAGCTCCCATTAACAGTCGCTCCCTTCTGTACTGTGCAGTGATTGTAAAGCTGTCTATTTCTTGACTTGAGCCTTTCTAAAATGTCTCACTGTTTTTGATGTTCCAGTGACGAAGGTTTCGGTTAAAAGTGGAGTAAAATTTGTTTCAAAATATTCTGTTCTTACCCTCTTTCAACCCCACCAAATTTTAGAACACTCTGCAGTACTGACTGGGAAGTTCCCAAGTTCGTTCCTTGATCTGGGCTGTTAGTTGATCTCAGCCAAGGCAGCAGTTCAAGGGTTATAATTGTCCTCAGTACCACTGGGCTAAATATGAGTAAAATCAGCCAGTGTCCCTGCTCTTCATACCGATCCAGTGACCTCAACTGGGAAGTGTGTGGATAAGAACATAAGACATAAGAACATAAGAATTAGGAACAGGAGTCGGCCATCTAGCCCCTCGAGCCTGCTCTGCCATACAACAAGATCATGGCTGATCTGGCTGTGGACTCAGCTCCACTTACCCGTCCGCTCCCCGTAACCCTTAATTCCCTTATTGGTTAAAAATCTATCTATCTGTGACTTGAATACATTCAATGAGCTAGCCTCAACTGCTTCCTTGGGCAGAGAATTCCACAGATTCACAACCCTCTGAGAGAAGAAATTCCTTCTCAACTCGGTTTTAAACTGACTCCCCCGTATTTTGAGACTGTGCCCCCTAGTTTTAGTCTCCCCTACCAGTGGAAACAACCTCTCCGCCTCTATCTTGTCTATCCCTTTCATTATTTTAAATGTTTCTATAAGATCACCCCTCATCCTTCTGAACTCCAACGAGTAAAGACCCAGTCTACTCAATCTATCATCAAAAGGTAACCCCCTCATCTCCGGAATCAGCCTAGTGAATCGTCTCTGTATCCCCTCCAAAGCCAGTATATCCTTCCTTAAGTAAGGTGACCAAAACTGCACGCAGTACTCCAGGTGCGGCCTTACCAATACCCTATACAGTTGCAGCAGGACCTCCCTGCTTTTGTACTCCATCCCTCTCGCAATGAAGGCCAACATTCCATTCGCCTTCCTGATTACCTGCTGCACCTGCAAACTAACTTTTTGGGATTCATGCACAAGGACCCCCAGGTCCCTCTGCACCTCAGCATGTTGTAATTTCTCCCCATTCAAATAATATTCCCTTTTACTGTTTTTTCCCCCCAAGGTGGATGACCTCACACTTTCCGACATTGTATTCCATCTGCCAAACCTTAGCCCATTCGCTTAACCTATCTAAATCTCTTTGCAGCTGTGTCCTCTACACAACCCGCTTTCCCACTAATCTTCGTGTCATCTCAAATTTTGTTGCACTACACTCTGTCCCCTCTTCCAGGTCATCTATGTATATTGTAAACAGTTGTGGTCCCAGCACCGATCCCTGTGGCACACCAGTAACCACCGATTTCCAACCCGAAAAGGACCCATTTATCCCGACTCTCTGCTTTCTGTTCGTCAGTCAATTCTCTTTCCATGCTAATACATTTCCTCTGACTCCGCGTACCTCTATCTTCTGCATTATTTGAGGAAAGGATTTGAGGCTGTGATGCCTACCACAGTGGAAATCCTGCTGGCACTCACTGAGTCGACTGACGGTGAGGCACTAGAGGTTAAATAATGTCTGTGGAATTGCACACAGCCAGATTCAGCACTTCCTGGAGATAAAAAATCTCAGATGCTGAAAGGAATGTTGATTTTTAGACAGTGAGGATGGAGGGAGAGTGTCTAGAATAAGGAGGGACAGGAGGGGACAGAATGTTCTGTAGAATCTAGAATTGTCTGTTCTGAATTTCTATCCTGTACTTAAAGTAACAACGTTTGTCACCACCATTTATTTGCAGGGTATTAGAAGGGGAGGATCTGCAGCTGGGAAACTCAATCCAAACATCGCCTCAAGATTTGACAGATTCCCAGATTGATCAGGATCACCTTATCATCAGCCTTTGTAAAAACACCAATCACAGCGGGGAGAAACAGGACACATGTTGTGTGTGTGGATACATCTTCAACCAATCGTTCAGCCTGTGAGACTCGTGTACCCACCTGACTCAACACTAAATGTGGGGACAGTGGGAATGGATGGTGTTGTACATGGAAAGTGATTCAGTCGCTCATCTCATCAACTGACATTTGAGTAATTAGATAACAGACTTTCTCCTGTGAATATAGAGCTGGTTTATTGGGCTGTGATGTGTTTACTTATTCATCTTGTTGACTCTAAACCATCGGCAATTATTTGATGTGATCAGTTTATACATACATATTTTAAAAAATACATTTGCTGAGTGGATTCAAATACAAATTGAAACCAGGTTTGCAGGCGTTATGCTCCAATCACACAGCGAAGGTGAGAGAGACGCTGTGGGGCACACGCTAAGTCCAGTATCTGAAGGTGATTAACAGACTGGGTTTTATGTTTCGTGATCCTGGGCGTGTTACCAACACCTTCCCTAGATACCAAGGCTAGGAGAGGCACTCTGGAAGGTATGGGGAACTGGAACTTGTCCCAGAGAGTAACCGAAGATATGAGAACTGAAATAATCTAGAGTTAAAAAGGAGAAAAAGACCCAAAATGGTGCAGTTGGTAACAGAACATAAATCAGTCTCCTCTTATAGTGGAGACATCAAATATTGACACACTTTGTTATTTGAAATATCAAACTATTAAACTCCAGCCTAGTTATAGGGCTTAACATCAGCAGAAACAAACCCCAACTGACAGAATGAACACGATTCAGTCAGGATGTGATTAACAGCAATTACAGTAGAATCCAACTCCTGCAGTCACTTGTGAACTCGTTGGTATCTCAGCAGGTGGGATGACCGAGTGAATCCCTTCCCACATACAGAGCAGGTGAATGGCCTCTCCCCGGTGTGACTGCGATGATACATTTCCAGTTTATAAGGTTGGGTTCAGTTCTGCACCCACTGTGCGCAGATGAGAATAGAATCAATGAGCTGCTCATTTTCTCTGCTGGATACTGGGCCTTCTGTGCTGGCCCAATAGGGTGAGCCCGGGCTGGCCCAATAGGGTGAGACGGACTGGCCCAATAGGGTGATGTAATGACCAAAACTGTGTGAGTACTCCAGCTGTGTCCTAACTAGTGTTTTACACAGTTCTAGCATAACCTCCAGAGGGAGGTGGGAGTCTGGAACTTACTGCCCGAAAGAGCAGCAGAGGCAGAAACCCTCATCGCATTTACAAAAGTACTTGGATATGCACTGGAAGTGCATTAACCTGCAGGGCTACGGACCAAGAGCAGGAAAGTGGGATCAGGCTGGAGAGCTCTTTTTCGGCCGCACAGACATGATGGGCCGAATGGCCTCGTTCTGTGTTGTAAACTGCTATGATTCCATGTCACCAATCTCCTCCTGTCTGATATAATATTGCGAAGCACAGTGGAAGGCCAGAAGATTGGGAAATTTTTAGAAACCAGCAAAGGACGACTAAAAAAATGATAAAGACAGAGAAGATAGCATATGAGAGCAAACTAGCAAGAAATATAAAAACAGACAGCAAGAGCTTCTACAGGTATATAAAGTGGAAACAAGCGGCTAAAGTAAATGTTGGTCCCTTGGATGATGAGACTGGAGAATTAATAACGGGAAACACGGAAATGGCACAGATTTTGAACAAATATTTTGTATTGTTCTTCACGGTAGAGGACACTAAAAACATCCCAACAGTTGATAATCAAGGAGCTATTGCGGTGGTGAGGGTGGGGTGAGGGGGGACTTAAAACAGTCACTATCACTAGAGATAAAGTACTCAGCAAACAAATGGGACTAAAGGTGGACAAGTCCCCTGGACCTGATATCATGCATCCTAGGGTCTTAAAAGAAGTGGCTGCAGAGATAGTGGATGCACTGGTTGTAATCTACCAAAATTCCCTGAATTCTGGAGAGGTCCCAGCGGACTGGAAAACTGCAAATGTAACACCCCTATTCAAGTAAGGAGGGAGGCAGAGAGCAGGAAACCATAGACCAGTTAGCCTACCATCTCAGTGGGAAAATACTGGAGTCCAGCATTAAGGAAGTAGTAGCAGGACATTTAGAAAATCATACTGCAGTCAGGCAGTCAGCATGGTTTTATGAAAGGGAAATCATGTTTTGACAAATTTGCTGGAGTTGTTTGAAGATGTAACGAGCAGAGTGGATAAAGGAGAACCAGTTGATGTTGTATATTTGCATTTCCAGAAAACATTCGAGAAGGTGTCACACAAAAGGTTACTGCACAAGGTAAGAGCTCAAGGGGTTGGGGGCAATATATCAGAATGGATAGAGGATTGGCGACCTAACAGAAAACAGAGTCAGCATAAATGGGTCATTTTTCGGTTGGCAAACCGTAACTAGTGGGGTGCCGCAGGGATCAGTGCTGGGGCTTCAACAACTTACAATTTATATTAATGACTTGGATGAAGGGACTGAGTGTAACGTAGCTACATTTTCTGATGATACAAAGATAGGTTGCTGTGAGGAGGACGCAAAGAATCTACAAAGGGATATAGATAGGCTCAATGAGCGGGCAAAAATCTGGCAGATGGACTATAATGTGGTAAAATGTCAGGTTATCCCCTTTGGTAGGAAAAATAAAAAAGCTAATTATTATTTAAATGGAGACAATTACAAAATGCTGTAGTGCAGAGGGATCTAGGGGTTCTTGTACATGAAACTCAAAAGATTAGCATGCAGGTAAAGCAAGTAATCAGAAGGCAAATGGAATGCTGGCCTTTATTTCAAGGGGGATTGAGTATGAAAGTAGGGAAGTCCTGCTACAATTGTACAGGGTATTGGCAAGACCACACCTGGAATACTGCGCACAGTTTTGGTCTGGACTTGTCTCCATTCCCGTGCCAAGGGGATTGCTACACCAGACGGGAGGGGCAACGGATTTCCCACCAATTCCCATTCCCCTTCTTTCTGGTGGATAATGGAGGGGCCACTGTGTGTAATGTGCAAGTCAGTAAGAATTGTCAGCAAGCTCTTTCTAATTGGAGATTTTATTCAGTGGAAACTTTCAAACACTATTGTAGATTTTGTACCAAAGATCAGTTTTGGATTAAAGTAAAAGTTCATAATTTTATTGCAAACTGAATTTCTGTTGAGAGTCGCTGAATTAAGGGGAAAGATAACACACAGCGTTTCTTAAATGAACACTGCAGCCCCGAGAAAACAATCAGCAATATATCCAGAATATTAAAGTCCAGCCCAGTTAGAGGGTTATCAGCAGAAACAAACCCCAACTGTCAGAATGAACATGGTTCAGTCGGGATGTGATTAACAGCAGTAATAACAGCAGATTCCAACTCCTGCAGTCACTTGTGAACTCGCTGGTGTGTCAGCAGGTGGGATGACCGAGTGAATCCCTTCCCACACTCAGAGCAGGTGAATGGCCTCTCCCCAGTGTGAACTCGTTGGTGAGCTACAAGGTGGGATGACTGAGTGACTCCCTTCCCACACTCAGAGCAGGTGAACGGCCTCTCCCCAGTGTGAACTCGCTGGTGTATCAGCAGGTTGGATGACTGACTGAATCCCTTCCCACACTCAGAGCAGGTGAATGGCCTCTCCCTAGTGTGAACTCGCTATCTGTCAGCAGGGTGGATGATGTAGAGAATCCCTTCCCACATTCAGAGCAGGTGAATGGCCTCTCCCCAGTGTGAACTAGTTGGTGAGCTACAAGGTGGGATGACTGAGTGACTCCCTTTCCACATTCAGAGCAGGTGAACGGCCTCTCCCCAGTGTGAACTCGCTGGTGTCTCAGCAGGTGGGATGACCGAGTGAATCCCTTCCCACACTCAGAGCAGGTGAATGGCCTCTCCCCAGTGTGAACTCGCTGGTGAGCTACAAGTTTGGATGACCGAGTGAATCCCTGCCCACACACGGAGCAGGTGAATGGCCTCTCCCCAGTGTGAACTTGCTGGTGAACTACAAGGTCGGATGACTGAGTGAATCCCTTCCCACACTCAAAGCAGGTGAACGGCCTCTCCCCAGTGTGAACTCGCTGGTGTCTCAGCAGGTGGGATAACTGACTGAATCCCTTCCCACACTTAGAGCAGGTGAACGGCCTCTCCCCAGTGTGAACTCGCTGGTGTCTCAGCAGGTGGGATGACTGAGTGAATCCCTTCCCACACACGGGGCAGGTGAACGGCCTCTCCCCAGTGTGATTGCGTTGATGAATTTCCAGCTCAGACGGTGATCTGAATACCTTCCCACAGTCACCACATTTCCACGGTTTCTCCATGATGCGGGTGTCCTTGTGACTCTCCAGGTTGGACGATGGGTTGAAGCCTCGTCCACGCACAAAACACGTTTACAGTTTCTCCGCACGGTGAATAGTGCGATGTTTTTTCAGGCTGTGTAACTGGTTAAAGCTCTTTCCACAGGCAGTGGAACACTCACTCGGGTGTGTGTGTGTCTCGGTGCCTTTCCAGTCACACTGACATTTGAAATCTTTTCCCACAGGCAGAACAGGCAAACATTTCTCCTTCCACTTTCAAAGGCCGATGATATTCAGGTCCTGAAGAATCGATTGACTCCGTCAGATCTTGATGCGATGTTTGGTTTGTGCTTCCTGTCTGAAAATCTCCCCTTCCAATATTCTGTAAAAGGAGATAATAAAACTCATCACTGTCAGTACAAGACAGAAATTCAGAATAGACAATCTAGGGACCAAGTTTCGACAGGAGTTGCTCCTATTTTTTTGGAACAACTAGTTTTTTTTTGAGTATCCTAGAAATCGCAATTCTCCCCATTTAGTTTATTCCAGTTTCAGTCGGTTAGTTCAGTTTTTTTTTTAGTTCAGTTTCTTTTTAGTTCAGTTTTTTTTTCCAAAAGAGGGCGTTACCAGCCACTTACGCCTGTTTTGGCCATTGAAGTAAGTTTAGACAGCGAAAAGTTACTCCAAACTAACTTAGGCCTGAGTCAATGTCCACTTTGATATGCTCAGAAAAACCTTGCGGACACTTTAGCAATCAGGTGCAGGTAGCCAGAGTTAAGGGGAGGGGGAAGTGAACTTAGAGGGAAGTTAGAGGATTTTCCAAACATTTCACTTTTAAAAATAAAGAACCATCATCAATAATAAATGATCAATAAATCAATCAATAAATAAATCAATAAACAAAAAAAATCAATAAATCAAAAATTAGAAGTTCCTACCTCACCTACTGCAGCACCGATGCGTTGGGGAGCACCGGGAGCCCTCCAGCAGCACACGGCCCACACTCAGCCCTGCCTGCCTGCCTGATTACATTTTCAAGGGGAAGAGCTCGGGTGTGCCTCGCCGTCGAGGAGGTGGTCCGGTGGGGCCCGCTGCCGAGGAGGTGGTCGGGCGGCCCCATCGCGGAGGAGGTGTTCAGGCGGGCCGGCGCGGAGGCCTTAAGGTAAGAGCAGTGGTGGCGAGGTGAGGCCCGAGGTTGGGCAGCGGCGAGGGGCGGTGAGGCGAGTCCCGAGGTTGGGCAACGGCGAGGGGTGGTGAGGCGAGTCCCGAGGTTGGGCAGCGGCGAGGCGAGGGGCGGTGAGGCGAGGCCCGGGTTTAGGCAGCAGCGAGGCGAGGGACGGTGAGGCAGGCAGGCCACTTGGCCAGGGATAGGGTCACCCGGAGCCACGATGCGCTGGAAGGGCCAGGAACTACTGCGCACGCGCGCAGCTGCCGGCACTTTTTCGGCGAAGGGCTGTAGCTCCGCCCCCCACTGCTTCTGCTGCGCTGCACCCAGTCCAAAGCAGGCCTGATCATCGTGGAGAATCACGAGGTGAGTATTAGGTGCGCTTTTCCTTCCAGAAAGTCGGCGGACCTCTCGGAGGTGTACCATTCTACGGGTCGGTCGAAACTTGGCCCCCGAGTTTCCATAGAACATACTTTCCTCTCTTGTTCTTACAAAGCTGTAAATCCCTGTCCCACACATTGTCCCTCCTGCTGTGCTGAAATCCAAAACCATCGCACATTTCTAGACTGTTTCTCCTCCACTCCTAGTTTTCACCACCAATACTGGCTGGGTTCAGTTCTACATTCACTGGTTCCCCTCCCTCTCCTCCCCTGAAGGTGCTGACTCTGGCTGGGTTCTGTTCTACACTCACCAGTTTCTCTCCAGTAGTGACCTATGTGCCCAATCTCCCTGTGTGAACCTCAACAGTGAGTGTTGACAGGCTTTTCCACTGTCCTCACCTGAGGCCTCACACGTGCATTTTCCAGCAGGGTCACTGGACCCTCCTCCCAATTACTCAGTTTCTAAACGATAAGCGGATAATGGGTTATGGGGAGTGGGCAGAGAACATAAGAAATAGGAACAGGAGTAGGCCATACGGCCCCTCGAGCCTACTCTGCCATTCAATAAGATCATGGCTGATTCGAGCATGGACTCAGCTCCACTTACCCGCCCGCTCCCCATAACGGTTGAGATACTGTCTATTTCTGTCTTAAATTTATTCAATGGCCCGGCTTTCATAGCTCTCTGAGGCAGATTCCACAGATTTACAACCCTCAGAAGAAATTTCTCCTCATCACAGTTTTAAATGGGCGGTCCCTTATTCTAAGATTATGCCCTCTAGTTCCAGTCTCCCCTATCAGTAGAAACATCCTCTCTGCATTCACCTTGTCAAGCCCCCTCATAAATCTTATATGTTTCTATAAGATCACCTCTCATTCTTCTGAATTCCAATGAGTAGAGGCCCAACCTACTCAACCTTTCCTCATAAGTCAACCCCCTCATCCCCGGAATCAACCTTGTGAACCTTCTCTGAACTGCCCCCAAAGCAAGTATATCCTTTCGTAAAATTGGAAACCAAAACTGTGCACGCAGCATTCTAGGTGTGGCCTCACCAATACCTTATATAGCTGTAGCAAGACTTCCCAGCTTTTATACTCCATCCCCTTTGCAATAAAGGCCAAGATACCATTGGTCTTCCTGATCACTTGCTGTTTCGGCATACTATCCTTTTGTGTTTCATCACAAGTACCCCCAGGTCCTGCTGTACTGCGGCACTTTGCAATCTTTCTCCATTTAAATAATAACTTGTTCTTTCATTTTTTTCTGGCAAAGTGCATGACCTCACACTTTCCACATTATACTCCAGCTGCCAAATTTTCGCCCACGCACTTAGCCTGTCTATGTCGTTTTGCAGATTTTGTGTGTCCTCCTCACACATTGCTTTTCCTCTCATCTTTGTATCATCAGCAAATTTCATTACGTTACAATCAGTCCCTTCTTCCAAGTCGCTAATATAGATTGTAAATAGTTGGGGTCCCAATACTGATCCCTGCGGCACCCCACTAGTTACTAGTTGCCAACCCAAGAACGAACCATTTATCCCGACTCTCTGTTTTCTGTTAGTTAACCAATCCTCTATCCATGCTAATATATTGCTCCCAACCTCCTCAATATTTCCTCATAAGTTTACACACTCATCTCTGAAATCAACCTCGTGAACCTCCTCTGAATAGCCGCCCCTCTCCTCCCCTGAAGATGCTAACTTTGGCTGGGTTCAGTTCTGCACTCACTGGTTCCTCTCCCCTCCCCTGAAGATGCTGACTCCGGCTGGGTTCAGTTCTGCATTCACTGGTTCCCCTCCCCTCCCCTGAAGATGCTGACTCCGGCTGGGTTCAGTTCTGCATTCACTGGTTCCCCTCCCCTCCCCTGAAGATGCTGACTCCGGCTGGGTTCAGTTCTGCACTCACTGGTTCCCCTCCCCTCCCCTGAAGATGCTGACTCCGGCTGGGTTCAGTTCTGCATTCACTGGTTCCCCTCCCCTCCCCTGAAGATGCTGACTCCGGTTGGTTTCAGTTCTGCACTCACTGGTTAACATAAAAACATAAGAAATAGGAGCAGAAGTAGGCCATACGGTCCCTCGAGCCTGCTCCGCCATTTAATACGATTATTTGTGATCCGATCATGGACTCAGGTCCACTTCCCCGTCCGATCCCCATAACCCCTTATCGTTTAAGAAACTGTCTATTTCTGTCTTAAATTTATACAAATGTCCCAGCTTCCACAGCTCTCTGAGGCAGCAAATTCCACAGATTTACAACCCTCAGAGAAGAAATTTCTCCTCATCTCAGTTTGAAGTGGGCGGCCCATTATTCTAAGATTATGTCCCCAAGTTCTAGTCTCTCCTATCAGTGGAAACATCCTCTCTGCATCCACCTTGTCAAGCCCCCCCATAATCGCATTTGTGTTTTGATAAGATCACCTCTCATTCTTCTGAATTCCAATGAGTAGAGGCCCAACCTACTCAACCTTTCCTCAAAAGATAACCCCCTCATCTCCGGAATCAACCTTGTGAACCCTCTCTGAACTGCCTCCAAAGCAAGTATATCCTTTCTTCAATATGGAAGCCAAAAGTGCATGCAGTATTCCAGGTGTGGCCTCACCAATACTCTGTACAACTGTAGCTAGACTTCCCTGCTTTTATACTCCATCCCCTTTGCAATAAAGGCCAAGATTCCATTGACCTTCCTGATCACTTGCTGTACCTGCATACTAACCTTTTGTATTTCATGCACAAGTACCCCCCAGGTCCCACTGTACTGCAGCACATTGCAATTTTTCTGCACTTAAATAATAACTTGCTCTTTGATTTTTTTCTGCCAAAGTGCGTGACCTCACACTTTGCAATATTATACTCCATTTCCCAAATTTTTGCCCACTCCCTAAGCTTCTGTCCTTTTGCAGATTTTGTGTGTCCGCCTCACTCATTGCTTTCCCTCCCATCTTTATATCGTCAGAAAACTTGGCTTTGTTATACTCGGTTCCTTGTTCCAAGTCGTTAATATAGATTGTAAATAGTTGGGGTCCCAGCACTGATCCCTGCAGCAACCGACTAGTTACTGATTGCCAAACCGAGAATGAACCATTTATCCTGACTCTCTGTTTTCTGTTAGTTAGCCAATCCCCTATCCATGCTAATATATTGCCCTCAACCACCTCAACATTTCCTCATAAGAACCCCCTCATCTCGGGAATCAACCTCGTGAAACTTCTCTGAATTGCCTCCCCTCTCCTCCCCTGAAAATGCAGACTCTGTCTGGTTTCAGTTCTGCACTCACTGGTTCCCCTCCCACTCCTCCCCTGAAGGTGCTGACTCTGGCTGGGTTCAGTTCTGCACTCACTGGTTCCCCACCCTCTCCTCCCCTGAAGGTGCTGACTCTGGCTGGGTTCAGTTCTACATTCACTGGTTCCCCTCTCTCTCTTCCCTGAAGGTGCTGACTCTGGCTGGGTTCAGTTTTAGACTCACTGGTTCCCCTCCCCTGAAGGTGCTGACGATGGCTGAGTTCAGTTGTATACTCGCATGTTCCCCTCCCTCCCATCCGCCCCTTCCCTTAAGGCGCTAACTCTGGCTGTGTTCAATTCCAGTCACTGTTTCCCCTTCCTCCCCTCTCCAGCAGGCAGAGTTTAGGGAGCTAGCAGGGAGATTAAAAAGCAGGACCTCAAAAGGTAGTAATCTCCGCATTACTCCCGGTGCCACGAGCTAGCGAGTACAGAAATAGGAGGATAGAGCAGATGAATGTGTGGCTGGAGAGATGGTGCAAGAGGGAGGGCTTTAGCTTCCTGACACATTGGGACCACTTCTGGGGGAGGTGGGACCTGTACAAACCGAATGGGTTGCACCTCAACAGAGCCGGGACCAATATCCTTGTGGGAGGGTGGGGGGGTTTGCTAGTGTTGTTGGGGAGGGTTTAAACTAGCTTGGCAGGAGGATGGGAACCTGACAATAGATTCAGCAGGGAGGGGAGCAAAGCTGGAATTAGAAAGCAAAAATAAAGAAAGTGAGTTTGAAGGAGAGAGGAAATAAGCAGGAAAAAAGGGTAAAAAAAAAAAAAACTTAAAGGCACTTTGTCTAAATGCACGTAGCATTTGTAACAAAATAGATAAGTTGACGGAACAAATTAAGACAAATGGGTATGATCTGATAGCCATTACAGAGACGTGGTTACAAGGACCAGGAATTAAATATTCAGGGGTACTTGACAATCCGGAAGGACAGACAGAAAGGAAAAGGAGGTGGGGTAGCTCTATTGATAAAGGATGGAATCACTGCAATAGTAAAAAAACGATATTGTCTCAAATGATAAGGATGTTGAAACAGTTTGGGTGGAAATAAGGAACAATAAGGGGAAAAGGTCACTGGTGGGCATAGTCTATAGGCCCCCGAACAGTAGCAACTCTGTTGGTCGCAGCGTAAACCAGGAAATAGTGGGGGATTGTAAAAAGGGAACAACAATAATCATAGGTGATTTTAATCTCCATATTGATTGGATAAATCAAATTGGTCAGGGCAGCCTTGAGGAGGAGTTCATGGAGTGCATAAGGGACAGGTTCCTTGAGCAGTATGTAACGGAACCAACCAGGGGGCAGGCTATCTTAGATCTGGTCCTGTGTAATGAGACAGGATTAATAAACAATCTCCTAGTAAAGGATCTCCTCGGAATGAGTGATCAGAGTATGACTGAATTTCAAATTCAGATGCCGGGTGAGAAAGTTGGATCTCTAACCAGCGTACTAAGCTTAAATAAAGGAGACTATGAAGGTATGAGGGCAGAGTTGGGTAACTTGGACTGGGAAAATAGATTAAAGTGCAGGACGGTTGATGAACAATGGTGTACATTTAAGGAGATATTTCACAACTCTCAAGAAAAATCTATTCCAGTGAGGAGGAAAAGGTGCAAGAGAAAATAGAGCCATCCGTGGCTAGCTAAAGAAATAAAGGACGTTATCCATTAAAAACAGGGCATACAAAGTGACCAAATCTAGTGGGACGACAGAAAACTGGGAAGCTTTTAAAAACCAGCAAAGAATACCTAAAAAATGAGTAAGAAAGGGAAGATAGACTGTGAAAGTAAACTAGCACAAAATATAAAAACAGATAACAAGAGTTTCTATAGGTATATAAAAAGGAAAAGAGTGGCTAAAGTAATTGTTGGTCCTTTAGAGGACGAGACCAGGGAATTAGTAACGGGGAACAGGGAGATGGCAGAAACTCTGAACAAATATTTTGTATCCGTCTTTACGGTAGAGGACACTAATATTCCAACAGTGGATAGTCAAGGGGATACAGGGGGGGGGGCGAGGAACTTAACACAATCACTAAGGAGGTGGTACTCAGTAAGATAATGGGATTAAAGGCAGATAAAACCCCTGGACCTGATGGCTTGTATCCTAGAGTCTTAAGAGAAGTAGCGGCAGGGATTGTGGATGCATTGGTTGTAATTTACCAAAATTCCCTGGATTCTGGGGAGGTCCCAGCAGATTGGAAAACTGCAAATGTAATGCCCCTATTTCAAAAAAGAGGCAGACAAAAAGCAGGAAACTATAGACCAGTTAGCCTAATATCTGTGATTGGGAAAATGTTGGATCCATTATTAAAGAAGCTAAAATTCAGTCATGCAGAGTCAGCATGGATTTATGAAGGGGAAGTCATGTTTGACAAATTTGCTGGAATTCTTTGGGGATGTAACGAACCGGGTGAATAAGGGGGAACCAGTGGATGTGGTGTATTTGGATTTCCAGAAGGCATTTGACAAGTTGCCACATAAAAGGTTACTGCACAAGATAAAAGTCCACGGGCACTGGGGTAATATATTAGCATGGATAGAGGATTGGCTAACTAACAGAGAACAGAGAATCAGGATAAATGGTTCATTCTCTGGATGGCAACCAGTAACTAGTGGGGTGCCACAGGGACCAGTGCTGGGACCCCAACTATTTACATTCTATATTAACGATTTGGAAGAAGGGACTGAATGTAACATAGCCAAGTTTGCCGACGATACAAAGATGGGAGGACAAGTAAAATCTGCAAAAGGACACAGAGAGGCTCAGTGAGCGGGCAAAAATTTGGCAGATGGAGTATAATGTTAGAAAGTGTGAGGTCATGCACTTTGGCAGAAAAAAAATCAAAGAGCAAGTTATTATTTAAATGGAGACAGATTGCAAAGTGCCACAGTACAGTGGGACCTGGGGATACTTGTGCATGAAATACAAAAGGATAGTATGCAGGTACAGCAAGTGATCAGGAAGGCCAATGGAATGGAGTTTAAAAGCAGGGAAGTCTTGCTACAGTTGTGCAACGTTTTGGTGAGGCCACACCTGGAATACTGCATGCAGTTTTGGTTTCCATATTTACGAAAGGATATACTTGCTTTGGAGGCAGTTCAGAGAAGGTTCACTAGGTTGATTCCGTGAATGAGGGAGAAAGCTTGAGTAGGTTGGGACTCTACTCATTGGAATTCAAAAGAATGAGAGGTGATCTTATCAAAATGTATAAGATATAAGCAGGCTTGTAAAGGTGGATGCAGAGAGGATGTTTCCACTGATGGGGGAGACTAGAACTGGAAGGCATGATCTTAGAATAAGAG
Organism: Pristiophorus japonicus; assembly: GCF_044704955.1. Taxonomy (NCBI): domain Eukaryota; kingdom Metazoa; phylum Chordata; class Chondrichthyes; family Pristiophoridae; genus Pristiophorus; species Pristiophorus japonicus. The sequence continues at coordinate 476,355 of NW_027252757.1, forward strand.
GCCGTCAATTTAAAACAGAGATGAGGAGAAATTTCTACTATCAGAGGGTTGTAAATCTGTGGAATTCACTGCCTCAGAGAGCTGTAGAAGCTGGGACATTGAATAAATTTAAGACAGAAATAGAGAGTTTCTTAAATGATAAGGGGATAAGAAGTTATGGGAAGCGGGCAGGGAAGTGGAGCTGAGTCCATGATCAGATCAGCCATGATCTTATTGAATGGTGGAGCAGGCTCGAGCAGCTGTATGGCCTACTCCTGTTCCTATTTCTTCTGTTCTTATAAGGTGCTGTCTCTCTCTGGGTTCAGTTCCACACTCACTGGTTCCCCTCCCCTGAAGGTGCTGACTCTGGCTGGGTTCAGTACGAGACAGACATCATTCACTGAATTCCTGCATCAAAATGGCCGCGCACGCGCTGTTCTGCTCACTGAATCAAGATGGCCGACCGTTGAATCTGCCTTCCTGCACCAAGATGGCCGCCGATAGCTTGGGCCTGTGATCGGGAGAAAGCCCGTAAGCTGCAACTGCCGATATTCCGGTTATTGTTCCGGGCTTGCGGCGGGCACCGGTTGTTCATGAAGCCTCCCCGGCTCCCCGCTGGTCCATTATTCCGCTCTGTCCCGCTGAAAAGGACACTTCTGTGGAGCCCGTCTAAAATGTGTCTCCTCCGCCATTGCACGACCCGCGCCTGCGCACTGAGCTCCTGTAGTCTGGGTGAGGCACATTCTCGCCTGCGGGGCATGCTGGGTACATAAGACCATGAGAAATCGGAGCAGTAGTGGGCCACCCGGACCCCCCAAGCCTGCTCCCCATTCAGTAAGATCTTGGCGGGTCTGATCATAGACTCAGCTCCCCAGAACCCTTTACTCCCGAACCACACCTAGAGGACTGTGCACAGTTTTGGTCTCCTTATCTAAGGAAGGATATATTTGCCTTGCTAAGATACAGAGTAAAGCTTCCTCAACACAGTTCCACCAGACATTCCAAGGGCAAGTGCAACACAAGTTAAATACGAAGTATATCTCCCTCTAACCTGTCCCAAGCATTCCAGAGTAGATACTGCATTGGTTAGATAGAAACATAGAAACATAGAAAATAGGTGCAGGAGTAGGCCATTCGGCCCTTCTAGCCTGCACCGCCATTCAATGAGTTCATGGCTGAACATTCAACTTCAGTACCCCATTCCTGCTTTCTCGCCATACCCCTTGATCCCCCTAGTAGTAAGGACCTCATCTAACTCCTTTTTGAATATATTTAGTGAATTGGCCTCAACAACTTTCTGTGGTAGAAAATTCCACAGGTTCACCAGTCTCTGGGTGAAGAAGTTCCTCCGCATCTCGGTCCTAAATGGCTTACCCCTTATCCTTAGACTGTGACCTCTGGTTCTGGACTTCCCCAACATTGGGAACATTCTTCCTGCATCTAACCTGTCTAACCCCGTCAGAATTTTAAATGTTTCTATGAGGTCCCCTCTCATTCTTCTGAACTCCAGTGAATACAAGCCCAGTTGATCCAGTCTTTCTTGATAGGTCAGTCCCGCCATCCCGGGAATCAGTCTGGTGGACCTTCGCTGCACTCCCTCAATAGCAAGAATGTCCTTCCTCAGGTTAGGAGACCAAAACTGTACACAATACTCCAGGTGTGGCCTCACCAATGCCCTGTACAACTGTAGCAACACCTCCCTGCCCCTGTACTCAAATCCGCTTGCTATGAAGGCCAACATGCCATTTGCTTTACAGAGTAAAGCTCCCTCTACACAGTCCCAAACACTCCCAGGGTAGGTACAGCATGGGTTAGATACAAAGTTAATCTCCCTCTATGCTGTCCCATCAAACAGTCCCACAACAGGCACAGCACGGGTTAGTCAAAGAGTAAAGCTCCCCATGGACTGATCCATCAAACACTCCCATCGCAGGTACAGCACGGGATAGGTACAGAGTAAAACTCCCTCTACACTGCCCCATCAACCACTTCCAGGGTAGGTAAAGCACGGGTTAGATACAGAGTAAATATACCTCTATATTGTTCCATCAAACACATCCAGGATGTGAGTTAGGACACGGGCAGCTGAGTTTTGGATCAACTCTAGTTTATGTAGGGTGGAATATGGGAGGAGTGCGTTGCAATATACAAGTTCAGAAGTAACAAACGCATGGATGAGGGCTACGGCAGTGGATGAGCTGAGGCAAGAGCAGAGATGGGCGATGTTACAGAGGTGGAAAAAGGCAATCTTAGTTATGCTGCGGATATATGGTCAAAAACTGATTTCAAGGTGAAGTATGTCACCAAGGTTGCGAACAGTCTGGTTCAGCCTCAGACAGAAGTTGGGGAGAGGGATGGAGTCAGTCGCTAGGGAACTGAGTTTGTGGCAATGACAATTACAAATATCAGAATATTTCGCTGCCCTTTCATGTGCAAAATGTGTGGATGAGTTTTTTAAAATTAAATTGGTTCCAAAAACGGATTAACTGTTCCAGAAATTAACGGATTTCAAATCTTATGCAAACCAGTTCAATAAAGGAGTAGTTCAAAGGATTTCAGCTGAGTTTAAAGTGAGACACTGCCGTCTACTACAACCACAACTCATATACTCAAACAGAACAAGTTTGGGGTTTGATAGAAGGTGAACTAGGTGAGAAATGATATAAGTTAGATTAAGAAAAAGCACTAAAATGGAACAGTCGGTAACAGAACATCAATTCGTCTCCTCTGATCATGGAGGAACCAAATATTCGACACAGTGTTTGAAACAAAGATAATTTATTCAATATTTATGCACAATATTAATCTCCAGCACAGGTATAGGGGTTATTAAGATCATCAGAAACAAAGAAGAGTTGCCAGAATGAACATGGTTCAGTGCCCAATGCAATCACAGTAAATCCTGTTCGATTTACAAATGCAGCCTTTCTCCTCAGCCCGTTTAAAACTGGGATGAGGAGCAATTTCTTCACTCAGAGGTTTGTAAATCTGTGGAATTCTCTGCCCCAGTGAGCCGTGGAGATTGGGTCATTGAATATATTTAAGGCGTAGATGGACAGATTTTTGAACAATAATGGAGTAAAGGGTTATGGTGAACAGGCAGGGTGTTAAGTACTCCACAAGACTGAGTACTGTGAGCAAAAACTAATGTGACCTTAGTCTCTTTAATACAACTTCAGAGTGCCTAAGCAGCATGGCAGACAATCTTTTATACTCCCTTGCACCGAGTTGTGCAGGTGACCGTTGGGCTTCCAACAATTATGTCCTCTGATGGCAAGTCTTACACAGTTACAATGTTTACATACATAACATCACTCCCTCCCAAAGTCTTTGATACAAGTTATTTATAAGTTGAGACAATCCGGGGCCCTACGCTTCCTGGTTGATCGTCTGAGTTCAAACTCCGGTATGGGTGAGTTGGTCGGACTTTTGCTGCACTGCGGCACAGCTGGTCTGACAGGACTGTTGGGAATGGTGAGTTCATCCTCTTGATTGATAGTGAGGTCGATTGATGGTTGGGTGTGTGTTCGTGTGTCGATGATGGTGATGTCCTCCTCAGGTTGTTCCTGGTTGTCGGTTAACTGCAGTTTGGTCTGATCCAAATGCTTTCTGCACACTTGTCCATTCAATAGTTTGACTACAAACACACTATTCCCCTCCTTGGCCAAGACAGTGCCAGCGACCCATTTATGACCATGACTGTAATTAAGGACAAACACAGGGTCGTTAACATCAATGTCACATGATACAGCCACGCGATTGTGGTACATGTTTTGCCGGTGACGTCGGGTTTCCACATGATCATTTAGATTCAGGTGGACTAGGGAGAGCCTGGTTTTGAGTGCTCTCTTCATTAACAATTCTGCAGGGGGAGCCCCAGTGAGTGAGTGGGGTCGCATCGGGTAGCTGAGCAGAACCCGAGATAAGCGGGTCTGCAAGGAGCCTTCCGTCACACGTTTCAAGCTCTGCTTGATAGTTTAGACTGCCCGTTCTGCTTGACCGTTGGATGCGGGTTTAAACAGGGAAGACCTGACATGCTACATGCTTGATGCCATTGCGGGTCATAAACGTGATGAATTCTGAGCTGGTGAAACACGGTCCATTGGCACTGACAAGGACATCGGGCAAGCCAGGGGTGGCGAACACAGCCCGCAGGCTTTCAGTGGTGGCAGTGGATGTGCTGGATGACATGATTACACATTCCATCCTTTTAGAGTAAGCGTTCACTACAACTAAAAAACATCTTTCCGAGAAAGGGCCAGCAAAATCTATGTGGATCCTGGACCACAGTTTGGAGGGGCATGACCACAGACTCAATGGAGCCTCCCTTGGTGCATTGCTCAGTTGTGAGCACGTGTTGCACTGGTGTACGGATGACTCTAAGTCCGAGTCAATGCCGGGCCATCAAACATGCGACCTGGCTGTCGCCTTCAGCATGATTATGCTTGGGTGGATATTGTGTAGATCATGTATAAACGTTTCCCTGCCTATTTTTGGGCAAAACCACATGATTACCCCATAAGAGACAATCCAACTGCATGGAGATTTCAACTTTGCGTCAGTGTAATGGCTTAATTTCATCTTGTATTTCCCCGGAAATGGCTGACCAGCTCCCATTGAGGATACAACCTTTTACAAGTGATAGCACAGGATCCTGGCTGGTCCAGGTCCTGATGTGGCGAGCAGTGACGGGTGACCCCTCGCTCTCAATAGCATCCATGACCAGAAGCAAGTCTGTGGGCTGCGCCATTTCCATCCCGGTAGTGGGCAATGGTAGCCGACTGAGGGCATCAGCACAGTTCTCTGTGCCTGGTCTGTGGCGGATAACATAGTCATAGGCAGACAATGTTAGTGCCCATCTTTGGATGTGGGATGAAGCATTATTGTTTATACCTTTGTTTTCTGAAAACAGTGAAATGAGCAGTTTGTGGTCGGTTTCAAGCTCAAACTGAAGTCCAAATAGGTATTGGTGCATTTTCTTAATCCCATATACACATGCTAATGCCTCTTTCTCAACCATACTGTAGGCTCTTTCAGCCTTAGACAGACTTCTAGATGCATATGCAACCAGTTGAAGTTTTCCCGATACATTGGTTTGCTGTAACACACAGCTGACCCCGTACGAAGATGCATCACAAGCTAACACTAATCGTTTACACGGGTCATTCAGTACAAGTAACTTATTGGAACAAAGTCGGTTTCTGGCCTTCTCAAAGGTTGTCTCTTGTGATTTACCCCAAACCCAGTCGTCACCCCTCAGTAGCAACATGTACAACGGTTCCAGCAAAGTGCTTAACCCGGGTAGAAAGTTACCAAAATAGTGAGGAATCCCAGGAACGAACGCAGCTCCATCACATTCTGTGGTCTGGGTGCATTCTTGATGGCCTCTGTCTTTGAGTCCGTTGGCCTGATGCCGCCTGCCGCAATCTTTCTCCCCAAAAATTCGATCTCTGGCACCAGGAAAACACACTTGGAGCGTTTCAGCCCAAGTCCCACTCTGTCTAGTCGACTTAGAACCTCTTCCAGGTTGTGCAAGTGTTCGGTGGTGTCTCGACCGGTGATCAGGATGTCGTCTTGAACACAACGGTGCACAGAACCGATTTCAGCAGACTCTCCATGTTCCTCTGGAAGATGGCAGCAGCCGAGCGAATCCCAAAAGGGCATCTGTGGTATATAGACAGTCCTTTGTGCATGTTGATGAACATCAATCTTTTCGTAGATTCAGCCAGCTCCTGTGTCATGTAGGCGGAGGTTACAACTTGGTGAACGACTTCCCCCTCCCCCCCACCCCCCCCACCCCCCCACTAATGTTGCGAACAGGTCATCCACCTTGGGTAGCGGGTACTGGTCTTGTAAAGAGACTCGATTGTTACCTTGTAGTCTCAGCAGATTCTGACCATGCCATCGCTTTTAACACCGGAACAATCAGACAGGACTACTCGTTGAACTCAACTGGTGATATGATTCCCTCTCGTTGAAGTCTGTTCAGCTCAATCTCGACTTTCTCCCTCATCATGTACGGAACTGCTCGGGCCTTGTGATGAATGGGCCTTGCATCAGGGACTAGATGGATCTGCACCTTGGCACCTGTGAAGTTGCCGATGCCTGGTTCAAATAGTGACGGAAACTTGCTCAGTACTTGGGCGCACGAGGCATCATCCACTGAAGATCGTACTTTGATGTCATCCCAGTTCTATTGAATCTTTCCCAGCCAGCTTCTGCTGAATAGCATTGGGCCATCGCCTGGTACAATCCACAGTGATAAATCATGCACAGCTCCATGATCCGATACCTTAACCGCTGCACTGTCAATGACTGGTATGAGCTTTTTGGTGTAGGTGCACAGCTTTGTCTGAATCGGGCTCAGTTTGGGCCTTTGTGCCTTGTTGCCCCACAGTTTCTCAAAAGCCTTCTGGCTCATAATTGACTGACTCGCCCCCGTGTCCAACTCCATTGATACCGAAATACCGTTCAATTTGACTTTCAGCATGATAGGAGGGCTCTTGGTGGTGAAGGTGTGTACCCCATAACACTTCTTCCTCGGCTCGAGTTGCCTCTCTTGTTTGTTCTGCGAGATCCATGCCGGATCGATCATCCTCTGCCAACTCTGCCACGAGGTGAGTTGCAGCACTCTTGCACATTCGCTGGAGGTGCCCAATTGTTTCGCTGCCGTTGCACACGTAGTGGTTGAATTGACTTTGATGGACTCGATGATTACCTCCGCAGCGCCAACATGGTGTGAATGGATTTGCATTCATGCCCAATGGCGGACTCTGAGTCAGCCTAGGTCTTGCAGCTGCAGGCGTGTAGGCCCTGCCATATACAGTTCTGCCTGCTAGTGACATTATTTTATGCACAGTACTTGCCGGTGAGCTTCGATGCTGGGAAGATATCTGTCTGGTATTATCGCTTGTGGATATGAATGCCTGGGCTATCGTGATAGCCTTGCTCAGGTCTAGGGATTCGGCAGACAGAAGCTTGCGAAGAATGATCTCATGGCCGATGCCAAGCACGAAAAAGTCCCGCAGCATTTCCCCCAAAAATCCATCAAATTCACAAGTTCCCACCAGGTGTCTCAGGTCAGCGACGTAACTCGCCACATCCTGGCCCTCGGAGCGGTGGTGCGTGTGGAAGCGATACCTGGCCATTAAGACGCTCGCCTTCAGCTTGAGATGGTTACGAACCAGCGTACACAACTCTGTATATGTCTTCTCCGCTGGTTTTTCTGGTGCTAGCAGATTCTTGATGAGGCCGTATATTGTGGACCCACACACAATGAGGAGAATTACCCTACGCTTGATCGCTTTATCATCCCCATCCAGCTTGTTGGCTGCGAAGTACTAGTCGAGGCGCTCAACGATGGCTTCCCAACCTTTGCCCTCGACAAATCTCTCTAAAATACCAACAGCAGCCATGACCGCGTGAAAGTTTGTGATCTGTTCCTCGTCGCCAATTGTTAAGTATGGAAGAACTCCACAAGACTGAGAACTGTGAGCAAAAACTGATGTGACCTTAGTCTCTTTAATACAACACCAGAGCACCTAAGCAGCATGGCAGACAACCTTTTATATTCCCTTGCACGAGGTGTGCAGGTGACCCTGGGGCGTCCAACAGTTGCGCCCCCTGGTGGCAAGTCTTACACAGTTACAATGTTTACATACATAACAACCTGGATCCACATTTCCCAAAGTCTAATGTCCCTGTGTTTTTTCTATGAGAAATGTCGAGATGTGAAAGGAGGGAGGAAATGGGACTCGTTCAGAAAGAAGGTTCCTGACATGAACAATTCATGAGGCTGTTTTCTGACTCGTCTGCGTGAGGTTTATTAAAAAAAATGAAATTAAAATCGACGGGTCTCGTGACACTGCGTTGTCAATAGTAGTTTCAAACCCTAATCACTAATTCGTAAACCGAACATCGTATCGACTATCCCCAACCAATAACCAGCGGGCCCAACCATTAACCCCAATCCTAACCAATAATCACCGGCCCCAACCACTAACCAATAATCACCGGCCCCAACCACTAACCCCAATACTAACCACCAGCCCCAACCACTAACCCCAATCCTAACCAATAATCACCGGCCCCAATCACTAGCCCCAATCCTAACCAATAACCACCGGCCCCAACCAATAACCACCGGCCCCAACCCTAACCAATAACCACCAGCCCCAACGCTAACCAATAATCACCGGCCCCAACCATTAACCCCAATCCTAACCAATAATCACCAGCCCCAACCATTAACCCCAATCCTAACCAATAATCACCAGCCCCAACCATTAACCCCAATGCTAACCAATAATCACCAGCCCCATTCATTAACCCCAATCCTAACCAATAATCACCAGCCCCAACCATTAACCCCAATGCTAACCAATAATCACCAGCCCCAAACATTAACCCCAATCCTAACCAATAATCACCAGCCCCAACCATTAACCCCAACGCTAACCAATAATCACCAGCCCCAACCATTAACCCCAATCCTAACCAATAATCACCAGCCCCAACCATTAACCCCAATCCTAACTAATAATCACTGGCCCCAACCACTAACCCCGAAACCTATACCCAAATCCCAGCCTGTAACTAACGATTATTGACGGGGATCAATGGAGGACCTAATGTCATGATAAAGCAAGCATTTGAAACAATGATCTCGATTAAAGAAATAGTGCAATGTGTGATAGTGACAAGAGATTCAATCAACGAGACCAGCCAAATCAGCAATGACGATTACAAAGATCAGAATATTTCAAAGGCTGTCACATGCAATATGTGTGGAGGAGTTTAAAAAAATCAGATCCAAAAAGGGATAACTGGTACAGAAAATAACAGATTTAAAATCTTATGCGAGATATTTCTATAAAGGGGTGGGTCTGAGAACATCCAATAAGTGTAAAGTGAGACACCACAGTTCAGTCTATCACACCCACAAGCCATGTACACAAACGGAACAAGCTTGGGATTTGATGTGATAGAATGCGAACTAGATGAAAACTGAAATAATCTAGTGTAAGAAAAGGCCCAAAAATAGAATAGTCGGTAACAGAACATTAATAAGTCTCATCATAGAGAAATCAAATATTCGTCACTGTGTTTGAAAAAAGCTGATTTATTTAATATTTATCCAGAATATTAAACTCAAGCCCAGTTATAGGGTTATTAATATCAGCAGAAATAAAGCACGATTGCCATAGTCAACATGATTCAGTCCTGGATGTGATTACTTCTTCGGCGGTCCCTTGTATCGAGGATGACTTGCTTCCTCACCAAAAAGGGATGAGTTCACAGGTGTTTCAATGAAGGACCTAATATTCCAGGTCCTGAACTACATGTTGAAGGGTGGAAGATGCCTGTGCATGGATTTCTTTTAATGTGTGACGGCCATTGTACACCGGCCACCACACGGGCTTGACCGAGCTAGGTCTTGTTCCAGTGGCAACTGGAGACAAGCTCTGCTGCACTGACCTCGTGCACACACATATCACAGTGTGGGCTGGGCCCGTGCTGCCCCTGGGCCCTGAACTCACACCTCTCCAGGGCCCCGATCACGTCCCTCTACAATCTCTCGCCCTCCTTCGCCCCGACCTCGCCGCTCCTCTGCTGCTTGCCACCTCTCCTGCTGTACTTGCCCATGCTCCAATCAGTGACCTTGATTTTGGTGACTTCCAATCCAGTCGCCCTTCTCCAAGTCGTCGCCCTCTTGCACCAGCTCGTACTGCTCCCTGAAGTGGCCTCCACGCTGCTCCCAGGCCGCCGCACCTCCGCTCCTTTTATGGCCCCGACCTGCCGCTGGTGGTTTCTCGCAGGTCGGGGCCTCCACGCTGCCGTGATTAACAGCAGCAATAACAGCAAAATCCATCCACTGCAGGTTGTTGTGAATTCGCTGGTATCTGAGCAGAGTGCATGACTGAGCGAATCCCTTCCCACACGGAGCAGGTGAACGGCCTCGCCCCAGAGGACATGATGCGTCAGCAGATCTTTTGTGCTTTTAAAGCTCTTCGCAGTCAGAACATTTAAATGATCTTTTAACAGTGTGAACAAGTCAGTGTGTCAGAAGAAACCCACACTCAATGCAGGTGAGCAGCCTCTCTCCCCAGTGTGAATGCGCTTGTGTCAGGAGCTTGGATAACTGAGTGAATCCCTTCCCACCTACACAGAGCTAGTAAACGGTCTCTCCCCAATGTCATCATCATAGGCAGTGCCTCGGAATCGAGGAAGACTTGCTTCCACTCTTAGCATGGGTTCTTAGGTGGCTGTACAGTCCAATACGGGAACCACAGTCTCTGTCACAGGTGGGACAGACAGTGGTTGAAGGAAAGGGTGGGCGGGGAGCCTGGTTTGCTGCACGTTCTTTCTGCTGCCTGCGCTTGATTTCTGCATGCTCTCGGCGAAGAGACTCGAGGTGCTCAGCGCCCTCCTGGATGCACTTCCTCCACTTCGGGCGGTCTTTGGCCAGGGACTCCCAGGTGTCAGTGGGGATATCACACTTTATCAGGGAGGCTTTGAGGGTGTCCTTGTAACATTTCCTCTGCCCACCTTTGGCTCATTTGTCGTGGATGAGTTCCGAGTAGAGCGGTTGCTTTGGGAGTCTCGTGTCTGGCATGAGAACTATGTGGCCCGCCCAATGGAGCTGATCAAGTGTGGTCAGTGATTCAATGCTGGGGATGTTGACCTTGATGAGGACGCTAATATTGGTGCATCTGTCCTTCCAGTGGATTTGTGGGATCTTGCGGAGACATCATTGCTGGTATTTCTCCCGCGACTTGAGGTGTCTACTGTACATGGTCCATGTCTCTGAGCCATACAGGAGGGCGGGTATTACTACGGCCCTGTAGACCATGAGCTTGGTGACAGTTTTGAGGGCCTGGTCTTCAAACACTTTTTTCCTCATGCAGCCGAAGACTGCACTGGTGATGGTGTTGGATCTCGTCATCAATGCCTGCTCTTGTTGATTGGAAGTGCCCGAGATAAGGGAAGTGGTCCACGTTGTCCAGGGCCATGCCTGGGGGGGGGGGGGGTGGGGGGGCGGGCAGTGCTGTGTGGTGAGAACAGGCTTGTGGAGGACCTTTGTCTTACTGATGTTTAGCGCAAGGCCCATGCTTTCATATGCCTTGGTAAGTACGTTGACTATGTCCTGGAATTCAGCCTCTGTGTGTGCACAGACGCTGGCATCGTCCGTGTACTGTAGCTCGATGACAGAGGTTGGAGTGCTCTTGTTCGTAGCCTGGAGGTGGTGAAGGTTGAACATTTTCCCACTGGTTCTGTAGTTTAGTTCCACTCCAGCGGGGAGCTTGTCAACTGTGAGGTGGAGCATGGCAGCGAGGAAGATTGAGAAGAGGGTTGGGGCGATGACGCAGCCCTGCTTGACCCCAGTCCGGCTGTGGATTGGGTCTGTGATGGATCCACGCAAGGATCACGACCTGCATGTTGTCGTGGAGCAGGCGAAGGATGGTGACATACTTTTGGGGGGCATCCGAAACTGAGGAGGATGCTCCATAGACCCTCGCGGTTGACAGTGCTAAAGGCCTTTGTACGGTCGAAGAATGCCATGTATAAGGGCTGGCGCTGTTTCCTGCATTTTTCCTGCAGCTGTCGTTCTGCAAAAATCATCTCCGCTGTGCCCTGGAGGGGACAAAATCCATACTGTAACTCCAGGAGGAACTCCTCGGCCATGGGGAGAAGGCGATTGAGGAGGACTCTAGCAACGACTTTCCCAGTGGCTGATAGCAGGGAGATTCCCGAGTCGGACTTGTCCCCTTTTTTAAAGATGGTCACAAGCACTGCATCTCTAAGATCTCCCAACATGCTCTCCTCCCTCCAGATCAGATGAGGTTGTGTATTCACGCCAGCAGTGCCTCTCTGCCATACTTCAGTGCCTCAGCAGAGATTCCATCCACTTCCGTAGCCTTGTTGTTTTTTAGCTGTCTTATGGCTTTTTCTACTTCGTGTTGGGGTCTCACTGAGGTGGTGGCGGGTAGCATGCTGCAGAATGGAGTCGAGAACACTCGAGTCAAAGGCAGAGTCTCGGTTGAGGAGATCTTTGAAGTGCTCCTTCCAGCGGGCCCTGACTGCCTCGGTGTCCTTGATGAGTGTTTCCCCGTTCTTGGCCAGAAGCGCGATGGGGCCTTGGGTGTTTGGACCGTAGGTGGCCTTGACTGCGATGAAGAATCCTCGTATATCATGGCTGTCGGCCAGCTGCTGTATCTCCTGTGCCTTCTCTATGCACCACCTGTTCTTTAGGTACCGGGTTTTTTGTTGGACCTTAGCCTTTAGCCGTCTGTAATGTTGCTCCCGAGTTGGGTTGCTGTTTAAGGCTCAGAAATGCCCTGCGCTTGCAATTGATGAGCTCTTGAATCTCCTGATCATTCTCATCAAACCAGTCCTGGTATTTCCTGGTTGAGTGACCGAGCATCTCGTTGCAGGCACTGGTTATGGAGGCCTGGAGGACAGACCAAGCATAGAAACATAGAAAATAGGTGCAGGAGTAGGCCATTCGGCCCTTTGAGCCTGCACCGCCATTCAATGAGTTCATGGCTGAACATGCAACTTCAGTACCCCATTCCTGCTTTCTCGCCATACCCCTTGATCCCCCGAGTAGTAAGGACTACATCTAACTCCTTTTTGAATATATTTAGTAAATTGGCCTCAATAACTTTCTGTGGCAGAGAATTCCACAGGTTCACCACTCTCTGGGTGAAGAAGTTTCTCCTCATCTCGGTCCTAAATGGCATGCCCCTTAACCTTAGACTGTGACCCCTGGTTCTGGACTTCCCCAACATTGGGAACATTCTTCCTGCATCTAACCTGTCTAAACCCGTCAGAATTTTAAACGTTTCTATGAGATCCCCTCTCATTCTTCTGAACTCCAGTGAATACAAGCCCAGTTGATCCAGTCTTTCTTGAGATGTCAGTCCCGCCATCCTGGGAATCAGTCTGGTGAACCTTCGCTGCACTCTCTCAACAGCAAGAATGTCCTTCCTCAAGTTAGGAGACCGAAACTGTACACAATACTCCAGGTGTGGCCTCACCAAGGCCCTGTACAACTGTAGTTACACCTCCCTGCCCCTGTACTCAAATCCCCTCACTATGAAGGCCAACATGCCATTTGCTTTCTTAACCGCCTGCTGTACCTGCATGCCAACCTTCAATGACTGATGTACCATGATACCCAGGTCTCAGTGCACCTCCCCTTTTCCTAATCTGTCACCATTCAGATAATAGCACTGTGGGAATTCTGCGTCTCGGGGTCCTCAAGGCACGCCAGGTTAGCTGTGAGGTGCTGACTGTAAAGGGCTCTCTTAGTTGGGTCCTTAAGTGCCCTGGCAGTGACTTTTTTTGTGACACTGCTTCTGTTGCGACCATCGCTTTGGGGCTACGTTGATGTCAATGATGGATCGGATTAGGCGGTGGTCCGTTCAGCAGTCGTCAACTCCTGTCATGGCCCGGGTGATGTGCACATCCTTGCGATCGCGGGCTTGGACGATGATATAGTCAAGCAGGTGCCAGTATTTGGAGCGAGGATGTTGCCACGATGCCTTGTATTTGTCCCTCTGTCGGAACAAGGTGTTGTTGATGAGGAGTTCGTGTTCTAGACATTGTCAGGAGTAGGGTACCGCTGGAGTGGTCTTTCCCTGACCCTTCTCGGTCAATCATGCCTCTCCAGAGGGCTGTGTCCTTGCCGACCCTGGCGTTGAAGTTGCCAAGGAGGATCAGTTTGTCGCCCACAGGGATGCAGGTCAGGGATGTTTTGAGGTTGGAATAAAAACCCTCTTTGGTCTCATGGGTAGGAAGAGGGATGAGGTCCTGCAGGCAGAGTTTAGGGAGCTAGGAGAGAAATTAAAAAGCAGGACCTCAAAAAGGTAGTAATCTCTGGATTACTCCCGGTGCCACGAGCTAGTGAGTACAAATGGCTGGAGAGATGGTGCAGGCGGGAGGGCTTTAGCTTCCTGAGGCATTGGGACTGCTTCCGGGGGAGGCGGGACCTGTACAAGCCGGACGGGTTGCACCTCAACATAGCAAGGACCAATATCCTTGCTAGTGCTGTTGGGGAGGGTTTATCTAGCTTGGCAGGGGGATGGGAACCTGAAAAAGATTCAATAGGGAGGAGTAAAGCTGGAATTAGAAAGCAAAAATAAAGAAAGTGAAATTGAAGGAGAGGATACAAGCAGGAAAAAAAGGTAAAAAAAAACCTTAAAGGCACTGTGTCCAAATGCACGTAGCATTTGTAACAAAATAGATAAGTTGACGGCACAAATTGAGACAAATGGTTATGATCTGATAGCCATTAGAGAGATGTGGTTGCAAGGTGACCAGGACTGGGAATTAAATAATTCAGGGGTACTTGACAATCCGGAAGGACAGACAGAAAGGAAAAGGAGGTGGGGTAGCTCTATGGATAAAGGATGGAATCACTGCAATAGTAAGAAACGATATTGGCTCAAATGATAAGGGTGTTGAGACAGTTTGGGTGGAGATAAGGAATAATAAGGGGAAAAAGTCACTGGTGGGCATAGTCTATAGGCCCCCGAACAGTAACAACTCTGTTGGTCGCAGCATAAACCAGGAAATAGTGGGGGCTTGTAAAAAGAGAACAGTAATAATCATAGGTGATATTAACCTCCATATTGATTGGACAAATCAAATTGGTCAGGGCAGCCTTGAGGAGGAGTTCATGGAGTGCATAAGGGACAGGTTCCTTGAGCAGTATGTAACAGAACCAACCAGGAGGCAGGCTATCTTAGATCTGATCCTGTGTAATGAGACAGGATTAATAAACAATCTCTAGTAAAGGATCCCCTCGGAATGAGTGATCATAACATGATTGAATTTCAAATTCAGATGGAGGGTGAGAAAGTTGGATCTCTAACCAGCATACTAAGCTTAAATAAAGGAGACTATGAAGATATGAGGGCAGAGTTGGGTAAAATGGACTGAGAAAATAGATTAATGTGTAGGACGGTTGATGAACTGTGGTGTACATTTAAGGAGATATTTCACAACTCTCAAGAAAAATACATTCCAGTGAGGAGGAAAGGGTGCAAGAGAAAAGATAGTCATCCGTGGCTAGCTAAAGAAATAAAGGACGGTATCCAACTAAAAACAAGGGCATACAAAGTGACCAAAACTAGTGGAAGGACAGAAGACTCGGAAGCTTTTAAAAGTCAGCAAAGAACGACTAAAAAAAATGAAGAAGAAAGGGAAGATAGACTATGAGAGTAAATTAGCACTAAATATAAAAACAGATAGCAAGAGTATCTATAGGTATATAAAAAGGAAAAGAGTGGCTAAAGTAAATGTTGGTCCCTTAGAGGACAAGACCGGGGAATTAATAATGGGAAACATGGAGATGGCAGAAACTCTGAACAAATATTTTGTATCAGTCTTTACGTTAGAGGACACCAACAATATTCCAACAGTGGATAGTCAAGGGGCTATGGGGGGGCGGGGGGGGGGGGAGAACTTAACACAATCACAATCACGAAGGAGGTGGTACTCAGTAAGATAATGGGACTGAAGGCAGATATATCCCCTTGACCTGATGGCGTGCATCCTAGGGTCTTAAGAGAAGTAGCGGCAGGGATTGTAGATGTATTGGTTGTAATTTACCAAAATTCCCTGGATTGTGGAGAGGTCCCAGCAGATTGGAAAACTGCAAATGTAACGTCCCTATTTAAAAAAGGAGGCAGACAAAAAACAGGAAACTATAGACCAGTTAGCCTAACATCTGTGGTTGGGAAAATGTTGCCCTTGTCCATTATTAAAGAAGCAGTAGCAGGACATTTGGATAAGCAAAATTCGATCAGGCAGAGTCAGCATGGATTTATGAAGGGGAAGTCATGTTTGATAAATTTGCTGGAGTTCTTTGAGGATGTAACGAACAGGGTGGATAAAGTGGAACCAGTGGATATGGTGTATTTGGACTTCCAGCAGGCATTTGACAACGTGCTACATAAAAGGTTACTGCACAAGATAAAAGTTCACGGAGTTGGGGGTAATATATTAGCATGGATAGAGGATTGGCTAACTAATAGAGAACAGAGAGTCGGAATAAATGGTTCATTCTCTGGTTGGCAACCAGTAACTAGTGGGCTGCCGCAGGAATCAGTGCTGGGTCCCCAACTATTTACAATCTCTATTAACGACTTGGAAGAAGGGACTGAGTGTAACGTAGCCAAGTTTGCTGACAATACAAAGATGGGTGGAAAAGCAATGTGTGAGCAGGACACAAAAAATCTGCAGAAGGACATAGACAGGCTCAGTGAGAGGGCAAAAATTTGGCAGTTGGAGTATAATGTTGGAAAGTGTGAGGTCATGCACTTTGGCAGAAAAAAATCAAAGAGCAAGTTATTATTTAAATGGAGAAAGGTTGCAAAGTGCCACAGTACAGCGGGACCTGGGGGTACTTGTGCATGAAACACAACAGGATAGTATGCAGATACAGCAAGTGATCAGGAAGGTGAATGGTATCTTGGCCTTTATTGCAAAGGGGTTGGAGTATAAAGCAGGGAAGTCTTGCTGCAGCTATACAAGGTTTTGGTGAGGCCACACCTGGAATACTGTGTGCAGTTTTGGTTTCCATATTTACGAAAGGATATAGTTGCTTTGGAGGCAGTTCAGAGAAGGTTCACTCGGTTGATTCCGGGGATGAGAGGGTTGACTTATGAGGAAAGGTTGAGTAGGTTGGGCCTCTACTCACTGGAGTTCAGAAGAATGAGAGGCGATCTTATCGAAATGTATAAGATTATGAGGGGGCTCAACAAGGTGGATGCAGAGAGGATGTTTCCACTGATGGGGGAGACGAGAACTAGAGGGCATGATCTTAGAATAAGGGGCCGCCCATTTAAAACAGAGATGAGGAGAAATTTCTTCTCTCACAGGGTTCTAAATCTGTGGAATTCTCTGCCTCAGAAAGCTGTAGAAGCTGGGACATTGAATAAATTTAAGATAGAAATAGACAGTTTCTTAAACGAAAAGGGATAAGGGGTTATGGGGAGCCGGCGGGGAAATGGAGCCGAGTCCATGATCTTATTGAATGGCGGAGCAGGATCGAGGGGCCGTATGGCCTACTCCTGTTCCTTATGCTCTTATGTACACTGTCGAATGAAACGTTCCCAGGGCAGGTGCAGCACGGATTAGATACAGAGTAAACCTCCGCCTACACTGTCCAATCAGAGACTCCCAGGGCAGGTATGGAACATAAGAAATAGGAGCAGGTGTAGACCATTTGGCCCTTCGAGCCTGCTCCGCCATTCAATAAAATCATGGCTGATTGGATCCAGGTCTCAACTCCACTTCACTGCCCACTCCCCATAATCTTTGACCCACTTATCGTTCAAAAATCTGTCTATCCCCACCTTAAATACATTCAATGACCCAGCTCCCACAGCTCTCTGAGGTAGAGAATTCCAAAGATTCACGTCCCTCAGATAAGAAATTTCTCCTCATTTCAGTTTTAAATGAGCGACCCCTTATTCTGAAACTATGCCCCCTTGTTCTAGATTCCCCCACGAGGGGAAACATCCTCTCTGTATCTACCCTGTCAAGCCCCCTCAGAATCTTATACGTTTCAATAAGATCACCTCTAAGTCTTCTAAACTCCAATGAGTACAGGCCCAATCTGCTCAACCATTCTCATTATGAAAACCCCTTCATCTCAGTTATCAACCTCGGGAGCTTTCTCTGAACTGCCTCCAGTGCAAGTATATCCTTCCTTAAATAAGGAGACCAAAACTGTATGCAGTACTCCAGGTGTGGTCTTACCAACGCCCTGTACAGTTGCAACAGGACTTCCCTATTTTTATACTCCATCCCCCTTGCAATAAAGGCCAACATTCCATTTGCCTTCCAGATTAATTGCAGTACCTGCATGCTAACTTTTTGTGTTTAATGTACAAGGACCCCCAGATCCCACTGTACCACCACATTTCGTAATCTCACAATTTAAATAATAATTTGCTTTATTATTTCTCCAACCAAAGTGGATAACCTCACATTTTCCCGCATTAGACTCCATCTGCCAAAGTTTTGCCCACTCACTTAGCCTCTCTATATCCCTTTGTAGATTCTTTGCGTCCTCCTCACAACTTGCTCGGTTAGCACAGGCTCGGTACACAGTAATTCTCCAATTACATTATCCCATCAAACACTCCCAGGGCAGGTACAGTACAGGTCAGATACAGAGTAAAGCTTCTTCTGCACTGTCCCATCAGACACTCCCAGAACAGGTACAGCAAAATTGGATACAGAGTAAAGCTCCTTCTACAGTGTCCCATCTAAAATTCCCAGGGCAGGTATAGCACGGGTCAGATACAGAGTATAGTTCCTTCTACACTGCCCATCAAACACTCCCAGAACAGGTACAGCATGGGTCAGAAACAGAGTAAACCTCCCTCTACACTGTCCCATCAAAAGCTCCAAGGGCAGGTATAGAACACAAGAAATAGAAGCAGGAGTAGGCCATTTGGCCTCCCGAGGTTGCTCCGCCATTCAACAAGATCATGGTTGATTGGATCCAGGCCTCAACTCCACTTCCCCGCCCGTTCTCCATAATCCTTGACTCCCTTATCTTTCAAAAATCTGTCTATCCCCACTTTAAATACATTCAATGACCCAGCCCCCACAGCTCTGAGATAGAAAATTCCAAACATTTACGTCCCTCCTGGAGAAATTCCTCCTCATTTCCGTTTTAAATGAGCGACCCCTTATCCTGAAACTATGCCACCTAGTTCTCGATTCCCCCACGAAGGGAAACATGCTCTCTGCATTTATCCTGTCAAGCCCCCTCAAAATTGTATACGTTTCAATGAGATCACCTATAAGTCTTCTAAACTCCAAGGAGTATAGGCCCAACCTGCTCAACCTTTCATCTTGGTAATCAACCTCGTGTACCTTCTCTGAACTGCCTCCAGTGCAAGTATATCCTTCCTTAAATAAGCAGACCAAAACTGTACGTAGTACTCTAGGTGTGGTCTTACCAATGCTATATACAGTTGCAGCAGGACTTCCCTACTTTTATACTCCATCCCCCTTGCAATAAAGGCCAGCATTCCATTTGCCTTCCTAATTAATTGCAGTAACTGCATGCTAAATTTTTGTGTTTCATGTACAAGGACCCCCAGATCCATCTGTACACGACATTTTGTATTCTCTCCCCATTTAAATAATAATTTGCTTTTTTATTTCTCCGACCAAAGTGGATAAGTTCACATTTTCCCACACTATACTCCATCTGCCAAAGTTTTGCCCACTCACTTAGCCTATCTATATCCCTTTGTAGATTATTGGCGTCCTCTTCACAACTTGCGAGGTTAGCACAGGTTTGGCACACAATAAATCTCCGTCTACATTATCCCATCAAACACTCCCAGGGCAGGTACAGTATGGGTTAGATTCAGAGAAAAGCTCCCACCACACTGTCCCATCAAATACTCCCAAGGCAGTTACAGTATGGGTTAGATAGAGAGAAAAGCTTCCTCTAAACCGTCCCGTCAAACTCTGCCAGATCAGGTACACCATGGGTGAGATACAGCGCAAAGCTTCCTTTACATTATCCCGTCAAAAACTCCCAGGGCAGGTACAGCACAGGGTTAGATACAGAGTAAAACTCTCTCTATACTATCCCATCAAACAGTCCCGGGACATGTACAACATAGGTTAGATACAGAGTAAAGCTCCCTCTACACTGTCCCATCAAACACTCCCAGGGCAGGTACGGTACTGGTTAGATACAGAGTAAAGCTCCCTCTACACTGACCCAACAAACACTCCCAGGGCAGGTACGGCACGGGTTCGATACAGAGTAAAGCTCCGTATGCACTGTCCCATCAAACACTCTCCCAGGGGCAGGTAAAGCACAGGTTAGATACAGAGTAAAGCTGCCTCTACACTGTCTCATCAAACACTCCCAGGGCAGGTACAGCATGGGTTAGATACAGAGTAAAGCTTCTTCTGGAGTATTGTGTACAGTTTTGGTCTCCTAACCTGAGGAAGGACATTCTTGCTATTGAGGGAGTGCAGCGAAGGTTCACCAGACTGATTCCCGGGATGGCGGGACTGACCTATCAAGAAAGACTGGATCAACTGGGCTTGTATTCACTGGAGTTCAGAAGAATGAGAGGGGACCTCATAGAAACGTTTAAAATTCTGACGGGGTTAGACAGGTTAGATGCAGGAAGAATGTTCCCAATGTTGGGGAAGTCCAGAACCAGGGGACACAGTCTAAGGATAAGGGGTAAGCCATTTAGGACCGAGATGAGGAGGAACTTCTTCACCCAGAGAATGGTGAACCTGTGGAATTCTCTACCACAGAAGTTGTTGAGGCCAATTCACTAAATATATTCAAAAAGGAGTTAGATGAAGTCCTTACTACTAGGGGGATCAAGGGGTATGGCGAGAAAGCAGGAATGGGGTACTGAAGTTGCATGTTCAGCCATGAACTCATTGAATGGCGGTGCAGGCTAGAAGGGCCGAATGGCCTACTCCTGCACCTATTTTCGATGTTTCTATGTTTCTACACTGTCCCATCAAACACTCCCAGGCCAGGTACAGCATGGGTTAGATATAGGGTAACTCTCCTTTACTACAACAGTGACTACAATCCAAAAGTACTTTATTGGCTGTAAAGCACTTTGAGGGGTCCTTTGGTCGTGAAAGGCGCCAAATAAATCCAAGTCTTTCTCCCTCTTCACTGTCCCATCAGACACTGCCAGCCCATAATGAGCAGGGCTCAGGGAGGTTGGTTGCTAGGCACTGCAGTGTTATCATAAAGCAGGGCCATTCAGCCCAGTGGGCCCTCTCCATGTCCTTTTAAAGGTGGAGAGCTGGGACATCCTGTCTCAACACACATACCCCTGTTCATACTGATAATCCCCGGGGAAGGCCCAAGGCCTAGAGTGTGGAACACAACCAAGGGGGAAAGAGGAGGAGTGCTGGTGCAGTGTGGGAGATGAGGGAGGAGTCTGCTCATTCCCAGGGGCAAATCAGACAAAGTGCTTTGAGTGGTGGGTCCAGCAGTGAAACTGAAAACAAACCAAAGGGAATAAATAAAGATCCAATCCAAGGGAACAAGCAACGGTCATTGGGCAGACATCACAACCGGCCCAGAATTATTCAGTGGGCGAGCATCGATTGTTTATTGTGGGAAGTTCCACACTTCAACCATCCATTGAGTGAAGAAGTGTTTCCTAACATCTCTGATTTTAAGGTTATGTCCCCTCGTCCTCGACACCCCAAGCAGCAGAATAAATTTCTCTCTATCTACCCTCGCAATTGCTTTCAAATTCATACTAAATTCCCACAGACTAGGTGGTGTATGGGTTAGATACAGAGTAAAGTTCCCTCTACCCTGCCGCAGGGCACACTTCGGTGTCCGTCCCGACCGCACTGCTGGCAGCTTATCAATTAAAATTCAGCAGCAGTACGATCTGCCACTGCACTGAAAACTTTCCACCCGCAGCTCCTGATCAGTTTCAGGTTAAAGCTCCTTCTAAACTGTCCCATCATGCACTCCCAGGGCAGGGACAGCACGAATTAGGTACACAGTAAATCTGTGTCAGAGGAAACTGTACCCCAGAGAGAGTCAGTGCCATAGAAACTGTACCGCAGTGAGTATCAGTGCCAGAGGAAACTGTACCGCAGTGAGAGTCAGTGCCAGAGGAAACTGCGCCCCAGTGACAGTCAGTGCCAGAGGAAACTGTATCCCAGTGAGAGTCAGTGCTACAGGAAACTGTATCCCAGTGAGAGTCAGTGCCAGAGGAAACTGTATCCCAGTGAGAGTCAGTGCTACAGGAAACTGTATCCCAGTGAGAGTCAGTGCCAGAGGAAACTGTATTCCAGTGAGAGTCAGTGCCAGAGGAAACTGTATCCCAATGAGAATCAGTGCCAGAGGAAACATGCAGCAGAGCCTGGTCGCCAGTCATCTTGGATCCCCTTGCCATTGGACCAAGACCTTGCTCTGTCAAGTCCGTGTGGTAGCGAATGTGCAAGGGCCACTTCACATTAAAATAATTCACACTATCAGCAATACATAACAATCCTCTTCCTCTGCAGTTATCAATCTATTGCAATTCCCTATGCCTGTAGTTTCGTTATATTACGATTCAAAATATCTTCAGTTATCAGCAACAAATGGCATCTATATCACGCCTTAAACGTAGTAAAATGTCCCAAGGCACTTCACAGGACTGTTAGCAAACAAACTTTGACACCCAGTCACAGAAGGAAATATTAGCACAGGTGACTGAAAGCTTGTTCAAAAGGGTAGGTATTAAGGAGCATTTTAAA
Organism: Pristiophorus japonicus; assembly: GCF_044704955.1. Lineage (NCBI taxonomy): Eukaryota > Metazoa > Chordata > Chondrichthyes > Pristiophoridae > Pristiophorus > Pristiophorus japonicus. The sequence continues at coordinate 498,627 of NW_027252757.1, forward strand.
GGTGGAGAGGTTTAGGGAAGAATTCCAGAGCTTATGGCCTCAGCAGCTGAAGGTACAGCCATCAATATTGCTGAAAATTGGGGCTGCTCAAGAGGCCAGAATTGGAGGAATGTAAAGATCTGAGGGTTGTCGCGTTGGAGGAGGTTACAGCAATAGGGAGGGGCAAGGTCCTGGATGGATTTCAAAACAAGGATGAGAATTTTGTAAGCGAGGCACTGATGGACCAGGAACCAATGTAGTTTAGCGAGCACAGGGGTGATGGGTGAACGGAAATTGGTACAAGTTGGGATGAGAGGGCTGAGGACAGATTGAGTAGAATAGGCCTATATTCTCCGGAGTTTAGAAGAACGGAAGGTGATATCATTGAAACATATAAAATTCTGAGAGGAATTGACAAGGGCTGGATAGTCTAGAGTTAGGGGTCCTAGTATTAGGATAAGAGATCTGTCATTTAAAACTATGTGGAGGAGCTATTTCTTCACTCAGAGAGTTGTGAATCTTCAAAATTCTCTATCGAATAGAGATCTTACTGAATGGCGGAGTAGATGGGAGGGGCCGTATGGCCAACTCCTGCTGCTACTTCTTGTGTTCTTGAGTAAGGATACGGGCAGGAGTGTTGAAGAAACATAGAAATTTACAGCGCAGAAGGAGGCCATTTCAGACCATTGTGTCCGCGCCGGCCGACAAAGAGCCGCACGGCCCTCGGTCAGCAGCCCTGAAGGTTACATATAAACCTATAAACAATGAACAGTGGCGGAAAGGTAAATAGCACCCAGTCCAACTCAAACAACTGCATCACCCCTTGCACCGAAACATTCTACACTCCACCCCAACCAGAACCATGTGATGTCCTGAGAGAGGCAAAAAACAGGTAAAAACCCAGGCCAATTTAGGGAAAGAAAATGTGGGAACATTTTTCTCCTACCCATCCAGGCGATCGAAACTAGTCCAGATCACCCTGGCCGTATTCGATTCCCTGCAGCACTTACCATTATATCTGCGCCGGCCAACAAGAGGGGATCTCGTCTAATCCCAATTACCAGCTCGAGGTCCGTACTGTGCAGGTTACGGCACTTTAAGTGCCCATCTAACCATCTCTTAAAAGTAGTGAGGGTTTCTGTATCCACTACTCTTCCAGGCAGTGAGTTCCAGATCCCCAAAACCCTCTGCGTAAAGAAGCCCCCCCTCAAATCCCCTCTAAACCTTCCACCAACCACCTTAAAACTATGCCCCCTAAGTTTAAGCTTATGTTTACGGAGAGTGCGAGGTGTGAGGCCGATCAGAGGCATGGATGAGGGTTTGAGCAGATGAGCTGAGGAAGGGCAGAGACCGGCGATGTTATGGAGGTGGAAGTAAGCATACTTGGTGATTGAGGGAATATGGGTTCGGAAGCACATCTCGGGGTCAAGTACGACGCCAATCAATAAATTGCAACTCTCCATATCTGTGTTTCAGTATATTAGAATACTACAAAACTCTCGTGATTAATGCTTCAATATTAGTAATCAATATAAAGTAGTTATCAATATATTTTCTTATAATTCTAAATGTCCATGAATGAATAATTGATTCTGTGGGTGATTGGCCGTGCTGGTCTTTCAGATGGGTCTGTGCACCGTGATCAGTGAATTGACGATGTGCTTCCGGTTCAATCTTTCCATTGGCTTTCTCACCAGATGGGAAATATTTGAACATTGAGATCTGATGGTGTCGGTGAGAGTTCAGCCGCACCTAATGTACAGAGACCGGTCCATCTACTGGGCTGTGCCTCAAACTGGAGTCACCTCTTAGATCAAAGCCCTTTACTCGAAAACACACACAAGATTCACTGTGACTGTGTTTAGAGACAGAAACTGATCTCGCTTCACATCCCATTGCACGGCCTCATGCTGGATAATTGTACTCGGTGGTTAGTCTCTCCCGGTCTCATTTCCTGTCTTACCTTGTAACCTGTGTGTACACTGTCTACAGGACCGGTGTGTATCTGAGTAAATGGCACTTTCTCTTACCTTTCTCCCCAGTCGATCTATTGAAGCCCTTTCAATCGGAAGGGACTCCCTGGTTGGTGCTCTCACAATCCTGTGCTGGTTCACCTGCTGTTGTTCCTCAGTCCACAATCCCTGTTTCCTTCCAGCTGTGGAACTTTCTCAATCACTCCGCTATTCACCGGGATCTAATTATCACAGGACAGAAAATTAGAAGATAAATGTTGTGAAGTGGAATGTAATGTAAAGTGTTTTTCCATCGTTTCAGAATAGTATATATCCAGTATTTCTGTTTGATTTTATCCTTTTCCTCAGATCTCTCCTGCCCGTCTGGACTTACAGAAATTCACCAGAAATCTCCTCGGGTTACACACTGTCTGATCTCACTAGGCCACGGGTTACACACTGTCTGATCTCACTGGGCCCCCGGGTTACACACTGTCTGATCTCACTGGGCCCCCGGGTTACACACTGTCTGATCTCACTGGACCCCCGGGTTACACACTGTCTAATCTCACTGGGTCCCCGGGTTACACACTGTCTGATCTCACTGGACCCCCGGGTTACACACTGTCTAATCTCACTGGGTCCCCGGGTTACACACTGTCTGATCTCACTGGGCCCCCGGGTTACACACTGTCTGATCTCACTGGGCCACGGGTTACACACTGTCTGATCTCACTGGGCCCCCGGGTTACACACTGTCTGATCTCACTGGGCCCCCAGGTTACACACTGTCTGATCTCACTCAGCCCCCGGGTTACACACTGTCTGATCTCACTGGGCCCCCGGGTTACACACTGTCTGATCTCACTGGGCCCCCAGGTTACACACTGTCTGATCTCACTCAGCCCCCGGGTTACACACTGTCTGATCTCACTGGGCCCCTGGGTTACACACTGTCTGATCTCACTGGGCCCCCGGGTTACACACTGTCTGATCTCACTGGGCCCCCGGGTTACACATTGTCTGATCTCACTGGGCCCCCGGGTTACACACTGTCTGATCTCACTGGGCCCCCGGGTTACACGCTGTCTGATCTCACAGAGCCCCGGGGATGGGGACGAGGAGCCGAGGGGAGGGGGAAGAGGAGGAGGGGACGGTTACAGGAGATGGGGACGGTTACAGGAGGGGAGGGGGACGGTTACAGGAGGAGGGGAGGGGAACAGTTTCCCAGGACGCCCCATTCTCTCCCCCTCATCTGTCGAACCCCCCCCCCCTCCCCGTCTGTCTCCTCCCTCCCCAGTCATTCTGGGAATGTGCCTGTGTCAAGTCTGTGTGTGCGTGTCCGTGTCTCTCTCACCCTCACCATCATTCCATGTCTCACCTCCCCCCCTGGACACTCTCCCTCGGCCCCCTCTCCCTCCGGTGCCGCTCAGCTCCACTCACTTTCCTCCATCTTGTTTACCTTCACCAACGGCCGGCCTCCGGGGATGCCGGACATGCGCAGTGCCGCGTCACAGCGCGCTCAGGGAGGCGTTGTCCGCCCCTGCAATTGGCTGATTGACCTGATTGACAGGCCGCCCACCAATCGGGGCCCTGTATCTGCCATTTACCCCGCCCACTCCCACAGTCGGAGGCGGCTCGCTCCGGGTCACGTGCTGCGATTCGAATTCGCGCCGCCGTTCACTCTGCGCCAGTGACGTCACCAATCCGGTAGCGCGCTGCGTGACGTCAACAACCCGGCAAGAAGGGGTGTGTGACGTCAAAACCCCAGCAACGCGAGGTGTGTGACATCAGTAACCTGGCAACGCAGTCTCTGTGACATCATGCAGCCTAGCAGGGAGGGCACTGAGCCCACAGGATGGGCGTATACCGAGCCTGGCACCAGGGGAGGGCACCGACACCACAGGATGGCCGAGTACCGAACCTGGCACCAAGAAAACCATTGGCCCATTGGTTGTCACGTCTGTGTCCAGCGGGGCTGGAGCTGCGGGTTTTACCATCAGTGACAGGCCCAGATTACCCAGGTGTATCGGCGCTGCATGGCCCATGGGACAGGAACAAGGAGAGAATGTTCTGAAGTTCTAGCCTGTACTTACAGTGATGACTTTTGTAAACTCCTTTTACAGGGTATTAGAAGGAGAAGATTAGCACACGGGAAGCTCAAACCCAAAGATCACATCCCTGTCTAAGGATAAGGGGTAAGCCATTTAGGACCGAGATGCGGAGGAACTTCTTCACCCAGAGAGTGGTGAACCTGTGGAATTCTCTACCACAGAAAGTTGTTGAGGCCAATTCACTAAATATATTCAAAAAGGAGTTAGATGAGGTCCTTACTGCTAGGGGGATCAAGGGGTATGGCGAGAAAGCAGGAATGGGGTACTGAAGTTGAATGTTCAGCCATGAACTCATTGAATGGCGGTGCAGGCTAGAAGGGCCGAATGGCCTACTCCTGCACCTATTTTCTATGTTTCTATGTTTCTGTCTGCCAGAGTCAGTCGATTCATCAAAGGCTGATTATCATCGGCCTTTTACATAAGAACACAAGAAATAGGAGCAGGAGTAGACCGTACGGCCCCTGGAGCCTGCTCTGCCATTTAATACAATCATTTTTGATCTGATTATAGACTCAGGACCACTTTCCTGCCTGCTCCCCATAACCCCTTAGTCCCTTATCGGTTAAGAAACTGTCTACCGCTGTCTTAAATTTATTCAATGTCCCAGCTTCCACAGTTCTCTGAGGCAGCGAATGCCACAGATTTACAACCCTCTGAGAAAAGCAATTTCTCCTCATCTCAGTTTTAAATGGGCGGCCCCTTATTCTAAGATAATGCCCCCTAGTTCTAGTCTTCCCTATCAGTGGAAACATCCTCTCTGCATCCACCTTGTCAAGCCCCCTCATAATCTTATACTTTTTCATAAGATCACTTCTCATTCTTCTGAATTCCAATGAGGATAGGCCCATTCTACTCAACCTTTCCTTGTAAGTCAACCCCCTCATCTCCGGAATCAACCTAGTGAACCTTCTCTGAACTGCCTCCAAAGCAAATACATCCTTTCGTAAATATGGAAACCAAGGCAGTATTCCAGGTGTTGCCTCATCAATACCCTGTACAATTGTAGGAAGACTTCCCTGCTTTTATACTCCATCCCCTTTGCAGTAAAGGCCAAGACACCATTGGCCTTCCTGATCACTTGCTGTACCTGAATATGAACCTTTTTTGTTTCATGCACAAATACCCCCAGGTCCCACTGTACTGCAGCACTTTACAATTTTTCTCCATTTAAATAATAACTTGCTCTTTGATTTTTTTTTTGCCAAAGTGTATGACCTCACACTTTCCAACATTATGCCAAGTTTTTGCCCACTCACTTAGCCTGTCTATGTCGTTCTGAAGATATTTTGTGTCCTCCTCACACATTGCTTTTTATCCCATCTTTGCAACATCAGCAAACTTGGCTATGTTACACTCGGTCCTTTCTTCCAAGTTGTTAATATAGATTGTAAATAGTTGGGGTCCCAGCAGCACCCCACTAGTTACTGATTGCCAACCCGAGAATGAACCATCTATCGCGACTCTCTGTTTTCTGTTAGCCAATCCTCTATCCATGCTAATATATTACCCCCAACCCCGTGAACTTTTATCTTGCGCAGTAACCTTTTATGTGGCACCTTGTCAAATGCCTTTTGGAAGTCCAAATACACCACATCCACAGGTTCCCCTTCATCCACCATGTTCATTGCATCCTCAAAGAATTCCAACAAATTTGTCAAACATGACTTCCCCTTCATAAATCCATGCTGACTCTGCCTGACCAAATTATGCTTTTCCAAATATCCTGTTACTGCTTCTTTAATAATGGACTCCAACATTTTCCCAACCACAGATGTTAAGCTAACTGGTCTCGTTTCCTGCTTTTTGTCTGACTCCTTTTTTAAATAGGGGTGTTACATTTGCCGTTTTCCAATCTGCTGGGACCTCCCAGAATCCAGGGAATTTTGGTAAATTATAACCAATGCATCCACTATCCCTGCCATTACTTCTCTTAAGACCCTAGGATGCAAGTCATCAAGTCCAGGGGATTTATCCGCCTTTAGTCCCATTATCTTACTTCTCAGTAAAGATTGATACAAAATATTTGTTCAGAGTTTCTGCCATCTCCATGTACCCCATCACTAATTCGTGTTCTCGTCCTCTGAGGGACCAACATTTACTTTAGCCATTCTTTTCCTTTTTATATACCGAGAGAAACTCTTGCTATCTGTTTTTATATTTTGTGCTAGTTTACTTTCATAGTCTATCTTCCCTTAATGATTTTTTTTGTCGTTCTTTGCTGGCTTTTAAAAGCTTCCCCATCTTCTGTCCTCCCACTAGTTTGGGCAACTTTGTATGTCCTTGTTTTAAATTGGATACCGTCCTTTATTTCTTTAGTTAGCCACGGATGGCTATCTTTTCTTTTACACCCTCAATGGAACTGGAACTGGATTGCAGTGGGACTTTCAGGAGAATATTAAAGTTGGGCACCACAGAAATAATTACAATCTGAGCATCAATATCAGGGCAACTTATTCCTGGGGCATTCATTCATCGTGGGCCACCCTGACCTGCGAGAGGACATATTCTCATCCATTCCGTGTACTGCTTTCATCTGCATAGTGTTACATGTAATGAGATTCATGATCGGTATTGAAATGTATTCTGGAATGTAATGTAAACCTGTTATTATCTGCTCCATGTAATACCCTTATTTGCACAGTACTACATGTAACGTGATTTACGGATTGTACTAAACTGTACCTTGAAATGAAATGCACGCTAGTGCATCGTATGGAACTGCTGTCCACATCCAAACGAATTGTATGGAATTGCTGACCGCAAGGTACTGAACTATTTTCCAATGTATTTGGAAAATTTTATATAAATAAAGTATATTTTTAAAGAAAAAAAAGCCACCGCGGGTCGGGAGGATAAAAGAGCATACCACTGCAGCTTCCAGAGTGAGCTGCTACAAGTGTGCGACGGCTTCGAGGTGGGCGACTGGATGACATCATCAAAACCCAGGTCACAGTTTGGAGCGTGGGCAGGATCATCGGCGGGGTCCAGGTACAGCGGAGGAGCGGGAAGGTCGGGGCGGATGAGCGGTGAGAGATCGTGGCGGAGGAACGGTGAGAGATCGTGGCGGAGGAACGGTGAGAGATTGTGGCGGAGGTGCGATGAATGAGGGTACGGGCCCAGAAGAGCCGAGAGCCCAGGGGCAGCACGGACCTGTCCACACTGCGATATGTGTGCGCACTAGGTCCTAGAAGCAGAGCAGGTCTCCAGCCATCCTGGTTAACCCTTGCCACTGGATAAAGGCCAAGCTCTGTCAATCCCGTGTGGTGGCTGGTGTGAGACGGTCACCACACGTTAAAACAATCCAGGCACAGGCATCTTCCACCCTTCAATTGGAGTTCAGGACTGGAATATCGGCTCCTTCATTGAAACATCTGCGACCCCCTGTGGAAGCAAGTCATCCTGGTTCCTGGGACCGCCAATGATGATGATGAAGACCATTCTCGGGGAGGTTGCGGGTATTCCCGGGATTCTGCAGATATTGTGGGAGGCAGATTAGTTTGGTGACAATTGCAGATCCGCCCCGGAATAGACAAAACAATCTGTGACCCTCCTGTGAAGCGCCTGGGGACCTTTTACTGCGTTAAAGGCGCTATATAAACACAAGTTGTTGTTGTTGTCCCGCCAAACCCTCTTTTTTCACAGGCAGTCCCTCGGAATCGAGGAAGACTTGCTTCCACTCCTAAAATTAGTTCTTTGGTGGTTGAACAGTCCAATACGAGAGCCACACCCTGTCACAAGTGGGACACATGTTCGTCGGAGGAAGGGATGGGTGGCACTGATTTATCACACGCTCCTTTCGCTGCCTGCGCCTGACCTCTTCACGCTCGCGGCGCTGAGATTCGAAGAGCTCAACAACCTCCCGATCCACTTCCTCCACTTCGGGTGGTCTTTGGCCAGGGACTCCCACGTGTCGGTGGGGATGTCGCACTTTATCAGGGAGGCTTTGAGGGTGTCCTTGTAACGTTTCCTCTGCCCACCTTTGGCTCATTTGCCGTGACGGAGCTCCGTGTAGAGTGCTTGCTTTGGGAGTCCCGTGTCTGGCATGCGGACAATGTGGCCTGCCCAGCGGAGCTGGTCGAGTGTGGTCAGTGCTTCAATGCTGGGGATGTTGGCCTGGTCGAGGACGCTAACGTTGGTGCGTCTGCCCTCCCAGGGGATTTGCAGGCTCTTGCGGAGACATCGCTGGTGGTATTTCTCCAGCGACTTGAGCTGTCTGCTGTACATGGTCCATGTCTCTGAGCCATACAGGAGGGCGGCTATTGCTACAGCCCTGTAGACCATGAGCTTGGTGGTAGGTTTGAGGGCCTGGTCTTCAAATACTCTTTTCCTCAGGCGGCCGAAGGCTGCACTGGCGCACTGGAGGCGGTGTTGGATCTGGTGGTCAATGCCTGCCCTTGTTGATAAGAGACTCCCGAGGTTTGGGAAATGGTCCCCGGTGTCCAGGGCCGCGCCGTGGACCTTGCTGACTGGGAGGCAGTGCTGTGCGGCGGGGACAGGCTGCTGGAGGACCTTTGTCTTACGGATGTTTAGTGTCAGGCCCGAGCTCTCGACCGCCTCAGTAAAAACGTCACAATGTCCTGGAGTGGAACACAGGGGCAAAGGTCACCGCCCGTTAAACATTCAAATATTTCAACCCAACCGCCAAGCTCCGAGCGCGAGCCTCGCTCAACCCAAATCATGGCCGCAAACCCCGCCTCCCGGCGGCGCTGATTGGCCAGGGTCGGCCCGGTGAGGAGCTCCCGGGGGAAGCGGATTGGCCGGAGCACCTGTCACTCAGAGTGAGGGAGGCGGGTTCCCGGGGCGGGGCTGTCCCCGGGGAAGTGGATTGGCCGGAGCGCCTGTCACTCAGAGTGAGGGAGGCGGGCCCGGGCCTCAGTGGGACTCGGAGTTCGGGCAGTGTGTTTGGGCCGGGCGCCAGTGACGCGGCGCTGGGCCCTTGTGTCGGTGAGTTGGAGCCGGTGGGAGCGGCCGCCTGGTTTTATACCCGGGGGGTGAGGGCTGGGATGAGGGGAGGGGTGATTGAGGAGGAGGGGGATGTGTTTGCTCCAGTCTGTACTATATATAATGTGTTGAATGTTGTTGTGGATTGTTACAGAGGGGAAACACATTGAAATAGTGTTTGCAATGACAGGGTCTGCTGCCCAGTGAGTGAGCCACAGGCCTGGCTGCTGGGTACAGGATGTGCTGCAGAGGGCACAGATCAAATGTTTCATCTATTGGAAGGTAATGCACCTAATTCCGGACCTGCCAAGTCTGTTATTTGGAGTGGGCACCATATAGCGGATCATTTTTAAATTCACAAACCGCAGCCGTGCCTTCAGCTGCCTGGGCCCTGAGCTCTGGATTCTCTCCCTAAACCTCTCCGCCTCTCTACCCCTCTCCTTTAAAGTGCTCCTTAAAACCTGCCTCTTTTACCAGCTTTTGGTCACCTGTCTTAATATCTCCTCACGTGGCTCAGTGTTGGCACCGATTTAAGAAGCGGGGTGAAATGCAACTTTGTTTTTAAACACAGTGAGTTGTTGTGATCTGGAACTACTTTTGAAGTGTACTTGTGGTTGTAATGTAGGAAACGTGGCCGTCAATCTGCACACGGCAAGCTCCCACAAGCAGCAATGTGTTAGTGACCAAATAATATGTTTTTTTGTTGATGTTGGTTGAGGGATAAATATTGGCCAGGGACATTGTGGATAACTTCGCCTGCTCTTCAAAATAGTGCCGTGAGATCTTTTACATCCACCTGAGGGGGTAGACGGGGGCTCGGTTTAAGATTTCATCCGAAAGACGGCACCTCCGACAGTGCAGCGCTCCCTCAGCACTGCATTGGTGTGTCAGCCTAGATTTTGTGCTCAAGGTTCTGGAGCAGGACTTAAACCCAAAACCTTCTGAGTCTAAAAAAAACCAAATTGGTAATACAGAAAAATAGACAGGAGGAGTTGGGGGCAGGTCTTGGTGCAATTATCTCCCTCCTGTCACTATATGAAGGCACAGTTTTAAGAGGATAACTTCTTTACCCAGAGAGTGTTGAGAATGTGGGATTCGCTGTTGCATGGAGTTGTTGAGGAGAATAGCATAGATGCAATTAAGGGGAAACTAGGTTCTTTATTATTCTTTATTGTCATCCTTTATTATCAGGGTCCCCCCCGCTTTACCATTCGAGCCTGCTCCTCCGTTCAATAAGATCTTGGTTAATCTTCGACCTTAACTCTACTTTCCTGCCCAATCCCCCTATATCTTGATTCCCCCAGAGTCCAAAAATCTATCGGTCTCAGCCTTAAATATACTCAGAGACTCAGCATCCACAGCCCTTTGGGTTAGAGAATTCCAAAGATTCACATCCATCTCAGTGAAGAAATTCCTCCTCATCTCGGTCTTATATGGCCGACCCCTTATCCTGAGACGATGTCCCCTAGTTCTAGACTCTCCAGACAGGGGAAACAACCTCTCAGCATCTATCCTGTCAGTCCCCCTCAGAATCTTGTGTTTCAATGAGAACACCTCTCTTTCTTCTTAACTCGAGAGAGTATGGGCCCAATGTGCATTGGGGAGGGGGGAATAGGATGAGGATGGGGGATAAGAAGGGGGATGGGATGAGGATGGGGAGAGGAAGGGGGATGGGATGAGGAGTGGGAATGGTGAGGCAGAGGAAGGATGCAAATAATCCCTATAATATAATGGTGGGTAATCTTAGTCATGGGTTAAAGACGATCTGTGCATGGGATCTTCTGTTTTTTTGAGGGGGCGTCCTCTATTGTAAGGTGTGTATGTGTGTGCTTAAATTAGACTTGTAGTGTGAAGAATCTGCTCATAGCTGGAGTATGGGTAAGAAATGATTGAATCAGCAACGACAGGAAATGATGCTGTATCAGGACTATCTCAGTCACACACTGTCGCTGACTTGTGTCTGACAGTTTCTAGCAGAGGACATGTCATGCTGCAATAATGGTGTGTGTTAATCCCGTAGAAAGAAAGACTATATCGTGTTTTTCACAAGCTCAGGACATCCCAAAGTGCTTTACAGCCAATGAAGTACTTTTGAAGCGTAGTCAGTGTTGTAAAGTAGGAAATGCAGCAGCCAATTTGCGCACAGCAAGATCCCACGAACAGCAATGTGACAATGACCAGCTCATCTGTTTTAGTGATGTTGGTTGAAGGATAAATATTGACCCAGGACACTGAGGTGAACTCCCCTGCTCTCCTTCCCAATAGGAAACATGGTGTTGCCTGACTTTACATTTTATTTAAATTTCAGGATATCTTGTGAGCTGGAGGAGGGCAGGAATCTTACTGTGAATCTAATGTTGTTGAAGTTTCAAAAGCTCAGTACTTCTGTTCATAGTTCAGCTGATTCTGCATGTCTTAACTCAGTATGTCCTGGCTCAGTGTGATTGGGACAGTCATGCCGCATACTCTGTGTTGATGCAAAGCAGTTTGAGATTGATGGCGAGGGGAGATGTGCAGAGTAACTCTGAAGACCAATAGTTTCCATTGACCGTAGGCCAGGAGAGAGTTTGACTCCACTTCAGCTTTGCACCAGCTGCAACCATTATGAAGTGAAGTTAAAACAGTTGGTCCAGCTAAGAATTTATTTTAAAATTCACATTTAATCTTTCTAATTTTAACAGAGCCCCGACTCTGCTGTCAGCACCTAGAATCATAGAAACACACAGCACGAGAGGAGGCCATTCGGCCCATCGTGCCTGTGTTGGCTCTTTGAAAGAGCTGTCCCATTAATCTCGCTCCCTTGCTCTTACCCCAGAGCCCTGTGAATGTCTCCTAGTCAACTATTTATCCAATTCTCTATTGAATCTGCTTCCACCATCCTTTCAGGCAGGGCACTCCAGATCACCATAACTCACTGTGTAAAAATGTATCCGCTCATTTATCCCCTGGATTTTTTTTTTGCCATTTGCCAATTATCTCTAGATCTCTGAGTTTCAATCTCAGGAAAAAATGAAGACAATCCTACATTCTCTGAGGAAGAAGAAAACCTTTTTAAGATTTTAAGTTTAAGCTCGAAGAGAGCATCTCCGAAATGAAGGTGAATTCTCAGTGGGCCGATATGGGCTGTGCCTGTACGGGTAGCGTGTTATGCACCCCATGCCCGGCTAACAGAACTCTATCCCTGTGCATTTTCAGTAGCTTGGCTTGGTGTTTATTAAGCATTACGGCTAAAGGGATCAAGGGGTATGGAGAGAAACCAGGAATGGGATACTGAAGTTGCATGATCATATTGAATGGTGGTGCAGGCTCAAAGGGCCGAATGGCCTACTCTTGCATCTATGTTTCTATGTGCTGGTGACCTGCGATAGTTTTGCTTCCTTTTTTAACAAACTCTTTTTGTCTTCACAGGAACAGTCGAATCAGTCGCAGAACCTCATCGACTCTGAATTTTCGACATTGCGCAATATTTTGGATGAAAAGGAACAGAATTTGGTCGAAGAACTGAATGAGGAAAAGATGATATTTTATTCGGAATGGAGATAAATCTGCGAGAAATCCGAGACCATTCACGATAAGCTTTCCTTGTTGTATATAAATAACCTGAACTTGGGGATAGAAAGTACAATTTTGAAGTTTGCAGGTGATACAAAACTTGGCAACGTAGTGAATAGTGAGCAGGATAGTAGCAGACTTCAGGAGGAGATAGACAGACTGGAGAAATGGGCAGATACAGTTTAATGCGGATGAGTGTGAAGTGATGCACTTTGGGGCAAACAACATGGAGAGGCATTGTAATCTAAATAGTGCTATTTTGTGGGTTGTGAAAGAACAGAAGGAACTGGGGTAAATGTTCACAAACCTTTGAAGGTGGCAGGGCAAGTTGATAAGACAGTGAAGAAAGCTTGTGGGATACTTGGCTTTGTAAACGGGGGCATTGAATTCAATACAAGGAAGTCATGCTGAACCTTTACACATCACTGGTTAGGCCTCAGGGCAGTGGAAGCAGATTCCATCGGGACGTTCAAAGGGCAATTGGACATGTAGTTGGAGAGAACTAATTTTCAGGGTTATGGGGAGAGGATTGGGTGTGGGAATAAATTGGACAGCTCTTTCACAGGATCAACAGCTTTAATCTCCTCGGTGTCTTTGACATCCAGGCCCACATCACGTCCCTGCTGTCTACTCTGCTGTGCCTGAATATATGTTTTTCCTTTAATTTACTTTTTAAAAAAAATTAATTTCACTGAGTTGTGGAAATCTGGAAGTCCCTCCCTTTAAAAGACTGAATGCGAGGATCAAACCATTCACCATTTTCCAGACTGAGATGGGTAGATTGTTGTTGGTGAAGGGCATCAAGGGATATGGAGCAGAAGTGGGTAAATGCATTTGAGGTACAGATCGAACTGAATGGTGGAACAGGCTCCTCCTGTCCCTGTGCACCATCCTCTGCAGTCAGCCATGTTTATAATATTCCCACAACACTGGAGTTCCTGAGTGCTGCAGTAACCTCGTGTTTTGGAATTGCTGATTCCGAATGCATTCAGCATTCACGTCTATACAGCTTACTGTAGATGTTCCATCTTTTGGCCCCTAGTTTACCCTTGTTAATGTTACCTGGTTCTTGTATATCACCCACCTGCTGTCTAGATTCCACTCTGTAATCAATGTCATGTGGATCACCTTTCCTCCTGGCCTTCTCCCTCCTCCAATGTAAATGCTTCTTGCAGCTACTTCAACGTTCCTGACCAGTTCCATTGTTTTTATTTGGTTATATCTCTCCCATTTTTTCTCAGAAGAACACCACCATTTACTTTTCGAAGTCCCAGTATTATTTTAGCCGCAGGTTGACAGTTATTCATATTTAAAATATTCTTTGCAAACATCTTTTTCACCAAAAACTGGAATTATAACAAAGGAAATTGCCTTGATTTTTCGAAGCCATTCTTGCATGGGAAGCTGGAGTCCTTACAGGATTTCTTACACTGTCATTTAGCCCTTCCTGCTGCTCCTCCAGTACCTTTTGTCATATATCTTCAATATGCACAGACCTATCTCTCGGTAACCAACTCATCATCATTACCACACTTATCACCCACCTCCCTACAGCCAGAATCTCCCTGCACCTCACCAACTGCATCTTTGTCCTAACAATGTTCTCTGGCTTCTGAACTACTTCCTCCATGACTTGGTCTTCTGCATTAGGAGTTAGTGCTTGATCTATTTGAACGGAGAGCCTTTCCTGTTTTCTTACATAACCCGTAAAATGTAGAAATTGTGTTTTTGATTCCAAAGTCTAAATGGTTAATGTGAACAGCAGTGGTCCCAGCCCTAATCCTTGTGGAAGACCATTATTCATTATTATACTTTTTGTTTCTAGACATTCTATTTTCTCCTTTAGTAGGGATTCCATTATTTTTCCTGCCACCGATGTGAAGCTGACTAGTCTGTAATTACCTAGACATGTTCTATTCTCCTCCTTAAATATAGGTACTCCGTTAGCTGTTCGCCAGTCCTCTGGCAATACACCTTTTTCTGAAGAATTTTTAAATATGTGCAGTAATGCCTCTGATATCTCTTCCTTAGATTCTTTTAAAATACGTGGATGCAGAGGTTTTATCCTGAGTTTGATTAGTTTATTTAATGTATCCCCTTTCTTTATTTTAAATGCACTTCTCATTACTCATGTCATGTCCACCTGTTCTATCTAAATACTGAAGCGAAATAATGATTTAATATTTCTGCCATCTCGCTATCGTTACTCGTGGCATTGCCTGTCTATCCTTTAATGGCCCTATTCCCATCCCAACCTTCCTTTTCCTATTATCTTCCTGTAAAATATTTAATTTTGTTTTATGTTCCTTGATAATTTCATTTCATATTTCCTCTTTGCCTTCCTAATTTTTTTTTTACTTCTCTCCTGATCCCTTTGTATTCTCCCTTATCATGCCCTACCCTGTTGTTTATCTACTTAATGTATGCCTCTTTCCTTACCCCCAATTGGTCAAATCACTTTCGATCACCTGATGCCCCAAAGCCTTTCCACCATCTACAAGGTACAAGTCAGGAATGTGATGGAATACTCTCCACGTGCCTGGATGAGTGCAGCTCCAGCACCACTCAAGATGCTCGACACCATTCAGGACAAAGCAGCCGCTTGATTGGTATCCCACCCACCACCTTCATCATTCATTCCCTTCACCACTTTCGCACTGTGGCTGCTATAGGGAGGGAGGAACTATCACTAAAGAAGTAGCACTCGGTAAAATAATGGGACTAAAGACGGACAAGTCTCTTGGACCTGATGGCTTGCAGTGTGGGGTCCTAAAAGAAGTGGCTGCAGAGATAGTGCATGCATTGGTTGTAATTACCAAAATTGCCTGGATTCTGGGGAGGTCCCAACGGATTGGAAAACCACAAATCTAACATCCTTATTTAAAAAAGGAGACAGACAAAAAGCAGGAAATATAGACCAGTTAGCCTAACATCTGGAGTTGGGAAAATGTTGGAGTCCATTATTAAGCAAGCAGTAGCAGGACATTTGGAAAAGCATAAATTCAATCAAGCAGAATCAGCATGGGTTTATGAAAGGGAAATCATGTTTGACAAATTTGCTGGTGTTCTTTGAGGATGTAACGAGCAGGGTGGATAAGGGGGAACCAGTGGATGTGGTGTATTTGGATTTCCAGAAAGCATTTGATAACGTGTCACATAAAAGATTACTGCACAAGATAGAAGTTCCCGGGGTTATCATGGATTGAGGATTGGCTAACGAACAGAAAACAGAGAGTCGGAATAAACGGGTCATTTTCCGGTTGGCAAACGGTAACTAGTGGGGTGCTGCAGGGATCGGTGCTGGGGCCTCAACTATTTATAATCTATATTAATGACTTGGATGAAGGGACCGAATGCAATGTGGCCAATTTGCTGATGATACAAAGAAGGATGGGAGAGCAAATTGTGAAGAGGACACAAGAAATCTGCAAAGGGATATAGACAGGCTGAGTGAGTGGGCAAAAATTTTGCAGATGGAATACAATGTGGCACAATGTGAGGTTGTCCAATGTGAGGCAGAAAAAATAGAAAAGCAATTACAATTTAAATGGAGAAAAATTGCAGAGTGCTGCAGTACAGAGGGACCTGGGGGTCCTTGTGCATGAAACACAAAGTTACTATGCAGGTACAGCAAGTGATCAGGAAGGCAAATGAAATGTTGGTCTTTATTGCCATGGGGACAGAGTATAAAAGCAGAGAAGTCCTGCTACAACTGTACAGGGTATTGATGAGGCCACACCTGGAGTACTGCATACAGTTTTGGTCTCTGTATTTAAGGATATACTTGCATTGGAGGCTGTTCAGAGAAGGTTCACTAGGTTGATTCTGGAGATGGCGGGGTTGACTTATGAAGGTAGGTTGGGCCTATACCCATTGGAGTTTAGAAGAATGAGAGGTGATCTTATCGAAACATATGATATGAAGGGGGCTTGACAAGGTGGATGCAGAGAGGATATTTCCACTCATAGGGGAAACTAAAACTAGGGGACATAGTCTTAGAATAAGGGGCCGCCCATTTAAAACTGAGATGAGGAGGAATTTCTTCTGAGGGTTGTAAATCTGTGGAATTCTCCGTCCCAGAGAGCTGTAGAGACTGGGTCATTGAATATATTTAAGGCCCTGAACAAGGGACTGCACAAAGTCACGCGCTGCGGCTCAGACAATCAACGGTGCAAGTCCCGCCCCTCGGGCTCCCTGATTGTTGGTTGGAGGACCCGCCGGATCACTGCTCCAGGCTGCCCCGCTCACTCCCCATTGGTCGGAAGCTCCCGTCAATGAGGCCATGGGCCCGTGTCACGTGTCCTGCGAGCGCGTTCCGCCAAACTGGTGGAAACTGGTCTCGGGACCCGGATGTGCGTACTCTCAGGTTTGAATTTCCCTTTATTCTCTCCCTATCTCCCTCCTCCCTCCTCCCCCCCCCCGCGCAATTCTCTACCCAATCGGAGCGGAGAAAACTCCGATTGCGGCTCTTAAACGGACACAAACGCCTTTCCCCGGAAGGCCCCATGCCGACTCCGTGCCACAGGATCCGAGTGTGGGGGGAGGGGGCGGTTGGTGTCCTCTGGGCATGCGCGGTTATTACCATTGCGACCGAGAGGGAGGCGCTGTGCCGGACACGGTTCCCGGGGCGCAGGCGTGGACTCTGGGCTGTCAATCACCCATCAGGCAGTGCGACTGCTGATGAGACCTGTGACGACATAGAATCCCAGACATTTACAGCACAGGAGGAGGCCATTCGGCCCATCGTGTCCCTGCCAGCCGGCACAGAGCTCTCTGGCCTAATCCCACTTTACAGCTCTTGGTCTGTAGCCCTGTAGGTAACGGCACAAAAAAGAAAGACTTACATTTATACAGCGCCTTTCACGACGATTGGCATCTCAAAGTTCTTTACAGAGAACGAAGTACTGTTGGAGCATAGTCACTGTTGCAATGTGGGAAACGCGGTGGCTAATTTGAGCACAGCAAGCTGCCACAAACAGCAATGTGATAATGACCAGATAAACTATTTTTGTTATGTTGATTGAGGGATAAATATTGGCCAGGACACCAGGGATAACTCCCCTGCTCTTCTTCGAAATAGTGCCAATGGATCTTTTACGTCCACCAGAGAGAGAGCAGACGGGGCCTCGGTTTAATGTCTCATCCGAAAGTCGGCTCCTCTCCCTCAGCTCGACACTGGTGTGTCAGCCTAGATTTTTTTTTGTGCTCAAGTCTCTGGAGTGGGACTTGAACTCACAACCTTCTGTCTCAGATGAGAGTGCTACCCACTGAGCCACAGCTGATCCCTCTGCTAAGGGACATAGGTCCTTGCTATCCACTCTATCCAGGCCCTCATAATTTTATACACCTCATTTAGGTCTCCCCTCTAATCCTTCTACCAATTACTTTAATTCTCTGCCCCCTGAGTTATTGACCATTCTGCTAAAGCAAACAGGTCCTTCCTATCCACTCTATCTTGGCCCCTCAAGTGCACATCCAGGTACTTTTAAATGCTATGAGGGTTTCTGCCTCTACCACCCTTTCAGGCAGTGAGTTCCAGACTCCCACCATCCTCTGGGTGAAAAAATCATCTCAAATCCCATCTACACCTTCGACCAATTACTTTAAATCTATGCCCCCCAGTTATTGACCCTGCTACTAAGAGAAATAGGTCCTTCCTATCCACTCTATCTTGGCCGCTCATAATTTTATACACCTCAATGAGGTCTCCCCTCTGTTCCAAAGAAAACAACCCCAGCCTATCCAATCTGTCCTCATAGATAAAATTCTCCAGTCCAGGCAACATCCAAGTAAATCTTTGTACCCTCTCTGGTGCAATCACATCTTTCCTGTAATGTGGTGACCAGAACTGCACACAGTACTCTAGCTGTGGCCTAACTAGAACCCAGCCAGTCAGCACCTTCAGGGGAGGAGAGGGAGGGGAACCAGTGAGTGCAGAACTGAACCCAGCCAGAGTCAGCACCTTCAGGGTCAGAGAGGGAGGGGAACCAGTGAGTGTAGAACTGAACCCAGCCAGAGTCAGCACCTTCAGCAAGAAGGAAAAAATGTTGGAGATGATGTAATGGGTTTGGATTTCAGCATGGGGAGTAGGGATAGTGTGTGTGACGGGGATTTACAGCTGTGGAGACACCAGAGAGGAATGTGTGTACCATAGAAACTAGAATTGACTGTTCTGAATTTCTATCCTGTCCTTAGTGATGACTCTTGTAAACTCCTTTTACAGGGGATTAGAAAGGGAAGATTTGTAGATGGGAAACTCACACCAAACATCACCAAGATCTGACAGTCACTCGATCCACCGCAACATGAATATCATCGGCCTCTGAATGCGGAAAGAGAAATGTTTGTCTGATCTGTCTGCGGGAAAAGATTTCAAACATCAGTGTGATTGGAAAAGTACCGAGACACACACACCCGAGTGAGTGTTCCTGTGCAGACTGTGGAAAGAGCTTTAACCAGTTACAGCCTGAAAAAACATCGCACCATTCACAGCGGGGAGAAACTGTACATATGTTCTGTGTGTGGACCAGGCTTCAACTGATCGTTCAATCTGGAGAGACACAAGGACACCCGCACCATGGAGAATCCGTGGAAATGTAGGGACTGTGGAAAGGGATTCCGTTCCCCGTCCCTGCTGGAAATTCATCGACGCAGTCACACTGGGGAGAGGCCGTACACCTGCTCTGTGTGTGGGAAGGGATTTACTATTTCATCCAACCTCATTGAACACCAGCGAGTTCACACCGGGGAGAGGCCATTCACCTGCTCAGAGTGTGGGAAGAGATTCACTTGTTCATCTCACCTCACTCATCACAAACGAATTCACACTGGAGAGAGACCGTTCATCTGCTGTGTGTGTGGGAAAGGATTCATGAAATCATCTCACCACCTGAGACACCTGCGTTTTCACACTGACGAGAGACCGTTTACCTGCTCCGTGTGTGGGAAGGGATTCACAAATTCATCCAACCTTCTGGCTCACCAGCGTATCCACACTGGGGAGAGGCCGTTTACCTGCTCCGTGTGTGGGAAGGGATTCAGTCAGTCATCCAGTCTGCTGAGACACCAGCGAGTTCACACTGGGGAGAGGCCGTTCACCTGCTGTGTGTGTGGGAAGGGATTCACTCAGTCATGCAATCTCACTGCACACCAAGTTGTTCACACCAATAGGAGACCATTTAAATGTTATGACTGTGAGAAGAGCTTTAAAAGCAGAAGTGATCTGAGGAAACACCAACGTACCCACACTGGGGAGAGGCCGTTCACCTGCTCTGAGTGTGGGAATGGATTCACTGCCCCATCCCACCTGCTGACACACCAGCGAGTTCACAAGTGACTGCAGGAATTGGATTCTGCTGTGAATCACATCGGGACTGAACCGTGTTCATTCTGACAGTCGGGCTGTGTTTCCCCTGTAACTGGGCTGGAATTTTATTTTCTGGATATCTGACAAATAAATCAGCTTTGGTTCCAACACAGTGTGTCGATTCCTTGATTTCTCCAATATAAGAGGAGACTAATTGATATCCTGTTACCAACTGTTCCTTTTTTGGAACTTTTCTCCATTTAACAAAGACCTGTCCTTATGTAGCACCTTACCTGACCTCAGGATGTCCCAAAGTGCCAATGAGGTACAACAACATCAAAGTACATTTGAAGTGCATTCACTGTTGCAATGTAGGAAATGCAGCAGACAATTTGCACAGAGCAAGCTGCCACGAACAGCAATGTGATACTGGTCAGATAATCTGTTTTAATGATATTGATTGAAGGCTGATGGGGCCTCGGTTCAGCGATTCATCCGAAAGATGGCAACACTGACAGTGCAGCAATCCCTCAGTACTGCATTGGAATGTCAGCCGAGATTTTGTGCTCAAGTCTCTACAGGTGGACTTGAACCCACAACCTACTGACTCAGAGACAAAACTGCTACCGCTGAGCCACGACTGACACTCGATCATTACTTGTGATTATTTTAGTTCTCATACCTTCGGTTACTCTCATGGACAAACCGCAGCTCGCCATACCTTCCAGAGTGTCTCTCCTAGCCTTGGTATCCAGAGAAGGTATTGGTAACATGTCCATGTACCTGCCTGGAAGTGTTTGATGGGACAGTGTAGAGGAGCTTTACTCTGTATCTAACCCGTGCTGTACCTGACTGGAGAGTGTTTATGGCGGACACTAGGTGCTCAGAATACCCCATTCCCCGCCACAGACATCCATCACCTCTATGAGAACATCAGTTAACCCAAAGATGAGAGAAACCCATCAGTTCCTCCCCCGGACACAGATCCGGAGGGACAGTGAGTGTCCCGAACATTGTTGTACAGTGTGCTCGATAGTTCCTCCCATGGTCTGAGCCTTTTGGTGATGATTTGAATTTGATGCCCTCGAATTACTGACTCATCGACTGGTGGAAATAGTTTATCCTCATTTACCTGATCAAACTTTGAACACCTCCCTCAGATCTCCAATTACCCTTTGTTCTAATGAAAAGAGCCCCAGTTTCTCCAATCTCCCCTGATAACTAAAGCCTCTCTTCCCTGGTATCATCTCAGTGAATCTCTCTGCACCCTCTCCATGGCCTCGACATCCTTCCTGGTGTAAGATCCCCAAAACCTGACACAATATTCGAACTGCAGCCTAACCAATGATTTGTGCAGGTTTACATGCCCTCTGCCCTTTTGTACTCCACACCCCTATTTATAAAATCTAGGACCCGATGTGCTGTTTAACCACTTTATCAACATAAAATGGCTAAAATACATTGACTTTAACTTAAATGTGCATCATGGGAAAGAGAACTTTAGTCTGAGTTAGAAACTCACAATCGATTCACTGCAGACAGGTCACCATGGCAACACTGATCAGACATTCCATTCACTGAACCCACTGTTGCAATCTGTAATCAGATCAGGGGAAAGAACAGAGTTTGTCTGTCAGTAACCACAATGCAAGCTCAAACCAGAGTGAGTAACACAATAGATTCGATTTATAATGTGTGATGTTGATACCTATAATTGTGGAACTATAAGAAATAACAACTAACAGCAGGCAGGGGAGTTTAGGGATATTGAGAAAATTACTGAAGAAAAGTAACTGCTGGGAACCAGGGAAAGTGACCTTGTAAATCACAAATGAGAGAAGTTCCAGCTGTCTTTTCCTCGCTTCCTGCCAAAACCCAGCTGGGAAGGCAAAGAAGAGTCTGGTGCCAGAGGTGGATCAGTGCAGGGTATAAGAGTGAGGGGAGACTGATGTAAGGGGGCAGTCGGGACTGGAGACACCGGAGATCAAGCTCAGGGCATCCAGCGGGCTGACCTGGTGTCAGTTACTGTGGACACGCAGGACTTGCATCTTTACTCTGATGTGGTAGAGCACAGAGGATCTGCTCAAATTATATTTCTTATGTTAAAGTTGCTAATAATAATTGAATATATTTAAGGTGGAGATAGACAGAGTTTAGAAAGATAAGAGAGTGAAGGGTTATGGGGAGCAGGCAAGAAAGTGGAGTTGAGGCCAGGATCAGATCAGCCATGATCTTATTGAATGGCAGAGCGGACTCGAGGGGCCAGATGGCCTACTCCTACTCCTATTTCTTGTGTTCTAACACTAGACTCTCGATCCTTAATAAGACAAGGAATTAGCTAGAATCTTACAACCCTAAATCTCTCTGCTCCTCTACTCCATTGAAAGTTTTACCATTTAATGTACATTTCCTCTCTTTTTCTTCCTCCCAAAATATATTGCAGCACATTTCTCTGCATTAAATTTCATTTCACATTTATCCGCTCCAATTACTAACCTGTGTATTGACAATGAAGGCACTTAAAGTCCGCTTCAGTTGGCCATGGGTCCTTTTTGGCATTAACTGGAGATTTTGATCATATGCCCCATATACCTAAGCCCAGATCATTTCTCTACATCGAGCAGAGCAATGGTCCCAACACTGATCCTGGGAGACTCCACTGTTTACGCCCTCCAATTCTGACGGGATTGGACAGGTTCGATGCAGGAAGAATGTTCCCGATGTTGGGGAAGTCCAGAACCAGGGTTCACAGTCTAAGGATAAGGGGTAAGCCATTTAGCACTGAGATGAGGAGAAACTTCTTCACTGAGAATTGTGAACCTGTGGAATTCTCTACCACAGAAAGTTGTTGAGACCAATTCGTTAGATACATTAAAAAGGGAGTTAGATGTGGCCCTTACAGCTAAAGGGATGGAGGGATATGGAGAGAAAGCAGGAATGGGGTACTGAAGTTGCATCATCAGCCATGATCATATTGAATGGTGGTGCAGGCTCAAAGGGCTGAATGGCCTACTCCTGCACCTACTTTCTATGTTTCTATGAAGAACCTCCATTAACCGCTACTCTGTTTTCTGCCCTAAATCCAACTTCCTATCCAGCTGCCCCACTCCCTTTAATACTCTGAGCCTTAATTTGATCAACAAGCCTCCTGTCCGGCACCTTATCAAACACCTTTTGACAATCCATCTACACAACATCCCCTGCATTTCCTGAAACCCTGCTGTCTGTCCTGAATGAATACATTTCACAAACAAATGTTGCAATGTTTGCTCCGCACCACAGCATTTCATCTGTTTAAAGCCACAACAGAAAGATCCCGTTTTCTCAAGATAAATCAACTTTAAAAATGATGCAGTGTTTCAGCCAATGAGGGAGATCCTGCCCCTCACACTGATTGGTTGGAGGACCATCTGACGACTAGCTCCGGCCCCGCCCCGCTCTTCCTAACCCCTGGGGGGGGTCTCCACACACCGAGTGCGGCCCCAGGCCCTAGAGACAAACTCCGCATTATCCGCCTCCCCACAACTACCCGCCAGTTTCAGACACAAACCCCGAGACAACCAGCAAATGCCGGGAAATCCCCATCGAGTCAGGGAGCGTCTGTAAATGGAGGAGAAATGGGAACTGGTCAGGGAGCGTCTGTAAATGGAGGAGAAATGGGGACTGGTCAGGGAGCGTCTGTAAATGGAGGAGAAATGGGGACTGGTCAGGGAGCGTCTGTAAATGGAGGAGAAATGGAAACTGGTCAGGGAGCGTCTGTAAATGGAGGAGAAATGGGGACTGGTCAGGGAGTGTCTGTAAATAGAGGAGAAATTACTATTTTTAGTTAACAAATGTATCAGTGATTTTAATGGGACTCTTCCCGTGTCCCAGCTCCTGTAAATACTGGCTCTAAAGGGACTGGATTCTCAGGAGTCTCCACACTACTGGCTGCTTGTGTGTCAGTGATCTCCCATCACATTAATGTGCTTCTGCTGTGTGTGTTTAATAAAGTGCCAGGAGCACTTCACAAAAAGTGGGGAATCAGTGAGTGTGGGACTGAACGCAGCCAGAGTCAGCACCTTCAGGGGAGGGGAACCAGTGAGTGTCGAACTGAACCCAGCCAGAGTCAGCACCTTCAGGGGAGGGGAACCAGTGAGTGTAGAACTGAACCCAGACAGAGTCAGCACCTTCAGGGGAGGGGAACCAGTGAGTGTCGAACTGAACCCAGCCAGAGTCAGCACCTTCAGGGGAGGAAAGGGAGGGGAACCAAAAATTGAGGAGCAGGCCCTTCAGGTAACTATACAGGGACTACAACCTCTCACATTGAATATATACATGGGCCATGGACTCTTCTAGGCTGCAAAAAACAAACCCAGCCTTGGAATCTGGAAGGGTGTTAAGAACAGCTCTCTTGCTGCTGAAACCCTCATTCTTGCCTTTGTTACCTCTAGACTTGACTACTCCAACTCACTCTTGGCTGGCCTCCCACATTCTACACTACGTAAACTTGAGGTCAGCCAAAACTCAGCAGCCCATGTCCTAACTCGCACCAAGTCACGATCACCCATCACCCCTGTGCTTTCTGACCTACACTGGCTCCCGGTTAAACAAGGCCTTGATTTCAAAATTCTCATCCTTGTTTACAAATCGCTCCATGGCCTTGCCCCTCCCTGTCTTTTTCAGCCTCACAACCCCACAAGACCTCTGCACTCCTCAAATTCTGCCCTCTTGAACATCCCTCATTATAACTGCTCAACCATTGGTGGCCGTGCCTTCAGCTGTTTGGGCCCTAAGCTCTGGAACTCCTCCCTAAACCTCTCCGCCTCTCTACCTTTCTTTCCTCCTTTAAGATGCTCCTTAAGACCTATCTCTTTAACCAAGCTTTTGGTCATCTGCCTTAATTTCTTTTATGGCTCAGTGTCAAATGTATCTGTTGTGTCTTGTTACACTGCTGTGAAGCTCCTTGGGCTGTTTTACTATATTAGAGCCGCCCTATAAATAAAAGTTATTAATAATAATAAAAACTGTTGTACACGACTGCTCCGTGCAACACTCTCCACCCCAGATCCCCAATGGTGCAGGGAATGACCCCTGCATAGAGACCCCTCCATTGGGGACCCCAGCCTCCGCTGGACAGTAAGATGACCCGCCATTGCGACTGAGACTGGGCAATGAACAAAATTCATCAATCAATGTCACAGAAACCAGAGTGCCCGGGTTCTCAGCCCTGGGGCCAAGTACGCTGGCCACCACTTTTCCATCACTAACTCACACCTTAGACCCGGCCCAGTCTGGCTCAGTCACTAAATGCTTTCTAACTGGGATTCCAACTCTGATGGAAAGCTATGAGGCCTCATTTTATTGTGACCCCTATCAGAGAGGCTTTTAATGGCTTTAATAAACTGGCAATAAGATTTTTATTTTAAAAATTGGAACGTGGTGAAAAACACCACTAGCGCTGCCACAAAACTGACCGAGAAATCCACTTCATCAGCGCCCCTGCCACAGGACTCAATATCCACCCCCTCCACCTCTGGTGCACTGTGTCTGCAGTATGTACCCTCTTACAAAATGACCATGGTCAGGTCGTGTGGAGTCAAAGGTCAGGTAACAGAATGGATGGAAATATGGCAACAAACTGCCCTCAACTTCAACAAATGATTTCTGTTTTGCAGCCATCTTTCCATCCATTCTGCTGCCTGGCCCTTCACTCCACACGGCCTGACTTGGTCATCTTGTAGATCTCACATACTGTTGTGGATAGCAAGCTGGTTACAAAACAGGAAACAGAGTAGGGATTAAGAGTAGCTACTCGGAGACTGGCAATAGGCGGGAGATGGTGTTCCACAGGGATCGGTGCTGGGACCACTGTTCTGGCAATAGGTGGGAGGTGGTGTTCCACAGGGATCGGTGCTGGGACCACTGTTCTGGCAATAGGTGGGAGGTAGTGTTCCACAGGGATCGGTGCTGGGACCACTGTTCTGGCAATAGGTGGGAGGTGGTGTTCCACAGGGATCGGTGCTGGGACCACTGTTCTGGCAATAGGTGGGAGGTGGTGTTCCACAGGGATCGGTGCTGAGAGCACAGTTCTGGCAATAGGTGGGCACTGGTGTCCCACAGAGATCGGTGCTAGGACCACTGTTCTGGCAATAGGTGGGAGGTGGCGTTCCACAGAGATCGGTGCTGGGAACATTGTTGTTCACCATTTACATAAAGGATTTGGACTCGGGAATCAGAAGTACAATTTCCACATTTTTAGATGACACAAATTGGAAAGTAGATTTAATACTGAGGAAGACTGTGACAAAATGCAAGACATTAATAAGTTTCAGAATGCGTGTGTAATTGGGAAATGAATTTCAGTACAGATCAGTGAGAGGTGGTGTATTTTGGTAGGAAGAATAAGGAGGCCACATTCTATTTGGAAAATAGGAGTCTAAATGGGGCAGAGGAGCAAAGGGATCGAGGGGTACAGATACACAAATCACTGAAAGTAGCGACATGGGTTAATACAGCCATTTAAAACAGCAAACAAGTACTGGGGTTCATTTCTAAAGGAGCCTTCTGTTCCGTGCCCAGGAGCTCTGAACCATGGAAGAGTGTGGCTGGGACTCATTTCTTACACACCTCAAGATTAACCCGCACGGTGACTTTGCTGTCAATGCAGAGAGACGAGGAAGACCAAAGTGCCGTTTTCCCCTCTTAGTGTGGCCCTGAAGAATTGTGTCCAGGCTGAGGTTCTGTTCCTGCTGTACGATCCTCTGTCAGAATGAACATGGTTCAGTCCTGCTTGTAATTAAGAGCAGCAAAAACAGCAGAATCCATCCCCTGCAGTCACTTGTGAACTCTCTGGTGTGCCAGCAGGCTGGATGAACGAGTGAATCCCTTCCCACACTCAGAGCAGGTGAATGGCCTCTCCCCAGTGTGAACTCGCTGGTGTGTCAGCAGGTTGCATGACTGAGTGAATCCCTTCCCACACTCAGAGCAGGTGAATGGCCTCTCCCCAGTGTGAACTCGCCGGTGTGTCAGCAGGTTGCATGACTGAGTGAATCCCTTCCCACACTCAGAGCAGGTGAATGGCCTCTCCCCAGTGTGAACTCGTTGGTGTCTCAGAAGGTCGGATGACTGAGTGAATATTTTCCCACACACGGAGCAGGTAAACGGCCTCTCCCCAGTGTGAGTGCGCTGGTGTACAGTGAGTTTAGATGATCGCCTGAACCCAGTCCCGCAGTGAGAGCACCTGAACGGTCTCTCCCCACTGTGAACACGTTGATGGCAGCTCAGTTCCCCAGAACTTTTATAGCTCTTCCCACAGTCCGGACACTTAAAAGGTCTCTCATCAGTGTGAACTCGCTGATGATTCAGCAGGCTAGATGACGAAGTGAATCCCTTCCCACACTCGGAGCAGGTGAACGGCCTCTCCCAGTGTGAACTCGCTGGTGATTCAGAAGGTCGGATGACTGAGTAAATCCCTTCCCACACTCGGAGCAGGTGAACGGCCTCTCCCCAGTGTGAACTCACTGGTGATTCAGAAGGTCGGATGACTGAGTAAATCCCTTCCCACACTCGGAGCAGGTGAACGGCCTCTCCCCAGTGTGACTGCGCTTGTGCCTTGATAGGCCAGAGATTCGGCTGAAGCCACGTCCACACACACAACACGTGTACACTTTCTCCCCACCGTCAACGGTGCTTTTTGCTTCCATATTGAGAGGCCGATGATATTCAGGTCCCGATGAATCGAGTGACTGTCAGATCTTGATGCAGTGTGCGATTTGAGCTTCCCGTCTGCAAATCCGCCCCTTCTAATACCCTGTAAAATTAATTTAAAACAGGAAAAAGGGAGTGTGAGAGAGAACCCACAAAGAGGCAGGTTAGAAAATTGAACAATGAATCTGCTAATTTGTGGGGCCGGCACTCGAACAAAGTGACCATGAAAGCGGCCGGATTGTCGTAAAAACCCAACTGGTTCACTAATGTCTGACTCTGGCTGGGTTCAGTTCTACACTCACTGGTTCCCCTCTCTCTCCTTCCCCACCCTACAGCCCAGTCATTGATAATCCCCTTCCCCACCCTACAGCCCAGTCATTGATAATCCCCTTCCCCACCCTACAGCCCAGTCATTGATAATCCCCTTCCCCACTCTACAGCCCAGTCATTGATAATCCCCTTCCTCACCCTACAGCCCAATCATTGATAATCCCCTTCCCCACCCTACAGCCCAATCATTGATAATCCCCTTCCCCACCCTACAGCCCAATCATTGATAATCCCCTTCCCCACCCTACAGCCCAGTCATTGATAATCCCCTTCCCCACCCTACAGCCCAGTCATTGATAATCCCCTTCCCCACCCTACAGCCCAGTCATTGATAATCCCCTTCCTCACCCTACAGCCCAATCATTGATAATCCCCTTCCCCACCCTACAGCCCAATCATTGATAATCCCCTTCCCCACCCTACAGCCCAGTCATTGATAATCCCCTTCCTCACCCTACAGCCCAATCATTGATAATCCCCTTACCCACCCCACTGCCCAAAACACGGTAACAACACCCCGCCCAGTGCCCAAAACACAGTAACACACACACACCCCAATGTGCCCAATGTCCGTGTGTGAACCTCGACAGTGAGTGTCGACAGCTATTATTAGGAGCATAGGAACAGAAATAGGCCATTCAGCCCTTTGAGCCTGTTCCGCCATTCAATTAGATCAGTATTTTAACTCCATCTACCTGCCTTGGTTCCATCGCCATTAATACCCTTGCCTAAGGAAATCTATCTATCTCAGTTTTGGAATTTTCAATTGGCCCCCAGCCTCCGTTTTATGGGGAACAGAGTTCCAGATTTCCACTAGGCTTTAAGAGCATAAGAAATAGGAGCAGGAGTGGGTTAAACAGCCCCTCGAGCCTGCTCCACCATTCAATAAGATCATGGCTGATGGGATGGCAGGACTTACATATGAAGAAAGACTGGATCGACTAGGCTTATATTCACTGGAATTTAGAAGAATGAGGGGGGGATCTCACAGAAACATATAAAATTCTGACGGGACTGGACAGGTCAAATGCAGGAAGAATGTTCCCGATGTTGGGGAAGTCCAGAACCAGGGGTCACAGTCTAAGGATAAGGGGTAAGCCTATAGGACCGAGATGAGGAGAAACTTCTTCAATCAGAGAATTGTGAACCTGTGGAATTCTCTACCACAGAAAGTTGTTGAGGCCAGTTCGTTAGATATAATCAAAATGGATTTAGATGTGGCTCTTACAGCTAAAGGGATTGAGGGGTATGGAGAGAAAGCAGGAATGGGATACTGAAGTTGCATGATCAGCAATGATCATATTGAATGGTGGTGCAGACTCAAAGGGCCGAATGGCGACTCCTGCTCCTACTTTCTATGTTTCTGTGTTTCTACCTCAGCTCCACTTTCCCGCACTATCCCCGTATCCCTTGATTTCTTTACTGTCCAAACATCTATCGATCTCAGCCCTGAATACACTCAACGACTGAGCATCCACAGCTCTTTGGGGAAGAGAATTCCAAAGATTCACAACCCTTTGAGTGAAGACATTTCTCCTCATCTCAGTCCTAAATGGCCGTCCGTAATCCTGAGACTATAACCCCTAGTTCTAGACTCTCCAACAAAGAGAAACAGCCAATCAGCATTTGTGTGAGGAAGTGCTTCCTGACATCACCCTGAACGGCCTGGCTCTGATTTTAAGGTTGTGACCCCTTGTTGTGGACTCCTGCACCAGAGGAAATCGTTTCTCTCCATCCACCCTATCAACTGCTTTAATCTTAAACACCTCAATTAGATCACCCTTTAATCTTCTATATTTCTCATAATTTACAAACGTCATTACTAAGTACAGGACCATGGAATCACTGAAGTTTACAGCATTGAAGGAGGCCATTCAGCCCACCGTGTCTGTGCTGGCCGACAAAGAGCTATCCAGCCTAATCCCACTTTTCAGCTCTTGGTCCGTGGCCTTGTAGGTCACGGCACTTCAAATGCATATCCAAGTTTGTTTTAAATGCTATGAGTGTTTCTGCCTCTACCACCCTTTCAGGCGGCGAGTTCCAGACCCCCACCACCCTCTGGGTGAAGAGCTTTCCCCTCTAAACCTCCTACCACTTTAAATCTATGCCCCTGGTTGTTGACCCTCTGCTAAGGGGAATAGATCCTTCCTATCCACTCTATCCAGGCCCCTCATAATTTAATACACCTCAATTAGGTCTCCCCTCTCAACCTCCTCCCTTCCAAAAAAAACCCCAGCCTATCCAATCTTTTCTCATAGCTAAAATTCTCCAGTCCAGGCAACATCCTCCAAAGCACTTATCGTTTTGAAAATTATTGCGTGTAGAGGCCTATAAAAAGGCCCAGCGTCCGTGAGTCGTCGGGAGTTCGTGGTGCATTAGCGAGAGGCTCGGGTGGTGCGTGGGGAGGCCTATAAAAAGGCCCAGCATCCGTGAGTCGTCGGGAGTTCGTGGTGCGTCAGCCAGAGGCTCGGGAGGTGCGTGGAGAGGCGGAGCTTGTGCAGCTACAGGGAGGCAAAAAAGTAGAAAGAAATCGAAAGGTGATGTCACAGCCAAGGGGGTAAGTGATTGGCTGGTGATTGGTAAGTAGTTTTTTTTTTCTTTATCAGTAAGTAATCTTTTAACATTGTTGTTGCTCAATTAAGTTAATCTAAGGATTAAGTCATGGCAGGAGAGCTCGGACACGAGTTATGCTCCTCCTGCACTATGTGGGAACTCAGACGCTTCCGGTGTCCCTGGCGACTACGTGTGCGGGAAGTGCATCTACCTGCAGCTCCTGATGGACCGCATTGCGGCACTGGAGCTGCGGGTGGATGAACTCTGGAGCATCTACGATGCTGAGAATGACGTGAATAGCATGTTTAGCGAGTTGGTCACACCGCAGGTAAAGGGTACACAGCCAGATAGGGAACGGGTGACCAACAGGAAGAGCAGTGCAAGGAAGGTAGTGCAGGGGTCCCCTGCGGTCATCCCCCTGCAAAACAGATACACCGCTTTGGGTGCTGTTGAGGGGGATGACTCATCAGGGAAAGGCAAGTTCATGGCACTGTGGGTGGCTCTGCTGCAGAGGAGCGCAGGAAAACGAGTGGGAGAGCAATAGTGATAGGGGATTCAATTGTAAGGGGAATAGATAGGCGTTTCTGCGGCCGCAACCGAGACTCCAGGATGGTATGTTGCCTCCCTGGTGCAAGGGTCAAGGATGTCTCGAAGCGGGTGCAGGACATTCTGAAAAGGGAGGGTGAACAGCCAGTTGTCGTGGTGCATATAGGTACCAACGATATCGGTAAAAGATGGGATGAGGTCCTATGAGACGAATTTAGGGAGCTAGGAGCTAAATTAAAAAGTAGGACCTCAAAAGTCGTAATCTCAGGATTGCTACCAGTGCCACGTGCTAGTCAGAGTAGGAATTGCAGGATAGCTCAGATGAATACGTGGCTTGAGGAGTGAAGGGAGGGATTCAAATTCCTGGGACATTGGAACCGGTTCTGGGGGAGGTGGGACCAGTACAAACCGGACGGTCTGCACCTGGGCAGGACCGGAACCAATGTCCGAGGGGGAGTGTTTGCTCGTGCTGTTGGGGAGGAGTTAAACTAATATGGCAGGGGGATGGGAACCTATGCAGAGAGACAGAGGAAAATAAAATGGAGACAGAGGCAAAAGATAGAAAGAAGAATAATAAAAGTGGAGGGCAGAGAAATCCAAGGCAAAAAACAAAAGGGCCACATTACAGCAAAATTCTAAAGGGGCAAAGTGTGTTAAAAAGACAAGCCTGAAGGCTCTATACCTCAATGCGAGGAGTATTCGGAATAAGGTGGACGAATTAACTGTGCAGATAGCAGTTAATGGATATGATGTAATTGGCATCACAGAGACATGGCTCCAGGGTGACCAAGGCTAGGAACTCAACATCCAGGGGTATTCAACATTTAGGAAGGATAGACAGAAAGGAAAAGGAGGTGGGGTGGCGCTGCTGGTTAAAGAGGAAATTAATGCAATAGTAAGGAAGGACATTGGCTTGGATGATGTGGAATCGGTATGGGTGGAGCTACGGAATACCAAAGGGCACAAAACGCTGGTGGGAGTTGTGTACAGGCCACGAACCATTAGTAGTGAGGTTGGCGACAGCATCAAACAAGAAATAAGGGATGTGTGCAATAAAGATACAGCAGTTATCATGGGCGACTTTAATTTACATATAGATTGGGCTAACCAAACTGCTAGCAATGCGGTGGAGGAGGATTTCCTGGAGTGTACTAGGGATAGTTTTATTGACCAATCTGTCAAGGAACCAACTCGAGAGCAGGCCATCCTAGACTGGGTGATGTGTTATGAGAAGGGACTAATTAGCAATCTTGTTGTGCGAGGCCCCTTGGGGAAGAGTGGCCATAATATGGTAGAATTCTTTATTAAGATGGAGAGTGACACAGTTAATTCAGAGACTAGGGTCCTGAACATAAGGAAAGCTAACTTCGATGGCATGAGGCGTGAATTGGCTAGAATAGACTGGCAAATGATACTTAAAGAGTTGACGGTGGATAGGCAATGGCAAACATTTATAGATACATGGATGAACTTCAACAATTGTACATCCCTATCTGGAATAAAAATAAAATGGGGAAGGTGGCTCAACTTTGGCGAACAAGGGAAATTAAGGATAGTATTAGATCCAAGGAAGAGACATATAAATTGGCCAGAAAAAGTAGCATACCTTAGGACTGGGAGAAATTTAGAATTCAGCAGAGGAGGACAAAGGGTTTAATTAGGAGGGGGACAATAGAGTACGAGAGGAAGCTTGCCGGGAACATAAAAACTGACTGCAAAAGCTTCTATAGATATGTGAAGAGAAAAAGATTAGTGAAGACAAACGTAGGTCCCTTGCAGTCGGACTCAGGTGAATTTATAATGGGGAACAAAGAAATGGCAGACCAATTGAACAAATCCTTTGGTTCTGTCTTGACAAAGGAAGACACAAATAACCTTCTGGATGTACTAGGGGATCAAGGGTCTAGTGAGGAGGAGGAACTGAAGGATATCCTTATTAGGCGGGAAATTGTGTTGGGGAAATTGATGGGATTGAAGGCCGATAAATCCCTGGGGCCTGATTGTCTGCATCCCAGAGTACTTAAGGAAGTGGCCCTAGAAATAGTGGATGCATTGGTGATTATTTTCCAACAGTCTATCGACTCTGGATCAGTTCCTATGGACTGGAGGGTAGATAATGTAACACCACTTTTTAAAAAAGGAGGGAGAGAAAACAGGTAATTATAAACCGGTTAGCCTGACATCAGTCATGGGAAAAATGTTGGAATCAATTATTAAGGATGAAATAGCAGCGCATTTGGAAAGCAGCGACAGGATCGGTCCAAGTCAGCATGGATTTATGAAAGGGAAATCATGCTTGACAAATCTTCTGGAATTTTTTGAGAAGTAGAGTGGACAAGGGAGAACCAGTGGATGTGGTGTATTTAGACTTTCAAAAGGCCTTTGATAAGGTCCCACATAAGAGATTGATGTGCAAAATCAAAGCACATGGTATTGGGGGCAATGTACTGGCGTGGATAGAGAATTGGTTGGCAGACAGGAAGCAGAGTCGGGATAAACGGGTCCTTTTCGGAATGGGAGCCAGTGACTAGTGGAGTGTCGCAGGGCTCAGTGCTGGGACCCCAGCTCTTTACAATATACATAAATGATTTGGATGAAGGAATTCAGTGTAATATCTCCAAATTTTCAGATGACACTAAACTGGGTGGCAGTGTGAGCTGTGAGGAGGATGCTAAGAGGCTGCAGGGTGATTTGGACAGGTTAGGTGAGTGGGCAAATGCATGGCAGATGCAGTATAATGTGGATAAATGTGAGGTTATTCACTTTGGTGGCAAAAACACAAAGGCAGATTATCATCTGAATGGCGGCAGATTAGGAAAAGGGGAAGTGCAATGGGACCTGGGTGTCATGGTTCATCAGTCATTGAAAGTTGGCATGCAGGTAAAGCAGGCAGTAAAGAAGGCAAATGGTATGTTGCCTTCATAGCTTGGGGATTTGAGTATAGGAGCAGGGAGGTCTTACTGCAATTGTACAGGGCCTTGGTGAGGTCTCACCTGGAATATTGTGTTCAGTTTTGGTCTCCTAATCTGAGTAAGGACATTCTTGCTATTGAGGGAGTACAGCGAAGGTCCACCAGACTGATTTCAGGGATGGCTGGACTGACATATGAGGAGAGACTGGATCAACTGGGACTTTATACACTGGAGTTGAGAAGGATGAGAGGGGATCTCATAAAAACGTGTAAGATTCTGACGGGACGGGACAGGTTAGAAGTTTCTCATCTCAGTCTTGGGATTGGACAGGTTAGATGCAGGAAGAATGTTCCCGATGTTGGGGAAGTCCAGAACCAGGTGTCACATTCTAAGGATAAGGGGTAAGCCAATTAAAACTGAGATGAGGAGAAACTTCTTCACTCAGAGAATTGTGAACCTGTGGAATTCTCCACCACAGAAAGTTGTTCAGGCCAGTTCGTTCGATATATTCAAAAGGCAGTTAGATGTGGCTCTTGCAGCTAAAGGGATCAAGGGGTATGGGGAGAAAGCATTGAATGGTGGTGCAGGCTCGAAGGACCGAATGGCCTACTCCTGCACCTATTTTCTATGTTTCTATAACGGGCAAAAATCTGGCAGATGGACCATAATGTGGTAAAATGTCAGGTTATCCCCTTTGGTAGGAAAAAGAAAAAACAAAATTATTTAAATGGAGACTATTGCAAAATGCTGTAGTACCGAGGGACTGGAGGTTCTTCTACATGAAACTCAAAAAGTTAGCATGCAAATACAGCAAGTAATCAGGAAGGCAAATGGAATGCTGGCCTTTATTGCAAGGGGGATGGAGTATGAAAGTAGGGAAGTCCTGCTACACCTGTACAGGGCATTGGTAAAACCACACCTGGAGTACTGCGCACAGTTTTGGTCTGGACTTGTCTCTATTCCCATGCCGAGGGGATTGCTACACCAGACGGGAGGGGCAACATTTGGGGACACGGATTCCCCACCAATTCCCATTCCCCTTCTTTCTAGTAGATAATGGAGGGACCACTGTGTGTAATGTGCAAGTCAGTAAGAATTGTCAGTAAGCTCTTTCTAATTGGACATTTTATTCAGTAGAAACTTTCACACACTATTGCAGATTTTGTACCAAAGATCAATTTAGGATTAAAGTCAAAGTTCATAATTTTATTGCAAACTAACTTTCTGTTGAGAGTTGCTGAATTAAGGGAAAATATAACACACCATGTTTCTTAAATGGACACTGCAGTCCCGAGAACACAATCAGCAGCATATCCAGAATATTAAAGTCCAGCCCAGTTATAGGGTTATTAACATCAGCAGAAACAAATCCCAACTGTTAGAATGAACATGGTTCAGTTGGGATGTGATTAACAGCAGCAATAACAGCAGATTCCAACCCCTGCAGTCACTTGTGAACTCGCTGGTGTGTCAGCAGGTGGGATGACCGAGTGAATCCCTTCCCACACTCAGAGCAGGTGAACGGCCTCTCCCCAGTGTGAACTCGCATGTGTATCAGCAGTTTGGATGACGTAGTGAATCCCTTCCCACACTCAGAGCAGGTGAATGGCCTGTCCCCAGTGTGAACTCGCTGGTGTTTCACCAGGTCAAATGAACAAGTGAATCCCTTATCACACACGGAGCAAGTGAATGGCCTCTCCCCAGTGTGAACTCGCTGGTGTCTCAGCAGGTCAGATGACCGAATGAACACCTTCTCACACTCAGAGCAGGTGAACGGCCTCTCCCCAGTATGAAGTCGCTGGTGTGTCAGCAGATTGGATGATGTAGTGAATCCTTTCCCACACTCTGAGCAGGTGAATGGCCTCTCCCCAGTGTGAACTCGCTGGTGTGTCAGCAGGTTGGATGATCGGGTGAATCCCTTCCCACACTCAGAGCAGGTGAACGGCTTCTCCCCAGTGTGAACTCGCTGGTGTGTCAGCAGGTCGGCTGAACATGTGAATCCCTTCCCACACTCTGAGCAGGTGAATGGCTTCTCCCCAGTGTGAACTCGCTGGTGTGTCAGCAGGTGGTATGACTGAGTAAATCCCTTCCCATACTCAGAGCAGGTGAATGGCCTCTCCCCAGTGTGAACTCGCTGGTGTATCCGCAGGATGGATGAACAAGTGAATCCCTTCCCACACTCAGAGCAGGTGAACGGTCTCTCCCTGGTGTGAACTCGCCGGTGAGCTATAAGTTGGGATGACCCAGTGAATCCCTTCCCACACTCTGAGCAGGTGAACGGCCTCTCCCCAGTGTGACTGCGTCGATTAATTTCCAGTTCAGACGGTGATCTGAATACCTTCCCACAGTCACCACATTGCCACGGTTTCTCCATGGTGCGGGTATCCTTGTGACTCTCCATGGTTGGACGATGGGTTGAAGCCTCGCCCACGCACACAACACGTTTACAGTTTCTCCGCGCTATGAATGGTGCGATGATTTTTCAGGCTGTTTAATTGGTTAAAGCTCTTTCCACAGGTAGTGCATTGGAACACTCACTCGGGGGGTGTGTGTCTCGGTGCTTTTCCAGTCACACTGATGTTTGAAATCTTTTCCAACAGACAGAACAGGCAAACAATTCTCCTTCCACTTTCAAAGGCCGATGATATTCAGGTCCTGATGAATCAATTGACTCCGTCAGATCTTGATGTGATGTTTGGTTTGTGTTTCCTGTTTGAAAATTTCCCCTTCTAATATTCTGTAAAAGGAGATAATAAAACTCATCGCTGTCAGTATAAGACAGAAATTCAGGATAGACACATCTAGTTTCCATGGAACATTCTTTCCTCTCTTGTTCTTCCAAAGCTGTAAATCCCTATCCCACACATTGTCCCTCCTGTTGTGCTGAAATCCAAACCCATCGCACATTTCTAGACTGTTTCTCCTCCACTCCCAGTTTTCACCACCAATTCTGGCTGGGTTCAGTTCTACACTCACTGGTTCCCCTCCCTCTCCACCCCTGAAGGTGCTGAGTCCGGCTGGGCCCAGTTCCACATTCACTGGTTTCCCTCCCTCTCTTCCCCTAAAAGTGCTGACTCTGGTAGTCGCCAGGACTGTCAGTGTTTACAGAGGATCCCCAGAAGTGCGTCTATATTTACAGGGGGTCCCCGGGAGTGTGTCAGTGTTTACGGAGGATCCCCAGAAGTGTGTCAGTGTTTACAGGAGGTCCCCGGGGGTGTGTCAGTGTTTACAGGAGATCCCCGGGGATGTGTCAGTGTTTACAGGGGGTCCCTGGGAGATGTCAGCATTTATCGAGAGTTCCCGGGAACATATCAGTATTTATTGGGGTCCCCGGGAGTATGTCAGCATGTACAGGGGGTGCCTGTATTTACAAGGGATCCCCGGGAGTTTGTCTGTATTTACAGGGGGTCCCCGGGAGTGTGTCAGTGTTTACAGCTGGTACTCAGGAGTGTGTCAGTATTTACAGGGGTTCCCCGGGTGTATGTCAGTGTTTATAGGGGGTCCCCAGGAGTGTGTCAGTATTTACAAGTGGTCCCTGTGAGTGTGTCAGTGTTTACGTGGGTCCCCGGAAGTGTGGCAGTATTTACGTTGGATCCCCGGGGAATATGTCAGTGTGTACAAGGGGTGTTGCCAGGAGTGTGTCTGTATTTGCAGGGGATCACTGGGAGTTTGTCTGTATTACAGGGGGTCGCCGGGAGTGTGTTGGTTTTTACTGGAAGTTCCCGGGAGTGTGTCAGTATTTACAGGGGATCCCCGTGAGTGTGTCACTATTTACAGGGGATCCCTGGGAGTGCGCCTGTATTTACAAGGACCCCCGATAGTGTGTTGGAATTACAAATAGTCACCAGGACTGTGTCAGTATTTACAGAGGATCCCCAGGAGTGTGTCTATATTTACAGGGGGTCTCCAGACGTGTGTCGGTGTTTACAGGGGGTCCCGGGAGAGTGTTGATATTCATAGAAGGTTGCGGTGAGTGAGTCAGTACTTAGCAGGGGGTCCCTGGGAGTTTCTCAGTACTGACAGGGAGTCACCAGGGGTGTGTCAGTATTTACCGGGAGTCCCCGGGAGTCTGTCAGCTTTTACAGGAGGTGTCCCTGGGAGTGTCTCAGTATTTACAGGAGGTCCCCGGGGGTTTATCTGTATTTACAGGGGTTCCCCAGGAGTTTATCTATATTTACAAGCGGTCCCTGTGAGTGTGTCAGTTTTTACATGGGTCCCTGGGAGTGTCTCAGTATTTACAAGGGGTCCTGGTGACTGTATCAGCGTTTACGGGAGTCCCCGGGAGTGTGGCAGTATTTACAGAGGATCCCCGGGGATTATGTCAGTATGTACAGGGGCTGCCCCCAGGAGCGTGTCTGTGTTTACAGGGGGTCCCCAAGGGTGTGTCAGTACTTACAGGGGGTCCCCGGGAGTGTCTGTGTTGACAGGGCAACCCCGGGAGTGTGTCAGTATTTACAAGGACCCCCGATAGTGTGTTGGTGTTTACAGGGGGCTGCTGGGAGTGTGTCAGTTTTTACAGGGGTCCCAGGGAGTGTGTCAATATGCACAGGAAGTGTCTGTATTTACAGGGGATCTCCGGGAGTTTGTCTGTATTTACAGGGGGTCCCTGGGAGTGTGTCGATTTTTGCTGGGAGTTGCTGGGAGTGTGTCAGTGTTCACAGGGGATCCCCGGGTGTATGTCATTGTTTACATCAGGTACCCAGGAGTGTGTCAGTAATGACAGGGTGTCCACGGGAATGTGCCCGAATTTACAAGGACCCCGATAGTGTGTCAGTATTTACAGGGGTTCCCCGGGGAATATATCAGTGTGTACAGGGGTGTCCCCAGGAATGTGTCTGTATTTACAGGGGATCCCCAGGGAATGTGTCAGTATCTACAGGGGTTGTCCCAGGGAGCATGTCTGTATTTACAGGGTATCCCCGGGTGTGTGTCAGTATTTAGAGGGTGTCCCCGGGTGTGTGTCGATTTTTACAGGGAGTTCACGGAGAGTGTGTCGGTATTCATAGAGGGTTCCCGTGAGTGAGTCAGTAATTAACAGGGGATACCCCGGAGTGTCTGAATATTGACAGGGGGTTTCCAGGGGCGTGTCAGTATTTACAGGGACTCCCGCAAGTGTGTCGGTGTTTACAGGGGGTCGCTGGGTGTTTGTCAGTATTTACCGGGAGTCCCCGGGAATGTGTCAGTTTTTACAGGGGTCCCCGGGAGTATGTCAGCATGTACAGGGGGTGTCTGTATTTACAGGGGTTCCCCGGGTGTGTGTCAGTCTTTATAGGGGGTCCCCAGGAGTGTGTCAGTATTTACAAGTGGTCCCTGTGACTGTGTCAGTGTTTACGTGGGTCCCCGGAAGTGTGGAAGTATTTACGTTGGATATCCGGGGAATATGTCAGTGTGTACAAGGGGTGTTGCCAGGAGTGTGTCAGTATTTACAGGGGATCCCCGTGAGTGTGTCACTATTTACAGAGGAACCCTGGGAGTGCGCCTGTATTTACAAGGACCCTCGATAGTGTGTTGGAATTACAAGTAGTCGCTAGGACTGTGTCAGTATTTACAGAGGATCCCCAGGAGTGTGTCTATATTTACAGAGGGTCTCCAGAGGTGTGTCGGTGTTTACAGGAGGGTCCGGGAGAGTGTTGATATTCATAGAAGGTTGCAGTGAGTGAGTCAGTACTTAGCAGGGATCCCCAGGAGTTTTATCTGTATTTACAGGGGTTCCCGGCAGTGTCTCAGTATTTACAAGCGGTCCCTGTGAGTGTGTCAGTTTTTACAGGGGTCCCCGGCAGTGTCTCAGTATTTACAAGCGGTCCCTGTGAGTGTGTCAGTTTTTACAGGGGTCCCCGGGAGTGTCTCAGTATTTACAAGGGGTCCTGGTGACTGTATCAGCGTTTATGGGAGTCCCCGGGACCCCGGGAGTGCGGCAGTATTTACAGAGGATCCCCGGGGACTATGTCAGTATGTACAGGGACTGCCCCCAGGAGTGTGTCTGTATATACAGGGGATCCATAAGGAATGTATCAGTATCTACAGGAGTTGTCCCAGGGAGTGTGTCAGTATTTACAGGGGGTCCTTGGGATTGTGTCAGTTTTTACTGGGAGTTCCCGGGAGTGTGTCAGTGTTTACAAGTAGTCGCCAGGATTGTGTCAGTATTTACAGGGGATCCCCAGGAGTGTGCCTATACTTATAGGGGGTCCTCGGGATTGTGTCAGTGTTTACAGGGGGTCCCCAGGTGTGTGTGCGTATTTACAAGGATCCCCGATGGTGCGTCTGTATTTACAGGGGTCCCTAGGAGTGTGTCAGTGTTTACAGGGGGTCCCTGGGGGTTTGTCGATGTTTACAAGGGGTCCCGGGGAGTGTGTCAGTATTTACAGGGGCCCCAGGAATGTGTCTATTTACAGGGGTCCACGGTAGTGTCTGTGTTTACAGGGGGTCCCTAGGGATCTGTCGGTATTTACAAGGGTCCCTGAAATTGTGTCGATATTTACATGGGGTCCCTGGGAGTGTGTCAGTTTTTACAGGGTGTCTCCGGGGAGTGTGTAAGTAGCACAGGGAGTCCCCAGGAGTGTGTCAGTATTTCCAGGGAGTTCCCGTTGAGTGTGTCAGTATTTACATGGAGTCCCCGAGGAGTGTGTCGGTATTTACTTGGTGACTGAGGTGAACTCGCCCCAGATGTTGGGGCACCCTCTGCTGGCTATGAGCCCGGGCTGGGCCCAAGGACACGGGAGTGACATCTAGCCTGACATCTATAAAAGATCGGACAGAGACTGGTGCCACAGAGGAGTCAGCAATAAATGTCTTCTCTTAACTAACCCCCGGTGTTCTCCAATAATGTCCCAAGATCTCCTCCTTTTTGAGGCAATGACCCCCACACTGGGATGTAAGGTTTTGCTGACAAGTTATTCGCCTGTGAAGGGCTTCACAACCAACCCTAAACATTGCCTCTCCCGTGCACAGGCTCTCGGCACACATTCCTTACACGCTTACCCCCCCTCACAAGGGTCACAGAATCGTAGAAATTTACAACACAGAAGGAATTCATTTCAGCCCATCGTGTCCACGCCGGCAGACAAAGCGCTATCCAGCTAAATCACATTTTTCAGCCCTTGGTCCGTAGCCCCGTAGGTTACAGCACTTCAGGTGCACATTCAAGCAATTTTTATAAGTGGTGAGGGTTTCTGACTCGACCACCCTTTCAGGCAGTGAGTTCCAGACCCCCACAACTCTCAAATTTCCCCTCAAATCCCCCTACCAATTACTTTAACTCTATGCCGAATGGTTGTTGACCCTCTGCTGAGGGAAATAGGCCCCTTAGTGAGGCCTCACCTGGAATAGTGTATTCGGTTTTGGTCTCCTAATCTGAGGAAGGACATTCTTGCTATTGAGGGAGTGCAGCGAAGGTTCACCAGACTGATTCCCGGGATGGCTGAACTGACATATGAGGAGAGACTGGATCAACTGGGCCTTTATTCACTGGAGTTTAGAAGGATGAGAGGGGATCTCATAGAAACATATAAAATTCTAACAGGACTGGACAGGTTAGATGCAGGAAGAATGTTCCCGATGTTGGGGAAGTCCAGAACCAGGGGACATATTCTATGGATAAGGGGTAAGCCATTTAGGACTGAGATGAGGAGAAACTTCTTCACCCAGAGAATTGTTAACCTGTGGAATTCCCGACCGCAGAGAGTTATTGATGCCAGTTCATTGGATATATTCAAGAGGGAGTTACGGTCAAGGGGTATGGAGAGAAAGCAGGAAAGGGGTACTGAGGTGAATGATCAGCCATGATCTTACTGAATGGCCTACTCCTGCACCTATTTTCGATGTTACTGCTGTGAGGTGATGACGCGCCTGTTGCCCGGGTTACTGCTGTGAGGTGATGACGCACCTGTTGCCCGGGTTACTGTTGTGAGGTGATGACGCGCCTGTTGCCCGGGTTACTCCGACTCGCGAGCACTGGGACGCTGAAGCCCCGCCCACTCATTGTTCCTGGCCACAGCTGCCCAAAATGGCGGCCAGAGACCCCGTTGACACGGGCCTGTCACCGCAGGGCAAACACTGTCACCACAAGCTCTTATTCTGCGCCTGAGGCCTACACCGGATGTTTATGATGCTTGCCAGCCCACCCGCGGGTCCACATCCTCCCCTGCGGCCACTATCTCCTTCCGCCTACACGAAGCGTCTGTTCCACCAACATCCGGCTTTTCTGGCCACGCATGCTCACTGAGTGAGATCCGGGCTCAGCCCCGCCCACTGGGGGGGACCGCAAGCCCCGCCCCTCTCACACTAGGATTGGTTGGAGGACCAACCGTCCACCCGATCCTCCAGCCCCGCCCCCTGCTCTTCCTATTGGTCCGGAGCTGCTGTCAATCTCCCGGGCGGTGTGAGCTGAGCATGCGCAGAGCGAGTACTGGAGATGCACGGACGCTGAGCAGAGCTCAGGCTGGAACCGGACTCTGCACCGGGTGAGAATCAGCAAGGCGCAGGGGAGTAGGGAGTGAAATCTTCGCCTCATTTATTTATCCCCACTCTCCACACATCGTATTTCTCACCATCTCTCCTGAAGGCGTTGGTAAGTGTCCAGCTTACGGTTTACATCCCACACAATTCTAACAGAAGAGCCAGCCGCAGAGCTGGGCCCTGTTCAACAGTCCTAGGGTTAAAATCTGCACGTATATTCCCAGGGTTACAATCCCCATGTACAGTCCCAGGGATAGAATCCCCATGTACAGTCCCAGGGATAGAATCCCCACGTACAGTCCCAGGGATAGAATCCCCATGTACAGTCCCAGGGATAGAATCCCAATGTACAGTCCCAGGGTTAGAATCCCCATGTACAGTCCCAG
This sequence comes from Pristiophorus japonicus, assembly GCF_044704955.1. Classification (NCBI taxonomy): domain Eukaryota; kingdom Metazoa; phylum Chordata; class Chondrichthyes; family Pristiophoridae; genus Pristiophorus; species Pristiophorus japonicus. The sequence goes on from NW_027252757.1 coordinate 541,341, forward strand.
GGTTAGAATCCCCATGTACAGTCCCTGGGTTAGAATCCTCATGTACAGTTCCAGGGTTAGAATCCCCATGTACAGTCCCAGGGATAGAATCCCCATGTACAGTTCCAGGGTTAGAATCCCCATGTACAGTCCCAGGGTTAGAATCCCCATGTACAGTCCCTGGGTTAGAATCCTCATGTACAGTTCCAGGGTTAGAATCCCCATGTACAGTCCCAGGGATAGAATCCCCATGTACAGTTCCAGGGTTAGAATCCCCATGTACAGTCCCAGGGTTAGAATCCCCATGTACAGTCCCAGGTTTGGAATCCAGTGCACGTAAGTGGAATTTCAGGCTCGGTGTTACAAGTTTCATCGGTTAAAGGCCGGAGAGATGAATAATTCACTGACATGCCCTTTTAAATTTATCTGGTCAAGTATTCAAATTCCCGGTAACTCTAATCCTGGATTTAAAGGAGAGGAGAGCTGTGTTTAAATCAAATAATTTCTTTGGAGATTCTCTGAGAGAAGGATCTGGTCAGCTTGAAACTGAAGGTTACAAATTTACAATTGGTAGTTTTTGACCAATATCGACTCCCATAGGGAGGAATAATTCTGTAATAAGGAAGGAACCGGGCAAGATTTGAAATGTTTTAACAAAGGATTCGAGGGACTCTTGCATTTTGGATCTTTATTTTGTCCACTCGAGGAGTTAGATAACAGACTTTCTCCTATGAATTTAGAGCTGTAACATTAGGCCATGATCTGTTTACTTGTTCATCTTCTGTTCAATACATTTGCTGAGTAAATTGAAAACGAAATTTGCAGGCGTGATGCTCTATTCGCACATTGAAGGTGAGAGAGATGCTGTGGGGCACACGTTAAGTTCAGTAGCTGAAAGCAATTAACAGAGTGGGTTAAATGATCCCGGGCGTGTGAACAAACTAGAATTGTCTGTTGTGAATTTCTATCCTGTACTTACAGTGATGACTTTTGTAAACTCCTTTTGCAGGGTATTGGAAGGGGAGCATTTACAGATGGGAAACTCAAACCAAACATCACATCAAGATCTGACAGAGTCACTCGAGTCATCAGGATCTGAATATCATCGGACCTGGAAAGTGGAAGGAGAAATGTTTGTTTGTTCTGTCTGTGGGAAACGATTTCAAACATCAGTGTGACTGGAAAAGCACCGAGACACACACACCCGAGTGAGAGTGTTTCAGTGCACTGACTGTGGAAAGAGCTTTAACCAGTTACACAGCCTGAAAAAACATTGCACAGCGGAGAGATACCGTACATGTGTTCTGTGTGTGGATGAGGCTTCAACTGATCATCCAACCTGGACAAACACATGGACACCCACACCATGGAGAAACCGTGGAAATGTGAGGACTGTGGGAAGAGATTCAATTACCCGTCCCAGCTGGAAACTCATCGACGATTTCACACTGTGGAGAGGCCATTCAGCTGCTCTGTGTGTGAGAAGGGATTTGCTCAGTTATCCAACCTGCTGACACAAAAACGAGTTCACACTGGGGAGAGGCCATTCACCTGCTCCGTTTGTGGGAAGGGATTCACTCAGGCAGCTTCCCTGCTGAATCACCAGCGAGTTCATACTGGGGAGAGGTCGTTCAGCTGCACTGTCTGTGGGAAGAGATTCACTCAGTTATCCAACCTCCAGACACACCAGCGAGTTCATACTGGGGAGAGACCGTTCAGCTGCTCCGTCTGTGGGAAGGGGTTCGCTCTGTTAGTCTGTCTCCAGATACACCAGCGAGTTCACACTGGGGAGAAGCCGGTCACTTGCACCAAATGTGGGAAGAGATTCACTCAGTCATCCCACCTGCTGGTACACAACAAACGAGTTCACACGAAGGAGAGACCGTTCCCTTGCTCCGTGTGTGGGAAGGGATTCACTGTTTCATCCGACCTCCTGAAACACCAACAAGTTCACAACTGACTGCAGGGGTTGGATTATGCTGTTAATTACACCCAAGGCAGAACTATGTTAATTCTGGAAGTTGGGATTTGTTTCTGCCTATAACTGGGCTATCATTTGATTTATTGCACATTTATACAGATTATCAATCAGCTTTCTTTTAAACACCGTGTGCCTAGTCCTTGATATCTCAATGACAAGCCAAGCTGATTGAGGACTTGTTACGAACTACAACATAGAACAAAGAACATAGAACTGGGTGGAATCCATCTTAGAACAGAGTTCCCACAACTTTTTAAAAGCTGAATTTACAAAATTTCCAAGTCTGACATTCGATTTCAAATTATGGGAAATATTCTGATAATCTGTTATTGTCACGGGGCAAAGCAGCATTGTTACTTTAACATCAGTTTAATCAAACTCAATGGGCAATACGATCTCCAAAGGGAAAGGCCTCCTTAAAGCTGACGGTGTCTGCAGCTCCGCAACTCCTTTCTCACTGTGAGTTCATTCTTTATTTCTTCATTCATTCTCGGGATGTGGGCAGCCAGGTCGGCATTTATTGCCCATCCTTAATTGCCCCTTTAGAAGGTGGTGGTGAGCCGCTGCCTTCTTGAACCATGCTGCAGTCTATGTGCTGAGGTCAGGATGGTGTGTGACTTGGAGGGGAACTTGGAGGTGCTGGTCTTTCCATGGACCTGCTGTCCTTGTCCTTCTACATGGTGGAGATTGTGGGTTTAAAAGGTGCAGTCGCAGAAACCTTGTTGACTTGCTGCTGTAGATGGTGCACACTACAGACACAGTGCTCCTTATGTTTTTAATCCAAGACAGGCCTCAGTCCAGTCATTTGTTCCCAATCTTGATGCAGTGGTTCAAGAGATGACAGGTATCTGGAGCAGTATCGAGAGGTGCTGGGTTTCGGGAGCAGTATCGGGGATGGGTGGGACAGTAAGCTGTGAGGAGAACACAAAGCATCTGCAAAGGGATATAGTCAGGTTAAGAGAGTGGACAATAAGGTGGCAGATGGAGCATAATGTGGGGGACTGTGAGGTTATTCACTTTATTAGGAAGGACAGAAAAACAGAATGTTTTAAGTTGTGAGAAAATGTTAAATGTTGGGTGTTCCGAGAGGCTTGGGTGTCCTCGTACAGGAAACACACAGTTGGCATGCAGGTACAGCAAGCAATTAGGAAGGTGAATGGCATGTTGGCCTTTATTGCAAGGGGTTTGGAGTAAAAGAGTGAGAAAGTCTTACTACAATTATATAGGGCTTTGGTGAGACCACAGAGGCGGTCCAACGAAGGTTCACGAGATTGATCCCTGGGATGAGGGGGTTGTTCTATGAGGAGAGATTGAGTAGATTATACTGTCTGGAGTTTAGAAGAATGAGAGGGGATCTCATTGAATAATATAAGATTCTGAGGGGGGTTGACAGGGTAGATGCTGAGAGGTTGCTTCCCCTGGCTGGAGACTCCAGAAATAGGGGCCATAGTGTCAGGATAAGGGGTATGCCTTTTCAGACCAAGTTGAGGAGGAATGTCTTCACTCAGAGGGTTGTGAATCTTGGTAATTCTCTACCTAAAAGGACTGTGGATGCCGAGTCATTGAGTATATCCAAGGCTAAGAAAGATAGATTTATGGACTCGAGGGGAATCACGGGACTATGGGGAACAGACCTGAATGTAGAATTGAGGTCGATGATTAGCCATGATCTTATCGAGTGACAGAGCAGTCTCCAAGTACTGGATGGCCTTCCCCTGCTTCCAATTCTTATGCTCTTCTGTTCTTAACTAGTTTCCAGAGACTGAAGGGTGTGTAACCAGAGGACACAGTTTTAACTAGCGAAAGAATCAGAGGCGAAATGAGGAAAGAAAGTACGCAGTGAGCTGTTAGGATCTGGAATACACGGTCTGAAAGGGTGCCAGGAGCAGATTCAGTAATAAGTTTCTAAAGGGAATTGAGTAAATACTTGATTGGAAAAAATGCAGGGATATTGGGAAAGAGCAGGGGGAGTGGGACTAATTGTGATATTGGGAAGGAGCCGGGGGAGTAGGACAAATTGTGATATTGGGAAGGAGCAGGTGGAGTGGGATAATTGGTTAGATCGTTTACATGAGTGCCGACACAGCAACCAGTGGGCTGGATGTACACGATCTGAAATGTATCATTCTTCGACTCTGTGATTCAGTAACTACATCATGTTTCTGTTCATATTACACTATACCCTGTGTCTGTTTATATTACACTAGACCCTGTCTCTGTTTATATTACAATAGACCCTGTCTCTGTTTATATTACACTAGACGTCCCTGTTTATATTACACTAGACCCTGTCTCTGTTTATATTACACAAGACCCTGTCTCTGTTTATATTACACTAGACCCTATCTCTCTTTATATTACACTAGACCCTGTCTCTGTTTATATTACACTAGACCCTGTCTCTCTTTATATTACACTAGGCCCTGTCTCTGTTTACATTACACTAGACCCTGTCTCTGTTTATATTACACTAGACCCAGTTTCTGTTTTATTACACTAGACCCTGTCTCTGTTTATATTACACAAGACCCGGTCTCTGTTTATATTACACTAGACCCTGTCTCTGTTTATATTACACTAGACCCTGTCTCTGTTTACATTACACTAGACCCTGTCTCTGTTTATATTACACTAGACCCAGTTTCTGTTTTATTACACAAGACCCTGTCTCTGTTTATATTACACTAGACCCTGTCTCTGTTTACATTACACGGGAGCAGCGTCGAGCAGGTGCGTGGAGAGGCCTATAAAAGGCACAGCAGGGAGTCCGGGGCCCAGCGTCGGCGGCAGTCGGGAGCAGCGTCGAGGAGGTGCATGGATAGGCCTATAAAAGGCACAGCAGGGAGTCCGGGGCCCAGCGTCGGCAGCAGTCGGGAGCAGCGTCGAGGAGGTGCGTGGAGAGGCCTATAAAAGGCGTGACTTGTGCAGCTACAGGGAGAAGGCAAAAAAGTAGAAAGAAATCAAAAGGTGACATCACAGCCAAGAGGGTAAGTGATTGGCTGGTGATTGGTGAGTAGTTTTTCTTTTTTCTCTTCTATATCAGTGAGTAATTTTTAACATTGTTGTTGCCAATTTAAGTGTATCTAAGGGTTAAGTCATGGCAGGAGAGCTCGGTCGAGTGTTATGCTTCTCCTGTACCATGTGGGAACTCAGGGATAACTCCAGTGTCCCTGTCGACTAAGTGTGCAGGAAGTGTATCCACCTCCAGCTCCTGACGGTCCGCGTTGCGGAGTTGGAGCTGAGGGTGGATTCACTCTGGAGCATCCACGATGCTGAGAATGACGTGAGTATCACGTGTAGCGAGTTGGTCGTACCGCAGGGAAAGGGTCCACAACCAGATAGGGAATGGAAGACCAACAGGAAGAGCAGTGCAAGGAAGGTAGTGCAGGAGTCCCCTGTGGTCATCCCACTGCAAAACAGAAACACTGCTTTGGGTACTGTTGAGGGGGATGACTCATCAAGGGAGGGCAGCAGCAGCCAAGTTCATGGCACCGTGGCTGGCTCTGTTGCACAGGAGGGCAGAAAAAAGAGTGGGAGAGCGGTAATGATAGGGGATTCAATTGTAAAGGGAATAGATAGGCGTTTCTGCGGCCGCAACCGAGACTCCAGGATGGTATGTTGCCTCCCTGGTGCAAGGGTCAAGGATGTCTCGGAGCGGGTGCAGGACATTCTAAAAAAGGAGGGAGATCAGCCAGTTGTCGTGGTGCACATTGGTACCAACGACATAGGTAAAAAAAAGGGATGAGGTCCTACGAAACGAATTTAAGGAGCTAGGAGCTAAATTAAAAAGTAGGACCTCAAAAGTAGTAATCTCGGGATTGCTACCAGTGCCACGTGATAGTCAGAGTAGGAATCGCAGGATAGCGCAGATGAATACGTGGCTTGAGCAGTGGTGCAGCAGGGAGGGATTCAAATTCCTGGGGCATTGGGACCGGTTCTGGGGGAGGTGGGACCAGTACAAACCGGACGGTCTGCACCTGGGCAGGACCGGAACCAATGTCCTAGGGGGAGTGTTTGCTAGTGCTGTTGGGGAGGATTTAAACTAATATGGCAGGGGGATGGGAACCAATGCAGGGAGACAGAGGGAAACAAAAAGGAGGCAAAAGCAAAAGACAGAAAGGAGATAAGGAAAAGTGGAGGGCAGAAAAACCCAAGGCAAAGAACAAAAAGGTCCACTGTACAGCAAAATTGTAAAAGGACAAAGGGTGTTTAAAAAACAAGCCTGAAAGCTTTGTGTCTTAATGCAAGGAGTAGCCGCAATAAGGTGCATGAATTAACTGTGCAAATAGATGTTAACAAATATGATGTGATTGGGATTACAGAGACGTGGCTCCAGGATGATCAGGGCTGGGAACTCAACATCGAGGGGTATTCAACATTCAGGAAAGATAGAATAAAAGGAAAAGGAGGTGGGGTAGCATTGCTGGTTAAGGAGGAAATTAAGGCAATAGTTCGGAAGGACATTAGCTTTGATGATGTGGAATCTATATGGGTAGAGCTGCAGAATACCAAAGGGCAAAAAACGTTAGTGGGAGTTGTGTACAGACCTCCAAACAGGAGTAGTGATGTTGGGGAGGGCATCAAACATGAAATTAGGGGTGCGTGCAATAAAGGTGCAGCAGTTATAATGGGTGACTTTAATATGCACATAGATTGATTAACCAAACTGGAAGCAATACGGTGGCGGAAGATTTCCTGGAGTACATAAGGGATGGTTTTTTAGACCAATATGTCGAGGAACCAACTAGGGGGGAGGCCATCTTAGACTGGGTGTTGTGTAATGAGAGAGGATTAATTAGCAATCTCGTTGTGCGAGGCCCCTTGGGGAAGAGTGACCATAATATGGTGGAATTCTGCATTAGGATGGAGAATGAAACAGTTAATTCAGAGACTATGGTCCAGAACGTAAAGAAGGGTAACTTTGAAGGTATGAGGCATGAATTGGCTAGGACAGATTGGCAAATGATACTGAAGGGGTTGACTGTAGATGGGCAATGGCAGACATTTAGAGACCGCATGGATAAACGACAACAATTGTACATTCCTGTCTGGCGTAAAAATTAAAAAAGGGAAGGTGGCTCAACCGTGGCTATCAAGGGAAATCAGGGATGGTATTAAAGCCAAGGAAGTGGCATACAAATTGGCCAGAAATAGCAGCGAACCCGGGGACTGGGAGAAATTTAGAACTCAGCAGAGGAGGACAAAGGGTTTGATTAGGGCAGGGAAAATGAAGTACGAGAAGAAGCTTGCAGGGAACATTAAGACGGATTGCAAAAGTTTCTCGAGATATGTAAAGAGAAAAAGGTTAGTAAAGACAAACGTAGGTCCCCTGCAGTCAGAATCAGGGGAAGTCATAAATGGGAACAAAGAAATGGCGGACCAATTGAACAAGTACTTTGGTTCGGTATTCACTGAGGAGGACACAAAGAACCTTCCAGATATAAAAGGGGTCAGAGGGTCTAGTAAGGAGGAGGAACTGAGGAAAATCCTTATTAGTCGGGAAATTGTGTTGGGGAAATTGATGGAATTGAAGGCCAATAAATCCCCAGGGCCTGATGGACTGCATCCCAGAGTACTTAAGGAGGTGGCCTTGGAAATAGTGGATGCATTGACAGTCATTTTCCAACATTCCATAGACTCTGGATCAGTTCCTATGGAGTGGAGGGTAGCCAATGTAACCCCACTTTTTAAAAAAGGAGGGAGAGAGAAAACGGAATTATAGACCGGTCAGCCTGACATCGGTAGTGGGTAAAATGATGGAATCAATTATTAAGGATGTTATAGCAGTGCATTTGGAAAATGGTGATATGATAGGTCCAAGTCAGCATGGATTTGTGAAAGGGAAATCATGCTTGACAAATCTTCTGGAATTTTTTGAGGATGTTTCCAGTAGAGTGGACAAGGGAGAACCAGTTGATGTGGTATATTTGGACTTTGAGAAGGCTTTTGACAAGGTCCCACACAAGAGATTAATGTGAAAAGTTAAAGCACATGGGATTGGGGGTAGTGTGCTGACATGGATTGAGAACTGGTTGTCAGACAGGAAGCAAAGAGTAGGAGTAAATGAGTACTTTTCAGAATGACAGGCAGTGACTAGTGGGGTACCGCAAGGTTCTGTGCTGGGGCTCCAGCTGTTTACACTGTACATTAATGATTTAGATGAGGGGATTAAATGTAGTATTTCCAAATTTGCGGATGACACTAAGTTGGGTGGCAGTGTGAGCTGCGAGGAGGATGCTATGAGGCTGCAGGGCGACTTGGATAGGTTAGGTGAGTGGGCAAATGCATGGCAGATGAAGTAGAATGTGGATAAATGTGAGGTTATCCACTTTGGTGGTAAAAACAGAGAGACAGACTATTATCTGAATGGTGACAGATTAGGAAAAGGGGAGGTGCAAAGAGACCTGGGTGTCATGGGACATCAGTCATTGAAGGTTGGCATGCAGGTACAGCAGGCGGTTAAGAAAGCAAATGGCATGTTGGCCTTCATAGCGAGGGGATTTGAGCACAGGGGCAGGGAGGTGTTGCTGCAGTTGGGCAGGGCCTTGGTGAGGCCACACCTGGAGTATTGTGTACAGTTTTGGTCTCCTAACCTGAGAAAGGACATTCTTGCTATTGAGGGAGTGCAGCGAAGGTTCACCAGACTGATTCCCGGGATGGCGGGACTGACCTATCAAGAAAGACTGGATCAACTGGGCTTGTATTCACTGGAGTTCAGAAGAATGAGAGGGGACCTCATAGAAACGTTTAAAATTCTGATGGGGTTAGACAGGTTAGATGCAGGAAGAATGTTCCCAATGTTGGGGAAGTCCAGAACCAGGGGACACAGACTAAGGATAAGGGGTAAGCCATTTAGGACCGAGATGAGGAGGAATTTCTTCACCCAGAGAGTGGTGAACCTGTGGAATTCTCTACCACAGAAAGTTGTTGAGGCCAATTCACTAAATATATTCAAAAAGGAGTTCGATGAAGTCCTTACTACTCGGGGAATCAAGGGGTATGGTGAGAAAGCAGGAATGGGGTACTGAAGTTGCATGTTCAGCCATGAACTCATTGAATGGCGGTGCAGGCTAGAAGGGCCGAATGGCCTACTCCTGCACCTATTTTCTATGTTTCTATGACCGTCTCACACCAGCCACCACGCGGGATCGACAGAGCTCGGCCTTTATCCAGTGGCAAGGGTTAACCAGGACGGCAGGAGACCTGCTCTGCTGCAAGGACCTAGTGCGCACACATATCGCAGTGTGGGCAGGCCCGTGCTGCCTCTGGGCTCTTCTGGGCCCCGTACGCTCATTCACCGCATCTCCGCCACGATCTCTCACCGCTCCTCCGCCACGATCTCTCACCGCTCCTCCGCCACGATCTCTCACCGCTCCTCCGCCACGATCTCTCACCGCTCCTCCGCCACGATCTCTCACCGCTCCTCCGCCACGATCTCTCACCGCTCCTCCGCCACGATCTCTCACCACTCCTCCGCCACGATCTCTCACCGCTCCTCCGCCACAATCTCTCACCGCTCCTCCGCCAAGATCTCTCACCGTTCCTTTGCCACGATCTCTCACCGTACCTCCGCCCCGACCTTCCCGCTCCTCTGCTGTACCTGGACCCCGCCGATGTTCCTGCCCACGCCCCAAACGGCGACCTGGGTTTTGATGATGTCATCCAGTCGCCCACCTCGAAGCCATCGCACACTTGTAGCAGCTCACTCTGGAAGCTGCAGTGGTATGCTCTTTTATCCTCCCGATCCGCGGTGGCTTTTTTTTCTTCAAAAAATGTACTTTATTCATGTAAAATTTTCATAATACATTGGAAAATAGTTCAGTACCTTGCGGTCAGCAATTCCATACAATTCGTTTGGATGCTGACAGCAGTTCCATATGATGCACTAGCGTGCATTTCATTTCAAGGTACAGTTTAGTACAATCCATAAATCACGTTACATGTAGTACTGTGCAAATAAGGGTATTACACGGAGCAGATAATAACAGGTTTACATTACATTCCAGGATACATTTCAATACTGATCACGAATCACGTTACATGTAGCACTATGCAGATGAAAGCAGTACACGGAACAGATGAGAATATGACCTCTCAGGTCAGGGTGACCCACGATGTCCCAGGACCCACGCTGCTCTTTTATCCTCCCGACCTGCGGTGGTGACCTCTCACAGGTCAGGGTGGCCCGCGATAAATGAATGCCCCGGGAATAAGTTGCCCTGATATTGACGCTCAGATTGTAATTATTTCTGTGGTGCCCAACTTTAATATTCTCCTGAAAGTCCCACTGCAATCCAGTTCCAGTTCCATTGAGGGTGTAAAAGAAAAGATAGCCATCCGTGGTTAACTAAAGAAATAAAGGACGGTATCCAATTAAAAACAAGGGCATACAAAGTTGCCCAAACTAGTGGGAGGACGGGAGGACAGAAGATTGGGAAGCTTTTAAAAGCCAGCAAAGAATGACTAAAAAAATCATTAAGAAAGGGAAGATAGACTTTGAAAGTAAACTAGCACAAAATATAAAAACAGATAGCAAGAGTTTCTCTTGGTATATAAAAAAGAAAAGAGTGGCTAAAATAAATGTTGGTCCCTCAGAGGACGAGACCGGGGAATTGGTGATGGGGAACATGGAGATGGCAGAAACTCTGAACAAATATTTTGTATCAGTCTTTACGGTAGAGGACACAAACAATATTCCAACAGTGGATCGTCAAGGGGCGAAAGAGGCCTATCCTCATTGGAATTCAGAAGAATGAGAGGTGATCTTATCGAAACGTATAAGATTATGAGGGGGCTTGACAAGGTGGATGCAGAGAGGATGTTTCCACTAATAGGGGAGACTAGAACTAGGGGGCATAATCTTAAAATAAGGGGCCGCCCAGTTAAAACTGAGATGAGGAGAAATTCCTTCTCTCAGGCTTGTAAATCTGTGGAATTCGCTGCCTCAGAGAACTGTGGAAGCTGGGACATTGAATAAATTTAAGACAGCGGGAGACAGTTTCTTAACCGATAAGGGATTAAGGGGTTATGGGGAGCGGGCAGGAAAGTTGTCCTGAGTCTATAATCAGATGAGCCATGATTGTATTAAATGGTGGAGCAGGCTCCAGGGGCCGTATGGCCTACTCCTGCTCCTATTTCTTATGTTCTTATGTAAAAAGCTGATAATAATCAGCCCTTGATGAATCGACTAACTGTGGCAGATATGGATGTGATCTTTGGGTTTGAGCTTCCCGTATGCTTACCTTCTCCTTCTAATATTCTTTAAAAGGAGTTTATAAAAGTCATCACTGTAAGTACAGGATAGAACTTCAGATCATTCTCTCCTTCTTGTTTCTGTCCCATGGGCCATGCAGCGCCGATACACCTGGGTAATCTGGGCCTGTCACTGATGGTAAAACCCGCAGCTCCCGCCACGCTGGACACACACGTGATAACCAATGGGCCAATGGTTTTCCTGCTGCCCTCTCCGCCCCTGGTGCCAAGCTCGGTATACGCCATCCTGTGGGTCGGTGCCCTACCCCCCCACCACTGGTGCCAGGCTCAATACACGGCCATTCTGTGGTGTTGCTGCACTCCCCGCACCCCCACCCCCACTAGTGCCAGGCTCAATGCTCGGCCATCCTTTGGGGTTTGTGCCCTCCCCTGGAGCCAGGCTAGATATACGGCCATCCTATGGGGTCGGTGCCCTCCCCTGGTGCCACATTATTGCCGGGTTGTTGACGTCACTGGCGCTGAGCGAGCGGCGGCACGAGTTCGAATCGCAGCCACGTGACCCGGAGCGAGCCCGTCTCGGACTGTGGGAGCGGGCGGGGTAAGTGGCAGATACAGGGTCGTGATTGGTGGGCGGCCTGTCAATCAGGTCAATCAGCCAATTGCAGGGGCGGACAACGCCTCCCTGAGCGCGCAGTGAGGCGGCACTGCGCATGTCCAGGAACCCCGGAGGTCGGCCGTTGGTGAAGGTAAACAAGATGGCGGAAAGTGAGCGGAGCTGAGCGGCACCGGGGGGAGAGGGGGCCGAGGGAGAGTGTCCCGGGGGGAGAGAGAGGGCCGAGGGAGAGAGACACGGACACCTCCCCAGAATGACTGGGGAGGGAGCAGACAGACGACGGGGAGAGAGTAGTGGGGGAGGTTACTGGGAAAGCTGAGGGACTTATGTAACAGTTCCCCTTCACCCCTCCTTTCCCTGCCCCTTCCCCCCCCGCTCGGCCCCCGGGTCCCGGAGAGATCAGACAGTGTGTAACCCGGGGGCCCAGTGAGATCAGACAGTGTGTAACCCGGGGGCCCAGTGAGATCAGACAGTGTGTAACCCGGGGGCCCAGTGAGATCAGACAGTGTGTAACCCGGGGGCCCAGTGAGATCAGACAGTGTGTAACCCGGGGGCCCAGTGAGATCAGACAGTGTGTAACCCGGGGGCCCAGTGAGATCAGACAGTGTGTAACCCGGGGGCCCAGTGAGATCAGACAGTGTGTAACCCGGGGGCCCAGTGAGATCAGACAGTGTGTAACCCGGGGGCCCAGTGAGATCAGACAGTGTGTAACCCGGGGGCCCAGTGAGATCAGACAGTGTGTAACCCGGGGGCCCAGTGAGATCAGACAGTGTGTAACCCGGGGAGAATTCTAGTGATTTTCTGTAAGCCCAGACGTGTGGGACAGAGATCTGAAGAAAAGGATAAAATCAAACAAATACTGGACATACACTTTTCTGAAACGTTGGAAAAACACTTTACATTACATTCCACTTCACAACATTAATCTTCTAATTTTCTGCCCTGTGATAATTAGATCTCCCGGTGAATGGTGGAGTGATTGAGAAAGTTCCACAGCTGGAAGGAAACAGGAATTGTGGACTGAGGAACAACAGCAGGTGAACCAGCACAGGATTGTGAGAGCACCAACCAGTGAGCCCCTTCCGATTGAAAGTGCTTCACTAGATCGACTGGGGAGAAAGGTAAGAGAAAGTGCCATTTACTCAGATACACACCGGTCCTGTAGACAGTACACACAGGTTACAAGGTAAGACAGGAAATGAGACCGGGAGAGACTAACCACCGAGTACAATTATCCAGCATGAGGCCGTGCAATGGGATGTGAAGTGAGATCAGTTTCTGTCTCTAAACACAGTCACAGTGAATCTTGTGTGTGTTTTAGAGTAAAGGGCTTTGATCTAAGAGATGACTCCAGTTTGAGGCAGAGCCCAGCAGATGGACCGGTCTCTGTACATTAGGTGCGGCTGAACTCACACCGACACCATCAGATCTCAATGTTCAAATATTTCCCATCTGGTGAGAAAGCCAATGGAAAGATTGAACCGGAAGCACATCGTCAATTCACTGATCACGGTGCACAGACCCATCTGAAAGACCAGCACGGCCTATCACCCACAGAATCAATTATTCATTCATGGACATTTAGAATTATAAGAAATTATATTGATAACTACTTTATATTGATTTCTAATATTGAAGCATTGATCACAAGAGATATGTAGTATTCTAATATAGTGAAACACAGATATGGAGAGTTGCAATTTATTGATTGGCGTCGTACTTGACCCTGAGATGAGCTTCCGAACCCATATTCCCTCAATCACCAAGTACGCTTACTTCCACCTCCATAACATCGCCCTCTCTGCCCCTTCCTCAGCTCATCTGCTCAAACCCTCATCCAAGCCTCTGATCGGCCTCACACCTCGCACTCTCCGTAAACATAAGCTTAAACTTAGGGGGCATAGTTTTAAGGTGGTTGGTGGAAGGTTTAGAGGGGATTTGACTGGGGGGCTTCTTGATGCAGAGGGTTTTGGGGATCTGGAACTCACTGCCTGGAAGAGTGGTGGATACAGAAACCCTTACCACTTTGAAGAGATGGTTGGATGGGCACAAAGTGCTGTAACCTGCAGGGTATGGACCTAGAGCTGGTAATTGGGATTAGATGAGATCACCCCTTGTTGGCCGGCGCAGATATAATGGCAAGTGCTGCAGGGAATCGAATATGGCCAGGGTGATCTGGACTCGTTTCGATCGCCTGGATGGGTAGGAGAGAAATTTTCCCACATTTTCTTTCCCTAAAATTGGCCTGGGTTTTTACCTGTTTTTTGCCTCTCCCAGGACATCACATGGTTCTGGTTGGGGTGGAGTGTAGAATGTTTCGGTGTAAGGGGTGTCGCAGTTGTGTGAGGCGGGCTGGTTGGGCTGGGTGCTATTTACCTTTCCACCATTGTTCATAGGTTTATATGTAACCTTCAGGGCTGCTGACTGAGGGCCATGCGGCTCTTTGTCGGCCAGCGCAGACACGATGATCTGAAATGGCCTCCTTCTGCGCTGTAAATTTCTATGTTTCTTCAACACTCCTGCCCGTATCCTTACTCAAGAACACAAGAAGTAGCAGCAGGAGTTGGCCATACGGCCCCTCCCATCTACTCCGCCATTCAGTAAGATCTCTATTCGATAGAGAATTTTAAAGATTCACAACTCTCTGAGTGAAGAAATAGCTCCTCCACATAGTTTTAAATGACCGATCTCTTATCCTAATACTAGGACCCCTAACTCTGGACTATCAAGCCCTTGTCAATTCCTCTCAATTTTATATGTTTCAATGAAATCACCTTCCGTTCTTCTAAACTCCAGAGAATATAGGCCTATTCTACTCAATCTGTCCTCAGCCCTCTCATCCCAACTTGTACCAATTTCCATTCACCCATCACCCCTGTGCTCGCTGAACTACATTGGCTCCTGGTCCATCAGTGCCTCGCTTTCAAAATTCTCATCCTTGTTTTGAAATCCATCCAGGACCTTGCCCCTCCCTGTTGCTGTAACCTCCTCCAGCGCGACAACCCTCAGATCTTTGCATTCCTCCAATTCTGGCCTCTTGAGTAGCCCCAATTTTCAGCAATATTGGTGGCCGTACCTTCAGCTGTCGAGGCCATAAGCTCTGGAATTCCTCCCTAAACCTTTCCACCTTTAAAATGCTCCTTAATACCTACCCTTTTGAACAAGCTTTCAGTCACCTGTGCTAATATTTCCTGACGTGACTGGGTGTCAAAGTTTGTTTGCTAACAGTCTTGTAAAAGGACATTTTACTACGTTTAAGGCGTGATATCGATGCCATTTGTTGCTGATAACTGAAGATATTTTGAATCGTAATATAACGAAACTGTAGGCATGGGGAATTGCAATAGATTGATCACTGCAGAGGAAGAGGATTGTTATGTATTGCTAATAGTGTGAATTCTTTTCATGTGAGGTGGCCCTTGCACATTCGCTACCACACGGGCTTGGCAGAGCAAGGTCTTGGTGCAATGGCAAGGGGATCCAAGATGACTGGAGACCAGGCTCTGCTGCATGTTTCCTCTGGCACTGATTCTCACTGGGATACAGTTTCCCCTAGCACTGATTCTCACTGGGATACAGTTTTCTCTGACACTGATTCTCACTGGGATACAGTTTCCTGTAGCACTGACTGTCACTGGAATACAGTTTCCTCTGGCACTGACTGTCACTAGGGTACAGTTTCCTCTGGCACCGACTATCACTGGGGTACAGTTTCCTCTGGCAGACTCTCGCTGGGGTACAGTTTCCTCTGGCACTGACTCTCACTGGGGTACAGTTTCCTCTGGCACTGACTCTCTCTTGGGTACAGTTTCCTCTGGCACAGATTTACTGTATCTAATTTGTGCTGTCCCTGCCCTGAGAGTGCATGATGGACAGTTTAGAGGGAGCTTCAACCTGAAACTGATCAGGGGCTGCGGGTGGAAAGTTTTCAGTGCAGTGGCAGATCGTACTGCTGCTGAATTTTAATTGATAAGCTGCCAGCAGCGCAGTCGGGACGAACACTGAAGTGTGCTCTGCGGCAGTGTAGAGGAAACTTTACTCTGTATCTAACCCTACACCACCTAGTCTGTGGGAATTTAGTGTGAACTTGAAAGCAATTGCTAGGGTAGATAGAGATAAATTTATTCTGCTGCTTGGGGTGTCTAGGACGAGGGGACATAATCATAAAATCCGAGCCAGGCCATTTAGGAGAGATGTTAGGAAACACTTCTTCACTCAATGGATGGTTGAAGTGTGGAACTTCCCACAATAAGCAATCGATGCTCGCCCATTGAATAATTCTGGGCCAGTTGTGATGTCTGCCCAATGACCGTTGTTTATTCCCTTGGATTGGATCTTTATTTATTCCCTTTAGTTTGTTTTCAGTTTCACTGCTGGACCCACTACTCAAAGCACTTTGTCTGATCTGCCCCTGGGAATGAGCAGACTCCTCCCTCCTCTCCCACACTGCACCGTCTGTCCTCCTCTTTCCCCCTTGGTTGTGTTCCATACTTTGGGCCTTGGGCCTTCCCCGGGGATTCTCAGTATGAACAGGGGGATGTGTGTTGAGACAGGATGTCCCAGCTCTCCACCTTTAAAGGGACATGGAGAGGACCCACTGGGCTGAATGGCCCTGCTTTATGACATCACTGCAGTACCTAGCAACCCACCTCCCTGAGCCCTGCTCATTATGGGCTGGCAGTGTCTGATGGGACAGTGTAGAGAGAGAAAGACTTGGATTTATTTGTTGCCTTTCACGACCACCGGACCTCTCAAAGCGCTTTACAGCCAATGAAGTACTTTTGGATTGTAGTCACTGTTGTAGTAAGGGAGAGTTACCCTGTATCTAACCTGTGCTGTACCTGCCCTGGGAGTGTTTGATGGGATAATGTAGGCGGAGATTTAATATGTATCAAACCTGTGCTAACCTAGCAAGTTGTGAAGAGGACGCCAATAATTTACAAAGGGATATAGATAGGCTAAGTGAGTGGGCAAAACTTTGGCAAATGGAGTATAGTGTGGGAAAATGTGAACTTATCCATTTTGGTAGGAGAAATAAAAAAGCAAATTATTATTTAAATGGGGAGAGAATACAAAATGTCGTGTACAGCGGGATCTGGGGATCCTTGTACATGAAACAAAAATTTAGCATGCAGTTACTGCAATTAATTAGGAAGGCAAAAGGAATTCTGGCCTTTATTGCAAGGGGGATGGATTATAAAAGTAGGGAAGTCCTGCTGCAACTGTATATAGCATTCGTAAGACCACTACGTACAGTTTTGGTCTCCTTATTTCAGGAAGGATATACTTGCACTGGAGGCAGTTCACAGAAGGTTCACGAGGTTGATTACTGAGCAGGTTGGGCCTATACTCCTTGGAGTTTAGAAGACTTGGAGGTGATCTCATTGAAACATATAAGATTTTGAGGGGGCTTGACAGGATAAATGCACTGAGCATGTTTCCCTTTGTGGGGGAATCTAGAACTAGGGGGCATAGTTTCAGGATAAGGGGTCGCTCATTTAAAACGGAAATGAGGAGGAATTTCTCTCGGAGGGACGTGAATGTTTGGAATTCTCTACCTCAGAGAGCTGTGGCGGCTGGGTCATTGAATGTATTTAAAGTGGAGATAGTCAGATCTTTGAAAGATAAGGGAGTCAAGGATTATGGGGAGCCGGCGGGGAAGTGGAGTTGAGGCCTGGATCCGATCAGCCATGATCTTATTGAATGGCGGAGCAGGCTCGAGGGGCCAAATGGCCTACTCCTGCTCTTATTTCTTATGTTCCATACCTGCCCTAGGAGTGTTTGATGGGACAGTGTAGAGGGAGCTTTACTTTGTATCTAATCCATGCTGTACCTGCCCTGGGAGTATTGGATGGGACAGTGTAGAGGGAGCTTTACTCTCTGCCTAACCCATGCTGTACCTGCCCTGGGAGTGTCTGATGGGACAATATTGAGGGAGGTTTACTCTATCTAACCCGTGCTGTACCTGCCCTGCAAGTGTTTGATTGGACAGTGTAGATGGAGCTTTACTTGGTTTCTGACCCGTGCTGTACCTGTTCTGGGAGTGTTTAATGGACAGTGTCAAAGGAACTACATTTTGTATCTGACCTGTGCTATTCCTGCCCTGGGAATTTTAGATGGGACACTGTAGAGGGAGCTTTACTCTGTATCCAATTTTGCTGTACCTGCCCTGGGAGTGTTTGATGGGATAATGTAGACGGAGATTTACTGTGTATCTAACCTGTGCTAACCTAGCAAGTTGTGAGGAGGATGTAAAGAATCGACAAAGGAATATAGATAGGTTCAGTGAGTGGGCAAAACTCTGGCAGATAGAGTATAGTGTGGGAAAATGTGAGATTATCCACTTTGGTACGAGAAATAAAAAAGCAAATTATTATTTAAATGGGAGAATACAAAATGCGGTGGTACAGTGGGATCTGGGGATCCTTGTACATGAAACAAAAATTTAGCATGCAGTTACTGCAATTAATCTGGAAGGCAAATGGAATGGTAGCCTTTATTGCAAGGGGGATGGAGTATAAAAGTAGGGAAATCCTGCTACAACTGCACATGGCGTTGGTAAGACCACACCTGGAGTATTGCGTACAGTTTTGGTCCCCTTATTACAGGAAGGGTATACTTGCACTGGAGGCAGTTCAGAGAAAGTTCCCGAGGTTGTTTCCTGAGATGAAGGGATTTTCATAATGAGAAAGGTTGAGCAGATTAGGCCTGTACTCACTGGAGTTTAGAAGACTTAGAGGTGATCTTATTGAAACGTATAAGATTCTGAGGGGGCTTGACAGGGTAGATACAGAGAGGATGTTTCCCCTCGTGGGGGAATCTCGAACTAGGGGGCATAGTTTCAGAATAAGGGGTCGTTGATTGAAAAGGGAAATGAGGAGGAATTTCTTCTCTGAAGGTTGTGAATCTCTGGAATTCGCTACCTCAGAAAGCTGTGAGGGCTGGGTCATTGAATGTATTTAAGGTGGAGATAGACAGATTTTTGAACGATAAGGGAGTCAAGGATTATGGGGAGTGGGCGGAGTAGTGGAGTTGAGGCCTGGGTCCGATCAGCCATGATCTTATTGAATGGCGAAGCAGGCTCGAGGGGCTAAATGGTCTACTCCTGCTCCTATTATGTTCCATGCTTGCCCTGGGAGTATTTGATGGGACAGTGCAAAGGGAGGATTGCTCTGTATCTAACCCGTGCTGTACCTGCCCTGGGAGTGTTTGATGTGACAGTGTTAAGGGAGGATTACTCTCTATCTAACCCATGCTGTACCTGCCCCGGGAGTTTTTGACAGGACAGTGTACAGGGAGCATTATGCTGTATCTAACCCGTGCTGTACCTGCCCTGGGAGTGTTTGATGGGACAGTGTAGAGAGAGATTTGCTCTGTATCTAATCCGTGCTGCACCTGCCCTGGGAGTGTTTGATTGGATAGTGTAGAGGGAGATTTGCTCTGCATCTAACCCGTGCTGTACCTGCCCTGGGAGTCTCTGATGGGACAGAGTAGGCTGAGGTTTACTCTGTATCTAATCCGTGCTGCACCTGCCCTGGGGGTCTCTGATGGTACAGTATAGGTGGAGGTTTATTCTATCTAGTCCGTGCTGCACCTGCCCTGGGAGTGTTTCGTTGGACAGTTTACAGAAGAACATAAGAAATAGGAGCAGGAGTAGGCCATACGGCCCCTCGAGCCTGCTCCGCCATTTAATAAGTTCATGGACTCAGCTCCACTTCCCTGTCTGCTCCCCATAACCCCTTATCCCCTTATTGTTTAAGAAACTGTCTATCTCTGTCTTAAATTTATTCAATGTCCCAGCTTCTACTGCTTTCTGAGGCAGCGAATTCCACAGATTTAGAACCCTGTGAGAGAAGAAATTTCTCATCATCTCTGTTTTAAATGGGCGGCCCCTTATTCTAAGATCATGCCCTCTAGTTCTCGTCTTCCCCCATCAGTGGAAACATCCTCTCTGCATCCACCTTGTCGAGCCCCCTAATAATCTTATACGTTTCGATAAGATCGCCTCTCATTCTTCTGAACTCCAGTGAGTAGAGGCCCAACCTAAGTCAACCCTCTCATCCCCGGAATCAACCTAGTGAACCTTCTCTGAACTGCCTCCAAAGCAAGTATATCCTTTCGTGAATATGGAAACCAAAACTGCACACAGTATTCCAGGTGTGGCCTCACCAAAACCTTGTATAGCTGTAGCAAGACTTCCCTGCTTTTATACTCCATTCCATTGGCCTTCCTGATCACTTGCTGTACCTGCATACTATCCTTTTGTGTTACACGCACAAGTACCCCCAGGTCCCGCTGTACTGTGGCATTTTGCAATCTTTCTCCATTTAAATAATAACTTGCTCTTTGATTTTTTCTGCCAAAGTGCATGACCTCACACTTTCCAACATTATACTCCAACTTCCAAATTTTTGCCCACTCACTGAGCCTGTCTATGTCCTTCTGCAGATTTTTTGTGTCCTGCTCACACATTGCTTTTCCACCCATCTTTGTATTGTCAGCAAACTTGGCTACGTTACAGTCAGTCCCTTCTTCCAAGTCGTTAATATAGATTGTAAATAGTTGGGGACCCAGCACTGATCCCTGCGGCACCCCACTAGTTACTGGTTGCCAAACAGAGAATGAACCATTTACCCCGACTCTCTGTTCTCTATTAGTTAGCCAATCCTCTATCCATGCTAATATATTACCCCCAACTCCGTGAACTTTTATCTTGTGCAGCAACCTTTTATGTAGCACCTTGTCAAATGCCTGCTGGAAGTCCAAATACACCATCTCCACTGGTTCCACTTTATCCACCCTGTTCGTTACATCCTCAAAGAGCTCCAGCAAATTTGTCAAACATGACTTTCCCTTCATAAATCCATGCTGACTCTGCCTGACTGAATTTTGCTGATCCAAATGTCCTGCTACTGCTTCTTTAATAATGGACTCAGGCAACATTTTCCCAACCACAGATGTTAGGCTAACTGGTCTATAGTTTCCTGTTTTTTGTCTGCCTCCTTTTTTAAATAGGGTCATTACATTTGCCGTTTCGAATCTGCTGGGACCTCTCCAGAATCTAGGGAATTTTATAAATTACAACCAATGCATTTACAATCCCTGCCGCTACTTCTCTTAAGACCCGACGATGCAAACCATCAGGTCCAGGGGATATATCTGCCTTTAGTCCCATTATCTTACTGAGTACCACCACCTTAGTGATTGTGATTGTGTTAAGGTCTTCCCCGCCGCCGCCCCGCCCCCCCATAGCCCCTTGACTATCCACTGTTGGAAGATTGTTAGTGTCTTCTAACGCAAAGACTGATACAAAATATTTGTTCAGAGTTTCTGCCATCTCCATGTTCCCCATTACTAATTCCCTGGTCTCGGTCCTCTAAAGGACCAACATTTACTTTAGCCACTCTTTTCTATTTTATATACCTATAGAAACTCTTGCTATCTGTTTTTATATTTTGTGCTAGTTTACTCTCATAGTCTATCTTCCCATTCTTCTTCATTTTTTTAGTTGTTCTTTGCTGACTTTTAAAAGCTTCCTAGACTTCTGTCCTTCCACTAAATTTGGTCACTTTGTATGCCCTTGTTTTTAATTGGATACCGTCCTTTATTTCTTTAGTTAGCCACGAATGGCTATCTTTTCTCTTGCACCCTTTCCTCCTCACTGGAATGTATTTTTCTTGAGAGTTGTGAAATATCTCCTTAAATGTACACCACAGTTCATCAACCGTCCTACACTTTAATCTACTTTCTCAGTCCACTTTACCCAACTCTGCCCTCATACCTTCATAGTCTCCTTTATTTAAGATTAGTATGCTGGTTAGAGATCCAACTTTCTCACCCTCCATCTGAATTTGAAATTCAGTCATGCTATGATCACTCATTCCGAGGGGATCCTTTACTAGGAGATTGTTTATTAATCCTGTCTCATTACACAGGATCAGATCTAAGATAGCCTGCCCCCTGGTTGGTTCTGTTACATACTGCTCAAGGAACCCGTCCCTTATGCACTCCATGAACTCCTCCTCAAGGCTGCCCTGACCAATTTGATTTGTCCAATCAATATGGAGGTTAATATCACCTATGATTATTGCTGTTCCCTTTTTACAAACCCCCACTATTTCCTGGTTGATGCTCCGACCAACAGGGTTGTGACTGTTCGGGGGCCTATAGACTATGCCCACCAGTGACTTTTTCCCCTTATTATTCCTTACCTCCACCCAAACTGCCTTAACACTATTATCATTTGAGCCAATATCGTTCCTTACTATTGCAGTGATTCAATTCTTTATCCATAGAGCTACTCCACCTCCTTTTCCTTTCTGTCTGTCCTTCCGAATTGTCAAGAACCCCTGAAAATTTAATTCCCAGTCCTGGTCACCTTGCAACCACGTCTCTGTGATGGCTATCAGCTCATACCCATTTGTCTCAATTTGTGCTGTCAACTTATCTATTTTGTTACAATTGCTATGTGCATTTAGACAAAGTGTCTTTAAGTTTGTTTTTTTACCTTTTTTTCCTGCTTGTTTCCTCTCTCCTTCAAACTCACTTTCTTTATTTTTGCTTTCTAATTCCAGCTTTACTCTTCTCCCTACTGAATCTATTTTTAGGTTCCCATCCCCCTGCCAAGCTAGTTTAAACCCTCCCCAACAGCACTAGCAAACCCACCCGCAAGGATATTAGTCCCTGCTATGTTGAGGTGCAACCCGTCCGGCTTGTACAGGTCCCACCTCCCCCAGAAGCGGTCCCAATGCCTCAGGAAGCTAAAACCCTCCCACCTGCACCATCTCTCCAGCCATCTGCTCGATCCTCCTATTTCTGTACTCACTACCTTTTGAGGTCCTACTTTGTAATCTCTCTCCTAGCTCCCTAAACTCTGCCTGCAGGACCTCATCCCTCTTCCTACCCATGTCACTGGTACCGATGTGGACCACGACTTCTGGCTGTTCAACCTCTGCCCCCAGAGTGCAGAGAGAGCTTTACTCTCTACATAACCCGTGCTGCACCTGCCTTGTGCGTGATTGATGGGACACTTCAGAGGGAACTTTGCTCTGTATCTAACCCATGCTCTACCTGCCCTGTGAGCTTTGATGGGTTGGTGTAGGGGAATCTTTCCTCTATATGTAACCCATACTCTACCTGTCATCGTTGTGTCTGATGGGACAGTGTAGAGAGAGGTTTACTCTGTATCTAATCCATGCTGTACCTGTCCTGGGAGTGTTTGATGGACAGTGTAGAGGGAGGTTTACTCTGTATCTAACATAAGCTGTACCTGCTCTTGGAATATTTGATGGGGCAATGTAGACGGAGCTTTACTCTGTTTCTGACCCGTGCTTTACCTGCTCTGGGAGTTTTTGATGGGACAGTGCAGAGGGAGATTTATTCTGCATCTAATTTTGCTGTACCTGCCCTGCGAGTGTTTGATGCGGCAGTGTAGAGGGAGCTTTACTCTATATCTGGCCCGTGCTATACCTGCCCTGGGAGTTTTGGATGCGACAGTGGAGAGAGAGCTGTACTCTGTATCTAACCTGTGTTGTACCTGCTGTAGCAGTGTTTGAGGGGACAGTTAGAGGGAGCTTTAGTCGGTACCTAACCCATGCTGTACCTGCCCTGAGAGTATTTGATGGGACAATGTAGAGGGAGCTTTACTTTGTATCTAACCCGTGTTGTACCTGCTCTGCGAGTGTTTGATGGATAATGTAGACGGAGATTTACTCTGTATCCAACCTGTGCTAACTTAGCAAGTTGTGAAGAGGACGCAAAGAATCTACAAAGGGATATAGAGAGGCTAAGTGAGTGGGCAAAACTTTAGCAGATGGAGTATAATGTGGGAAGATGTGTGGTTATCCACTTAGGTAGGAAAAATAAAACAGCAAATTATTATTTAAATGTGGAGAGATTACAAAATGCAACAGTACAGAGGAATCTGGGGGTCCTTGTACATTAAACACAAAAAGTTAACATGCAGTTACAGCAATTAATTAGGAACGCAAATGGAATGTTGTCCTTTATTGCAAGGGGGATGGAGTATAAAAGTAAGAAATTCCTTCTGCAACTGTACAGGGTGTTGGTGAGACTACACCTGGAGTACTGCGTACAGTTTGGTCTCCTTATTTAAGGAGGGGTATACTTGCACTGGAAGCAGTTCAGAGAAGGTTCCTGAGGTTGATTACTGAGATGAAGGGATTGTCATAAGAAGAAAGGTAAAGCAGGTGGGGCCTATACTCATTGGAGTTTAGAAGACTTAGAGGTGATCTTATTGAAACGTATAAGATTCTGAGGGGGCTTGACAGGGTAGATGCAGAGAGGATGTTTCCCCTCGTGGGGGAATCTAGAACGAAGGGGTATAGTTTCAGAATAAGGGGTCACTCATTTAAAACTGAAATGAGGAGGAATTTTTTATCTGAGGGACGTGAATTTTTGGGATTCTCTACCTCAGAGAGCTGTGGAGGCTGGGTCATTGAATATATTTCAAGTGGGGATAGATAGATTTTTGAAAGATAAGGGAGTCGAGGATTATGGGGAGCGGGCAGGGAAGTGGAGTTGAGGTCTGGATCAGATCAGGCATGATCTTATTGAATGGCGGAGCAGGCTCGAGGGGCCAAATGGCCGGCTCCTGCTCTGTTTCTTATGTTCTATACTACCCTTTGAATGTTTGATGGGACAGTGTAAAGGGAGCTTTCCTCTATATTTAATCCAGGCTGTACCTGCCCTGGGAGTGTTTGAAGGAACAGTGTAGAAGGAGATTTACTCTATCTAACCAGTACTGTACCTGTCCTGGGAGTGTCTGATGGGACAGTATAGAGAGAGGTTTATGCTTTCTGATCCGTGTTGTACCTGCCCTGGTGGGATAGTGTACACAGGGCTTTACTCTGTATCTGACCCATGCTGTACCTGCTCTGGGAGTGTTTGGGGCAGTGTAGATGTCGGTTTACTCTGTATCTAACCCGTGCTGTACCTCCCCTGGGAGTGTTTGATGGGACAGTATCGAGGGAGCTTTACTCTGTATCTATCCTGTGCTGTGTGGGCCCTTGGAGTATTTGATGAGACAATGAAGTGGGACCATTACTGTGTATTAAGACCCAAGGTTGCAAGCCATCAGGTCCAGGGGACTTTTCCATCTTTAGTCCCATTATTTTATTGAGCCTTTTTTTTTGTGATAGTGATTGCTTTAAGTTCCTCCCTCGCTTTCACCCCTTGATTATCTATTATTGGGATGTTTTTAGTGTCTTCTACCGTAAAAACTGATAAAATTATTTGTTCAAAGTCTCTGCCATTTCCCCGTTCCCCATTATTAATTCCCCAGTCTCATCCTCTAAAGGACCAACGTTTACTTTAGCTACCCTATCCTTTTTACATACCTGTAGAAGCTCATACTATCTTTTTTAGATTACTTGCTAGTTTACTCTCATAATCTATCTTCCCTCTCTATTATTTCTTTCGTCATCATTTGCTGTTTTTTTAAAAATTTGCCAATGCTCCGGCCTCCCACTGATCTTGGCCACTTTGTATGACATTGTTTTCAAATTGATACCATTCTTTACTTCCTTCGTTAGCCACGGAAGGTTCTCCCTTCGCTTAAAGTTTTTCCTTCTCACTGAAATATATTTTTGTTGAGTTATGAAATATCTCCTTTATTGTCTGTCACTGCTTCTCAACCGTCTTACACTTTAATCTATCTTCCCAGTCGACTTAAGCCAACTTTTTTTTTATACGTTCACGAGATGTGGGCTTCGCTGGCGAGGCTAGTATTTATTGCCCATCCCTAATTGCCCTCAAGAAGATGGTGGTAAGCCACCTTCATGAACTGCTGCAGTCCGTGTGGTGATGGTAGTGCCATAGTGCTGTTAGGGAGGGAGTTCCAGGAATTTGATCTTGCGACGATGAAGGAATGGCGAAATGCTTTCAAGTAAGGATGGTGTGTGACTTGGAGGGGAACGTGGAGGTGGTGGTGTTCCCATGCGCTTGCTGCCCTTGTCCTTCTCGATGATAGAGGTCGCAGGTTTGGGAGGTGCTGCCGAAGAAGCCTTGGCGAGTTGCTGCAGTGCATCATGTAGATAGTACACACTGCAGCCACGGTACGCCGATGGTGGAGGGAGTGGGTGTTTAAGGTGGTGGATGGAGTGCCAATAAAGCGGGCTGCTTTGTCTTGGATGGTGTCGAGCTTCTTAAGTGTTGTTGGAGCTTCACTCATCCAGGCAAGTGGAGAGTATTCCATCACACTCCTGGCTTGTGTCTTGTAGATGATGGAAAGGCTTTGGGGAGTCAGGAGATGACACACTTGCTGCAGAATACCCAGCCTCTGACCTGCTCTTGTTGCCACAGTATTTATGTGGTAGGTCCAGTTAAGTTTCTGGTCAATGGTGACCCCCAGGATGTTGATGGTAGGGGATTCGGCGATGGTAATGCCATTGAATGTTATGGGGCGGTGATTAGACTCTCACTTGTTGGATATAGTCATTGTCAGGTACTCGTGTGGCACGAATGTTACTTGTCACTTATCAGCCCAAGTCTGAATGTTGTCCAGGTCTTGCTGCAAGCGGGCATGGACTGCTCCATTATCTGAGGAGTTTTGAATGGAATTGAATGCTGTGCAGTTATCAGCGAACATCCCCACTTCTGCTTTCATACCTTTGTAGTTGCCTTTATTTAAAATCAGGGCACTGGTTTGAGGTCTGACTTTCTCACCCTCCAACTGAATTTGAAATTCAACCATGTTATGATCACTTTTTCCTAGAGGATCCTTTACGATGAGATAATTTATTAATCTTGTCTCATTACAAGTACCAGATCTTAAGATAGCCTGCTCCCTGATTGGTTTCTTCAACTTACTCTTCAAGGAAACCATCCCAGATACACTCTTATAAACTCTTCCTCAAGTCTACCTTGGCCAATTTGATTTGTTTAATCAATATGAAGATTAAAGTCGCTCATGATTATTGCCGTACCTTTCTTACAAGCCTCCATTATTTCTTGATTTATACTCCGTCCAACAGTGTCGCTACTGTTAGGGGGCCTATGGACTTCTTCCCCTTATTATTTCTTATCTCCACTCGAACTGATTCTACATCTTGATCTTCTGAGCCAATAGCATTTCTCACTACTGCACTGATCTCATCCTTTATTAACAGAACTACCTCACCTTTTCCTTTCTGTCTATTCTTCTGAATTGTTAAATACCCCTGAATATTCAGTTCCCAGCCTTGGTCACCTTGCAACCACATTTCTGTACTGGCTATCAGATCATAACCATTTATATCTATTTGTGCCGTCAACTCATCTATCTTGTTACGAATGTTATGTGCATTCAGATAAAGAGCTTTTAATTTTGTCTTTTTAACATTTTTTTCCTGCTTTGACCCTACTTTCTGTTATACTCTTATTTTATACATTCTGTCCCTTCTTGTCACAGTCTGGTTATCATTTCCCCCACCGCTACCCTGCTCTATTGCCTTCTCCTTGCTCTTTGCCTTTTTAAATTTCCGCTCACCTGAACCCTTCCCCCCCCACCGCCCCCCAGTACTGGTGCCAGTGCCCCATGAACCGAAACCCATTTCTCCTACACCAGTCTTTGAGCCACATGTTCATCTCTCTGATCTTATTTACCCTGTGCAAATTTGCTCGTGGCTCGGGTAGTAATCCAGAGATTATTGCCTTTGTGGTTCTGCTTTTTAATTTAGCCCCTAGCTGCTCAAAATCCCTCAGCAGAACCTCTTTCTTTGTTCTGTCTATGTCATTGGTCCCTACATGAACCACGACAACTGGATCTTCCCCCTCCCACTCCACGTTCCTCTTCAGCCCGGAGGAGATGTCCTTAACCTTGGCACCGGACAGGCAACACAGCCTTCGGGACTCTCGCTCTCGGCTGCAGAGAACAGTATCTATCCCCCTAACTATACTCTTTCCTACCACTACAACATTTATTTTTACTCCCCCCATTGAATGGCCTCCTGTACCACGGCGCTGTGGTCAGTTTGCTCATCCTCCCTGCAGTCCCTGCCCTCGTCCAAACAGGGAGCAAGATTCTCGTGCCTGTTGGACAATTGCAAGGGCTGAGGCTCCTCCATCACTACCTCCTGGGCCCCCACAGCTGCCTCGCTCATAGTCACACCCTCCTGTCCCTGACCACGGACCAAATTTGAATTAATTAATCTAAGGGGTGTGACTGCCTCCTGGAACACAGGGTCCAGGTAAGTCTCCCCCTCCCTGATGTGTCGCAGTGTCTGCAGCTCGGACTCCAGCTCATCAACGTGGATCCGAAGTTCCTCGAGCAGCCAACACTTACTGCAGATGTGGTCGCCGTGGACCTCAATGGGGTCAACCAGCTCCCACATGCAGCAGCAGTAACACATCGCCTGCCCTGCCATCTCGAATGGATTTAATTAAGTTTTCACGTTTTGAAAGTTTAGATTTTTAATCCCAGCTCTTAATTTAAACCAATGCCCAAGAAAAGAGAGAAAAACTGACCAACCAATCACTTCCCTGCTTTCCTGTGACATCACACTTTGAATCTTTTTACTTCTTACCCTCCCAGGTCACTTGGTGCTGTTTCGGCTGTCTGCTCGGCTGACTCACGCCCTTTGTAGGCTTACCGTTGCTTCCACTCTGTGCCCTTTCCGAAGTCCCGCTGCTCGGCTGACTCACGCCCTTTGTAGGCTTACCACTGCTCCCACTCTCGCGCCCTTTCCGAAGGTAGGTTTTCCCCCTCGTGTTGATTCTCTCACCACCTGCTGCAGGCCCAGTCTGGCAGCTATATCCTTCAGGACTCGGCCAGCTCGGTCAGTAGTGATGCTGCCGAGCCAGTCTTGATGGACATTGAAGTCCCCCACCCAGAGTACATTCTGTGCACCTTGCTACTCTCAGTGCTTCTTCCAAGTGGCGTTCAACATGGAGGAGTACTGATTCATCAGCTGAGGGAGGGCGGTGGGTGGTAATCAGCAGGAGGTTTCCTTGCCCATGCTTGACCTCGAGCCATGAGACTTCATGGGGTCCGGAGTCAATGTTGAGGAGTCCCAGGGCCACACCCTCCCGACTGTATACTACTGTGCTGCCACCCCTGGTGGGTCTGTCCTGATGGTGGGACAGGACATACCCAGGGATGGTGATGGAGGAGTCTGGGACATTGGCTGAAAGGTATGATTCTGTGAGTGTGACGATGTCAGGCTGTTGCTTGACTAGTCTGGGACATCTCTCCCAATTTTGGCACAAGTTCCCAGATGTTGGTGGGAAAGACTGGGCTGGGTGTGCCGTTGTCATGTCCGTAACCGGGGCAGAGGTCGATGCCGGGTGGTCCATCCGGTTTTATTCTTATTATTGATTTTTGTAGCGGGATCAATTGATGAATCAGTATGGTCTTGAATGGCGGAGCAGGTTCGAGGATCCAAATGGCCTACACCTGCTTCTAATTCTTATGTGTTTATATCTTAGCCCAGATCATTTCTCTATATTAAGAGCAATGGTCCCAACACTGACCCTGGGGACACCACTGTTTACATCCCTCCAGTTTGAAGAACATCCATTAACCACTACTCTCTGTTTTCTGCCCTTTACCCAACTTCCTCTCCACACGGCCCCCACTCCCTTTAATACCGTGAGCCTTAATTTGATCAACAAGCCTCCTGTCCGGCACCTTATCAAACACCTTTTGACAATCCATCTACACAACATCCCCTGCATTTCCTTTCTCACTGCACTGTGTTATTTCCTGCAATAATCCCTGCTGTCTGTCCTGAATCAACCCATTTCACTACCAAATGTTGCAACGTTTACTTCTGTAGCCAGAATCCCCCGTGCAGGGGTAAAGTGCTCTATCAATGACAACAGGAGCCCAGACGTGGGACCGGGCTGTGCTCTGAGCAGGTGCAGTGCCAGTGGTGGAAGTGGTCTGAGGCGGAAGAGATGTTCCGCGAGTCGGTAGGAGCTTGTGGGCTCAGCGGAGGAATTGGACCCCTGGGTGGGCTGGGCAGCTTCATAAACACCTGGTGTAGGCCTCAGGCCCCGAATACGAGCCCACAGGCCCCATGTTTGACCCGCGGTGATAGACCTGACCGCTCGGGGTAACTAGCCGAATTCTTGGACAGGATCAGGGCGCCTACACGGCCATCTTGCTACAGGAGCAGAGGGTGGGTGGGGCTTTAGGATCCCAGTGACCAGAAGAGAAAATCATTCCTCATTTATTCTCAGTCTGCACACTCGGGATGTAGAACTGAACTCAACCAGAGAAGAGGGAGTGAGAAAACAGCAGATGGAAGAAAGAAATGATGGAGGTGGAGCGATGAGTTTGGATTTCAGCAGCGGGAGGAGGGAGAGTGTGTGGGACGGGAATTTACAGCTTTGGGGGAACAAGAGCGAAAAGAATGTTCCATCGAAACTCGGAATGTCTGTCCTCCATTTCTATCCTGCACTTCCAGTGTTGACTTTTGTAAACTCCTTTTACAGGATATTAGAAAAGGAGGATTTGCAGACGGGAAACTCCAACCAATCATATTGAGATCTGACAGTCACTCGATTCACCTGTATATCATCGGCCTTTGAATGTGGAAGGAGAAACATTTGTCTGTTCTGTCTGTGGGAAAAGATTTTCAACATTAGTGTGACTGGTAAAGCACCGAGACACACACCCGAGTGAGAGTGTTCCAGTGCACTGACTGTGGAAAGAGCTTTAACCAGTTACACAGCCTGAAAAAACGTCACACCATTCACAGCGGGGAGAAACCGTTCATGTATTGTGTGTGTGGACGAGGCTTCAACTGATCGTCCAACCTGGAGAGACACAAGGACACGTGCACCATGGAGAAACCGTGGAAATGTGGAGACTGTGGGAAGGGATTCAATTCCGCATCTGAGCTGAAAGCTCATCGACGCAGTCACAATGGAGAGAGGCCGTTCACCTGCCTCGTGTGTGGTAAGGGATACACTCGGTCATCCGCCCTGTTGGTACACCAGCGAGTTCACACTGGGGAGAGGCCATTCATCTGTCCTGTGTGCGGGAAGGGATTCACTCGTTCATCCCACCTGCTAGCACACCAGCGAATTCACACTGGGGAGAGGCCATTTACCTGTCCCGTGTGCAGGAAGGGCTTCACTCAGTCATCCAGCCTACGGGCACACCAGCGTATTCACACTGGGGAGAGGCCGTTCACCTGCTCCGAGTGTGGGAACGGCTTTACTTGTTTATCCAACCTGCTGACACACCAACGCATTCACACTGGGGAGAGACCGTTCATCTGCTCTGAATGTGGAAAGGGTTTCGTTCGATCATCCCAGCTGCTAGCACACCAGCAAGTTCACACTGGGGAGAGGCCGTTCACCTGCTCCGAGTGTGGAAAGGGATTCACTGATTCATCCACCCTGCTGACACACCAACGCATTCACACTGGGGAGAGACCGTTCACCTGCTCCGAGTGTGGGAAGGGATTCACTGATTCATCCACCCTGCTGACACACCAACGCATTCACACTGGGGAGAGACCGTTCACCTGCTCCGAGTGTGGGAAGGGATTCAGTCGAACATGTGACCTGCTGACACACCAGCGAATTCACAGGGGACTGCGGGGGTTGGACTCTGCTGTTATTGTTGCCGTTAATCACATCCCGGACTGAACCATGTTCACTCGGATCGTTGGGGTTTGTTGCCGCTGGTGTAATTAATCCCTACAACTGGGTTGGAGTTTAATTTTCTGGATATCATAGAATGGTTACAGCAGAGAAGGAGGCCTTTCAGACCGTCGAGCCCGTGCCGGCTCTCTGCAAGAGCACTTCAGCTAGTCCCACTCCCTGCCCTTTCCCCGTAGCCCTGCAAATGCTTTATTTCCGGTACTTATCCAATTCACTTTGAAAGCCACGATTGAATCTGCCTCCACCAGCCTTTCAGGCCGTGCATTCCAGATCCTAAACACTCGCTGCGTAAAAAAAGTTTTTTCTCATGTCGCCTTTGGCTCTTTTGCCGATCACCTTGAATCTGTGTCCTCTGGTTCTCCATCCATCCGCCAATGGGAATATTTTCTCTACTCTGTCCAGACCCCTCATGATTTTATCAAATCTCCTCTCAACCTTCTCTGTTCTAAGAAGACCCCCAGCTTCTCCAGTCTATCCATGGAACTGATGTCCCTCATCCCGCAAATCTTGTTGTGCGAGGCCCCTTGGGGAAGAGTGACCATAATATGGTAGAATTCTTTATTAAGATGGAGAGTGACACAGTTAATTCAGGGACTAGGGTCCTGAACTTGGGGAAAGCTAAATTCAATGGTATGAGACGTGAATTGGCTAGAATAGACTGGCAAATGATACTTAAAGGTTTGACGGTGGATAGACAATGGCAAACATTTAAAGATCACATGGATGAACTTCAACAATTGTACGTCTCTGGAGTAAAAATAAACCTAGGAAGGTGGCTCAACCGTGGCCAACAAGGGAAATTAAGGACAGTGTTAAATCCAAGGAAGGGGCATATAAATTGGCCAGAAAAAGCTGCAAACCTGAGGACTGGGATAATTTTGTAATACAGCAGAGGATGACAAAGGGTTCAGTTAGGAGGGGGAAAATAGAGTATGAGAGGAAACTTGCTCGGAACATAAAAACTGACTGCAAAAGCTTCTATAGATATGTGAAGAGACAAAGATTAGTGAAAACAAGTGTAAGTCCCTTGCAGTCAGATTCGGGTGAATTTATAATGGCGAACAAAGAAATGGCAGACCAGTTAAACAAATACTTTGGTTCTGTTTTCACGAAGGAAGACACAAATAACCTTCCGGAAATACAAGGGGACCAAGGGTCTAGTAAGAAGGAGGAACTGAAGGGTATCCTTATAAAGCGGGAAATTGTGTTCGGGAAATTGATGGGATTGAAGGCCGATAAATCCCCAGGGCCTGATAGTCTGCATCCCAGAGTACTTAAGTAAGTGGCCCTAGAAATAGTGGATGCATTGGTGGTCATTTTCCGACAGTCTATCGACTCTGGATCGGTTCCTATGGACTTGAGGGTAGCTAATGTAACACCACTGTTTAAAAAAGGAGGGAGAGAGAAAACGGATAATTATAGATCGATTAGCCTGACATCAGTAGTGGGGAAAATGTTGGAATCAATTATTAAAGATGAAATAGCAGCGCATTTGGAAAGCAGTGACAGGATCGTTCCAAGTCAGCACGGATTTATGAAATGGAAATCATGCTTGACAAATCTTCTGGAAGTTTTTGAGGATGTAACTAGTGGAGTGGACAAGGGAGAACCAGTGGATGTGGTGTATTTGAACTTTCAAAAGGCTTTTGACAAGGTCCCACACAAGAGATTGGTGTGCAAAATCAAAGCACATGGTATTGGGGGTAATGTACTGACGTGGATAGAGAACTGGTTGGCAGACAGGAAGCAACGAGTGGAAATAAACTCCTTTTCAGAATGGCAGGCAGTGACTCGTGGGGTGCCGCAGGGTTCAGTGCTGGGACCCCAGCTATTTACAATTTACATCAATGATTTGGATGAAGGAATTGAGTGTAATATCTCCAAGTTTGCAGATGACACTAAACTGGGTGGCGGTGTGAACTGTGAGTGTGACGCTAGGAGGCTGCAGGGTGACTTAGACCGGTTAGGTGAGTGGGCAAATGCATGGCAGATGCAGTATAATGTGGATAAATGTAAGGTTATCCACTTTGGGGGCAAAAACACAAAGGCAGAATATTATCTGAATGGCGGCAGATTAGGAAAGGGAGGTGCAACGAGACCTGGGTGCCATGGTTCATCAGTCATTGAAAGTTGGCATGCAAGTACAGCAGACGGTGAAGGCGGCAAATGGTATGTTGGCCTTCATAGCTAGGGGATTTGAGTATAGGAGCATGGAGGTCTTACTGCAGTTGTACAGGGCCTTGGTGAGGCCTCACCTGGAATATTGTGTTCAATTTTGGTCTCCTAATCTGAGGAAGGACGTTCTTGCTATTGAGGGAGTGCAGCGAAGGTTCATCAGACTGATTCCCGGGATGGTGGGACTGACATATGAGGAGAGACTGGATCAACTAGGCCTTTATACACTGGAGTTTAGAAGGATGAGAGGGAATCTCATAGAAACTTGCAAGATTCTGACGGGACTGGACAGGTTAGATGCGGGAAGAATGTTCCCGATGATGGAAAAGTCCAGAACCAGGGGACACAGTCTTAGGATAAGGGGTAGGCCTTTTAGTACTGAGATGAGGAGAAACTTCTTCATTGAGAGTTGTTAACCTGTGGAATTCCCTACCACAGAGAGTTGATGATGCCAGTTCATTGGATATATTCAAGAGGGAGTTAGATATGGCCCTTACGGCTAAAGGGATCAAGGGGTATGGAGAGAGCAGGAAAGGGGTACTGAGGGAATGACCAGCCATGATCTTATTGGATGGTGGTACAGGCTCGAAGTGTGGAATGGCCTACTCCTACACTCATTTTCTATGTTTCTTAATCATTCTTGTAAATCTTTTCTGCTCCCTCTGTCAAACAACTGTCAAATAAATTAGCTTTGTTTCCTACATACAGTGAATCGATTCCTTGATTTCTCCATGGGGAGGCTAATTGATGTCCTGTTATCGACTGTTCCATTTTTAAGCTGTTTCTCCTTTGTTAAAGGAAGACTTGTATTTATAAAATGCTTTTCACAGCCTCTGTTTTAGTGATGTTGGTTGAGGGATAAATGTTGACGACACCAGAGATATATTTTGTTCTTCGAAGTAACGTCATGGAATCTTTTACACCCACTTGAGAGGTCAGATGGGTCTGATTCATTTTTTTATTCGTTCAAGGGATGTAGGCATCACTGGTAAGGCCAGCGTTGCTAGTTAGAGGAGATTAACACAATAGTAAGGAAGGACATTAGCTTGGATGATGTGGAATCTGTATGGGTTGAGCTGCAGAACACCAAAGGGCGAAAACGCTAGTGGGAGTTGTGCACTGACCACCAAACAGTAGTAGTGAGGTTGGGGTTGGCATCACACAGGAAATTAGGGATGCATGCAATAAAGGTAGAGCAGTTATCATGGGTGACTTTAATCTACATATAGATTGGGTTAACCAAACTGGTAGCAATACGGTGGAGGACGATTTCCTGGAGTGTAGAAGGGATGGTTTTATAGACCAATATGTCGAGGAATCAACTAGAGAGCTGGCCTTCCTAGACTGGGTGTTGTGTAATGAGAGAGGATTAATTAGCAATCTTGTTGTGCGAGGCCCCTTTGCGAAGAGTGACCATAATATGGCAGAATCCTTCATTTAGATGGAGTGTGACACAGTTAATTCAGAGACTGGGGTCCTGAACTTAAAGAAAGGTAACTTCGATGGTATGAGATGTGAATTGGCGAGGATAGACTCGCGAATGATACTTAAAGGGTTGACGGTGGATAGGCAATGGCAGACATTTAAAGATCACATGGATGAACTTCAACAATTGTACATCCCTGTCTGGCGTAAAAATAAAACGGGGAAGTTGGCTCAACCGTGGCTAACAAGGGAAATTAGGGGATAGTGTTAAATCCAAGCAAGAGGCATATAAATTGGCCAGAAAAAGCAGCAAACCTGAAGACTGGGAGAAATTTTGAATTCAGCAGAGGACAAAGGGTTTAATTAGGAGGGGGGCAATAGAGTATGAGAGGAAGCTTGCCGGGAACATAAAAACTGACTGCAAAAGCTTCCATAGA
Organism: Pristiophorus japonicus; assembly: GCF_044704955.1. Taxonomy (NCBI): domain Eukaryota; kingdom Metazoa; phylum Chordata; class Chondrichthyes; family Pristiophoridae; genus Pristiophorus; species Pristiophorus japonicus. The sequence continues at coordinate 576,778 of NW_027252757.1, forward strand.
TATGTGAAGAGAAAAAGATTAGCGAAGACAAATGTAGTCCCTTGCAGTCAGAATCAGGTGAATTTATAATGGGGAACAAATAAATGGCAGACCAATTGAACAAATACTTTGGTTCTGTCTAAACTAAGGAAGACACAAATAATCTTCCGGAAATACTAGGGGACCGAGGGTCTAGCGAGAAGGTGGAACTGAAGGAAATCTTTTGGTCAGGAAATTGTGTTCGGGAAATTGATGGGATTGAAGGACGATAAATCCCCAGGGCCTGATAGTCTGCATCACAGAGTACTTAAGGAAGTGGCCCTAGAAATAGTGGATGCATTGGTGGTCATTTTCCAACATTCTATAGACTCTGGATCAGTTCCTATGGTTTGGAGGGTAGTTAATGTAAAACCACTTTTTAAAAAAAATGAGGGAGTGAGAAAACAGGGAATGATAGACCGGTTAGCCTGACATCGATAGTGGGGAAAATGTTGGAATCAATTATTAAAGATGTAATAGCAGCGGCTTTGGAAAACAGTGAATGGATCGGTCCAAGTCGGCATGGATTTATGAAAGGGAAATCATGCTTGACAAATCTTCTAAAAAATTTTGAGGATGTAACGAGCAGAGTGGACAAGGGAGAACCAGTGGATGTGGTGTATTTGGACATTCAAAAGGCTTTTGACAAGGTCCCACATGAGATTAGTGTACAAAATTAAAGCACTTCTATTGGGGGTAATGTATTGACATGGATAGAGAACTGGTTGGCAGACTGGAGGCAAAGATTAGGAATAAACGGGGTTTTTTCAGAATGGCAGGTAGTGACTAGTGGGGTACCGTAAGTTTCAGTGCTGGGACCCCAGCTAATAACAATATACATTAATGATTTCGACGAAGGAATTGAATGTAACATCTCCAAGTTTACAGACGACACCAAGCTGGGTGGCAGTGTGAGCTGTGAGGACGATGCTAAGAGGCTGCAGGGTGACTTGGACAGATTAGGTGAGTGGGCAAATGCATGGCAGATGCAGTATAATGTGGATAAATGTGAGGTTATCCACTTTGGTGGCAAAAACAGGAAGGTAGAATATTATCTGAACGGTGACAGATTAGGAAAAGGGGAGGTGCAGCGAGACCTGGATGTCATGGTACATCAGTCATTGAAAGTTGGTCTGCAGGTACAGCAGGCGGTGAAAACGGAAAATGGCATGTTGGTCTTCATAGCGAGAGGATTTGAGCACAGGAGCAGGGAGGGCTTACTGCAGTTGTACAGGGCCTTGGTGAGGCCACACCTTGAATATTGTGTACAGTTTTGATTTCTAATCTGAGGAAGGACATTCTTGCTATTGAGGGAGTGCAGCGAAGGTTCACCAGACTGATTCCCGGGATGGCAGGATTGACATATGAAGAAAGACTATCGACTAGGCTCATATTCACTGGAATTTAGAAGAATGAGAGGGGATCTCATCGAAACATATAAAATTCTGACAGGATTGGACAGGTGAGATGCAGGAAGAATGTTCCCGATGTTGTTGAAGTCCAGAACCAGGGGTCACAGTCTAAGGAGAACGTGTAAGCCATTTAGGACCGAGATGAGAAGAAACTTCTTCACTCAGAGAATTGTGAACCTGTGGAATTCTCTCCCAGAGAAAGTTGTTGAGGCCAGTTCGTTCGATATATTCAAAAGGGAGTTCGATGTGACCCTTCCAGCTAAAGGGATCAAGGGGTATGGAGAGAAAGCAGGAATGGGGTACTGAAGATGCATGATCAGCCATGATCATATTGAATGGTGGTGCAGGCTCAAAGGGCCAAATGGACGACTACTGCACCTTTTTTTCTATGTTTCTATGTATTTATTGCCCATCCATAATTGCCCTTGAGAAGATGGTGGGGAGCTACCTTCTTGAACCGCTGCAGTCCGTGTGGTGATGGTACTCCCACAGTACTGTTAGGGAAAGAGTTCCAGGATTTTGACTCAGCGGCAATGAAGGAACGGCGATATGCTTCCAAATCAGGATGGTGTGTGACTTGGAGGGGAACATGGAGGTGGTGGTGTTCCCATGCGCCTGCTGCCCTTGTCCTTCAAGGTGGTAGAGGTCGTGGGTTCGGGAGGTGCTGCTGAAGAAGCCTTGGTGTGTTGCTGCAGTACATCTTGTACATGGTAAACACTGCAGCCACGGTACGACGATGATGGAGGGAGTGAATGTTTAAGGTGTTCGATGGAGTGCCAATAAAGTGGGCTGCTTTGTCCTGGATGGTATCGAGCTTCTTGTGTTGTCGCAGTTGCACTCATCCAGGCAAGTGGAGAGTATTCCATCACACTCCTGACTTGTGCCTTGTAGATGGTGGAAAGGCTTTGGGGAGTCAGGAGGTGAGACACTGGCCATAGAATACCCAGCCTCTGACCTGCTCTTGTTGCCACAGTATTTATGTGGCTGGTCCAGTTAAGTTTCTGGTCAATGGTAACCCCGAGGATGTTGATGGTAGGGGATTCGGCGATGGTAATGCCATTGAATGTTATAGGGCGGTGGTGTCGCGCTTGTTGGAGATAGTCATTGCCTGCCACTTTTGTGTCATGAATGTTACTTGCCACTTATCAGCCCAAGCCTGAATGTTGTCCAGGTCTTGCTGTATACGGGTATGGACTGCTTCATTATCTGAGTAGTTGCGAATGGAACTGAACACTGTACAGTCATCAGTGAACAGCCCCACTTCTGACATTATGATGGAAGGAAGGTCATTGATGAAACAACTGAAGATGGTTGGGCCGAGGACACTGCCCTGAGGAACTCCTGGGGCTGTGATGATTGACCTCCAACCACCACAACCATTTTCCTTTGTGCTAGATATGACTCCAACTATTGGAGAGTTTTCCCCCTGATTCCCATTGACTTCAATTTTACTAGGGCTCCTTGATGCCACACTCGGTCAAATGCTGCTTTGATGTCGAGGGCAGTCATTCTCACCTCACCTCTGGAATACAGCTGTTTTCTCCATGTTTGGATCAAGGCTGTAATGAGGTCTGGAACCGATGGTCCTGGGGGAACTCAAACTGGGTATCAGTGAGCAGGTTATTGGTGAGTAAGTGCCACTTGATAGCACTGTGGACGACACCTTCCATCACTTTGCTTATGATTGAGAGTAGACTGATGGAGCGGTAATTGGCCGGATTGGATTTGTCCTGCTTTTTGTGGACAGGGCACACCTGGGCAGTTTTCTGTATTGTTGGCTAGATGCCAGTGCTATAGCTGTACTGGAACAGCTTGGCTAGAGGCACGGCTAGTTCTGGAGCACAAGTCTTCAGCACAACAGCCGGGATGTTGTCGGAGCCCATAGCCTTTGCTGTATCCAGTGCATTCAGCCCTTTCTTGCTATCACGTGGAGTGAATCGAATTGGCTGAAGACTGGCTTCTGTGATGGTGGGGACCTCAGGAGGAGGCCGATATAGATCATCCACTCGACACTTCTGGCTGAAGATGGTTGTAAACACTTCAGCCTTTTCTTTTGCACTCACGTGCTGGGCTCTGCCATCATTGAGGATGGGGATATTCATGGAGCCTCCTCCTCCCGTTAATTGTTTCATGGTCCACCACCATTCACCACTGGATGTGGCAGGACTAGAGCTTTAATCTGATCCGTTGGTTGTGGGATCGCTTAGCCCTGTCTATGACATGCTGCTTCCGCTTTTTAACATGCGTGTAGTCCTGTGTTGCAGCTTCCCCAGGTTGGCACCTCATTTTCAGGTACGCCTGGTGCTGCTCCTGGCATACTCTTCTACACTCTTCATTGAACCAGGGTTGGTCCCCTGGCTTGATGGTAATGGTAGAGTGAGGGATATGCCGGGCCATGAGGTTACAGATTGTGGTGGAATACAATTCTGCTGCTGCTGATGGCCCACAGTGCCTCATGGATGCCTAGTTTTGAACTGCTCGATTTGTTCTGAATATATCCCATTTAGCACAGTGGTAGTGCTACACAACACAATGGAGGGTGTCCTCCGTGTGAAGACGGGAGTTCATCTCCAGAATGACTGTGCGATGGTCGCTGCTACCAATGCTGTCATGGACAGATGCATCTGCAACAGGTAGATTGGTGAGGACGAGGTCAAATAGGTTTTTCCCTCATGTTGGTTCTTTCACCACCTGCTGCAGGCCCAGTCTGGCAGCTATGTCCTTCAGGACTCGGTCAGCTCGGTCAGTTGTGGTGTTACCGAGCCACTCTTGATGATGGGCATTGAAGTCCCAGAGTACATTCTGTGTCTTTGCTACTCTCAGTACTTCTTCCAAGTGGTGTTCAACATGGGGGAGTACTGATTCATCAGCTGATGGGGGGCAGTAGGTGGTAATCAGCAGGTTTCCTTATCCATGCTTGACCTGAAGCCATGAGACTTCATGGTGTCTGGGGTTTTACCGATTACTGATGTCAAACTGATGGGCCTATAGCTACCTGGGTCTGCATTGTCACCTTTTTTAAAAATGGGGACTCCTTCCAATCTGTCGGAACCATTCCAGAGTGCAGTGAGCAATTAAAAATACAGGCAATTAGCGATAATTAATCCCTGCCCGTGAGCTTGGTCCACTTGAACGCAGACAGCTTCAGCTGTGCCTAATGAGGCAATATCAAGTCTCTCTCGAGCTGTTAGATTCTCACAGATAAAAATAGCAACCCCACCTCCCCTTTGGCCTACACTAACCTTTCTGAAACCCTTGTAGCCCTTTAGGTGAATGTCTGTGCCATCATTGTCATCTAGTCATGTCTGAGAAATACACAATGTCTAAATTCTTCAACACAGCACAAGATTGCAATTCTGACAATTTGCTTCTAACACTCCTTTGCATTTACATGAAAGCAATTCAAAAGGTCTCACATCTATTAATTCTTGTTTGCTCCCTAACTGGTTTATCTTCATGCTTTGCTGCTATGTAATTATCACGTGCAGTAAGGCTAACTTTGAACTTATCTACACTATCCCCTTGCTGAACACCTCCCGATTATTGATGAGGTGAAGCTTCTTCTTGCAGAGGTCCTGAAGCCGATGTTGAATCCCACGGATTTGCCTGTTCCTCTCCCTCGATCTGGACATGATGGTAATAGCCCGGAGACTACTAACCTTGCACCCCTTTGCTGAAGGACATCTATGAGGCTTTTGTAGGAATCCTGCAAAACAAATGGACTTCTATCCATGATATCGTTAGTTCCAATATGTAAACCTACTGCAGAATCCTGACACTCACCTTTCATTAGTTCATCCACACGATCCCGGAGATCAGCTATCTTGGCTCCTGGAAAACAGAAGTCTGCTCTTGACGCAGCCTTGCCTCTACACAGGGTGATGTCTGTGTGCCTGATGATGGAGTCCCCTATGAGGATTTCCGTTTGCCTCTTGCTTTTCCTTGGCTGTTCAAACAACGTCCTTTTGAACTTTGCAGCCTTCCTCTTATCTTTTCCAAGATGCTGATATGAGCATTGAGGTTCGGTGTCACTGCTGCTAACATCACTGCCTGTTGTTCTCCAAATCACAAAGTGGGGCATACCTGTTTGAAGTAATCAGAAAATCCAAAGAAACTGTCCCTTTAAACGGGCACATAGACTCTCCCTTTAAATGGGCACAGAGACTATGTGAAACTAAGAAAGAAGCATTATTGGCCAACTAAAAGTAAACCAGATGCTGGCGCCTGTAAGTCATCATAGGCAGTCCCTCGGAATCGAGGAAGACTTGCTTCCACTCTTAGCATGAGTTTTTAGTTGGCTGAACAGTCCAATACGAGAACCACAGTCTCTGTCACAGGTGGGACAGACAGTGGTTGAAGGAAAGGGTGGGTGGGGAGTCTGGTTTGCCGCACGCTCTTTCCGCTGCCTGCACTTGACGTCTGCATGCTCCCGGCGACGAGACTGAGGAGCTCAGCGCCTTCCCGCATGCTCTTCCTCCACTTCGGGCGGTCTTTGGCCAGGGACTCCCAGGTGTCAGTGGAGATGTCGCACTTTATCAGGGAGGCTTTGAGGGTGTCCGTCTAACATTTCTGCTGCCCACCTTTGGCTCGTTTGCTGTGGGCAAGTTCCGAGTAGAGTGCTTGCTTTGGGAGTCTCGTGTCTGGTATGTGAATTATGTGGCCTGCCCAGCGGAGCTGATCGAGTGTGGTCAGTGCTTCAATGCTGGGGATGTTGGCCTGGACAAGGACGCTAATGTTGGTGAGTCTGTCCTCCCAGGGGATTTGTAGGATCTTGCGAGACATCGTGGGTGGTATTTCTCCAGCGACTTGAGCTGTCTACTGTACATGGTCCACGTCTCTGAGCCATACAGGAGGCGGGAATTACTACGGTGCCTGTAAGTAGCGCTCCACCAGCCGACATCCGACTGAAACCCGACTGCTGAAGCTGTGGTTGTCAGTGCCAGGCACAGGACCAGGGGGCCAGGGACAATTTTTGGTCCGGGGCGCTGTGCATGGTAATTACTTCAGCATTACGGAGTGCAGCAGAGTCACTGCAAAACTCCCGCCCACTTTAGCGGAAAGCACTGTTCTCACCGCGCCCAGTCGCAAACTCTCTTGCACCCCATTACGTGAGCTGGGGGCAGTAACACGAGATGCAAAGTAGCAAAATTTCACTCCCTCTCCCTTTAAACATGCACAGGAACACTGCAAATTTAAACAGAGACAATGCCCATTTAAACAGGCAGTGACACCCTCAAAGACGCCTTGAAAAAGTGCAACATCCCCACCGACACCTGGGAATCCCTGGCCTAAGACCACCCGAAGTGAAGGAAAGCTTCCGGGAAGGCGCTGAACAGCTCGAGTCTCTTCGCCGGGAGCAAGCTGAAGCCAAGCACCGACAGCGGAAGGAGCGCACGACATCCCAGGCTCCCCACCCACCCGTTCCTTCAACCACCTTCTACCTCACCTGTGACAGAGACTGTAATTCCTGCATTGGACTCTTCAGTCACCTGAGAACTCATAGAAACATAGAAAATAGGTGCAGGAGCAGGCCATTTGGCTTTTCGAGCCTGCACCACCATTCAATATGATCATGGCTGACCATGCAACTTCAGTACCCCATTCCTGCTTTCTCCCCATACACCCTGATCCCTTTAACCGTAAGGGCCACATCAAACTCCCTTTTGAATATGTCCAACGAACTGGACTCGACAACTTTCTGTGGCAGAGAATTCCACAGGTTCACAACTCTCTGGGTGAAAAAGTTTCTCCTCATCTTGGTCTGTTGATACTGGATTCTTTTCCCTTCAATCTGTTTCAGCGAATTCACTGACACACGAACACTTTTCGTCTTAAGACCTTTATTCTGTAGATTCTCCGGCCGGAACCTGTTAGGATAAAGGGAACACTCTCGATTCGAGCCTGTCCTCCTCTCTACTGACAAGTCCCGTAACAGTACAAAAGCTCAACACTTATACATTGTTACAGCAGAACACATTTGAGTGACACTCAGTTTATGCAATCATTGGTCGATTTCCCCCATAGCATACCCAATTGCAGGCTAACAACTCTCCAAATAGGGCGGGCTCCAGGGATGTGTTTATTGTTTCGATTTTCATAGCATTTCCCTATTTCATGGCTGGATATAGCAGCCCCTCGTCTGACTCATGTCTAACTTTTGCTTTTTCGCGTAACTCGTGTTTGACCACAACTCTGAGTAACCCCTTTTTGTGCTGACATTGTAGTTATCACAGCTTGACATCTTTGGTCAGCCATTTACCCATGATTCCCTATCTCCATCCTTTTGCTACCTTCTCTAGCCATCTACCACTTTCGCAATCCTTTTTCACATTCTCATTCCCCACTTTTATCATTCCATGATAACCCTTGTGATTATTCCAGGAGTATCGCATTCAGCCGTTCGCATTCTTGATTCTCGAGTAAATTTTTAGTCTGTTGAACCAGATTCCGGGAGCCCGTGACTGTAAGAGTTTGCTCCAATTTTGCCATCATTACTTTACAACAGACATTAAAGCAACCAATAATCAGACAACAGGTAACTATTATCATAACGAGAATAACTGCTCCATGCATTAAATAAGATCCCCAGGATCCTCCAAATAACCAATCCAACCAACTATTTCCTTTCTCTGGGTATACCCACTTTTGGGGCATGGGACAGTGAGTGGTCCTATAGTTCCTACTGCAAAGAGGACCGGGAGGGTCGGTGTTGCTGTCTTGAAGGTGCCGTTGAGGAGGAACACGAATCCTTCCTTAGCTCTATGACACTTTACGTCGGTGTTGCTAACACTCGTGAACTGCTTATACCACCAATTTCTAGGTTCCCTTAAATTTGAGCCTGATCCTACCAATTGGTAAGCATCAAACGGGTATGCCCATGTTTCTGAGCTGACATGAATTCCGTTACACTGACCGCAGATAACTTGCCTTCCTGCGGTCACGTTCAGGCATCTTTGCTCGTTACAGGGTACAGGTAAACTGGCCCTTACGCATTCGACAGTGCTGACGGGCACACTGCGTCTGCACACAGGTGGCGTTCCCGGGGACCAGGGCATATACACAACCCCACCCTTGTCCTGAGAAGCAAAGCGGGTAGCTTGCAATGTCCGAGCATACCGCTCCGTTCTTTCCCTGGGATCCCCTGCACTCAGGATTCATGGAGTCTATTAATTCCACACATCTCCCCGGTATACCCCTTCTATATTCGCCCGTTTGTCCCTCACAGGGTGCGTCCGAGGTATCCGCCGTATATAAGTCACGGGGAGTCCGCCCAGGGGTGGCCACGAACAGGGCCTCTACTGATTGGGCTAGTGGGTAACACACAGTTCGATTACCATGCAATCGGGTATGGGTCTGATAAAGTAAGTTATCCTGTAGCCCTTCTAGTTCTGCTAGGATAGCACAAGATAGCACAATTATACCTGCTAGCTTACACATGCTTAAATAATTTTAGACGATACTATACATTAGTTAACAATAGGATAAGGATAGATCAGAAAACAGCTAAGTCTGTTTGTTCCTTTCTCCTGCCGTGTTCTTGGCGTTTTTCTTCCTGCCCCAAGGATGTGGTTTATTCAGCTATGGAGGAGAGGAAGTCTGGAACAGAAACAAGGGTTAGGACGACCAGTGAGAGGCTCATTATGAAGTAATAAGTTTACAGTGGTGCAGGTGAACCCAGGCACTTCTCCCTTCAACCTTAGCTGCGGTGGGGGTAGTGAATAACACCTGAAAGGGCCCCTCCCATCGTGGCTCCAACCCTTTTCGAATCCATTTCTTAATCAGGACATACTTCCCTGGTGCCACGAGGGACGATTCGGGTAAAACTGGGAGGTCAAGGTGAGCCTCTCGAACCTGGTTGTGAGCTAGTCGCAGAGCCTGAGTCAGAGGAAGAACATAGGTGGTCATCAGTCGAGCTGGGATACCATATCTAGGAACAATTTCCCTCATTAACACCTTAACAACAGTTTGAGCCTTATTGTCCAGGGTAGGGTAGGCTTCAATCCATCTGCTAAACACATCTACTATTACTAACACATATTTGTAACACTGAACTCTTTGCAACTCAATGTAGTCCAACTGTAAGGTCTCAAAGGGGCCTTCTGGTAGGGGCGTCTTACCCCAATCACAGGGGACTCCCTTCCCTGGATTATGCTGTTGGCAAACAAGGCAGCGACTACTGATGTTCTGGGCTAGCATCTGGAGTCTAGGGTGCCACCAAGTGGCCAAAAGCGTGTCACTTGTTGTCCTCGCTCCACAATGAGTAGCAAAATGCATACATTCAATAACCCATAGAGCCAACTCGTCAGACATGCAAATCTGTTCCGCGGGAGTGGTCCAGAGTTTAGAAACATTATCATAAATACATCCATAATCTTTCCACAACAGTTTATCTTTTTCAGGAGCGTCCTCCTGTGCTTTAATGACATCTTGGATGGTTGGCATTGGTTTTTACGAGGCTAACTTATCCTTGGCAGGACTTTTAGTTTGACTCATCATTCTAGGCACCACTATTTGTTGTCCGCAAGAGGCCTTTTTAGCCTCTCTGTCAGCACGGCGGTTTCCTATATCAACCGGAGAGTTTCCGGTAGTGTGGGCAGTGCACTTGACAATAGCAATACGTTTAGGGAGCATGAGGGATTGCAACAAATCTGATACTAGTTGCCTATGAGATATCTCGTTTCCCTGTGAGGTCAGGAATCCCCTATCTTTTTCATAACTGTCCGAAATCATGGGCTACCCCAAAGGCATATCTAGAGTCGGTATAGATATTGACTTTGAGGTCTTTGACCAAGATACAGGCTCGGGTGAGGGTGAATAGTTCAGCTTGTTGGGCAGAATAGGCGGTTTCAAAAGCGGCAGATTCCAAGACCTGATTCTCCTGGTTTACTATGGCGTATCCTGAGATTCGTGTACCTTCTGGATTAATAGAAGAACTTCTGTCAACATACATAATACAGTCTGGGTCTTCCATTGGTACGTCAACTAAATCTTCCCTGACCGACGAGGCCTCCTGAATTAAAGATAAACAGTCATGACTGGGTTCTTCCTCATCTTGGGGTGGCTCAGTAAGAAAACAGGCCGGATTAATGGTAGTACAATGCCGAAAGGTCAGTTTAGGATTATTCAGTAGGTAGATCTCATATCTGCTTTGCCTGACCATGGTAAGGTGTTGAGTCTGCAGTTGGCCCAGGAGGGCAGCTACGGAGTGAGAGGTGTACACAACAATATCCTGCTGGAGGGTAATGGCAGCGGATTGAAGGCTATTGTAGATGGAAGTTAATATTTGGGTACATACAGGGTGCCCCAAGGCAACGGGGTCTATTTTGGAAGAGTAGTAGGCAACAGGCCTGTGCTTATCCCCGTGTTTCTGAGTTAACACAGCAGTGGCACAGTCTTTCAAGATTGTACAGTACAGTTGAAAGGGCCGGTCATAAAGGGGTCGGCCCAAAGCCGGAGCTTGCAGCAGGGCTGTCTTTAGTTCCTTAAAGGCTTGAACGTCTGTGGCTTCTATTTCAAAGCTGCCTTCTTTAGTTGTGTACGGTGTGAGGTGCTTAGTCATCAGGGCAACGTTAGGGATCCAGGATCTACAGTAATTGATCATCCCCAACCACTGTCGCATTTGTTTAGCCGTGCTAGGGACTGGAAACCAGCAAATCGGTTCGTCATCCGGGGAGGTTCTCTGTACAATCAAGTTACGTAATCGGGGGACGGTTGGCCAAAGAGGTTGTTCTGGGAGAAGTTAGTGTAAGATCCCCGTCCTCTCCCCCCTTGCCCCCCTCCTCTTCCTCTTTCGTGCCGACGGGAGGGACACTCTCTACTCCAATGTCCTTCTTGCCCACAATTAAAACACCCATCTCTTCTCTCCCATCCTCGGCCTCTTCCCATACCGGGCCGGGGACAATAGGGTGGTCCGTAATTAGCAGGGCCTGGGCCATTTGGGTGATGGGTATATCCGTATCCTTGGTTATCCACCCATCCCTTTACACAGTACTGTGGTTCCATTTGATATCCCCTTGGGTCGGGTTTCGGTCCTCCCCGTGAGGGCTCTTCCCTTATTACATATTCGGTCTTGACCCGGGTTGGGGGGGCACCTCCTCCTTCCCCTCCCTTCTTCTCCTGCCAATAATATTTTACCGCTCTTTCCATTTGGGCTTTACTGGTATCTGCCCAATTCATATTATTTGTCCGGATAGCGTGAGCAATCGAATAGGGCAGGCACTGAAGTAGAATAGCGCAGAATTGAGGTGAATTATCCCCTGCCCTGAAGGCATTATCTCCTGATTGACCTCCGTATATTCCAATAAATCTTTCCATAAATTTGTCGGCAGTTTCTTCTCGTTTAGGTTTAGTCTCTAATACTGCTGCCATACTGATGGGCTTCTGAAGGTTCTTGCTGAGAGCATTAAAGATAGCGTTTAGGCGATCCTGGGCATTATTAGGGTGAGCAGTCACTAATGCATCATGGGTGGCTCGCCTCAAATTTTCTAAGAACCGGACGTGTTCAGTCGGGCTCAGGGTCTGCTGCACTAAGGACCACAAGTCTCTTGATTCCGCATTATAAACTCCAATGGTGAGTCGGAGGGGATCTATAAATTTGACCGGTTCTCTCTTTCGATCTGGTATGGTAGCCAGGATGGTCATAATCTCATTTGGTTTCCATGGTACATATACATCTATAGTGGGGTGGTTTGCAGCTTGTTGTGCATCAGGGTTTGACATTGGTCGGACTGGGAATTTCTAGGTCGGAGGATGGTTCGGAGCTGTCTGACTGCTCGGCACCTCCGCGTCTTGATCGGTGGGAGTGTTTGCTATGCCTTTCACAACTGGGACTGGTAGTTTGACTAGAGGATTTACGGGACTGTCTGTGATGTCGAGATATAGTTCTGCCCTTCCGAGTGTGAGATCTGGTCCTCTCAGCTATATTGCCTGTGAACTGGGGATCTGAATCGCTATCAGAGGATGAGGAGTCAGTTTGGGCTTGTCGCTTCGTTGGTGTGGGGTTACGGTTATCTTTAACTCCTCTCGCCGGAGTGTAAGGTGGAGGGGGATGGGAAGGAGGCTGTGGTGAAGGGCCCGGGGCTGCAGGAGGCGCCGTTGGGCGCGGCTGTGTCCATTCATCAATTTCATCATCAGCCTCGGTCAACGCAAAACCAACCATTCGACTACGTAGTCTATCGGTACCCTTCTCAGAGGTCCCAAGGGAACTCTTAGTACGTTTCTCGTGCGCGCACTCTTTCTTTAGGACGTCTACAGTTTTAACATGTCCTCCTTCTGTCAAGGACAGCCCTAATTTAGTGGCGTTTTCCTGCCAGCTTGACAGAAGGGACTCATCTTTCAGCTTTTGACAGTACTGTCTCCATTTGGCTATTAAATCCTTTTTTAACCACTGGGACCATATATATATATATTTTTACTCAACAAACCTATCCTTTGTGCATTTCCTGGCTCCGTAACTTATCATCCGACTATACGTAATTCAATAAGGTTCACACTCTTAAACTTCCCACATCCAGGACAACACTACGAAGGGTTAAAAAAAACTTTCACTGTTTGAAAAAGTGGGTGGAGCTAAAACAAACCACAACTCCCCGGTCTCCCCACACAAGCTTTCTCATCCACAGTAAAAATCATACAAGCATTTAAAACAGACGTTCACAAGATTCTCTCTTTTTTTTTGGATCCATGACCTTTCAGGGAATTCGTAGTTTTATCTAAATTACCCATCCTTGTGTCGCCGCACGTTGGATCGGGGTCCTAATTAATCCGAATCGTCCCCCACGCCGCCCCGTGGTGATCTCAGTTTAGCTTACCCAGAGCCTAGGTGGACCAAGTGATATACAAGATCGACACCGCACCTGGCGTAAGTACAGTTTAAAATTTACACAGTCCCGCAGCTTAATTTTACATAATTCCCTAACCTCCGCGTTTCCCTACGCGGTTCGCGCGATTCTCTATTTACTTGGGCCTCGAACCCACACAGCCTGTTCGTGACGCCGCACGACACTCCTTACTTTTTCTAGGTTCCCGATTTAAATCCAATCAGTGCCTAGACGGGCCAAGTGATATACAAGGTCGACGTCACACCTGACTTGGACACTTATTTTCTAAATTTAAAACGTGTTCGCCAGATTAACTTGGATCTCGTTCAGACACCACCTGAGAACCAGCGAGTGGCTAAACTTTCCTCAGACTTTTGAAACCGGAGGAAACTGGAGCAGTATTGAAATTATACTTACTCCAGTGGCCATTTTCCCCTCGTCTCGTCCAAGGCTAGTCTAGCTCTTAATTCGCAAGTTTTCGGCAGTCGTCCGTTGAGATCCCACTTCTGACACCAAATGTTGATACTGGATTCTTTTCCCTTCAATCTGTTTCAGCGAATTCACTGACACACGAAAACTTTTAGTCTTAGCAACATAAGACCTTTATTCTGTAGATTCTCCCGGCGGGACCTGTTAAGATAAAGGGGAACACACTCGAGTCGAGTTTGTCCACCTCTGTCCTGACAAGCTACGTAACAGTACAAAAGCTCAACACTTATACATTGTTACAGCAGAACACATTTGAGTGACACTCAGTTTATACAATCATTGGTCGATTTCCCCCATAGCATACCCAATTGCAGGCTAGCAACTCTCCAAATAGGGCGGGCTCCAGGGATGTGTTTATTGTTTCGAATCTCATCACACTTCCCTATTTTACTGCTGTTTATAGCAGCCCCTCATCTGAATCATGTCTGACTTTTGCTTTTTCACGTAACTCGTGTTTGACCACAACTCTGAGTAATCCTTTGTTTGTGTCGACAGGGCAAATATCGCAGCTGCACAATTTCTCTTGGCCATTTTCCCATGATCCCTTACTAACACATTCGCAAACCTTCTATCTACATTCTCACCGGCATCTGGATGCCTGAAATATTGATCAGAACAGGCACAATTTCATGTTTAACATTATCATGCAATAATTCCCCTTCGTTGTACATTACAATCCCATTCTCTGGTCCCTTAGTAGTTATGGGACAAGGCAGTTCCTCGGGCAATGTAGTGGTTCTTATGGGGCGCGGTGTTGGAGGGGGTGAGAAACATACATACAATCATATTGCAGCCGCCCCCGCCTCCTCGTAGTACCCACACAGCCCCACTCCCTTTTTGCGGATGACTGATTGCTGGGATTGTCCCGGAGGCGCGCAAATTATGCCGAAAGTACATTCATCGGGCCCTTTGACATCCCTCCGTTTAATGCAGCTGCTCCTTATACCCGTGGAGCACTGTACACATACTCTTATTCTTATTAGGATTCACTTGTAACCATGCATTAAAATAAGTCCTGTCCTTGCTCCAGTCCTTGGCTGCTGGGATGCACATTCCATCCATTAAATTAAACAAGACTCCATAGTTCATGTAGTTGTTTATTTCCAGCGTGCTCTGCTGTCAGTCGGTGTTGCCCAGGGTACGTGCATGTCGCAGGGCTATCCATATTACGAGTAGCGCCGTTCGTATTCCCATTCCGGTAAGTATTATCTGTAATTTTAAACAGATGGCCTGGTCATCACCAGGGGTTAAGTTTTTTGCTCTACGAGTATCCCTGTCACCCTGCAAAATCAGAAGCACAAGGTTATAATCGAACCATTTCGAGTTGAATCTGTGGGGCGTGCGCCCATGTCTTTACCCACTTAAATATTACCCAAACTCCTATTATGACCAAGGCCAAAGCTATTCCTCCGAACATCGTTGTCTGCTTTACCGTTAGGTTGGGTTTGTGGACTACACCTACCCACCGTGGGGTACATTGGCTCTATTGCCATAGGTGATGGTGCTATGGCTGCGCACTGCACTATCCGTCTAGTCCCGTTATCTCTTCCAGCCTGTTTATCTTAGCTTTTAACTCTTCAATTTGTTTTATTGAGTATCTATTCCTTTATTGTATAAGGCAAGTATTATTACATAAGCTAGTTCTGTTTTTATTTCATGTTTCCTCTGTTTGGTGAGTCTTTTTTTTCTATTAAGAAATCCAAACTAATAATGTTCAGTATCTTAAACGCCTGTTAATGGAAAGGGTTAACTCCTTTCCAGGTTTGTAAGAAGACCTGATGTCATTACGTGACTTCACGTAATCATCTGAAAAAAAAAAGTCTTTGTGCCTTCAAAACTTACTTAGAAATTAGGAATCCGTTAAACAGCATAAATAATAAAAATCTTCTCATCAGGGAAGACGGCATTTTAGAGTAAACTCCAATGTTTTCTTAACTTCTAATTCAAGTACTTGCCAAATAAATTTTTTTTTTAATTGATATAAAACGAGACCACACATTTTTAATAGCAATTTTGTTTACTGAAATTCAATTTTTTTTTTAAATTTCTCTCTCAGCCCAAAATCTAAACTTCTGTGCAATTTTCTATAAGAATTTAAGAATTCAGTAAGATTCTCTAATTCCCAGTTTTTTTTTCTCTGTGCTGAGTTCGCATAGCTTAGATCTTCAAAACTCTCCTGCTTGTTTAGACTGTTCGTGACTTTTCTTGATAAACACTGTCCATTTTGGAAATCTTTTCAAACTGCATTGAAACTTTCTCATAATTTAAAATGTTGAGTGTTTTTTTACCTCTTCCAAATTTTTTTATTTTTCTAATTAAACCAATATCTTTTTCACAGCAAACATCAACTAATATTTAATAAGTTATGTCTTTTTCCATCACAAACACATTTTGTTTACTTTCAAAGTGGCGTCTTTATTTTCTGTGCCTTCTCTGAATATCTCAAAATCCCAATTCAAACTTTGTAATTTCAATCTTTATTTAAAACCTTTTTTTTTTTTGCTAGAAGCTCTTTTTTTTTTAAAAAGCATTCTTTATCTCATTCTGAGACTAAATTTATGTCTTTCAATCCAGTCAGTCATTGCATGTTTTCTTTCGACAAGTAAATTCTTTTTTTTAACCACCGGGACTATGTATTTTTAATCTTTTGCTCAACAAACCTATCCTTTGTACATTTCCTAGCTCCGTAACTTATCATCCGAATAAATCCACACCTGCGTTTCTAACTTAAAATGTCTTAAAACTTCCCACATACAGGACAGCACTACAAAGGGTTAGCTAAAATAAACAGACACTTGCATTCCTCTTCCAACCAGGCTTTCAGAAACATGACAACAAAAAAATTCATTCCGCAGTCACAAAATCACACAGGCACTTCTCATTTAAAACAGACGTTCACAAAAGTCTCTCTTCTTTCCTGTTAATCTTTTTTTTTCTTTGGCCGGTTCTATTCCTCTTCCATACTTCACTTAAGACAATCACCGTCAGTTTTTTTTAATCTTAATTTCCTATGTTAATTTACATGGGCTCGCAGTATCAAGACCACAGCCTTTTTTTCTTTTTGACTTTCCGTTCCTTCTCCCACCATTCCCTTTGCTTTGCTGGTAGTTCCTGAGGATTCCACCCTGAGCTAATCATTTTTTTTCGATTAGCTTCTTTAGTTTTTTCCGCCAGATGGCGGGTAATGGACCCTTCTGATCCCCACTCGAGTTTACTTGCTTTCATGGCCATTCCTGGGTAGGACTAGTACCGTTAGGAATCTACTCTCAGAGGTCCGCTTCCTTCCTAGCGCAACTTGGAGTAGACTGTCTCCTAGCTACTGTCAGGTCACAAGTTCTGCTGTTACACAAACTTATACAATTCTTAAAAGGCGTTTAAGCAATTTCCCGCAGTGCTCTACGCCTCCTTAACGACTACCTACCACCGCTCGGCCCGTTGGTCCGACCCTGTTCACAGGTTTGGATTCCGTTAGCCGCTGTACACCACTTGGTTCTACACCGGGGTATTTCAAATTACACTACTGGGTCCGGAAGATGTCTCTCGGGATCACGATCCCACAGTCTAAGTGTGTTCCCTACGCCTACTTGGTTCCTGGCCGTCACGTGGGACAAAAGTCCTCTTAATTCAGGCCCAGGCTAGGCGTTTGAGATATTAGACTGTCTCCTCGTGTCGATCAACCGGCTTCCACCTTCCGCACCCTTTATACTTAAAAATTGTTTTTTATACTCACCCGGGTTTTTCCAAGGGCGTCCAGCGACTCCGGGAAATCCCGTCGACTACGCCACTGTTAGCGTGAATGTTTTCTCAGAAGAATCACTCAACACTCAGAGTCGGTTCCAACACCAAAGCAGCCTTTATTAACGCTTAGCGGGGAGAAAGTCTCAGGACTGTATCCAGGCTTCTCTCCACAGAACAAAGGGTTACATGGATTTTTATATGTTTCACAACAGTTTTTACTACAGTTACTCCGCCCATCACGGCTGGACATAATCCAATCAAAACGATTATAGATTACATATAGGTTCTTTTAACCCAATAGAATTCCCCTGGTGCCTCAGGAACTACATGTTCGGTTATTGTCAGCTCGGGCTGATTGATGACCTTGTTACAGGAGATAGGTTCTCTCCCTATCTCTTTCTTCTTGGGGAAATAATTGGTTTATGACCTTGTTTACAGGAGATGGGTTCTCTCCCTATCTCTTTCTTCTCGGGGAATTAATTGGTTTATTATTCTTATCCTGCATCCAAGGCATTCCTATAGTGGGCCTCACAGGGTCATTGCTCGGTCATTGCTTAGTCAATAGTTCACAGCTTGACTACCTGATTTCCCATCATGCCTGGGCAGCCATTTTGTGTGTGGCCACTTTAAACTTATATGAGTTTAGATATATTTAGCAGGTGCCTAATGCCTAGTGTTTGATATATTCTGCAGGTGCCTACCTCCTACAACATGGGTTAAACCCTACATCTCTTATTATTGGTACGGACTGATCTTTGGGTATCAACACCGCTTCCCAAGTTGCCCGTCGGGCATCTGACACCATTTTTAACCTTCCAGTGTTCAGCAATCCCACTATAGTGTGCTTTGTGTGTATAACCAACTGTCCGGACATGGTCACAGGCTCACATACCCTCATAGCCCAGGCTGCACAGTCGAGGGCCGCTACGCATCGATGGAGTCCCTTTACTATCGGGGATTCCTGTGTGGAGTAATACGCTACAGGTCTCATCGCACCCCCCTTTTCCTGGGTCACTACTGCGCTGTAAAAACCCCCCTCCAGGTTGTAATACACGTGGAATGGTTTGGACATGTCTGGTAACTTTAGAGCAGGGGCTGACAGCAGCCCAGCCTTTAACTGTTCATAGGCTTGCTCCTGTTCCACCCCCCATTCCACTTGCTCTGTCCCGGGTTTTCCGCCCTTGACTGAACGCTGAATGGGCTCTGCGATCGTTGCAAACTGGGAAATAAAATTCCTACAGTAGTTAAACAGTCCCATTACCCACTGTACGCCCTGCACTCTGGTGGGTCGAGGCATGTCGGCAATCGCCGCTTTCTGATCCGTCGGGAGGGTTTTGGTTCCCTGACTAATGTCATGCCCCATGTATCGTACTCTAGCCTGTCCTATTTGTGCTTTCCTTGGATTTCTCTTAAACCCTGCTTCCCTAACGTCCTCAATACCACAGTTAGGGTGCCTCGGTGCTCCCGGTCATTTGACGAGGATATTAGGATGTCATCCACGTATTGTAATATCGTACTATTGTACGGTGTTAGGTCGCATTCTTGCAGGGTCCTACTCATAACTCGATGAAAAATGTTTGGGCTGTTGTGGAACCCTTGGGGGAGCCGTGTCCACGTATATTGCTTGCCCTGGGAAGTGAAAGCGAACTTTTCCTGGGACTCGGGATCCAATGGGATCGACCAGAATCCGTTAGCGATGTCCAGGACGGTGAAGACCTTGTGTTCTGGACTCAGGCCGTTAAAAATCGTGGCAGGACTGGCTCCGATTGGGTGTCACTTTATTCAGGGCAGTGTAGTCTATTGTTAGTCGGTAGCTATTATCGGGTTTTTTCACCGGCCACATTGGAGAGTTCGTGACTGATACTGTTTGTCTTAATATACCTTGTTCTACCAAGGCTCTTATGATCGACTCCGTGGCTCGTATGGCTTCAGGTTTAATCGGGTACTGCTTGTGGGGAGGGTGAATGGGCCCTATGATCTTTTCTGGTAATATATTAATTAGTCCACAGTCTTGTTTGTCCTTAGCCCATATATCAGGCAGGGCTTGACATATTAGTCCCAACATCCCATCTTTAGTCCAGTCCCTAGTTAACTTGGCCGCATTACCCACGGTTGCTACAATCTTCACTGGGACCCACTTTCCGCTGATTTTGTCTTTATGTCCCTTTCTCGTTGTCCAAATTACTTGTTTGTTTCGGGCGTCTACTACCATGCCTTGCTCACTCAACAAATCCATTCCTAATATGGTACCCTCCGTGTTCGGACATACCCAGAATTGTACCGGTAGCATAGTGCCGTCTACTTCTAGCAATTGGTATTCACTCTGACATGCAACGGTTTGGTTACCTCCTACTCCCTGTACAATGATCGATCGTCGGGTCGTGGGCAAGTCAAGGTTGGTCAGGGACACTGATGTACCCGTATCTATTAACATGTCGCTCCGCTGGCCCCCTAACGATGCGTTGACCCACAGACGAGGATCACGTCCCTGACCGGGGGACGATGCGATTCAAAGGGACTGTTTCTGTTGCTGGGTTAGCTGCTGGATGATGTACAAAAGCTGCCGGTTCCCCAGTTTATTGGTGTCTACTGTTTTCTCATCCGATCGCGGTTTCTTTTTTCGTACCAAGGAAGGTCTCTGACCCTCCCGACCACCTCCCCTTGACCAACAGTCCGGTTGTTCATGTCCCCATCTACCACAGTTCTGACACTTTTTGGGAGTAACTTCTACATGGCACTCCGCTCGGCGGTGTCCCGGTTCTTTACACTTATAACATACTTCAGGTGTCGCGGCAGCTGCTGCACGGATTTCTGTGGTGTGGGCTGCAGCTTTGGATCTCTGCTGATTATCTACCGCAGTGGCCCAGTTTTCCAGGTCGTCATAATTATTAAATACCACTAGTTCTGTCTTCAGTATAGTTTGGTGTGTGGGGCTTAACCCATCTTTATACAGCTGTATAAAGGCCGGGTTCTGCCCATCTACATTTGGTACTCTACTATGTGCTAAAAAGGCTTCAAATTTCCTCGTTCCGTATTCCTGTGCTCCCTCGCCTTCCTTTTGGGTTACACCTACTATCGAATTCCAATTCACGGGGACCTGTCCTAAAGCTGTTGTAACTTACATTTTAAATGCTGCTATATCGGCTTCTTGCTGTTGCTGGTCAGTGGACAGGTCCTCGCACCAAGCCCCGTCTCTATAAGCTGCGGGTAGCCGTGCCCAGTAATTTTCGGGCATTTTAGTTCTAACTAATCCCACTACATCCCGACTGTGGAGTTGGTGGCAAATGCGCATTTCTTTAATTTTTTGCCAAAAAGCCGCATTGCTACTTCGGGGTAACAGGACTGGTAATTTGTTTAGCAGCTGCATCGTATCCCCGGGAGATAGGGAGATGTACGTCATTTTTACTTGCGGGGGTCGAGCAGCTTGTCCCGTTCCTCCTTGCCCAGGGCACCGCGCTGGGATCCCTGGTATATATTCTAGTTTTATCGGGGCTGCTTTGGCCGAGTATGTCGGGGCATATGGAGGGGGCAGAGCATCTCCTTCGCCCCTATCATACTCATTCGTCCCTTCGTCTGGGAATCCCCAGTCAATGTCCTCCTCATTAGGTGGTGCACACGCGCTCTTGGTCAGGGTGGGCAGGACGGTCTGTCCGGACATGACCTTCCCCTTCTCCCTTTTATATCTTATATATTGGTTTACCTTTTCTGTCAATATTACATGGGCCCGGAGGATCAGGACCAAGGCTTTTTCATCTTTATCTTTCCTTTCCTGTTTCTCCGGCGAGTCGTGGGGTTTCTAACCTGATGTAATCATCTGACTTATCATCTTTTTCTGTTTTCCCACCAAGTGGCGGGTAAGGGACCCTTCGGGTCCCCACTCAAGTTCTGTTGTTATATTGGCCATGTTTAGAATTTCGTATAGTTAGAGATCTGACCCTCAGAGGTCCGCCTTCACCAGCGTGACTTGTAGTAGACCACCTCAGTCTCAGCGGTCCACCTCCCCCGACGTGACTTGCAGGAGGCTGTTTCTATCCACTGTCAGGTTACGAATCTGCTATTACACAAACTCATGCAATTCCTAAAACACGTATAAGCAATTCCCGCAGTGCTCTATGCCCTCCTTAATGACGACCTACCACCGTTTTGCCTGTTGGTCTGACTCTCCTTACAGGTCAGATATTGTGTCAGCCTTCGGACACTGCCTGGTCCCTTCCCCCTGGGATTTATTGCCCCCTTCCTTGTTGGGTCCGAGAGGTGTCGCTTTTGGTCTCTACGCCTACTTGATCCTGGCCGTCACGTGGGACTAAGTCCTCTTAATTCAGGCTCAGGCTAGGTGCGTGAGATACTGGACCATCCATCCATGTCGATCGACCTGTGCGTTCACCTCCAACACCCCGCTATTTTTATGCTCGGACTTATACTCACCTGGATTCTCCAGGGGTGTCCCAATGACTTCCGTAATATCCTGCCGACTACGCCATTGTTAGTGCGAATGTATCCTCCAAGAATCACTCGTCATTCAGGGTCGGTCCATACTTCAAAATGGTTTATTACGCCGGCGGGGAGATGAAGCAACTGGTGGGTCCAGGTACCTCTCTCCGCCGAACAAAGGGTTTCATGGATTTTTATATGATTACAACAGTTTACTACAGTTACATCAGCCCATTTTGGCCAGACACTATCCAATCATATTGATTATAGATTACATATAGATTCAAATCGACCAATAGAAGTAGTTTCTAACCATTATGTGACTGCGTGATTGTCTCATGTGTTGCTAAGGGTTATTCATGGTCTTGTGACATGGTCTGTGCGCCCCCCCCCCCTTATCTTACTGTCCTTGGGTGCTGTCTTTGGGCAGTCTCCTTATCTTAGTCCTGTTACAGAGTCATATTGTTCTAACATGGACCGGGACACCTCGTCTGGGGCCTATTAGCCCGTTGATTAGGGACATCTGCAGAGCTCATGTGTATCCCTGTGTGAGAAAACAGCAGTTATCAGTAACTAAGAATGCAGCCTCTTTCTGCTGGCTGAAATCCCTTGGGGCTTTGCTAAACCACAAGTAGCCATCTTTACACATTTTACACACGCATTTAATACTACAGTTACATATTTCGTTCTAACATCTATTCTACAGGTGCCGTTGCCCGAGGGAGAAATCTTTCCCAATAACACTGACCGCTCCATTCTCCCCCCACCCCCACGTTGGTATGGCAGGGGCTCCTGGCATTCATGTACACACAAGTTCAGGGAAGTTGTGGTGCGACAAGAGCGTTAGATGCCTTGTCGATGCAGTGACCGGTGCGTAGGGACAAGCTAGTTCCGGAGCTGCTGGGTGGTGTCCCTGCAGTCCTGTGGTGGTTCAGTGCCCGGTGCTGGCAGTGGGAAGCCGTTTGGCTCGCGTAGCCTGCTCTCGGGGCTGTCGCCGTGGTTCCTAACGTCAGGCAGGTTCACAGATGTCTATGACCCCCCGCCCCCCCCCCCCCCGGTCCTTTCTTTACGCCCTGGGTCCCAGCTGCTCCCTGAGGAGCTGTCGTCGAGCAGTGCACAGGGAACAGCTGACTCACTGGCCTGAGTGTCGCTTGGTTTGAGATCCTGCCTGGTGCTTGTTTCCTCTGGGGAAACAGTGGCGGGTGACCCGACATCTAGGGGTATGGCCTTAGTGCAGTCTGCTCCTTCAGGCTCGTGGCAGTTGGTGCCATCGATTGCCTGAGTGATGGAGCCGACCCAGGGCATGGTATCACCAC